>NC_133406.1:222687500-223346111 GCF_049350105.2 Macaca mulatta
TCTGATTTCAAGGGCTAGGGGTTTGGCCTGGGCACTGGGAGATTTCTGGCTCCCCTGAGTGGGCCATAGAGCAGCAGCATCAGCCTTATCTAGGAGGACATTGGAAATGCAGACTCTGGGGTCCTGTCCCAGCCCCACTGAGAATCTGCATTTTAATAGTCAAGTTCCACAAGACTGCTCCATGAGGCCTGGCCTCATCTTCTGCATTGTTTGCACGGCTCACCAACTCTGTCAGTCCCTCTGGACATTTTTATGTTCTTTGTTGACATATTGAGCTTGCTCCTGTCTCAGGTCCTTGCTTTCCTTCTGCCAGAATGCACATTCCTTGGCCTTTGAGTGGCTGCGTCATCTCGCTCGCCATCCAGGAAGTAGAGAAAGAGCCCCCCCGATATCTGACCTCTTCCTTGCAGAGCCCCACCGCCTCCTCACCTCTCTCTGTGTTGCTAGCATAGCACTGGGAATGTCACCTCCGTGGGGACAGGGAACTTACCTGTCCTGCTCATCTCTGTCACTCGATGTCTACAGTTAACAAACAAACACTTCTAAAATGACAAATGAATAACTAAGGCAAGCCCTTACTTGAGGTGCTTGAAACATGTCAAGGTGCATTCGACATCGGAACTAACTCCCCACCACTCCATCCGGGGTGCTTCCTGGCACTGGGCTGCAATTCCTGACGGTTGACTCTGGGTGAAGATGCTGTCTCTGGAAGGCCCCTGATCCAGGCAAGCCATTACCCAGAGGTAGGAGCAGGTGACCCCATTGCCCCCACCCCATTCCATCAGCATAGGACTCAGCCTCCTCAGCTGGGGAGGCTGCCGGGGGAGGATAATTCTGCCTTGAGGGGGAGCTCTCTCAGCTCTTGGGCAAGTTGCTTCTCTTCTCTGGGCTGCATCTGAGCCCCCTAAATAGGATCTGGGATCTGCACTGCACAGGATGGTTGCTAGGGTTTAATCAAACAATGGATGGGGAAGAGTTTTGCTGAAGTCATAATTCCATATTTGGATAACATGTCAGCACATTAATTTAACAAGTCTTTCCGGAGACCCTGTGCTCAGCACTGAGAACCTAGAGATGAAGAAGGGAGGGTCCCTAGCCTTGAGAGACAAGACCCATCCTTGGTGACTGGGGGCCCCAGGCAAGAGCCCCCCCACTCCAACCCCCGCTACCCTGAAGTTGCAATACCCTAGTGCATCACCAGAGGGCAGCAGACAGCTTTGCAAGTGCTTCCCTCCCTGGGGAGCTAGGCTGGGGATAGAAGGGTGTGTTCTGGGAGTTCCAGTGGCCTCCTTGTGGGTCTGAGGTCAAACAGAGAGTGGGGGAAGGTGGGTAGAGGACTCAGTGGCAGCTGTGAATGCAACAGAAGTCATCTCAGTTCCCTGCCTCAAATCTCTTCACTAACCCAAGACCCAACCAAGGAGAAATACCCCTGACCCTCCTTCTAAATTGGAAATGGGAGCCTCCTTGAAGCTCCAGGGGCCTCTGGGGCATGAAGATCTGGAGTCTGTGTGCAGGGGAGATTTGGGGACCACAGAGGGACTCCTAGCCAAGAGATGCAAGAATGCATGGGAAGAGAGGGAATGAAAGCACCGTGCATGCCTCTGTGCACAGGATGGCAGGAATAGGGCATCCCAATAGAAAGTGGGCTATTGGAAAGGGGAGAGAGAAAGGAAAGAAGAATATAACTCTAAAAATGAAAATCAAAGACTGAAAGTCAAGGAACGAGAGGAGAAGAGTGTCCACCTTCAGTAACAGGAGGTGGAGCAAGTTAGGGAGGTGGTGCCAGTCCTCTGTGGAGCTTGCACCTGTGCAGGAGGGAGGAGCCATGGAGAGGAATCAGCCCAGCCCTGCCCTGCCTGGGCTGCTCATGGCCTTTGTGGGGACAGCAGATGTGCGAGTGGACAGGTGGGAGCCAGCAGGAGAAGGCTAAAGTGGAAAGTATGGGGCACTCCCTGGGTGCAGCAGGCAGGATCGATTCTGCCGCTGGGGAGAGGGTCAGGGAGGGCTGCTGCGTCAAGCGGAGCATTGGAGCTGGGCCTGGAGCACCACTGGGCTTTGAAAAGGCAGAGAAGGCCAGGCAGCCCCTGGAGAAGGAGAGAAGAAGTGGGAACCTGAGGGGTCAATGCTGGGATGGGGGAGGCAGGGAGAAGGTGGCAGGGGCAGGGGAAGATGGGGAGCAGGGGAGTGTGCCCAGCTCAATGGGGACTGAGGCAGAGCATCCGAAGCACATTAGGTTAAACAGATTTCTTCACTAGTCAATGGAATTGATGCTACCAGCCAAGACAGCAGAGAAGATGCAGGGCACTGATTTCCCAGGTCCCTCTCCCAGAGCCAAGAGTGGACATCACTTGCTCTCCCTGGCTGTGGCATCCAGGGTCCTGGGACTGCCAGGCTGTGGCTCTTTTTAAGGTGATGACTGATGCTGGCAACTTCCCACTTGGAGGGTCCAAGCATCCCGGGTAGATCCTCTGTACACATACATGTGTGTAGGGGTGGAGAGATAAGGTCATGTGCCAGTCTCCCTTACTAAGTGACCTGGCGCGGGGTGGGCATCAATTACTGTTTGTTGGGGCTGGGCACAGTGGCTCATGCCTGTAATCCCAGCGCTTTGGAGGCCAGGGCAGGTGCATCACTTGAGGTCAGGAGTTCAAGATCAGCTTGACCAACATGGTGAAACCCCGTCTCTGCTAAAAATACAAAAAATTAGCCAGGGGTGGTGGTGGGTGCCTATAATCCCAGCTCTTTGGGAGGCTGAGGCAGGAGAATCTCTTAAACCTGGGAGGCAGAGATTGCAGTGAGCCAAGATCATGCCAGTGCACTCCAGCCTGGGCGACAGAGCAAGACTCTGATTAAAAAAAAAAAAAAAATTACTGTTTGTTGGATGACCTGCTCTCCATGCTCCATGGCCCAGGGGCCCAATGAGTGGACTTGGCTCCAGTGGTCCATGGAGTGCCACAGCTTGGGCGTTACCCAGGCTTCGCCCTGCACAAGCTGTGTGACCCTGGACAAGTGACCATACCTCTCTGTTCTTCCATGTCAGCATCTGAATAACAGAATTCAACGAGTCTGAGATCTGCGCTCCACAGATTGAACCAGATGACAGGTTGGGAAAGAGTTTTGCTGACTGTTTGTTTGAAATGATAATTCCACATTGGAATACAACCCATCAGCCCATTGATTCGACAGATCTTTACGGAGGCCCTGGGCATCTATCCCAGGAGCTGGACTGAGCACGGAGGACCCAGAGATGAAGCAGGGAGGGTCCCAGTCAGAGAGATCAGAACCAAGGAGGAAGGCTGGGAGCAGATTCCTGCAGTCTGGGCAGAGCATTGCTCTGGGACCTGACAAAGGGGGGTGCCTTTCCTAATTAGAGCTCTGGAGGTGGAAGGCCTGGGATTGGGTCCAGTGGAACTTCTAGCTGGAAAGCATGGGCACGCTGTAACTCTGAGGAGAGTGCCATGGCCAAGGAGCTATAGAAAGCATCTTGCTCCTGGCCTTCCCTTTGGCCTGCAAGCGAGGCCTCACTTCCTGAGGAGTTTAGCCCAGGGCTTGGCCAATGAGTGCACCGCACATGCCAGCTGTTATTGCTCTGCTAATGACTGGCAGCCCAGGCATGGGGGCAGCCCAAGTTCCGGGGTTGGCTGGTGCCTGTGAGGTCACTCAGGCCTCAGGGAATAGACTCTGAGGTCACTGACTGGCCTGGCTATTTCATCATCTTCAATTAAAAGTGGTCTGGCTGTAGGGGCGTTAGAATAACCGCCTGTTGGCGGATGGGGACCACCAACAATTAGAATTATCTATGCCTTGATGCCCGCCATTGAATTCTTTGACCCCAGTGTGCACATCAGAGCAGGAGGATGAGATTGTGTGAAGTGGGCTTTCCAAATTGCACTGCCCATATCTTAACCTGGAAGACTTTTTAGCAAATGAATTCCAGATTCCCCGGGTCTTGCTCTGGGCTTGAATCAAATTCTGTCTTGGTGGAGCCCAGGAATTGGTATTTTAAAGCAGCTTCCAAGGTGATCCTGATGCAGGTGGTCAGTGAGCTGGCCTGTGGTGTAGACACCACCAGTGGGTGACTTGTTGCTCCGTTGACATGTAATTTTATATGTATTTATTATTTTGGAGAAGAAGTCTCACTATGTTGCCCAGTCTGGTTTTGAACTCCTGAGCTCAAGTGATCCTCCCATCTCAGCCTCCCAAAGTGCTGAGATTACAGGCATGAGCCACTGGCCAGCTGATGTGTAATTTCAGGCTGCTGAAGGCTGCTACACACCCCTAGTGGCTGGGAGGAGACCCGCAACCCTGTCTTCTAAAATCATCCATGGTTTGGAGATGGGGACCAGGTTCCCACTTGGGGTTGAAAACCAGGGGGTTTCAAGTCTAATACTAAGAGGCATAATCTGTTAAGAACAATAAAATAAACAATGCCAGTCTCTCTCATTCACACTCCTGGATGAACTCTGGGTGGGAGAGAGAGGAATGGGTTTCCAGCAGGCCACTCTTTCTCATTCACACTCCTGAATGAATTCTGGGTGGGAGTGAGAGGAATGGGTTTCCAGCGGGTCAGGAATTGAGGATATTCTTGGAGAGTTAGTTTCATAAGGGCAGGGCCTGTGTTTGTTGTTGCTCAGTGCCTGGCACAAGCCCAGCATGCAGTACGTAGGCAACATGTGTTTGCTGAGTGGTCAAATGAGTCAATAAATGGATGACCACTTCATGTGGCAAGCAGCACCTGTTAGGTATGTTTTAGAGAGAAAAGACGTTTGGTTCGTGAAAATATACAGAGGGAGAAGGGAGCTGGAGAATTCAGACTTTGAAACCGATGACGGTCGGATGGCACGTTTCTTTGTATCAACTGTAAAAAAAGAGTTTGGTCTCCACATGAATAGATTGTAGACGGATCATTTAACTTTTCAAAGGGAAACAAACCCCTCTGCTCTTTGAACCAGACAGTTAATGTGCCTATTTAAAAATCAATCCCTTATTTTTTTTCATTTGAACGGATTCCAGGCGGCTTCTGCTCAGAAACTGTTGTCTGCCCGTGCAGTGGTCTTGCCACTCCTTGTGCCGTTTCCTCTTGCCGTATCTTTGCACACACGGGACCCTCCAACCAGATCATCAGCTCCCAGCTCCTCTTTGTCTAAAACCCACTGACGCCTCTAGAACCACTTCAAATGCCAGCATCACCCTGATTTCCCCAGTCTCTGCATCTCTGATTCATCATTGGGTTATATCTGAATCTTCTCTATGACAGCTATCACTTTATTACTTGAATTGTTCGCTATTTATCTCTGTGTTTTATCTCCCCTTTCTCTTTTTTCATTCCACAAATATTTATTGTTCCTTTCTAAATGCCAAGTAGGTCCTGGGGTTACTGAGATGAAGAAGATGTAGCCGAGCCTTGGAGGAGCTTATAGGCCAACAGGCGTCAACGGAGGGGAACAGGCTTTAAGTTCCAAAGAGGCAGGGGCTGATTTTAGCCACTTTTGTGCACCGTAGCTCTGTGCCTCAAACCAGCGAACGCTCACTGTGCACTGTTGAGTGTGTGTGTGAACCGATGCACCTCAGAGTAATAAAGCAAGTGGCATTTCTTCCAGCGCCCTGCATTCTCAGCCTCTTTGTTCCATTTACTCCAGCTCTCCCGCGTCTCCCTCCTGATAAACATGCATCAAAAGGTGCAGCCCAGCACTGGCTTTCTCTACACGGCCTCCAGCCCCCTGCCCCCCACCCTGCCCGGCCGTTCCCCACAGCCTGTGGCTTTGGGGGATGACGCTTGTTCCTGAAGCCTCAGGATGCTTCAGGAAATGGAAGACACGGCATGTGTGTGGGCGGAGTGGTTGAAGCCTCGTTGTGATTCACCCGGACCTCCACGGAGGTCACAGCTTCACTCTGGGATGGCCATATTCCATGGGGAGGAGGTTCAGGACACACTACCTCAAATATGGCACCTTGGTATATTGAATATTTTATACCTGGAGGTCAGATTCCAGGCTCCACTGTGGACAGCTTTGTCTTCCTTCCCTGGCACCTCCAACCAAGCCTCTCTACCCAGGAACTAAGGTGAGCTTGACAAACCACATATCACAGCATGCCACAACCTTCAGTGGCTTCCAGTGTGTGGAGAATGAACGTGAGCTGACCTCCCCGTTCCCTGTGCTCTGGCAGCAATGGCCCTCTGGCAGCTTCCAGATCACACCAAGCTCTTTCTCACCCCAGGACCTTTGCACTTGCCATGTCATCTACCTGGAGTGCCCTCCCAAGCCCCAACCTTGCCTGGCTGGCTTCTTATACTACATATCTCTGCTCGGATGTCTCTAGATTCCTGGAGATACATTCCAGGTATCTCCTATGAGAAGCTGTGCAATGCCCTCACCCCATTATTGTCACTGCTCTCTATCACATTGCAGTCAGCCTTCCATATCCATGGGTTCAGAATCTGCGGATCCAACCAACCGTGGACCAAAAACATTCAGAGAGAAAAATAATAATGCAACGATATAAATAATACAAATAAAAATATAGTATAACAGTGATTTACCTAGCATTTACATGATAGTAAGTATTATAAGTAATCTAGAGATGCTTTAAAGGATCTAGGCAGATGTGCGTAGGTGATGTGCAAATACTGTGCCATTTTATATGTGGGACTTGAGAATCCTAGGATTGTGCTATCTGCTTGGGCATGTCCTGGAACCAATCCCCCCACGGATCCTGGGGGACAGTTGTACTTTATTCCCTTCACCACACTCATCACACATTGTAACTATTTTTCCTTGTTATTTTAAAGGCATTTTTGTAGTGTGTCTCTCCTCACCCCCTAGATCAGAAACCTTCCGAGAGCAGGTCTGATTATGTCTTGTTCACCACTCTATCTCCATCATCATCCCTAATATACGGCAACTACTCAATTCCTTTGTGATGAATGAATGATGTGAGTGTTAGGGGAAGGAATAGGGGACTGGATGTTCCTTTCCCAAGGTGGCTCGTTCATCTGCCAGCAGCAGCAAGTGTTGCAATGAAAGCACTCCACCACCATGTTCACCACGAACTCATTCACTACCCCGTGGTAGATATTTACAAATCATCTACCACGTGCCCAGGGTTAGGGTGCTGTACTGGCGGTTGGGGAGAGGATGGTGGTGAAAACATCAGACCTAGTCCCTGTCCTCACGGGGCTTCCAGTCTAGTGGGGGGCGGGAGTGGTGCAGACTCTGAAGACACAGCACCAGGCTGTGAGCTTGAGCAGTCAGGGTTGACTTCCTAGAGGAAGCAACATTTAAGCTGAACTTGAAAGGACAAGTAGGACCTTGTTGGCAAAGAGAGTTGGCCAAGGTGTTGGAGGGACCTGCAATGGCAGATCAGGGGCAGGAGTACACTGAGCCCCTCGAGTCTAGATTTCCTGCACCAGTGAATTAAGGCCAGTGAAATCTGTCCGGTGCTCCTCATCGCTTCCTGAGCAGATCGAGTGGGACAAGGGCCTCAGGGTGCTTCCGGAAATGGAAGACACAGTATTTGTGTGGACAGAGTGGTTGAAGCCTCGCTATGATTCACCCGGACCTCCAAGGAGGTCACAGCTGGCCTCTTTGATGGCCGCATTCCATGGGGAGGGGGTTCAGGACACGCCACCTCAAATATGGCACCTTCGTATATTGAATATTTTAAGCAGATGGAATTTGAGAAATGGCAGGCGCAGGAAGGACTCTGACCTTTCCCTGAAGCAGGTCACAAGACCTTCACGTGAGAGGTTCCCTCTCTGTAGCTGGAGGAAGGAAGCATCTTCACTTCTGAGGGATCTGAACAAACCACCCTGCTGAGTGTCCCCAGCTTACTGCCCTTAGCTCAGACCCTTCTATCTGAGGTAGGACTCCCCATCCTTCATCCAACGCAGCAAAAAACACTCAGCTCAAACCACTTCTGTGGGTCTTCATTTCCTTATAAAATCTCCCGTGTCACCTAAAACGTATACGAACTAGACCTGTATCCTTTTGTCTTGTGAATTCGTCTTTTGCTACAGGGGCCCCAGCCAAGAACCTAGAAGGGTGGAATGAAGAGTAGACCTTGAAACAAGGATTTGGGAGCAAGGGGTTTATGTGAGAAGGGATCCCAGGAAGCTGGTAGAATGAGCTAGAAGGGAAGGAAGCCAACACGGTTGCATTCTCAAGGTTATTCTAGGGGGCACTGAGAAACTCCGGGAGAGATTAGACAGCATTCTTCTCAGAGTGTCTCAATGTCCCTCCTTCTTATCCCATTTTCTGATTTTACCCATTAGGAAACACCCCCAAGGGGCCAAGGAGCATACCCAGAACTGCCCACTCATTTTGCACATTTCATTATGCACCCGCTGTGTGCCAGGCCCTGGGCTGAGAGCTGGGCATGCGAGGTGAAGGAGGAGCAGGTACTTTGTTCTCCTGAGCATGCATCTGAACCGTCCCCCTCGAGGGACGAGGAGGCTGGGTATGCATCCAATAAACAGTCATTGGTCAAGGCTGCTCCCGGGTGGTGTCAACTCCCCAGCACTTCTCACCTGCCTCACGTGCAGGCTGAGTAGGCTCCAGTGACCTGAGAAAGCCCTGGGTAAGCATCAAGGATGCTGGCACTGCCAGGAAGAGCGAGGGGTAAGAGGATGTGGGCATGGCGGAATAACCGTTGGCCGCATCTGCCTCCTCCCTTTCACAGAGGGCTCCTTCCTGCCCTCAGGTCTCCACCCAAGTGCCACCTTCCTCGGAGGCCCTGCCTGACCCCCATCTAAATGGCACCCAGCATCTCATTCCTTCTCGGCACTGCACCCCACCTGCCCCTTCATTGCATGCCCACAGTTTAGAATCACTTCTTTGCAGAATGTGGAATGATGTATTCATCTACATTTTGCCGTGTCTCCCCCACTAGATTGCAAAGCCGTGCTTTTCTCATTCCCCCCTGTATCCCTGGGCACCTTCCACCAAGCCAGGGTCTAGTAGGTGCTCAACTAAATAGCCTTGGAGGGAATACATTCTTGTCAATTCCAACCCGGGAGTTCTGGGCTCTGGGGCTAAGACCTAGAAAGGCATTTGATAGATGGGCCTCTGGGATGCTCAGAGAGGCAATGATCTGTCCAAGGTCATACAACTGGGGATACACACCTGCACCCCTGGGGGCAGAAGTCCTGATGATCCACCCGACTTCCATCCCTCCAGGGCCCCCTCAGTGGGACAAAAAGCACCAGGAGCCCCTGGGGCTCCTCTAGGCTACCCGGGAAACTGCTCTCAGCCAATTCTTGGTAATCTTCTCAGCCTCATTCTCTCCCCACTTTCCCCAGCAGAAGAGGAACCGACTCAGACAGCTGCGGAGCTGGGACTCTCTCTTGTTGAGATGCATTAATTTGTAAATATCTTCATTTATATGTAAATGCGGAGTCCCGCACCTGCCCCCAGCCCTGACGGGGCTCTGCAGCCTAGAAAGGCAGTGGCCCCCAGCATGGCTGGCTGGGAGGGCCTGACAATCCTCCGTGATCCTCTTAGGCTCCAGAGGGTCTGCTCCTTCCTTCCCTCGCCCTTGGTAATCAACAAACAGGACGGCTCAGCTCCCTGGGGTGCTCTCTGCTTGGGAGACCACCCCTGTCACCAAGGTTCAGGGAGAAGGTGGGGGAGACTGGTTCCCATGTAGGAAAGGAAAGAGCACTGGCTCCTAAGATCAGGCTTAAGTCAGTGCCACTGTGTGACCTCAGGCAAGTCTCATTCCCTCTCTGGGCCTCGGCTTCCACAACTGAAAAACAAGGGATCTGGTCAAGTTCATGTCATTCCAGAGGGAGACTGTTGGGCCTTGCTGAACTTCGACCTCTTCCGCAGTAAGAACAGGGCTAGAGAAAATGATTAATAATAGTAACACCTGTCTGCATTCATGGGGTTGTTTGTGCAGATCAGAACAGAAAGGGTGCATAAAAGGAGGCTTTATGAGATTTGTAAAAAGGTGAGTTTTTTTATTTGTCTGTTTGTTTTATGATGGGAGAAGGAGAGATTGTTCTAGGCAATGGCAGCAAACATGTACCACTTAGAGACCGGACACCAGCACTTCACCTGAATGCACCCGTTAGCTCCTCACAAGCTGCAGCTAGCCTCTTAGTGCTGTCATGTTCCTTTGGAGGTCAGGAAACTCAATTGTGGTGTTACCAGCCCCAGATTTAACTAATGCCAGGAGGTGGAAGAGGCAGGATTTGAACTCAGGCTGTTGGACGTAAATTTCACTGAAATTCCACAGCAATTGTACAAAGCCAGTCATGTCAAGCCTGCTTCACAGGCAAAGAACCGGAAGCAGAGAGAGAGAGGTTAAGGCTCTCGTCCCCAGTCATTCAGTAGGCAGAGACTGAGCTGGGATTTGCATCTGGGTCTTCTGGTAGCAGGGCTTGCCCTTGAGGCTCCAGGGAGCAGGAGAGGGTGGGGCTCAAGAATATTCTAGATGGTCCCTGGATTTCTTTCTTAGCTAGAAATCAGAACCAAGGAGTCCTAGAGGCCATGCTGGTGGCAGTAGGTGGCTTGGTGAGGAAGGAATTCTCAGAGACACGGTGACTGGCAGGGGTGGGCTGGGTGGCATTAGGTTTCTGGGAATCGTGGAGATTATTTGGGAGTTCACTTACTACAAAACCATCTGTGGTTTCCAGAATACCTATTTTCTCCAAAATGAGTTTTTATCTCCTTTTTCATCTTGATCATAACTGGTTTGTTTTAGGTGTGCTTTAGTATTTTAAGGAACTATAATTTCTTTTTGGAAGCAGGTTCAGGAGAAATCACAACTAGATGGATGAAGGAGTTTGTGTGACTGTTCACACACCTCTTCACACACCTTCACGTCCACATTGTCAGCATGGTCCTGGCACAGAGCTCGGAGAGGAGGAGGACCAGCCAGGCTGCCTGGGGAGCACACTCACCTTCCCATTTTCACAAAAGCAGGCAGAGGAGGATGCCTGGGCCAGGTTCTCGGTGCAGGGCTGGACTCACCCTTTACAATCTTCTCGTCCCATTTTCTAATTTTACCCAATAGAAAATAGGCCTGAAGGGCCGAGGAGCGTAGCCTGAGCTGTCCACTCATTTTGCAAATTTCATTATGCACCCACTGTGTGCCGGGCCCTGGGCTGAGAGTTGGGGATGCAAAGTGAAGGAGGAGCATGTCCCTTGTCCTCCTGGAGCTCACGGTCACAGAGAGACCCACAGCCCATGCTGGAGAGTAGGGCCTCCCTTTCCTCCAGGCTCAGAGTCTAAAGACAGCACAGTACCAGGCACTAGCTGGGAAATCCACATAGCACGGTGCCACAGTGCACGTCATGTTGGCTTGCTGGCTGCAGTCCCCCTCAGGGTGCCCAATGCAGCACTATCCCCCTCCAGCTTTGGAGCAGACCACTACTTTCAGGTTGGGCACCTGGCAAAGCATTTGGCGGTGTGGCGTGGAAGAGTGTGTATGTGCAAAGCTGTGCACTCTTCCTGAATGCAGTGAGATTCCCTCTGAGGAGGGGTGGGGACTGGGGCAGTTGCAGCCAACCAGCTTTGGGGGATCGGTTCAGCTGAGGTGAGGGGTCCCATGGGTGGAATTGCTTGAGTGGGGTTCTGAAGGCTGATGAGGAGTTTACCAGATGACCAAAGGGAGAAAGGCCCTTTGAGAAGAGGGACCAGCATGTGTTAAGTGTCAAAGGAATAAAACAGGACTAGGCTCTTGTGGGGAGTTTGTGGGAAGGAGGTGGAGCCACACACATAGAAAATAGCAGGCTGTAGGAGATGGAGTCGGCTTGATTCTGCCGCCCCACCTTCTGGAAAAGAGGGATGGAGTAGGAAAATCAAGCATCTCTGACTTGAGCACTGCTTCTCCCCACTCTGCTACTTTTGACCTGGGAGTCCACTTGCTTGGGGTCATTCTCTCTTAAGCTTTGGCCCTTATGGCCTTGGAACCCACAAGAAACAGTAGAACATGTTGTATGAGCTTCCAAGCCAGGCAGAACTGCCTCACCGCCCAGCGGTCTCATTGCTGCCTGTGTGACTTTAGGCCCATTGCTCACCCTCTTTGGGCCTCAGTATCTCAACTGGAAATAAACGGAGTTTGGAAAACCACCTTCCAGGACTGTTGGAGGAGCTGGCAGAGGAGCTGGCCTGGCCCTCTCCTGCCTCTTCCCTCCAGGGGATGTCCCTCCAGGGAATGAGTCCCACTTCCACAAGGGGAGCCCCCGGTTCTGCCTTCCAAGCCCAAGAGCACTAAGCGATTGATGTGAAAGGGCTGGAGAACTGCCCTCTGCTCCACTCTGCACCCCTCCTCCCTTCCCCCGCTGTCCCCCCGCCACCACAGGCCCTCACCTCACAGTGGACTGGTACACCAGGTCCTCTCGCTTGCGGTAGTTCTCCATGTGTGAGTAGTTGGTGGAGAACATGGCGTCAAAGGTGAAGATCTTCTGCTTGATGGTGCCGCCATCCGTCACCTGCCACAGAGCACAGAGATAGCCACCTGTGAGTGCTCAGCCAGCCCTGGTCACCCCTTTCCCCAGGACACTGAGAAGATGCAGGCAGGAAGCTCAGAAGAAGGACAGCCCCCATCCTGAGAATAAGGCAATCACCGAGGGCTTCCTGGAAGCAGTGATGTTTAAGTTGTCTCCTGAAGGAAGAGTAGGAGCCAGCCTGGCAACAGGTGGGAGTTTTCCAGGCAAAGGAAACAGCAAAGGCCCTGCGGCAGAAAAGAGCAGTGTGTGCTCAGGGGAAGCTTGCTGCCTTCGCAGCACCTGGAGCAGAAAGGAAGTGGGATGAGAAGAGGCTGTGAAGAAAAATGTGGGCCAGATCATGAAGAGTCTCCACCGCAAAGGAGCTCAGCTTCTCCTGAAGGCAGTGGTCCCCGGGGCCAGGCTTAGATTTGATTTACAAGCTCCACTGGCTACAGATTGAGGACGAATCGAAAGGGGCAAGACTAGAGGCAGGGAGCCCGGGAGGAGGCCAGGAATCCAACATCTTGGCATGGGTGATGCAGAAGGGGACAGCGTGGGGCAGTTGCCCTCCTCTTGGGCTGGGCCAGGAGGGAGGACGTGAAGTCCCCATTTCACCTAAAAATGCAGAAGTGGGAGAAGGCAGAGAGGTGGTGATGAAGCCAGCGCTGGAAGCCCAAGGCTGCCGGGCTCTCCCGCTGTTCACGGCTGATGGAAAGCGAACCCAAGCGTCCCGTGCCCTCAGCTGCCGCCCACCCGCCTCCCCACATCTGCGCTGCCTCCAGCTAATGAAAGTGTTACTCCACAAAGCAGCAAGGTATGTGTTGTCACTGTTTCAATTATTTATCTGTTTACTCGGCTGCAGTTTTCCGCTTGTCTCAGCAACTCTATTATAGACTGGGAGCTTGCAGCCTCTCGCAGCTCAGCTGGGCTCCACGCTAACAGCCTGCAATGGGGAGGCCTCATGCCTGGGCCTCGAGAAGTGGAATTAGCTCCCTGCGGCTCTGCGTGGTGGAGGCAGCGGGGAGGGGGGCTGGGAGAGGGGTGGCTAGGGACGGGTGTCTCCAAGGGGCTGGGCTGGGGGGATGCTGAAAGCAGCTTCCCCAGGCAAAAAGATGAGGATTGGAGTGTGAATCTGTCCCCCTGTCCCCTGCCTGGGAGTACTGGCCCTGGACACAGCTGGGCTCCTCTCAGCACATAGGTACCCAAGCTGACTTGGACCACATCTCTCTGGCCTAGGTGGTGTTGCTACTGGTTTAGGAGAGACTCCATGCATCTGGCCAGCATTGGTTGAGCACCAGCTGTGTGCAGACACAGGCTACATCTGTACCGGTCACTTTCCGTAGACTGCAAGCTTTGTAAAGAGTAAGGTGGCCTCTGTGAGGACCGGGGATGGTTAGAACCATGAGAAGGCTTTCTCAGGCTCTGGAACCCTGAGAGGAAGCGGCAGTGAGATTTCCCAGGGCCACGGCTTCTCCTTACCCCTCCATAATCCCACACCCCTCCTGTCTCTGTCGGGACTTAGCGACATGCACAAGTGTCACTTTCTTCCCTTCTGAGGGCGTGGCGCTTTCTGACCATGTGCAGAGGGGAGACAGAGGACCACTTCCTCTCACCGGCCGCTTCTGCACCACAGGCCCAGCTTCTGAACTGGAACCATGAGAGTGGAGGAAGATGAGGAGGAAGGGGACAGGAGGATTCTCCTCTCCTCTTGGGATCCATGTTTGCACTCACCCCAAGAAAGATGCCCACCCCTAACCAACCACAGCTTGACTCTGCGTCCACTGTCATCACCCAGAAAAATGTCCCTGAGCTGACTGTGTCTGGCTCCGCATGGGGTGGAGAAGAGAGTTGGCTGCACTTGGGATTAGAGCTTCCATCTCCCCACCTCCCGATGTCCCAGCCTGGGGTGGGGGCCAAGACCCTCCAGGTGCTCCTCATTCTCCATGCACCCCCTTCCCATCCCCGCCTCTCCCGTTTGACTTCTATAGAGCCACCAAAGTACCTTTAAAGCAGGGTCTTTTCACTTGGGGGGGTGATTTTGCTCACCAGGGGACATATGGCAAGCTCAGGAGACATTTTTGGTTGTCACGACTGGGGAGGAGAGGTGTGGTTTGGTACTCTTGTGTAGCCGGTAGAGGCTAGGAAGCTGCTGATGATCTCACAATATCCAGGACCGCCCCCTGCCCACCTCCCGAGAATTATCTGGCCCCCAAATGTCAACAGTGCCCAGGTGGAGAAACCCAGCTTTAAGCCCATTGCATTGTGTGGCCGTACCAGGTCCCTGGGAACAGAGCTGAATAGACAAGAATGTTCCCATGTTGCAGGTAAAGAAACTGAGGCTTGGAGAGGCAAAATGAGTCAGCTGAGGCCCCACACTAGGTTCCTGACAAGTGTCTGGCTTCCAGACCAGAGTTCACATCCCATCGCACCAGGCTGGAAGAGGCTGAGAGTGAACTGAATGCCTCTCAACGTTCCTTTCCACCCCTGGTGGCCGGGCTCATTAGGAGAAAGGATGTCAGAATCTCAGTGGAGGTGTGAGGATTTTTCCTCCCAAAGTCATACAGCGGAAGGCATCCTGCCCGTTTAACTGGCAGCCCGTCTTCTGGCCTTGCCTCTCTTCAGGTACTGCTTTTTTATCTCCTCCTAAAATGCGGCAGCCCTTATCGTCCCAATCTCAAATTTCACTCCATTTTTTTTATTACACAAAAGAGAAAAAAATCTGTCAGTAAAACTGTCTCCTCAAATTTATTCGCCGAGACTGAGGGTTTTATTACTAGGAAAATACACCCGCACCCCACACGTCCACACACACACACCCCCCCCCCAGATAAAGCGCTGAAGAATTATCCGAGTCGTAAATCGCTGTTTCAGGCCGAGGGACAGGGGAGTTTCAAGGACGAGCCTAGTTTTCCTTTGGTTTTATTTACATCTGTTTCTCTGGGGCTGTGTCTGGCGCCTCACTGTCAGCCGGAGGAGTAAATAACTGCTTCTGTGAAACCTGCTTCAGGCAGCTGGAGACAAGTGCTTATCTCCGCTGCAGCGTGAGGGATCTGGAGGGCAGGCCCCACTGTCCCAGCTCTCTGTGGTACACACTCCCTCCTCCCTCAGCCTCCCGGAAGGTAAAGGAAATGGGAGACTCAGATACGCTCAGGTCCCAGGCCAGCGGGCGAGCAGCTATTTGCAAGGATGTTATTCTGTGGTTCTTGGTGGTTAGAGGGCCCAAGAAAGAGGCCAGGTGGGAGTGGGGGATTAGTACATGCTGTGGACAGAAGGTGTGGTGGGTGTGCTGGAAGATACCTCGCCTTTAATTCTAGAAACATTTCTCCACACCTGAGACATACAAGGGCAGTTGCAGCCTCACGGCAGAGAAGGAAATACATTTCAGACACGGTCGCAGTCCATTATGACCTTATTCACAAGAGGTACACAGTCCACAATTAGCTGAGGTTCCAGAGTCAGTAAGATAATGGCTGCAGCAGCAACAGGTTAATTACCAAGTGTTATCCAGTGATGTTTTGATGCTTCTGAAGGAGCCAAGAATCCCCTTGGAGGGAGGGGTGATCATGGAAAGCTTCCTGGAGGAAGTAGGCTTTTTTCGGGGAGTGCTCGGTCCTAGGCTGACTCTTTCTGCCTATGGGAGGCTTTGGAGCATGAAGCAAGGCTGATTTCCTCCATCCCCAGTTGAATGTTTGATTTTGGTTCCTAATTTTGTGCTCTTGAAGAAGTCATTTCACCTCCCCTACTCTTAGTGTCCTCATCTGAGAAATGGGGATAAGGCAACACTCCTCCCTGTGAGGATTACATGAACCTAGTAGAGTTCCTGGTGGGTGGGAAGTGCTCACTCATGGGGTATTTTCACGAGCACTCACGCTTTTCTGGACCATCTCTTTTTCTGTGTCCCTCCCCACCCTCCAGACCTCTTTCTGTCTATGGGGCTGGAGAGCAAACTGTCTCTTGCTAAAATGCCAGAGGATGTGAAATTCAGTAAATGAAAGAAGGGAGCCCACACCCAGATAGGGAGGCAGGTGGGAGGTGCCAGAAGGCTGGCTTGTGTCTATAAGGAGTGGGGTGCAGAGAGCAGGGACCGAGAATTTGCTAGTAGTCATCATAGCAGCTTCAAAACAGAGTGCAGGGATGCCCTGAGTGAGTACCTGGAGGCAGGCAGGTCTCATGGGCTCTGAGAGGCTCCCATGGTGCCAGTGGGCAGGGACCACCAGGTCAGGGCAGACCAACAACCGCAGAGCTGACAGGGCAGACAAGGTAGGCCAAGCCCTGAGGATGTGTGGGTTTGCCTGGCCCCAGAGCGAGAGGCACTTCTGAAATGAATCATTTCATTCACTCCATATTCAACAGACTTTTGTTGAACAAACAAACAGGTCCTTGAATATGAGCTACTCCTAGAACATAAACTCTATGAGGATGGGTGTTTTTGTTTTTGTTTTTGTTTTGGTTTGAGATGGAGTCTTGCTCTGTCACCCAGGCTGGAGTATAGTGGCACGATCTTGGCTCACTGCAAGCTCCGTCTCCCAGGTTCATGCCATTCTCCTGCCTTAGACTCCCAAGTAACTGGGACTACAGGCACCTGCCATCACACCCGGCTAATTTTTTTTGTATTTTTAGTAGAGACGGGGTTTCACCGTGTTAGCCAGGATAGTCATGATCTCCTGACCTTGTGATTGCCCACCTCGGCCTCCCAAAGTGCTGGTATTATAGGCGTGAGCCACTGTGCCTGGCCGAATATGGGGTCTTTATCTGTCCTGTTCATTGCTTTGTTTCCAGAGTTTAGCAAATGGCACTTGCTCAATAAATATCTGCTGAAGGAATCAATGAGTGAATGAATGAGTTGAGACCTTGCCATGTGCCAGGCACTGGGAATACCATGAAGAAAAGGGAAAAGGCCCTTGCTGCTCTGCGATAGACTGGCCCCAGGACAGCCTGCTGTGCCTGGACCCTGATCTGTCTGGGACTCCCTAGTAAGAGTAGTCTGGCCCAGGTGGGACAGTGGCCTCAGACCACCCCCGATGTGAGGCTCCAAAAGGAACCAGCAGGGTTTCTCTTTCTTAAAGCTCCCAGCATTAATTGTATTCTGTGCAGGAAAGCATCCTAACCCTGCAAAGGGTACACCTGGACCAGACAGAAGAAGCTGTGCATGTAGTTATGCAAAAGAATCTGCATCCTAATCAGTGCCTACACAGGCTGAGTGTCCCCCAGCCCTCCTTTCCATTGTTCCTTGGAATCTTAGGACTGTAAGCTCCAGGAGCCATGTGTCCCAGAACCTAGCACAGTGCCCGGCATATGAAGGGTTGCTGAATAAGTGAACTATACCAAGAGACGTGTGTCATCATCCGCATTTGCAGACAGAGGAACCACAGCCAAGAAAAAGGCAAGTGAACTGCCCAAGGTCACACAGGTGTTATACTTGTAATAGTAAACAGCAGAGCTGACCGGTCAGCATGGGTCAGTCCAAAAGAAGAGAGCAGAAGACCTACTGTGAGGCTGGGGATATGAAAAATGTGCAGAGGCTTTTGGGGTCACATGGCTCTGGATTCAGATCTCAGCTATGCCACTCAGTTGATTGCTGGGTGATGTCGGAGGGTTCTGTGTGCCTCTGTTTCCTCATCTGCAAAATGGGAAGGATGATGCCTCCCTGTAAGGCACGTGTGTGAGATTTCAGCGCATAAGAGTGAACACACAGAGAGCCCGGGGGATTGCTTGGCATGTGGTAGTAGTAACGTGATGGAAATAATAATAGCTGGCATGCATTTGCGCCTACCCTGTGCCAGATATTGCTTGCAAACATCAACTCATGTCATCATAACAGAAAGTACTCCATCATATTAGCTATTATGTATTTTTTCTTAAGTCCAAAGTAGGGAGGTTGGTCAGGGTAGGTGGACTGCAAATGATGGCAGCAGACTGTAACATAGGTTCTTAAGAACAGGTGTCTCTGTTCTCACCCATCCTGAGAGCATCTCAGCCAGGAATTCCCCAAATGACCAGCTATACTGTGTAGAAGTTTCTGAGAGGCAGAGAGCTAGGTTCTAAGCCCCAAAGGTTGTCTCTGCACTGTTCCTCTCTCTGGGACTCAGTTTCCCTAAATGTTCCATGAGGAAACTGAGGACTCTTCGCTACCCTGAATGCCCACAGTGTTCTGATTCTAGAAGAGTCAGCCTACAGACCACAGTTTCTCATGCTCCAGAGCTGCCAGACCCCACCTCTGGGCCCCGGCTGCTCCCTGACCCCAACCAGCAAATCTGGCTGCAGCCAGGCTAGGTTGCTTTACAAGTAGAGTCATCAAAACGTTGCCGGTGGACTTAGTCCAACCAACAGTGTGAAAGTCTGCCGACCGGCCTGGTTCTTTAATTTGAAAAACAAATAAGTCTCCAACTTCGGCTGCCTCACTCATGTCCCTGGGTGCCGTCATCCGAAAAAGAAAAAAAAAGAAAGGGGGAAAATATCGCCTCCCCCCACCTTCCCAACCTCCTTCTCTATGTGTTCCACAAAACCAATTACAGGTTGGAAATAGCTGTAATAAACTTGATATCCCACTTATGGGCCAATCCCGCCATGGCTGGAAAGTGTAATAGTGGCAGAGAGTGAAAACTGCTGGTGTATTTTGCTGGAGCTGTTTAAATTGCCTGCCTACATTATCCCAACTCCTCTCCAGCCGGGAAGGAATTTGCTCTCCTGGAAATGGAGCAGCTGAGGTCTCCGTGTCCAGGCAGCGTGAGAGTGTTTGCAAGGAGGGTTTTAATGAACTGTTTAGATAGAGAGGAGCGGATGGCGCCTGGGATCTTGTGTCAGCCCAGCACAGCTTCCAATCCCAGCCTGGGCAAGAGGTGCTCCCTGGCTGTAAACAGCCTGAGGTGATACCTGCCTTTCATGGTAGTATGGGGAAAAGGGCCTTAAGTTAGATAATGCAAGAGATGAATGAGGGCTAGAAAGAGACTCAGTTCTACTGTGGGTGCTTCCCTCCCTGGCTCTGGGTTCTCAGAAAAGTCACTGATTTTGAGACACTGATTGTCTCAAAGCCTCAGTTTCCTCATCTGTAAAGTGAGGGATGTTAATCAAACTCACGCCCCAGAGTTGTAAGAAATACTAAAAGAAACAAACATATGTAAAAGCATCTTGTAAAATGCAAAGGCAAGTGGACATTGCTGTTAGTGTGAATTTATTGCTCAGCTTCTGGACTGTGGGAGGTGATGAGCAAATCTAGAAACTTCTGCCATGCAACTATCACGTGGGAGTCCCTTGCTCATCTCACTTGATCCCAGGAGCCTAGCACGGGAGCTGGCACGTAGCACATGCTCAATGTGCATTTGTGGAATGAACCAGAGTCAGTGAAGGAAGGAACGGACTCCCTGTTCACTTAAGCAGATCTGCCGCCATCCCAGCCACTCAGAAAGTATGCCTAGAAAACTCCCTGCAAGACTGGGCACGAAGATGGCACTAGACCAAGTCAACCTCAGGTTAGAGCTTGAGTCCACTGGTGCCTTTGTGAGTTTGTCTATTGCTTGAGGTCCTTTCAGGAGCTGTGCTTGGTGCTGGGAGTATGGCTGTAAACAAAGCAGATGAGGACAGTGAGAAAACTTACTCATCCCTCCTAAATTTCTGAAACATGTGCTTTCCAACTCCTCCAGGGAAGCCTGAAGCCTAGGATGGGACTTCATTTTGTTCAATGTTGCATCCCCGATTATAGAACAGGGTCTGGTACTTAGAAGACCCTTGTTCAACATTTTTTTAATAGAAATGAAATTCTTTTTTTTTTTTTAATGCAAAACTCATGGCCAGAGAAGGGATGCCCTTTGCGCTGATTCCCAGTTAGGAGGTGGTGAAGTGGAGAGCTTTGAACCTGGGTCTGATTCCGAAGTCCAGACAGGAATTGGCTCAGGTAGTAGAGTTGGATTTAGTTTTGGGCAGGGGGACAAGAAAGGGAGTAGGTATTCTAGGGAGAGGACGACCAGGGCAGGGGTGTTGAGGGAAGAGGTGAGGAGAATGAAGGCGGAGAGGAAGCCGGGGAGAATGATGCAGCCGCCTGGCCGCCTAATGTGTAGGGGGAGGGGCACAGGGTTCTTGCCTTTCTTGTTGCCATAACGACCCTGGACCACTCTTCCCCTAAACCTCCCTGCCCACCTGTTCTCCACTCTGAAATGGCTCTTGCAGTTCCTAGGCCTGGGAGCTGGGCCAGAGAAGCAGCCTCGTAGAGGGTAGGGCAGGCTGTGTCCTCCCCAAGGGGGTCTGGGGGAAGAGGATGCCAGATTCCCAAGGACAAGAAGAGGCAGAAAATCCTCAAGTCAGGTGCCACCCACCTCTCTGGGCAGCCCCTGCTCTCCCTTGTGGGCCCCGGTTTCTGGCAGGGCTGGGCTCAAGGTAATTGGCTTCCCCTGGTGTGTGTGGGAGATCCGGTTTTGACAGAGACAGCTGGTGTCATAAATTGCCTGTCTCATCTGGTTACCGTGCGATGGCAGATAGCAGCTCAGAGATGGGCCTGGGGGCTGGGGGGAGAGTGGCAGGGAGGAGAGCGGCTGCAGCTTCTTTGTGGGCCCCACACCCCACATGTGGGCAGATGCTCCTGCAAGTGTGAGGAGGTGTGTGCCACTGCTGTGAGCTGGGGCTCCAGCCCCCGTGGGTGAGCCTGCTGTGAACGAGGAAGCGTGCGTTCAATGGGGTATGGGCGTGCAGAAGTGCGTCAGTAGAGATGACTGTACAAATAGGTGTGTTTCCAGGCTGCACACGAGGCTGCACGTATGTGTGCAAGGCAAAGTAATAATGAGAATGTTCATGTGTAGTTCTAGATGTCTGCACAGGGAAGACCAGGAGGTCTTACAGGGAGTGTAAGAGAGTGTGTGCAGGCATTTTCAGGGCTGTGTGTCTGTTTGTGGACTCAGGTGTCGTGCGTGCACAATGCCTGCACCCACGCTGTAAGTGCAGTTATATACCCTGCTCCTTACTCCGGGAAAGGGTGTGTGTTTGTGTGTATGTGTAAGGGGATGAGTTTCTGGCAAATGTCAGGTCGTATCTACCAGGGCAGGGGATGTCATGCCAACTCTGCTCCCTTGCCATGTCCCATGCCCAGACAGGCTCCCACCAGTCAAACACAAAGCCCATAGTCATGACCCAACCACCTGAGCCCCCCAAACTCTATCAGACACATGCATGGGAGCTCTGAGACCTCCTTCTCCACCTCCTGTGCAGCACCCTGCTCCCCCTTCATGCTTTAGGAACTAGCAGACAGGAAGCAGGGGAAATAGAAAGGGCCTCAGATAGATGCCAGACACTCAAACTTCAGTGCACAGTGGGATCACCTGGGCCAAAGTGGGAGTGGGATTTGAATATGTCAGTTTCCTCGGAGGCCCATCCTGGAGGTTCAAATTCAGTGAGTCCTGAGTGCAGTCTTATTCTGCATTTTCAGCAAGCTTCATCGGGTCATTTGGAGACAGGGGTCAGGAACCACAGCCGGAGACACTGTCCTGAGCCCCCAGGGCCACTCCTCACCAGGGCCTCTTTACAGCATTCCCAGGGGGCCATCAACTGCTGGACCCTTGGTGCCCTAGGAGGTCATTCAGAGTAGAAGCGCCCTTGACTGTCCCATTTAGGGCTCTCACCTTACAGAAGGCAAAGCCAAAGCCCAAAGAGGGGAGGGGCATGCCCGGGCTCACAGAGGGAGGCGGCAGCAGGGCTGGGAGCCAGGCGCTGGGCTCTGAAGCACATCCTCTTCCCACCACACCCCCAAATCCAGATGCTTGGAATCCAGACCCTAAAAGCCCAGGTTCACCACTGAGTGCTGAACAGCTGCAGCACCTGAGACATTCAGGTTCCTCCTTCAGACCAGGTGATCACGTCCAGCTCCTTGCTGCCTCCTCCCTGCCTCCCGACAAGTATGCTCTTGGAAAATCCCAGCGTTAGAGACAGAGTTCAGGGTCACATGGCTCACCCCTAAAGAGAGGGGCTCGGGGGCTCTTTCCCAGCTTAACAAATACCCTCCCCTCTTGTATTCTGGAAGGAGTGGGCTGAGGAGGAAGGAGGAGGGACTTATTCAGCCACCTGTGTCTCCATGACAGCCACTCTTTTTTTTTTTTTTTTAGATGGAGTCTCACTCCATTGCCGAGGCTGGAGTGCAGTGGCACCGTGTCAGTTCACTGCAACCTCCGTCTCCTGAGTTCAAGCAATTCTCCTGCCTCAGCCTCCCGAGTAGCTGGGATTACAGGTGCCCACCACCACGCCTGGCTAGTTTTAATTTTTTTTTTTTAGTAGAGACGGGGGTTTCACTATGTTGGCCAGGCTGGTTTTGAACTCCTGACCTTAGGAGATCCACCCACCTTGGCCTCCCAAAATGTTGGGATTACAGGCGTGAGCCACTGCACCCAGCCAAAAGCCACTCTTCACTATGCACCCTCAGTGTGCATTCCTGTAACCCGAGTGACCTCAGCTTCTCATTCATTCACTCACCTGTTCATTCATTCATTCACTTACCAGTTCATTCATTCATTCATTCATTCACTCACCTGTTTGTTCATTCATTCATTCACTCAGTCACCTGTTCATTCATTCATTCATTCATTCATTCATTTGTTCATTCATAAACACCTCCTGCGGGCCAGGCCTGTGGACAGAGGGGTCATCAGGGAGTCCACAGAATGGGTGAGGTGGAGGTTGGGGTCGGGAGAGAAACATTAGCAGCAGGTGCTTGGGACATGGAGTGGAAACGGCGCTGGCGTGGGGGCCAGGGAGCTCTGCCAGGGAGGGTCCAGGGCAGGCCCTGCCCAGAAGGGGACCCTGAGCCCTGCTTTGGAGGATGAAGCAGAGTCTTTGGGGCAGACAGGAGGAGAGCATGGGGGCCCCCAGGCATCAACAAGAAGGCAAGGCTTGGCCAGAGAGTGAGGGGAATTCAGGACAAGTTCTGGGGGTGCTGTGTGGAAGGGCCCAGTGTGGGAGGGTCATGGCTCACACGTGTGGAGTCTGGGTTTGGTAGTGGTTAGGCTCCGGAGTCAGACCTCTGAGTTCAAGTCAATTTGAGGTCTCCTATCTCCCTGTCTCAGTCTCCTTACCTGTAAAACGAGGATAGCAGTAGCACCACCTTCTAGGGTGGAGGATGAATCAGGTTCTTCCCTATAAAGTGCTTAGGAGGTGTCTTTCACTTGGGAGGCCAAGGCAGGTGGATCACCTGAGGTCAGGAGTTCGAGACTAGCCTGGCCAACATGGCGAAACCCCATCTCTACTAAAAAAAAAAATACACAAAATTAGCTGGGCATGGTGGTGGGCACTTGTAATACCAGCTACTCAGGAGGCTGAGGCAGGAGAATTGCTTGAACGAACCTGGGAGGTGGAGGTTACAGTGAGCCGAGATTGTGCCACTGCACTCCAACCTGGGTGACAGAGGGAGACTCTGTCAAAAAAAAAAAAAAAAAAAGGAGGTGTCATTTGCATATTACACATGCTGTAACTGAGTGCTGTTAGCTGTAAAATGCTAATAATAATGCATATTATTATTGCTATTATTTTATTGGAGGGAAATGGGGAACAATTGAAGGCTTCAAACAGGAGAGTGACCAGCTCCACTGGTATCAGAGAAATCCCCCTGGCTGCAGTGTGAATAGTAGAACTGGTGGCAATTGGGAAGAGGCATTGGGTTAGAGAGAAGGGACCACTTTTCCAGCCCTTCTTTCAGGGCTGCAAACTTGATTTTTGGATCCCACCAGTCAACAGGGCAGGTGCTAAGGGCGGGAGCTTGGCAGAGTCCTATCTGATCCCAGTATCTGTATACCTGTGTGCGAGGCTCTGGCCCACATCCCCTGCCTGTGACACCCCTTACAATCTCCCCCCGGTCCCCTGCCTGTGACACCTCCTACAATCTCTCCCCCCGTCATGCGCAGCACTCAGTCCCCGTGTTACCTCCCTGCGCTGCTGGTCAGTGGGCACACCTGTGTAGACAGGTTGTGTTCAGCAAGGGCTCATCACGGGACAGATGCCCAGCTTATACCAGTCTGGCTGACCAATGCAGTCAGAAGGGGCTGCCAGTCCTCGGGGAGGGACCTGACTGTGCCAATCTGCCCGGCCCACCCCACTCAGCAGGCGCTGTGCACAATTGGGCCTGTGTCAGCATGATCGGCCGCCGGCAGACCCGTGGCAGATCAGCGGCCTGCGCCAGCCTGCCCACCTGCTAAACAAGGAGCGGGTGCACCGGCAAACATTGCTAGGTTGGCATATCCTGTCTGCTGTAATTAACACATGGCATCAGGGCAGCCCAGCCCAGTGAAGCCTGTCTGTCCATCTGCCGGCTGTTCCTGGGAATCAGCACTTTACCACGAGCCCCAGCAGCCAGTTGGAGAGAAAGAGCACTGAGCTAGGAGCCAGGAGACCTGGGTCCATCTCTGCTCAGCCACTCACTTGTAGTGGATGCTGGGAAGCTTGCATTTCCTCTCTGGGCCTTGGCTCCCCCATCCGTTAAATGGGATGGGGATGGTTGATCTCTATGTTCTCTTCCTGCTGTTCTATGGGGGTGGCATTGGCAATAGGCAAATTCTGGGTGGCAGAATTCTGCACTTGAGGGGTTACGCTAGAGCTTAGGTGGGCCCTACTCATTGCTTCCTTCATTCCACAAAGAGTTACTGTGTCCCTACTATGTGCCAGGGATATTGCCATGAATAAGACAATGTCCCTCTTCTCCTCGAATCCACATTCTACTGTCAGGAGACAGATACCTTAAATTAAGGAAGATGGAAGAGATGTATCAGTTAGAGAGAACTGCCATGCAGACATTAACATAGGGTGATGGCTAGAAGAGATGGATGACCAGGGAAGGGCAGCCTCAGAAGGTCACATGTAAGCTGACATCCAAATGAGGAGGCGGGGCCCCGCTTGCTTAGAAGAATCAAGTTACTTCCTGCCAGTTCCCCATGGGCTCCTCTTTATCCACTGCTTCTTGTTTGATCCCAGGGACCCCCGTCTGGATAGTGCTGTCTGCATTTTATAGATGAGGCTCAGAGATAAGCCCTAGCTTAGTTCTACAGCCTCATGTTTTCTTCCCCCAACATTTGATTATGAACATTTCCCAACATGCAGGAAAGTGTGAAAAACTTTAAGGCAAACACCCATATACCTATTACCTGGCTTCCACAATTAAAATGTGAACACGGGTTGGGCGTGGTGGCTCGTGCCTGTAATCTCAGCACTTTCGGAGGCTGAGGCAGGCAGATTGCTTGAGCGAAGGAGTTTGAGATCAGCCTGACCAACATGGTGAAACCCTGTCTCTACTGAAAATACAAACATTAGTCAGGTGTGGTGGGGGCGCCCGTAATCCCAGCTATGCAGGAGGCTGAGGCACGAGAACTGCTTGCACCTGGGAGACAGAGGTTACAGTGAGCTGAGATCATGCCACTGCACTCCAGCCTGGGCGACAGAGCGAGACTCTGTCTCAAAATAAAATAAAATAAATAAATAAATAAATGCAACCATGTTTGCTTTATCATATCTTCCCCTACCCTCCATTCATCCCTCTCGATGCAGACCCACAGCCTCATTTATTTGATGATTTCCAAAGTGAGCTGCAGACACCCGTACAGTTTACACCTAAACCCTCTATTTAGAGTTCAATATTTATTTACAATTCCTTTCCTTTTGAGGTCAAATTTACATATAATGAATTGCACACATCTCAAGAGTACCTCTCAGTGTTCTTTTTGAGTGTTGGCAAATGCATGCATCAGTGTAAGCTGAGCCCGTCTCAGGATGCAGAACACTACTGTCACTCCAGAAAATTCTCTCCGCTCCTTCCCAGCCAAACCTCACCCAAGAGATGATCATTATTCTGATCTGTTTCTCACATTTTATCCTGTTCTAAAATTTCGTATCAACGAATTATACGGTACGTAGTTTCCAATGAAGGCTCTTTTCTCCCAGCATCATGTTTTTGAGCTCCGCCCCTGCTGTGTGTGTACCATGGTTTATTCCTTTTAATCACTGAGTAGTATGCCATATCAAGGAGACACCACGTTTGTTTAGCTGTTCTCTTGTTAAAAGGCACCTGGACAGTTTCCAGTTGGGCTCTGCTATGCTTCAAGCTGCTAAGAACATTCTTACACAAGTTTCCTTTTTTTTAAAAAAAAGATCACATGTTTTCATTTCTCTTGCTACTACTTTGTTTGACAAAGCGTCAGTTCAATCCAACAAGGCTTCCCTGAGCACCTACTATGTGTCAGCCCTTGTGCTAGACATAGAGGTGAGTGAGTCTCAGCTAGGGCGGGGGAGTTTGGCCTCCAAAGGCCCCACGCAGGCACAGAGCATCAGAGTGGACAGGAGGGCCTGCCAGGACCAAGTGCTCTGTGCCTGGCACTGTATTTCATCCTTGCAACAGCCCCACGGGATTCATGTTGTGGCCCCAATATTCAAAGGAGGCAACCGAGCCCAGTGTGATGGAGTGATCTGCCCAAGACAAGAGGCAGGAGCTGGGCCTCAAATTTGGGGTGACTCCAGCCTTTGTCCTGCACGATGCAGGGGTGACATCTTTTCTTGGTTCTGCACAATGCAGAAGCAACAGCCCAGGGAGGCCAGGCGATCTATTCAAGGCCACCGGGCAGTAGGGTGACAAGAACATGGGTCCCTGGGTCTCTCAGTCCCGGCTCTTTCCCCAACACCATCTTGGAGACTTCAAAAAAGGTCTACACATTTGTTGAACCAGCATTTATTTACAGAAATCGGACTGGGAGAGCTGAGTTATATAAAAGTCCTGATAATTTGTATGTATGAGTGTCGTTTTGTGTGACCCATCCAACTTGTCCCTTGCACCTGCTAATCCAGGACCTCCAAGTGATGGCCCCAGGAGCCAAGTTGTGAGCCCCTGGCATGCTGTGGGAAGGCTGGGACCAGTGTTGAGACAGGGAGTCTATGCAGGTCCAAGTCATCTAATTAAAAACAGAAACCCCAGTGTAGATCAAATTAACACAATCTGCAGGATAGATTTGGCCCCAGACAATGGCTTGTGCCCCCAGCTCTCAGCAAATGAAGAAGGTGATGATAATGAGAGGAAGGAATGTGTTGGATGAAAGATGGCACATATTCTTTGAGATTCCTGCATTGAGAGATGGTGGGTTGGCGGGGGGCTGGGGTGGTCTATGATCTCTCCCTTTGAAACTAGATATGTTTGGAGACTGCTTTGACCAGTGGAATTGGTGGACATCACAGACGTGTGCCAATTTCCAAGCCCAAGCCTTAGGGGCTGGAAGCTTCCATTCAGGGCTCTGGGAACAAGCACATCTTGAGCTGCTGCTTAAGACATCTGATTGTGGCGTTAGAGAGATCACCTGGAGAAGGAGGGGGACCTTGCTAAGCCAGCCTTCCAGCCATGCCTGCAGGTGGGTAAAGCTGCCTTGACCCCTGCAGACCAGATCAGCTACCCACTGAATACTACCAAGTAATCCCAGTGGACAACAGGGGAAGCATTAGAATTGCTCAGCCAGAGCAGTGGTCAACTTCTTGCCAAGGAGGAGCCCTGTTTAGCACCCACCTGTGCAACAGGAAGTGTGAATGGAACTTCCATCTGACTGTTACAAGGCTCTATTTGACTGAAGCCATTTGGGTTGGGGGAAGAATGTTGTGTCAGGTAGGGTCCAGCAGGAAACAGATGTTCCATGAAAAGATCATAAATAAGGAGACCTTAATTCCAAGATGATTTACAAAGATATGGGCAGAGTTGAGGAATTCCAATGAGGCATGAGGCAGCACTGGGGCAGGGACCAGTGGGGACTGAAGTACTCTTAGGAGAAAGGGGAAGGGGGCAAAGGAGTGGGGGGTCTCCCTGAATCCAAGAGAGCAGCAGCTGAAGAAGAATTCCACCCAAGAGCTTGAGTGGAGGGACCCAGGGTTCCCACCGGGAGGAGCTGGGGAATATTTGGCCACATTTCCATCTGGCTTCCTGTCTCCTGCAGGTGTCTCCCATTGGCCAAACCCAACTGGAAGTTAGCAGACATGGAAACCACCCGCACAGGTCATCCTTGGGCACAGAGAAGGATGGGGAAGGTAGGAGCAGGTCTAGATGGAGGGTCTAGGGAAGATGTGCAATGGAAGGACAGATGACACAGACTTTAGTCCAAGAATCTAAGGGGTTGGGGTTGAGCAGACACCAAGCATGGGAGGTTTCCGTGAGCCCTTGTTCTCATTTTGCTGTCCCATAGTTGGGTGAAGTGAGATCCCTTTCCCCACTGCTCCCCCATCAGACAGTTCCAGGTGAGCATGGGAAGAACAGCATTGTCAGAGAGAAGATCCCATTAAACTGCCATGTGTCTTCTTATGGCTGCCACATGTCTGATCACCAAGACACTCCTGGTGGGAGAGGGAGCTGGGCCCACCTCTGCTTCTCATCACAGCCAGGCTCCATGAATGGGACGGGAGAGTTGAGACGGGAAGGCCAGTTCTCCATCCCCTTGGCTTGGGGAGTAGATCCAAGCTGGTCTTTCTGGAGGTTTGGTTAGGGGAATGGAGACGCCAAGCCCCAGCTTAGATCCCTGGGTCAGGACTGCGTCTCAGATCTACTCCCAGTGTGGTTTCCCAGGGAAGAGCATGAGCGCAGCTTCTAACTCTGCCCAGAGCCTGCAAGAGCTGCACGAAGACCTGTGCCTACAAGGGCTCTGCAGTTGGTTTAAGACTCTATTGCTGAAATTTGAAATTTGTAATCAGTTTTTAAAAAGAGGTCCCTGTTTTCATTCTGCATTGGGCCATACAATTTGGGTAGGTAGCCACTATTTTTTTTTTTTTTAAAGACAGAATTTCACTCTATAACCCAGGCTGGAGTGCAGTGGTGCGATTTTGGCTTACTGCAACCTCTGACTCCCAGGCTTAAGTGATTCTCTTGCCTTAGCCTCCCCAGTAGCTGGGATTACAGGTGCATGCCACCACATCCAGCTAATTTTTATATTTTTAGTAGAGACGGGGTTTCACTGTGTTGGCCAGACTGGTCTTGAACTCCTGACCTCAAGTGATCCACCCACCTCGGCCTACCAAAGTGCTGGGATTACAAGTGTGAGTCACCATGCCCAGTCATTAGGTGGCCAATTCTAATTCTAAGCAAGGAAGAGATCTCTAAGCCTTTCCTTGGCCTGACTCCTTTGTCTAGATCAGTGGACAGCAAACTTTTTCTTTAAGAGGCCAGATAGTGAATATTTTAGGATTTGCAGGTTACATAGCGTCTGTCACAATTAATCAACTCTGCTCTTATAGTATGAAAACAGCCCCCAGACAATCCAGAAATGAATGGACATGACTGTATTCCAGTAAAACTTTATTTACAAAAACAGATGGTGGACCAGATTTGGCCAATGGGCCAGAGTCAGGCAACCCCTGGACTAGATTATAAGCCCCTCTTTTCCTCATCTACCTGTCTGATTCTGGCTCATTCTTTGTGACTCAGGTCAACAACTTTTCCTAATCTCTCCAGGAAGAATTCAGTTTCTCCTCTTCTGCCCAACCTGACCGAAACCTGCACACATTTACTTATTGAGCCCAAGCTAAGAGGCTAGCTTTGTGATAGGCACAAGGGCCGGAGTGTTGAGCAAGAAGGTGTGGTTATAACCTTCATAGGCCTTTGTCATAGATACCTGATAGTAGCTGGCTATAAACTGTGGAAGGATAGGGGCTGGAACCATTTTGCCCCACACTGTATCTCCAGTCCTAGTATAATGGGGTAAAAAAACAAGTTAGCCAGTACCCAAACACACTGCCATACATTACAATTCTTTCCTTCTAATTGGACCGTGTGAGCCCCTGACTCATCTTTGACTTGGTAGGTGTCTTTACCAGAGAGGCTGGGTGATTTTCCATGAAACATAGAGCAGCAGACTAGTGGTGAAGCTGGAATTCAAACTCCCAGGCCAGGTGCATTTCAGCCACACCCAGGAGTTAGACTTAGGCAGTGGGGTCCTAATAGAGTCTGAGAGGTAGCATGGGCAGCTCCTATCTCAGGTCCCAGTGAGAGCTGTGAGCATGTTTTCCCTCCCACCTCATCTGCAGGAGGCCTGGTTTATTTCCTTTGGGAGAGAGGAAGTTTAAGAGTCTAGTGTTGGTTTCCATTATAAGGAAACTGTCCAATAAAAAAATCACCCAGTATATTTAAAAAAAAAAAAACTTTGCCTGGCTTTAAACAAATACTTGATGTTATTACAACAACAACAAAAAATCCCATTTGCTTTTCATTATAGATCTGGTTGTGTTGTGTTTTGTTATCCCCAAACAGCAAGGACTTTATGGGCAGAGTGGTTAAAAAAAAAGTAAAGAAAAACAAAAAGAAAGAAAGAAAAGGAAAGAACAAAAGGAAAGAAAAGAAAAAGGCTGGGTGTGGTGGCTAATGCCTGTAATCCCAGCACTTTGGGAGGCTGAGGTGGGTGGATCACTTGAGGTCAAGAGTTCAAGACCAGCCTGGCCAACATGGTGAAATCCTGTCTCTGCTAAAAATGCAAAAATTAGCCAGGCATGGTGGCATGTGCCTGTAATCCCAGCTACTGGGGAGGCTGAGGCATGAGAACTGCTTGAACCTGGGAGGTGGAGGTTGCAGTGAGGTGAGATCATGCCACTGCACTACAGCTTGGGCAACAGAGCAAGACTCCATCTCAAAAAAAAAAAAAAAAAAAAAAAAAAAAAGAAGAAGAAGAAGAAAGAAAAAGGCAGGATTTGGAGTCAGACAATCTTGCGTCTAAATTTCAGCTCTACCACTGATTCACTGAGCGACTTAACCCATTCATTTAACTTCTGGAGGCCTCAGCCTGCTTGTCAGTAAAATGGGAATATGATGCCTCCTTCCCAAGGTTGTGGCAAGAATGAAGTGATAGTGTAGTCAGTAGTTATCACTCTGTGCCATGCCCCTTTATAAGAGACAGGGACCCTGCTCTCAGAGAGTATACATTGTACTAAGAGACCAAATTAAAAAATCTAAAGAGAAAGATGGTTTTGGGTGGTGATTATTGCTACGAAGCCAAAAACGCACAGGGGATGAGGGGCAAGAAAATGATCTAGGGATTATGTTAAGAGCCAGAGAAGGCTTCTCTAAAGCCTGAATGATAAGAATGGGCCAGCCTTGGCCAAGCAGAGGTCAGAGCAACTGCAAAGGCCCTGGGATGGAATAAAGCTTGTTTTGTTGAGGGAAGAGAAAGGTGGTTGGTATGGCAGAAGTGGAGTAAGCAAGGTAGAGAGCCCTGGGCTCTCAGTTAAGAGAGCTATCTGGGATCAGATCATATAAGGTCTTAAAGGCTGGTGCAAGGAGGGTAAATATTCATCTCACTGCAATGGGAAGATATTGCAAGGTCTTGAGCAGGGGAGTAAACTGACCTGATTCATGTGTTTAAAAGATCCATCTGACTTCTAGTGAAGAAGGGATTGGAGGGCCCAGTGGGGGCAAGGAGACCTGGTCAATAACGGAGAAAGACACCAGCTCCCACCTGAGTATAAAGTGAACAGAGGCTGGACCCCTTGTCCATTCCTTTTGTGGTTTTATTGTCTCCTCCCACATGTCTCTGTCATCTGAGGGGTCTCAATGCATGTTAAAGGCCAAATGGGGAAAATTCTGGGGGAGGGGCCTTTAAAGTTACGTGCATCTTTGAATTAAAATGCCTCTTTTGTCCAGTGGGCGAGACTGTGTCCACTGCCCCAGGGCAGCCAGGCCCCTGGCAAGAGCTGAGGGGACACACTCAACCTACTAAGAGATCCAGTTTCTTCCAAGCCACTCATTCCAAAGCTGGAAAATGGAAGAAGGGGCTGTCACAGTCACATGGGTGATGGATCTGCAGCATCAACATAATGATGTGGAGAGCAGCGATGGCAACAGTGGAGGTGCGACCGTTTCCTCAGAACTCACCTAAGGCCATGTGGTAAGTGCCATGTGTGCACCTGCTCACTGGATCCTCGCAACTGCCTTAGGAAGTAGAGCTCTTATTCCCACCACACAGATGAGGAAACCAAAGCCTGGAGGGGTGAAGTGCCTGGCCCAAGGTCATGTAGCCAGGAGGTGGCAGAGTGGGTTATATGGCCTGGCTGTGTCCCCCCCACCCCCGCCCCACCCCCAATCTCATCTTGAATTGTAGCTCTCATAATTCTCACGTGTTGTGGGAGGGACCTGGTGAGAGGTAATTGAATCATGGGGGCGGTTTCCCCCATACTGTTCTAGTGTTAGTGAGTAAGTCTCACGAGAGATGATGGTTTTATAAGGGGAAACCCCTTTCACTTGGTTCTCATTCTCTCTTGTCTGCTGCCGTGGAAGACGTGCCTTTCACCTTCTGCCATGATTGTGAGGCTTCCCCAACCACGTGGAACTGTGAGTCCATTAAACCTCTTTTTCTTTATAAATTACCCAGTCTCAGGTATGTCTTTATTGGCAGCATGAAAATGAACTAATACAGTGGGCTTGGAACTCAGGCTATGACCATTGCCACACTGCCCTGACTCTCAATGATACCCTGTTTGTCCATCACTAGCCACACCCCATCCCTAGCCTCTCAAGGTGCTGTCCTCTATGCCAGCTACTCACCCATGGTCTTAGGACTTCCTATACAGAATCTCCTTGACACCCTTCCACAGCCCTGAGGGGTTTGGCTTTGGCTGAGGCCGCACAGCTGAGAAGTGGCACAGGTGGGTTTGAGTCCAAGACTGAGTCTGGCCCATCCACCCTGTTGCCCCTTCTAGAGACAGGACCAGCCACTGATGCTCCTGGTTGATCTTTCCTGCCTCCCTGGGGTGCTTAGGGGAGGGAGGGCAAGAGGAATCATGGAAACAGCCCTTGTACCTTGGGTAGGCTATCAGATGGAGGAGGAAAGATTTTCAGATTTTCAGACATAGATTTTTCTGTGCAGGGTGATCACTAGGCCAAGTTTGCTTGCGATTGAGAGGGTTACCAGGATGCAGGACTTTCAGACTTAAAATCTGGATAGGTTTAGACAAACCACACTGAGTGGAGGCCTGGGATGTGGGGCTTTCTGTGTTAAAACTGGGAAACATCCAGGCAAGTCGAAATGAGCTGATCACCTTAATTCTACATCACCCACGAAGCAGAGACAGCATTAACGGGTTGAAGTTATGGGATGACAGATACCATCAGTGTCAATAGAGTACTTTGTAACTGTCAGAGGCACTCAGAGATGGAATGGTGTGTCTACGGTGGGTGGTGAGCTCCCCATCACCAGAGGCATGTAAGCAGCAGTGAGACAATGCTTCATAGAGAACCATGAACACCCATCCTCTGCCCATAGCCCTGTGAGCAGCTGTCTCTCTGTGCTTGCCTGAGCTATTAGGATACCTTCTCATAACATTTTAGCTTCTCTTGGGCCTGCTGTCCAAAGTCAATGCCATCCCTGCTTTCTTCCATGCCTCAGTGGCCCACTAAGTGAAGCCTGAAAATTACTTGCACGGTCAGGTAAATATTACAGCAGTCAAAGGTGCGGCATCAGTGGGGAGAATGATGTGTAATTTGCAGAAATGCTACCAGTGCATCAAATCACACATTCAGCTGGCTCGTAGGGAGGAGAGTGAGTGACAGCCTCAATGGCACCAGTTTGGGTAGTTTTCTTTTTTTTTTTTTTGAATCTCTGATGGACACTGATGTGAAGGAGGCTGAAGAACCCCCCCTCCACTGGTGGGATCTGCACGAAGGGCAGGAAGCCCATTGTCATGGAGCCCGGTCGTTTTCAAGGCAGCTGACATGGTCACCTCCATGGCCTTGGTCAGAAATCTGGTCTCTAGTTAACGGTGGGCTCTGAGTACACAAGAAGAGTCCTGCTGCAGGTGCTCTGCACAGGGAAGGAAGCCGCATGTATTGGATACCTCTCACCCAGGTGCCAGCTTGGTGTTCATGTGCCCTCTCCCTGAGTTCTGACACCAAGGGCTCCCTCTTGCATGAGGCTGCCCTGGAGAGGCATGAAGCAGGACCAGATGCCGAGTGTTGGCAGAACCTTGCAGGGCATAAGTCACCCAGGGCCGCCCCCATCCGCTGCTCATTCTTCCTCCCCAGAATATCTGGGGCTTGGGAAGGAAACCATTATAAGGGACGGAGCCAAGAGAGTGGGAAGAAAATCTCAGAATTGTTCTCTCCCTTGTGTAAACTGAGGTCTTCAAAGGAGCTGTTTCTCTGCACTTTGGAGAGTGAGTGGACGGGAGGCAGGGTTGGGGTCTCTTCATTTTGCTTCCCTGCAAGACTGGTAGTTCAACCACAAGAAATGCTGTGAATGCAGAGTGGGGAGCAAAACAGCTAGTGTAAAGTCAGCCAGTGTAAGTGCAAAGATGTCACCTGGCTTTGCCTCGGGGCCTGGGGTCCTTGAGGAAGGGAGATAGCATGAGGGTGAAGGGCGGTGGTTGGTGCAGAGTCCTTAGCAGGTTATCTCCAGAAGACACATGGCAGGAACTGAGAGAAGTATAAGGATGCTTCTAACATGCTGGAAAAGCCTCTGGGTTTATGTCTGAGGGACACTGAGGCCCAGAGAGGGAAAGAGACTTGCCTAAGGTCACACAGTAAATTCCATTTCCTAACTCAGTGGCTGCCCTTGCCTTCCTGGAAGACTCTGCTCTTTCTCAATGGACCCTGCAGGGAAAGAAAGGTCCGAGATCACCATTAGAGAGCAAGGAGGGGCCCACCTTGCTGCTGGAGGGAGGAGGGAGATGCGCTTCAGACTGGGGGTATCCAGCACCCACCCGCCAGGAGCCACTGGTCTGGTGCACATGTATACTTATTGCTCTTGAGGAATCATCAGACTGATGGTGGAGACACAGCTCTGACTCTTATTTAGCTCCCAGACAGAGCTCTGCAGCAGGAGGTGCAGACTCTGGACTTTAGGGAATTTCTGGGCCAAGAAGAGACCTTCTGTTCAGTCCCACTTGTTGGCTGAGGGGAGCCCACAGTATGCTTTTCCTTGTAAACGTATCATTCATTCAAAGATGTTTGTCCTACTCCTCCTCCTCCTCCAAGAAGTCCTCCCCAAGCAGTTGCATCCATCACAATGACACAGGATCAAGGCTCTCTGAATCCTTCTGCATCCACTAAGAAAGAACAGTCACCCTAAAGCCTCAGGCAAGTGCCCAAATGGCCCCTCGGGGCATCACACTTGTCCCAGGCCTGCCCCAGTTGGATCACCCCAAGTCTCATAAGCATCAGCAGCCTCCCTCACTTGCAGATGCTGTGGGGTCCTATCAGAGGCTGCAGCCACCCCAATCCCCAGTGAGCCTCTGTCTGCAAAGCTGCTGCAGCCTCACTTCCTCCTTCAACAGCAGCTCCTCTCACGCCCCATGTGACATGGTTGTTTACAGCTCTTTTGCTCCTGGACTAAAAGGTTTGGATGAGGAGCTAAGGATATCAAGAACCAGCTCAGGAGCAACATTGCTCTGGATTGTTATAGGCACAGGATTTACTATACAACATACCTGGGAGCTGTCATGAGAGTGAGGTGGGCCTGTCCGATACGTGTTTCAACTTGTAGAATCTGCTGAGGACAGGATGAGGGGATTCCTGCTTTTGGTGTCACATGTGGGACATAAGACTGCCTTCCATCCGGATAAGCCTGTGGGACAGTTCTCAGCCCTTGCCCCAAACCTGGAGCCCTTCAGGAGGGAGACCAACTACATGTGTGATTCCTTCCACCCTTCCATCTCTTTCTGGATCTGCAGAGGAATGAATTGGCTTTTTGTTTTGCAAGTTCTGACAAATAATTTCCCCCACTCCCAAGGCACATTGGTGATCACCTTAGGGCTGGAGGAGAGACGAGACAAACCACGGCTGCAGGTTCCACCGCGCACCTGAGTTGGGGTTGGGTGTCTTTCCAGACATATCACAGGTAAGCTTGGTGACCTGTCTTTGGGACCCATCTTGGCTTCAGCTTCATTTCCTGGGACCCAGGAGTCCCTGACACCCCCAGCCACAGCCCAAAGGCACTTACAGCAACTGGGAATCTTTTACCAAACACCAAAGGAGAAAACCTCTGAACTGACAGCGCAGGCTACCTTGGGTAAGAAACTGTTGAGGGGCCGGGCGCGGTGGCTCACGCCTGTAATCCCAGCACTTTGGGAGGCCGAGACGGATGGATCACGAGGTCAGGAGATCAAGACCAGCCTGGCTAACCCGGTGAAACCCCGTCTCTACTAAAAAATACAAAAAACTAGCCGGGCGAGGTGGCGGGCACCTGTAGTCCCAGCTACTCGGGAGGCTGAGGCAGGCGAATGGCGTAAACCTGGGAGGCGGAGCTTGCAGTGAGCTGGGATCTGGCCACTGCACTCCGGGCTGGGCGACAGAGCAAGACTCCATCTCAAAAAAAAAAAAAAAAAAAAAAAGATCAGTCGAAGTAGATTAAAACAAAGAGGTTGGGTAATATTGCTCCGTGTGGTTGAAAACAGGATTTGTAGAGAGGCCAAGTCATCCATTCCTGCATTCTGCATGCATTGATTAAGCATCTGTTATGTGCCAGGCACAGTTCTGGGCACTGGGGACACAGCAGCAGCAAATAAAACAGACAAAGATCCCTGCCTTAGTGGTGCTCTCGTTCTAGACAGAGTAGGGATTGGCAAACATTTTCTGTAAAGAGCCGGACAGTAACTATTTTAAGCTTTACTGGCCAAATGTTCTAGGTTGCCACTCCTCAGCCTGTTATTGTAGACAATACCTGAGCGAATGAGCATGGCTGTGTTCAAACAGAATCTTATTTACGAAACAGGTGGTGGGCCAGAGTTGGCCTGCAGGCTGCAGTTCCATCTCTCCTAGAGGCCTGTTCTGGAAGACAGAGGCTGCAGAATGAGCTCCTCCAACTCTGATGGTGGACCCAGGCGTGGTCCAAGGAATGCAGCCTCCACCTGGGGCCCATGATCTGAGAGCTCAGTGTCTGGGAAAGTCCTAGGTCCAGCCGCAGAGCTACCCTCTCCTCCCCTTTCCTCCATCCTCCCCTTTTTCCAAGCTTCTCAAAGGGGCCTGAGACCTTTCTCTAAACCTCTTTCCACTCTCCCTCTGAGCCTAGAAATGTCCTTTTCCATAGTGGCTACTGTGGAGAATCTAGAATATTCCTAGAGAGTAGACCTAAGTGGGAGGCCAGGGCAGGGTAGAGAAGAGTCTCCACCAACGGCCAAGGAACTGGAAAATGAGCTCCCCACATCCTGTTTTCCCGAGCACCCTGATCCTCACCTTCTAATCCTCGTCCAGCTGAGAGCTGCTTCTGCTTCCTTATCTGTGGCCAAAACTCACCACCTCCAAAATGCCCACCCAGATTGACTCTCCTGAATAAGTTCTTCCTGTATCTCCCCAAATCAGCTGGTCCTCAGTGCACAATGACATTTATTTTCTGCTTATATCCGTGTCCTGCCTCACCCATTAGACTATCCATTCCCATTAGAGTGAGGTCAGTGCTTACCCTGTCCTACTGGGAGCACTCTGAGCCTGAGTTACATACATACAGCTTTCCACAGCCAGGGGCCATGGGCTCTCCAAGGGCAGAGACCTAGTCTCCTCCATCATGCTGGCCTCTCCTGGAGGTCAAGTGTCGTCTCCCTTATTAGTCCTGGAAGTTTGTGAAAGCAGAGAGTGTTGACCCCATTAGCTGGGTCTCCCTTTCAGTTTGATTGGGAGCTCACAGCGGTGGAATCCAGGGTCATGAGACTGACAGGTGGTCCCTCTTGTCTCCCAGGAGGACACAGGTGCACACTGTGGCTGTGAAGGCCCCTGTGTCACATAGTGAATTGCAAAATGGTTCCCATTTTCACCCCTTCTTGGGTCCACACTCAGGGTTTCTCACTAAAAAGGCAGCATCTGTTTCTCTGCTTCTTGGACCTGGGCTGGCCATGTGATATGCTCTGGCCAACAGGGAGGCCACAGTGCATGAGTGACAGTGCATGGCCTCTGGAGGCCCAGCAAATTTCCACTTATGTCCTTGGGCCACTCCCATGAGTACATGCTGGGCCAGCCCACTGGAGGATGGGAGACACATGGGACAGAGTTGGTCACTCCTGTTGTCCCAGCAAGGACAGCCTGGGTCAGCCAATGGTCAGGTACCCTCAGACATAGGAGTGTACACAGTTACCTGGCTCATCCACCCAAATGTGAGCAAAACAGTGCCTATTGTTGTACACCACTGAGGCTCTATGTCCATGTATTACACAGCATTTGCATGGTAATAGATCACAGATACACATATGGTCAAGAATGTGGGCTCTTGAATCCAACTGCCTGTGATCAGCTCCTGGCTCTGCCATATACTGGCTGTGTGGCCTGGAATAAGTTACCTAGCCTCTCTGACCCTCAGTCTCCTCTCCCATAAAGTGAGAATAATAACGGAAGCCACCTCCTAGGGTGTTGTGAAGATTAAATGAGATAGTTCATGTAAGGTACTCAACGCAGAGCCTGAAGTATAGAAAGTGATCCATCAATATTATTCATAATAATATTGCTATTCCAGAGCCTGCAGGGTAAACTTCTGGGGCATTCCCACTTCATCTGCACAGTCTGATAGAAAAGAACCCCTTGCCCCTGTCTCCTGGCTTCATCATGCCTGCATTAAATCCCTAAAAGCCTCTCCCTCAGTGGGCACCTCCAAGCTCTTAATCTCTATGACTCAGGAGGCAAACCTGCTGGAGAAAATGCCAATGGAAGGCCCAGGTGCTGGGACAGAGCCCATTGGCTGCACTTCGCCCGCTCCTCAGGCTGCAAGCTTAAGGAAAGAGCAGGCTTGCCTAGGAAACGCATGCTTTCTGTTTTGAGATCCCGGCTGTGTGGCTCTGGTGCCAAAAATTGGCATGAAGAGCAGAGAATTCAGCCAGCAGCACCACATGGGGGAAGGCAAGCATGTGGACATCAGGCAGGGAGGACGTTGTCCCTTCTAGTGGCCTGATGGGCGCAGGCGTTGGCCTGGAAACTGAACTGGTGTAGGGGCAGGTGGGCAGTGCGATAGGATGGAGACTGAGCACTCCAAGAAAGGGGCTCCCCAAGGGTGCAGGGATGCTGGTGTGTGTGTGTGTGTGTGTGTGTGCACGCACAGGTGTACCCAGGTGGATGGGTTTGAGATGGATTTATGCACAGGGGTGAATGAAGAGGCAGCTGCATGAACAACAATTTTCCAAGAATGAAAGCTTGCAGGAGGAACGCCCAGAGGACACTCAGAGGTAAGAATCTTTGCCTGACATTAATACTAGTCCAACAACCACCATCCCGTATCCTTGAAGCCAGATGTGTCCCAGAGCTCAGGCTGAACCCTACTTCTGAAAGGTGATATGGGGCATGTACAATATATCACACAACACAACTGGGGTCCAAAGAATCACTATGTAATCACCCACATTAATATTTCTGCAGTGATGCATTTGGATGGTGATACTAAGGGAGAAGAACAAATACCATAAATATCCTCCCATCGAACTGGGCTGGGTTTTGCCACCAAGTCAGTTCAAGTCAGTTCAGATCAGGTTCAGTTTTCTCATCCAATGAATTGGAAAAAATAAAATAAAATAAATCTTTCATTTATCAGAGTTTTTTGGATTTCTGGGTTGCAGGGAAGGGGTTGCAGGCTTGTGAAAAGAGCCAGAATTGTGACATCATGCTCATAACCACTGTAATAGCTGCCATTTGTGGGGTGGTGCCATGTGGTGGCCCTGAGCCTAAGCTGGTTGGAATATTCACCATGGCCCTGCCAAGCAGGCCCTGTCTTCTTCACTTGGTAGAGAAGGGAAAGGTAGGGTTGTCAAGGTTACGGGAGCCATCTAAGTCACCACACTGATAAGAGGAGACAGAGCATAGAGGAGGTAAATTGTCCTCAGAGAATCATCTGGAACAAAGTGCCTAGAAGGATAGAGGCTTAGGTCAAACTCAATGATTCCTTCAGCTACGTTTGCACCAAGAGGTCTGGGGGCGGACATAGCTCCTGTATGTTCTGTAGGTATGTTAAGGAAATAACAAGGCCTTAACAACTCTAACCCCTTTGCTTAGGAGCTGTCTGCCCTCATGTCCTCCTGCAATGAGATCCTAGCATAATAATCCCTGCTCTGGGCTCCCTCTGTCCATGTGTTCTCTCCCCATTTCACCACTGGAAAAACTAAGGCTCAGTGTGCTATGACTTGTCTCAAGGCACAGGCTATCTTGGTGAGACCAGAATCATGGTGTTCAACTGTCATTAATAATGACAATAAACATGAGTTGGGGACTTACTCTATGCCAGGAGTTGTTCTATATGCCTCCGATGTATTATCTCATTTAATTTAAGGGGTGGGGGCTAGGCAGGAAGCAAGCATGCTAAAAGTGGTTCATAAATGTGTGGTTTCTTGCTGCTGGTCTTAACGGGATTCTTGTGAAATGACAAATGATGAGAGAGGGGAAAATAGGACCATCCCCTCCTACGGAAGGAGGGGACTGCAGGCTCCTGGGAATTTAAGATAATGAGCAAGGAAAACAATCACTTTATTTAAATGAGTTGAAGAACTATTTGGCTTCTCTCTGTAAGAGGAAGCAGTTAAGGGGTTTTATTTTATTTTTGGCCCTAATAATATTACAATATCCAGGCTGGTTATTATCTGTCACTTTCCAGGGAAGATTGAAAAGAAAATAGTTTTATCCCAGGCAATTGTAAACTGTTCCTTTTGATGAGTTGTTGCTTCCACTTAGATATTAAATGCACCAGCATCAGGTGACCTGGCCCGGCTGGGTGGCTTTGTTTAACCGGTTACAGAAGAGAAGGAAGATGAGAAAATTTTCTTGTTTTTAGACAGGAGTTTTCAAAATGCAATATGTGTGAGGGTCACAGGGGATGAGCATGCAGTGAAAGATGAAAATTTCTGGGTTTTGCAGGAAGAGTGTCTGACTCTGCAGGGCCCCAGCGGGATGGAGAATCTGCACTCTTCGCAAGCGCTCTGGGTGATGCTGCCATATCTTCTGAGAAGGTTGCTCTAGGTTCTCCCTAAACCTGCTTGGCTGGAGAAGTGTTTGGTTCTGAGAGACCTCTCCAAAATTAAGATCCGGAAGCTGCCAGCAAAAAGGACCCCAGAGATAATCGAATAGATTCACATAGCAAATAAAATCTGGAGTCCCAAGATCCGACAGCGAGTGAGAGGCAGACATGAACCTGAAACTCAGACGTGCATTTGCCCGGTCCAAAACCGGACCCATCACACTGCAATGGTGCTGAGCGGGTGCCTAGTAGAGGTGGGGGTGGGACTGGAAGACCCCCACACTCTTTCTTCTCTTTGCTCAGACTCACCTCACTGTCATTTCACAAACAGTGATGCAAGTAGGTTGAGAAAGCCAAACGGCTCCCAGGCAGAAAGAGTCCTTCCCGAAACTGGCTGTGAGTGACATGCTACATCCAAATCCCCAGTGCTATTACAAACTAGAAGAACTCAGTGTGATGTGGTTAACTCTCTGAGCTGTTGTTCTTTTATTTCCCCAAGCGGCCCTCCGTATTTTTCACCGTCGACCTCCTCTTCTCTGCATGACCTTCCACTTCCACCACCCGAAATTCTTGATTTTGTCTTGAAGGTGCCAATCGCCCCATCCTGCAGATGTCCTAGAATGCTTCCTTTTATGCCATCCTACAGATACACAAGGGAGGGAGGGAAAAGAAAGGGCTGGGAGCTACCCTGGGATGGGGAGGGGGAGGTGGTCGATGCATTCCATTCCCACAGCATTCAGTGTGCAGTTGCAGTTGCCGACCACCCCTGGAAATGCAGACTTTCCTCACCAGCCCCTTGGGAAACATGCCAGGTTGCAGGCAGCCCTGTGAGGCCGGGTCTTTAGTAAAGCTTGCCTCTGGATGGCTGCAGATGGAAAGGAATTAGTTCTTAGCACCCAGGAAGAATCTCTCTCAATTTATTATTTACTTATCAAGGCAACGAGGATCCAAGCAGACATGGACTCATGCAGGGCTTGTGCCAGCCTGCAACCTCCAGCTCTCTCCAGGAACCAGATCTCTCTCATCCCAATTCTGGAACAGCGCTGCTACAGATGCAATAAACAATTATGGTGCATCTACTATGTGCCGGGCACTCACACCAGATTAATCTCATTACATCTCCGTAATGACACCAATGTTAGAATTATTATCCCCATTTTTTCAGTGAGGAAACTGAGGCTTAGAGAGATTATAGACTTTACCTAAATCCCACAAATTATAGAAGACAGGGCCAGGATTCAGAGCCGGACCCTCTGAGCTTGTAGCAGATGCCACGGTGTTCATCCCATCCCTCCTCACATGTCTACTTGCTGCCATCCACTGCACCCTCTGCCTCAGGTGCTTTATCTGGCTGCCAGAATCTCCAGAGTTCATACCCCCAGAAGCAGCCCCTCAACAAGGAGAGACGGGGAGTGGGTGGATAAATGCTCCAGCTTCCCCATCCCTTTGTGGGCTGGGGCTTAACCCAGAGGTGTAGTCTACACTGCTATTCAAAGTACAGTCCCCGATTTGGCAGCATCAGTAGCACCTGGGAGTTTGTTATATGCAAATTATTAGCCCCGCCCCAGACCTGCTGAATCAGAATCTCTGGAGGTGGGGCTCTGGAAGCTTTTAGAAACCTCTTCAGGTGATTCTTACACACATTGGAGATTTAGCAACTCCATTCTACTCCACCTCCCAGAGCTCCCTGGTGAAGCTGAGCCTCATGCCCCACCTGCCCAATGGTACAACTTCACTGGCTTTCTTCCCTTTGCTGGTTCACGTCCACATGCCCCTGACAATACTTCCTGACATCACCTCCAAAATAAATGATTTGTACTCAAATCCTTGCCTGAGGGGTGCGGGGGGTCAGGGGGGCTTCAGGGGAAACCCTGCCTAGGACAGACCCAAGTCCCTCCACTTCCTCTGCCATCTTCAAGGCTAAGGCGGGGAAACATTCTGGATGCTGACGGTGAGGGTGAGTTCTGAGAGGTACCAGGTCCTTCTGTTCTGGCCCAGAAGGCCAAGACCTAAGACCCCTGACTGGCTTTTCTTCTCTTTCTCCTCTTCCATCTTCTTGCATGACATTTCTGGAAAACATTTTGTAGGCCAGCCAGTGTGTTAAGGGCTTCCCATGCATCCTCTCATTTAGTTGCTGCGAGCATCCTCCTGAAGCAGGTGCAGCCAGAGCTGCTTGGCCTGGCTGAAGTGGGAGGAGAAACAGCGAGCTGTGTTGGCCTGGGATCCCCAGCTGGGTGCTCCAGCAGTCCCAGGCTCCATTTGAATCAGAATACAAGAGATAGGACCTCAAGGCAAAGCAATGCCCCCGCATCTTTTCACGTAGGCTCCATCTGCTTCTCCCTCACTCTGCATACCTCCCCTTAGGTAGGTGGCCCCCATCACCTCCACGTGGACAAGGCCCCCACTAGCCAAGAACAGGATGGATTCCTATGGCAACTGTACAAAAGTTCCAAATGAAGTAGGAGGTGGGACTTGACTCCAGAGGCAGGGCTTGGATGCTGGACCAAACTGAGGACTAGCTAAAACAGGGACTGGATGGAAGGAACTTTCCATAAGACATGCCCACCAATGTACCATGTCAGTTTACCATTGCCATGCCAACACTCAGAAGTTACTGCCTCCTTCCACAGCAACGACCTGATGACCCAGAAGTCACTACCCTTTTTCTAGAAATGGCCACATAATTCACACCTTAATTTGCATGTAATGAAAAGTGGGTGTAAATAGGAGTGTGCAACTGCCTCTGAGTTATGATTCTGGGTGCACTGCCTGTGGGGTAGCCCTGCTCTGCAAGGAGCAATCCCTCAGCTGCTGCTGGGCACTGCTGCTTCAATACAAGTCGCTGTCTAACACGATCGGCTTACCTCTGAATTATTCCTGGTGAAGCCAAGAACCTTCCAGGGCTAAGGTCCAATTTTGGGGCTCCCCCACCCTGCAGCACAAGGATAAGGCAAAGCTCTCCTGCCACCATCTCCGGGCCTCTTGCTTCTTGGCTGGCCTTGGCCTCTGGACCGGCCCGCCCCTTCCCTCAACAGACATTGGGCTTTCACTCTTCTCAGACCATGCTCAATGTCCCTCCTGTCTGCCCCTCTCCACATCTTCACTCATCCTCTGTGTGCTTCTCCCGCAGTGAGGAGGAAAGGAAGCCAACATTTGTTAAGAATCTTCCAAGTGCCAAGCACCATGCTAGTCTTGACTGAAATCTACCGCCTCTCCAAACTGATGAGGTGGTCTTTCTTGTACCCATTCAAGAAGGGAGAAAGCTGAGACTCAGAGAGATGAGGGGACATGACTAATGCCACACATCCAGCAAGTTATAGAGCTGGAGTTTTAACCCAGGTTTGTCTGTCACCACACACACATCTCCAGAACACCACTGTGCCCCTACTGTCCAAGAACTCATGCTCCTTACTATGGTGAGCCCTTCACTTGAGTTCCCAAGCCCGCCTTTGCCTACACATGCTGGGGCCTCATTTCTTCATTGACTTTCCATCACTGCACCTACAAGCTCTCTCCACCCACTGGCTCCTTCTCTGCAGCCTACACACGTGTGTACAACTCCTCATCCTATGTGTGCACACACACACACACACACTCACACATGCTTTCTCCTTGTGCCTCATCCATCACACTTTTGTCTCTCTCTTCTTTATATGAAATGTAAGGAGAAAAGTCTCCGTGAAGAGGCAAGAGTGAAGACTAGAATGCAAGAGGTTCTGGGGAGGTAAAGAATGGAGGAAAGGCATTTATAGGTGGACTTCCTTCCAACAGGAGCTTCATGGGGGCCAAACCCAGTGGCCTTTTTCAGACCTCTTCTTTATCCTCTGCAGTTAAAATGAATGACCTTGATTTGTTCCATGATTCTGGGACAGGGTGGAGTACTAGCCTGTACTGAGCACCTACTGTCCACTATGAGTTCATGGTGACTTTCTTTCTAGTCCTGACCATTGTGAGATGGGTATGGATCTCCTCATTTTACAGATGGAAAAATTGAGACTTAGAGTGGCCCCATTCAGCACTAGAAAAATGTCCAAAGGGAGAATCAAGATGCAAACCCAAACTGGCCTGGCCCCAAAGTTCCAGCTAAGATTCCTCTCATAAACTGGCATCAGCCATGTGGCCCAACCTCAAGGGGACGTGGCAGGCACCCAACCTAAGAGTAATCTTTCTCCTTTTACTCTTTTATTTATTTACCTAAAGGCCCAGTGGCCAAATCCACTTACTTTCTTTCAATGCATGTTCATGTTTTGCCTGCTTTCAAAAGGGCCCCAGCAGAGGCCAAGGGTAGAGGGAGGGAAAAAGGGGCTGCACCTGGCCTCTTGCCTGGTTCTGTCCACCATGAAACTCAGATGAGCACCAAAACCTGGTTACTCTTTCAGATCCAGTTGCAGAAAGCATGTCTGGAAACTGGATTTGGGGGAAGAGGAGAGATGAGCACTTTTGCACACTTACTAGTTGCTAAGCCTTGTATCAGAAACTCAGCTTTGCTGTGCATTCTGTTCTCACAAGATCACATGGAAGGAAGTATCTTCCCATTTTATGGATGAGGAAACTGAGTCTCAATAAAGTGAAGCAAACAGCTCACGGTTACACAGCTGGAAAATGCAAGGACCAGACTTTGAATGCAAGTCTAAGCTCTTCACTGTATCATGCCTCCACCCTATGGAAGGATTCTCTCCTTAAACATTCTAACATAGGGGAAGAGGAAATTTCACACGAGGAAGCTGAAGCTTAGACATGCCCAAGCTCAAACAGTGTACTTATGACAAAAATCAAGACTAAAACCCAGGTTTCCTGACTCCCAATCCAGTCCTCCTTCTACCATCCTGCCTGGCTTTGTTAAAAGCACCAACTGCCAAGGTCAAGGTTGCTGGAGCCCCAAAGGCTACAGGGTCCACCTTACCATTGGTGGTTACTGAGTCCCTTCTCTTGCCTCTGGGACTTTCTGCTCCTTAATCAGTCTAGACAGAGAAGAGAAGAGAAGAGAAGTAGGCAGGGTGGTAGAGAGAAGTCCCTTTAATCCCCAAACACCCCCTAGAAGAGATCTTGGAGAGAGCAACAAAACCCAATGCAAAGAAGGGGACCCCTTTCCCTCTCCCATCTCTTCTGTCTTTGCTCGTGTGTCCTTGGTGGTTCACCTTAAGCAGGCAAAAAACTTGGGGAGCGTCAGGGAGCGCGATTGTCCTAAAGGAACTGAAGAAGCCAACAGAGGCTGCTACTTCCTGCCCAGTGGTGCCTGGGTTTACAGAGGCTGCTACCTCCTGCACAGTGGTGCCTGGGTTTCTCAGGAGGGTCTGACAGGATGATTTACAAATGGTATAAATATAACTCAGCAGCCAGCAGCCCTGCCTCAGCTTAACGAAGAGCATCACTCACTTTTAAGCGAGTGGGAGACTGCAGCAGGGGCCCCTCACCCTCACCCACAGGGCCCTCAGAAGACTTCAGCTGAAGGGTTCATGAGGAGGAGGGAGAAGTTTCCTATGTCCTCTACCCTTTGTCCAGTACTGGACAGAGAGAAGAGGCCTTAAGGAAAAGGATGCCTTCGTCTTGACTATTCTTCCAGCCCCTTTTTTGTAGATGTCTGTGCTCTGGGCTCAATCCTTCCAGGTTGTAGTGTCTGAACCTGATGCACAGTAGGCATGCGGTAAAAATTCACTGTACCCAAGCCTTTCTGTGGCTGTAGCTCGGTGCCTCTGCCACACAGTGGGTAGCTGCTAAGTGTTTGTAGGCCAGAATTGAGCTCAGTGCATTAGGCATCCTAGAAACTCTAATCAGCAGCTCCAGTTTCCACTCCAGCCATGACTTGACCTATGGTCTCTCTGAGCCTCTGTAGCCTCCACTGTAACGTGGGGAAAATGCCTATCCAGTAGTCTATAGTTTTGGATGGGGAAAAAATTAGATGACAGGTGGAAATATGTTTTATATATATAAAGCATAATGTATTGCCATTACAAGGGACTTTCATATGCATTCTCTTCACTATTAATATCAAGAAGTCCTTCCATAGGTCTGACTTCCATTCTGCCTGCTGTAGTTTAGTAAAATAAAGATCTGTGTATTCCAGGAGACATAGGCTAGTGCAGTCAACACTGGAATGAAACTCCTGGTCAAAAGGAATGTGGAGATGAAAATAAAGCATGTGTTTTCTTTAAAAAATAATTTCCCTCACTTTCAACGGCTGTTCAGAAAAAAGAGTATAATTTGCTTGACTGCCATGGCCCACCAGCTTATCACGGAGGCCCTAGCAACTGTGAGAGGGAAGGATTATGCAAATAGAAAATCAGCTTTCAAGAAAGTGGGCTAATCCAATATTACCAAGAGGGCTGGGTTTGAGAGGAAAAGAGGAGGAAACTGAGATGGGTGAGCTACGTAGAGAGTCAGACAGTTCTCGGAATGATGTGGAGCAAAGAAGTTGGCTAGAGAGGGTCCGCCTGCCAGCAACTGGGCCAGGGTTTTAGTAAAGGAGTCCTGGTCTCCATGTCCCTGGTACTAAAAGATGGAGGAAGAGGGGATTAGGCTAGTGGATGGAAAAGTCTTTATTAAATTATTTGCAGCTGGAATGTCTCCTCCCCTGTCTCAGAAATATGGCCAGATGCTGAGAGGCAAATGTGGTACCAGGGGGTAACAGCAGCAGCTCAAAGCCTTCCCAGTGAACCTCCACAAACCAGCAGGCTCCGATCCACAGGGCAGGGCAGATCGTGGATTCAGAAGGTCAGACCAAGGCCTTTCCCTCCCTCGTGGGAAACAGCCAGGAGAAGCCCACAGGGCACTGCCAGGGTGTTTTCTGAGTGAGGCTGCCCCTTGCTGAAACACGGGAGCTATCAGCACCATGGACAGCTCTCAGAGCTAGCCCTGGGAGCCGGCTCCCTGGGTAACCTGAAACCAAACGTTGGGGAACCAGCTGGACGCTTTCTTTGGGAAACTGGAAGCCTATTGTACCCTAAGCCCTTGTGGCTCCAGCAGTGAAAGTAGACAATTAAACAGGCAGTTAGAATTCACTTTAATAAATGCTGTAATTTAGGAATCACAGGGAACCATTGCAGTGCAGTGGTGTCTCAGTGCAGAAGCATCTCACCCAGACTTGGCAGTTGAGAAAAGATTTCCAGGCTAAAGCGGAATTAGGAATTACCCTAGTCAGAGGGCAGGGTATGTTCCAGGAAAGGAAACAGCAGGCAAAGGCCCAGAGGTCAGGGAGGGCATGCCTTATTTGATGAATAGAAAGAAGCCCCATTGCATGGCTAGACCATCAGGTGGGAGGGTTGGGGCTGATGAAGGACAGGGTGCAGGGTGGGCAGGGGCCAGATCCTGTAATGCCTTTTAGGATGTGGAACAGAGCTGCACTCCATCCTGAGGCCAATGGCAAGCTGCTGTAGGGCTTTATGCCATGAAATGACACCATCAGATGTGCATCTTGAAAGTTCCCTCTAGCTACAGTGTGGAGAATGGACTGGGGCTGCACAAGCCTGCACCCCTGGGCAAGTGGGGAGGTGACAGTCATTCAGACTAAGATGATGGTAGACTGGAACAGCATGCAGGACCTCAGGAGGGAGGGGAGGAGCAGGCACATTGGAGAGAGATTTAGGAAGTGGAATTGACAAGACTTGGAGCAAGATGACCTGGGTATGGGGAAACAGTAGGGAGGGGGGTTGAGGATGACTCTCCATGTGTGTGAGCAGGTGTAAGATGCAGAGAGGAAGAGAGGAACACAGGGTATAATTGAGAGGGAGTTGTAGGGAAAGAAAGAGGGAATGATTTAGAACAGAGATGAACAGAGCCAAAGAAATGAGAGTGAGGAATGTGGGAGAAAGGGAGGGTCATGAGAAGTGAGGGAACGAGGAAGTTAGGGGCATGATGGCAGAATCAGGAGAAGGGATTTGAGTCTTTATTTTGTCATCTGCGTGTCCCCAGACAGGATGTGTCCATGTCTGTCCCAATCACAGCATTGCAACAGGCAGAGGACATATGACTTTTGCACAAGACCATGAGCAATATTGGGTTTCACAAAAACCATCCTGCTTGGATGAGAGAAAGCCCCCACAAGCCCAGCAGGGGCATCAAGGTGGGTGAGTACTGAGCAGGTACCCAGGGGAGTGCAGAGTGGAGTTGGGCTTTAGATTGCCATGCTCTTGAGGCAGGCTTAGACCCTCCTCCAAGCCTCAGTTTCTCACTCTATAATTCAGGTGCTGGGACACTTCTTCATGCATGTCCCTACAGAGGAAGTGGCTGGAGACTGGAAGGTCAGATCTGGGCAGGGCCAAACCTGTCACTTTCGTTGGGGTCAGTGTATTTCACTTTGTGGTTTCAGAGCACCTATCCCTTGACAAAGCCTGAAGGCAGATGGGCTGTGTGAACTAAGTCCTTCATTCTCCAGATAGTCCCAGCCCACAGTGCTGAGGGCCCAGTGTAAGAAGGACAAGGTCACTGACTCAAAATAAGTGCTGGCTGGCTGACTGGCTGGCTGGCTGGCTGGATGAATGGATGAATGGATGGATGGATGGATGGACGGGTGGATGAATGGAAGAATGGGCAAACAACTGAATGATCACCACACTCTTATAGGCTCTAGGCATTGACAAAGTTTCTGGAAGATTCTAGAAGTGGGACAGAGCCACCAGACACTTGACTTGGGCAGCCTATGTCCAGGAGTGGCACAGGTAACAGCCTATTTAGTGGTTGATGAGAAATTTCAAGTCCATCAGCCACAACCTGAGAAGGCCACCTGACAGATAGATACCCCTTTGGGAGCAATGACTTTCAATGGCACCTACTAGACTAGAAAGGATGAAGACAGTTGATAAAAGGGACTGGGGCCCAGGGACCAGTTCAGGCAGGAGGTCAAGATCCAGTGAATGAGTGGGTAGAACTAAATAAGGTTAGGGTTAGGGTTAGGACTATGTTTTTGAATCTAACTCTAGGGTTAGGGTTAAAGATGTCTAGATCCAATGAATGTGTGGATGGAGCTAGGTAAGGTTAGGGTTAGGGTTAGGGTTAGGTTTTTGAGCCATTCACTTATTCAGACAGAGGTCTAGATCCAGTGAATGGCTCAAAAAGTGGGAAATGGGGGCCTCTGGACTTCAAGGAATGACAAACTCTCCACTTCACATCTGCCTGAGCCCTCCCCACCTCATCTCTCACTTCTCAGCCTGGAGTTAAGAGCGGAAGCACTGGAATCATCTGCCTGGGCCTAGTTCAGGCTCCAGCACTTACTACAAGCAGGAACTGGGTAGAAGCACCTAAGTCTCAGCTTCTACATCTACAAAATGGTGATAATAATAGAGCCCGTGTCCCAGGGCGGTTTGAAAGATTAGAGATCATGTCTAAAATGCTTAGTGCAGTTCCCGAGACAACGAAGGTGTCCAATCAGCACTGAGGATTAGTCCTTCAGCCTCGCCTTTGCTGCTGCAGAATCTCCCGCCTGAGAAGCCCCTGCTTTCTTTCCACGTTCCCCTGACTTGATCCACCTTTCAAAGCCCAGCTTAAAATCTGCTGTTTCAGAAAGGCTTCTTTGAGTAACCTCACTCCATTATCTCATTTCTCTCCTTTGGCTTCTCTTTGGAGCCTTCTAGGAAGCAGGCGCCCAGTGACTGTGCAGGGTTGTTCCTGGCAGAGGAAGCAGAGAAGGGGTGTCCCAGAGGCTTCATTGCCTCCTCTTCCAGATAAAATGCTACCTCCCCCCGTCCCTCCTCTTCCAGATAAAATGCTAGTAATAAAGTCATGTTGAACTGGCCTGGCCCTTTAATTGGTGCTTTGGCAAAGGACAGATTCCCTGCCAAGCATTAAAAGGTTTTAAAATTCTCTTTATTGAGCTACTTCTGAAAGCCATGCTGTATCCCAGGGACTGGCAGGATCCAACCTGGGGGTTCCCTGGGCAGGACCAAAGAGCAACGAAGGGGTCCATGCAGCTTCTGCGAGGCTGACAGGCTGTGGCCAGAATCCTGGGACCTGGCCCAGTCCTCATTGGTGTGCATTGGTTCCCCTGCTCCCAGTGAAACAACAGAAGCTCATTTAAGGACATTAGGGTGCCAGGAAACAGTGCAGCCCATCAGATGACTCAGGAAAGTTTGGGTTTACTGAGGACCTCCTGGCCCTCTGGGCAAGGTGCCAAGGATGCATAGTGTATCTTACAGCAGAGAAACACAAGGCTGGGTAGACCCTGCACATTGGATGGAGATGCTGGGAAAGGCAGCCTGCTTGGGGAAAGAGGGACACATTCATTCATTATGGTAGAGTGAGTTCTTAAGCTTGTCCCAATTCCAGAAGAGCTTTCACAAGGTGACACAGGGACAGCACCCAGGGTGCTGCTTGTGAGGAGGAAGGCGAGGAGAGGAGGCTCAGCATTTCTTCCAATTAATTACTTTCAGGGTTGAGGATCTTCCAGGTCTCAAGCTCTAAGTTAAAGGTTTGTTACCTACACTGTCTCATTCAGCCCTCATAACAACCTGGCGAGGCTGGCATCATTAGCTTTCTTTTCTAAAAGGGAAATCTAAAGTTCAGAGAGGTTAAGTAGCTAACTCAAGATGTAACAGTGAGGAAATAGCAGAGGTGGAATTGAACCCATGATCTTTGTACCCCCAGCCCCTGTATATTGTTTCTCAGGAACAAGGAGAAGGAAAAAGAGCAGCAGACAGATTTGGGTGGGCAAGACCGAGTCCTCTCTGATTCCCTTCCTCCTCTTCCACTCAAATCTTAACCTATGTGACCGGGAGAGAAACTCTACCCCAGGCTTCCCCAGCTGTTTGTACTCTTGGACTTGCTGGGGGAGAAAAAATCCAGAAATCACTTGACTTCATAGAGAGGCATATAGACCTGGGCCCTGGCCCTGGCCCCTGCTTAGATGTCAACCGCCTCTGTGACTGGAGCAAGGCCACGGCCACCTCTGAGGCACTCACTCTTTCTGCCTGGTAAAATGCAGAAGGAAAACTTGAGCATCTCTAAAAGCCATTACTACATTCCAAGGTTTTATGACCATGTCTTTAAAAAAGCCTTGATCAGGCCAGTCGCAGTGGCTCATGCCTGCAATCCCAGCACTTTGGGAGGCCGAGGTGGGCAGATCACGAGATCAGGAGATCGAGACCATCCTGGATAACACGGTGAAACTCTGTCTCTACTAAAAATACAAAAAATTAGCCAGGCATGGTGGCAGGCGCCTGTAGTCCCAGCTACTAGGGAGGCTGAGGCAGGAGAATGGCATGAACCCAGAAGGTGGAGCTTGCAGTAAGCCGAGATTGTGCCACTGCACTCCAGCCTGGGTGACAGAGCGAGACTCCATCTCAGAAAAAAAAAAAAAAAAAAAAAAGCCTTGGTCAGCGAGTGTTCCAGCCTATTGACCTTATGAAATCAGAGAAAAACCATTTGGCAAATATGACTTCATCCTATAAAGAAAGATTAAGGTGTTTTAATTATAAGGAATATTAAAATAAGAACTATTGTGTAGCAGGGGCTTACTGCTTAGGCATAGTACCAAGTGTTGTATGAATGTTACATGTATCCATTTCTCTGCATCCTCATTGCCACTTCTCACACGCAGGCCACCATCATCTCTCATCAGGAAGACTAGGAGAGCCTCTTAGCCCTTCATCAGGAAGATTGGGAGAGCCTCCATATACACACTTCTGTCCTTAGCAGAAACAGTGCTGTATGATCCCCAAATCTTGTTTCATTATCCTCTTCCTGAGCATCCAGTAAAACTACACTTTCTCAGCCTCCCTCACAGTTGCATCCATATGGTTGGATGCAATGAGTGGAAATGACCTAAGCCACCTCCAGACTGGCCCATAAGAGCAATCCACATGACTCTCTTGGTTTTGTGCCCCCTTTGGATGGTAACTGTGCATATTGAGAGGGTGGATCTACAAGACAAAATGAGCCTGGATCCCTGAGTCACTTCATGGAAGAGAGTAGCTCTGGAGACTTGCCAGACTCACATCCAACTTTCTGTGAACAAGAAATAAACCTTTGTTGCATCAAACCATTGAGAATTAAGATTATTTTGTTAGTGGGGCACAATGTAGGCTCTCCTGACTAGCACACTCCCCTACAGTCCAGTGTCTGCACAACAGCCAGAGAATTTTTTTTGAAACCTAAGTTAGATCATGTCATTCTCCACCTAAGACTCTCCGCTAAGTCCTATTATGCTAAGAATAAAATCTACAAAGCCCAGTGTGAGATAGCCCTATAACCTCCCTGACTTACGTTTCCCTTTCCCTTGGCTCTGTATGTTCCAAGCACACAGCCTAATCCCTTGATAGTGTGATCACGCTCATCCCATCCACAGATACCCTCTCTGCCTGGTATGCTCTTCCCTCAGATCTTTGCTTGGCTTACTCCTTGTCATATAGAGCTCAGCTTCAATGTCACTTTCCCAGAGGCTTCTTTTCTGGCCTGCTGATCTAAGAACCCCCAGTTACTCTCTATCACATCACCTGAAATTATCTACACCACACTTATCACTATCTGATGTTTTCTTGCTAATTAATTAATTAATGGTCTGTATCCTTATGTCACTAAAGCAGAGATCTTGTTTGTCTTATTCACCATTATATCCTGGTGCCTAGAATAGTTCCTGGCACGTAGACACTTTATAAATGCTTGTAGACTGGGAACATTAACTTTATGGCTCTTTGAGGTTGGAGTTACTATCCCCATTGAGCACAAGAGGAAACTGAGGTCCAGAGAGGTTCAAACCAGTAAATGGCAGAGCTGAGATTTCAAACTGGCTTTAACTACATGGCAATCCTCTTTCTAGTTTATAATTTTCGCCATATAATATCTGAAGGTATTTTAATTACATGTCTCTTTACGAGACAGCACAAAGAAGAGAGGAAGAGACAGCAATGGGCGATGGGTGGGTGGCCAGGTGCGTGTTAGATACACCGCACAGTGAACAGATGGCTGAGTGAAAACATGGAGGCTGCTTCACCAGATGCAGAAGGTGAGGGAGAGGGAAAGGTGGTGTGGGCAGGGGCAGCGGTATGTGCAAAAGCACATACTCTGTTTTTAGTAATTTCTCTTTATTCAGCCCTTGGCTTCAGGGGTTCCCAGTCTGATGAGGGAGATGCAGTCATTTGCTCCTGAAGGAACTCCCAAACTGATGCTGAAGACACAGCCCTGACATCTGAGAGCATCATAAGAACATTTACAAAGCAATACACATGCGAATTCCCTGGGGTCTCTGCAAAGCCTGTACAAATTGAACTAAGAGAGAGCAGGAGAGGGAGGGAGGGAGGGAGGGAGGGTAGTGGGGAGGGAGGAGGGAAGGGAGGAGAAAGAGAGAGACAGAGATGCAGAGACCATGTTGGGCACTGGGGCCCCATCTGCCTCCTCCGTGTCCACACCTCTCTCCCCAGGGAAAGGAGGGGAGCAGCCTGCCTCATAGCAGAGCCAGCAGCAGAGTCAGATCCTGCCAATGCCTCCCCTGGCAACAGGAAATGAGGCTGAGGACACACAAAGGGAAGGTGGTCCGGAGCCAGGGCCTAGGGTGCAGTTTCTGACTGTTGCCTGCACCCGCGCCAGTGGGTTTCCCATCCACAACTGTGGGTCAGTAGGGGAAAGGGAGGCAAAACCTAGCATCTAGAATCAGAGCAACTGTTGGCAGGTGTTATTTGAAAAACTGAAACTTCTCTTGCTACATGGCTCTGGGCCATTCCTCTGGCCCCAGCCAGAGAGATTTATAGGCACAGCGGGGTGAGAGACACCACGGGGGCAAAACTGGGTTTGGGCTTCATTCAGGGCGGCCATCTAACTGTGCCGGCTGAGCTCTCCAAGCCCAGAGAGGACGCCCCCAATGCCCACACTGCTTTTACACGTACAGCTGCCCTGCCCACACCACCTTTCCCTCTCCCTCACCTTCTGCATCTGGTGAAGCAGCCTCCATGTTCTCACTCAACCATCTGTTCACTGTGCGGTGTGTCTAGCAGGCACCAGGCCACCCACCCATCGCCCATGATCCACCCCCAACTGCTGATCCCCTAACTCGGGCTGCCATTGCTGTCACCTGGATGGCTGCAGCTGCCCTCAACCTGGAGCCCCTGCCCTGTCCTTACACCTCCCACCCTCCCCTAATCCTAGTTCAAGGACCTCACAGCTAGCGAGCAGATGAGACCATGCTGCTCCTCTGCTTAAGAAGGGTGGCCCCCCTTGTTCTCCGGGTAAGGTTCAAGCATCTCACCAAGGTGAATACCTGATCTGGGTCCTGCCCGCCTCTCTGGCTGCTATCCATTCCTTTCCTCCTCCCTGTCTGGCCTCCAACTGCATGATCCAGTTTAATGTGGGTGAGTGTGCCACTCTTTCTCTCATTTTAGAAGGCCTGCACAGGCTCCCAGCGAGGTTCTGCTCATTCTTCAAACCTTAGCGTATACTTTTCTTCCCCTGCGAAGCTAACCTTGACCACTCGAGTCTGGCTTGGGGGGGGTCCATTCTATGTACCCCTCCATCACTTATCAAGCAGTTCAGGCCTACTCCCTCTGCATCCCAACAGGATGTAAGCTCCTTGGGCGCAGAGAGAACTTGCCTAACTCGTTAAACACTGTATTTAGTCTCAGCAGTTAGCACAGGGCCTGACACCCCTGTAGGGGCCCGGTAACTATTTGCTAAGTAAAGGAATGGCATGGGAATGTTGGAGGAATGAAGGATTTTCACCCAGAGTACCTTGCACTGGAGAACTCGCCGTGTGGAATTGTCAGATGTTATCTTATCAATATCTGCCTCCTAAGCACCACGGCAGGCACAAAGTGAACACATTGAATGAATCTCTCAAGGCCCCAAGAAGGAGACTGTCTGTCTGCTTGGGTAGCATTTTCCCAGCTCCTACCCTCTGACCTTCTAGAAAGCCACAACAGCGAGCCGCCCTGTTCTAATGGAAAATCCCAGCATCGCTTTTCTACAAAGGCAATCTATCAATCACGCCACAGAATTTCATCAGCTCACAGAAATCAACCTCCAACAGGTTGCCCAAAGCCCCCGCTATGCTGTGCAAAGTTTTGAGATGTACAGAGGGGTTAATTCTGGCAGCTCGAAATGAGTTGCAGTGTCTCCCTTCAGAGTCCAGTTAGCTAGCATTGGCCAGGCTTCCGCTATGCACACAGCCTCTTGTGGGGAGTGCTGAAGAAACAAAAGGGAAGGAGAGGCAGAGGCTCAGCTTAGGGGAACATTTATAATCCCCCAAACCTGGTTGCATCTCCTTTGGTGGTGTTAAGTGCACATTTCTCTCCAGCACTAGAGGAAAAATCCTCATTGCAGTGTAGACGCTTCTATCCTTGCCAGTGTAGATTCTTTAATCCCTGGGCTTTTTTACTGGATTGCTCACACCTATAGCTAACGGCTTTATTTGCCTGGGCAGACTGTGTGTCGGGGTGGCTGGAGTTTGGAGGAGGAATTAACATTTTGAAGAAGGTACTAAATGAGAGTGTAGACGAAGAAGTCAAATCACCAGAGTTTGAATCCCACTTCAAATCCTGTAGGATCTTGAGCAAATGATTGCCTTTCTGTGCCTCTGTCTCCTCGTCTATAAAATGGGGACAATGACAGTACCCACCCATAGGGTTGCCATGGGGATTAAAGAAGCCGATACATGTGAAGTGCTTAGACAGCGTTTGGTCTGTAGTCAGTGCTCAATAAACAGTAGCTTGTTATTGGCATTGATATGATCTGCCAGCCCTTGCCAGAATGATGTCATTTTCTCCCCGCAATATCCCATCCAGGAGTGTTACTTCCCTCGTTTTGCAGATAAGGGAATAGAGGCTTTGACAGGCCAGCGACCTGCCACCTCTGAGGATGGGCTGCTTCCTGGCCCGTGGTTCCTGCTGGGCACTCCCCTGCCACGTTCATCTCTGATGCTTTGAGTGTAAGAGCCCCAGAAGCTCACACTCAAAGGATGGCGCCCTCATTCCCTGCCATCACCCAGGGCAACAAAGACAGGTGGTGGATGAGGCTGGCGGCAGGTCCCAGGGCAATGAGGGAGTTGATGTCCCATGGGAGGAAGGGGATGTACCTGCTCCTTCAGCCCCAGCACAGGTCAGGCACCCAGTTTGCCTCCAGAAGCCTGACAGAGCTGGCCCCATCCTGCGGTCATCAAGGCTGGCAGCCTCTGTGAAGTGGAAGAATCGCATCCCCTGACCATCTCAAGGGAAGAAGAAAATGGGTAGACCAACACTCTGGAGTTAGAAGGACTGGGTTCAAATTCCAGCTCTGCTGAGATCGTGCCACTGCACTCCAGCCTGGGTGACAGAACAAGACTCCGTCTCAAAAAAAAAAAAAAAAAAAAAAAAAAATTCCAGCTCTGCAACTTTTGGGAATTCACATCACGTCTCTGTGCCTCAGTTTCCTTGTCTATACAATGGAGCTACTCGTAGTTCCTCCTTCCAGTGATGCCTGGAGAGCTCTTAGCTTAGTGCCTGGCTCGGCATGAATAATCAAGAAAGATTTGCTCTCTCTTCTCCCTGAGTCCGAAGCAGCTTCCAAACTCAGACATGTTGAGCTTCACAGAATCTGCCAAGAGCTTGGGGCAGGATGCAGAGCCTGAAGACTTCCCGGGATCCTGGGAGGCTCCCAAGCCTGTCATTGGTGTGGACAGGGCAGCTCTTTGGTGCCACCAGGGTATGCTAGCCAGGTTGCCACAAACCACACTGCAATTGTGTGAATTAATAAAAGACGTCTCAAGCATGGAGTTTGGAGATTACAGCACATACCGAGCTAGTTCCCTCTGCCTTCTCAGTCAGGCACCCTGTGTAGGGTGTAACTCCAGGGACTCCACAGCAAGACACCAGCTGCCATCTTTGCAGGAAGCCAGAGGGGACACGACCACAGAAATAATTGCAGAGTACGAGCCTGGAGGCTGGAGTCCTAAGTTCCACACGGATAATTAAGCTGACTTGTGTTAGGTGAAGGGAGATTACAAGATACACGCTCATAGGGGTGTCAGATGCTGGGAAGAGTCAGTGCAGTGATGAGACGGAGTAATTAGCTCAAAAACCAAGAGCAAATCTATAGGCAGGAGAGTGTGGGACCTAAGGCAGCAAGAGGCATGCCAGGCAGTGAGGGGGGCCTGCTGGGCACTGAGATGCCATCAGCCTCTTAGTGACGTTCACCCAGGAAGCAGGAGGGCCTCATTCACAGACTCGGGGAGAGCCTGGGAGGGCAGCATGCTGCTGTGTCATCTCATGCCCCCCAGAGCCGGGATGCTGCTCAACAGAAACAAACTATAATTGGGACTTTCACTCCTGTTTAATACCAGCAAGTCCCAGATGCAGGAACAAAAAGAAGGGCAGAGAGCTGGACCGTTCAAGGTCAGGTTGCAGGGTAAGGGCATCTATCTTCACCTCCAGGCCAGAAATGACTGCTGCATTCCCAAGCTTTGGTTTCCCCTTCCGGGTCAAGGTTAATTACCCCTGCCCCTTGAAGGGGAGAGTCATCAGTCAGGAGGCAGCCCAACCGGAGGGTTAATGTGTTTGAATTCTGATCTGTGTAAGTGGTTTGGGACCTCCTGGGATTCATTCCCTCACAAGGCCCCTGCTGTCAATATTCCAGCTGAGGAGTGTACTCCGACCACCCCACCCCGCCAAGCAGCAGCAACAGCAGCAGAGGAAGCAGATCCTAGCTCAATGCCTGGCACATAGTAGGCACTCCACACATGCTTGCTCGTTGCTTAATGCAATAGATCTGAAAATACAGGGAAGAAGGAAACAAAAATATCAGCTGGGGAGACTGGATGCCTAGACAATTCAGAGAAAGCTCCACATGCTTATTAAAGAGAAAAAAAATGAATTCATCTAATTTGTAGGATGCGAGATAAAGCCACAAAAAATCAATTGCATTCTTACATCCCAGAGACCCACAGAAAATCCAATGAAAAAGATCCCATTTATAATAATAAAAAATAAATACTTGAGAGTTATTTTAATTTGGTACACAAGCTATTTGTTTAAAGAAATTATAAAAACCCAATGGAGGCTCAATATTAGGAAAAACATCAACATAATTCATTACATTAGTAAATTAAAGGAGAAAAACCATATGATTATTTCAATAGATTTTTAAGAAGCATTTAATTAATTTTTCTTTATAAAAATTCTAGGTGAAATTGGAATAGAAGTAACCTTTCTATTCATAACACAACAGAATATTTATCAGAAACCAGCAGGAAGTATCATATGCAATGTTAAAATTATAAATGCATTCCTATGAAAACTAGGAATAAAACAGGGAAACCTTTTTTTACAAGCATTCTGGAAATTTTAGACAATGGAATAAGGCAAGAAATTATAATAAGTTCAATAAGTATAACCCCACCAATATTTATAAAGCATCAGGCACTGTCCTAAGCTCATTACATGAGATGAGGAAACTAGAGCACAGAGAGGTTAAGTAACTGATCAAAGTCACACAGCTTCTAAGTGGCAATGCTGGAATTTGAATCCAAGTGATCTGGTTCCAGGATATACATTTTTATACCTTAAAAATGCTGTCTCTCAGGCATTGAAAGAGAAGAGAAATATTATTATTATTTGCAGATAATATTTTCACATAAAAATGCAAAAGATCAAAATAAAAAAAATCTATTAGCACTGATAAGTGTCATTAAGATGTCTGCATGGAAGATCAATGTACAATTACCAGTTTCCTTTATTCCACTAGGGCAGTGGCCTCTGTGGCAGCATCCAGCACCAGGCCTGAGACACAGTGGGCTCTCAATAACTGTTTGCTGAAAGATGAAGCAACAGGCTCTCCATATGGCACAGTTTGGAAAGGCCACATAGGTCGGCAATGCAGCTGGACTTCTTCAAGGGATCCATTGTTCCGGTATTGAGTCCACTCCTGGGTGACTGGGTTGCCTTTCCTTCACGTGCTTTCGGACACAGAGAAAGGACCATCCAGCATCACCTGCAACAACTCCTTAAACCGTGATTCCTGTCCTGCCCATCTCAGCCTAATAGCTGGGTGGGATCAAGGCCCATGGTCCATGCTGGAAAGGGAGAAGGAGGTGAATTCCAAAGTCAGCTCTCTTTTCATCTGGCAGACTAGGGCTCTGTCCCTCTTTCCTACCACAGCCCAGAGTGGTAGCTTAAGAAACTTCCCGACTGGGGGCAAATGCATGGAGCGCTGCCCTTGAATCTGTCCTGTAGTCTGTGTGCACAGAGAACTAGAGCACCATCCTGAGAACTGACGTTTGCAAAGCGCTTCCAGAATGCTGCTTTGGCAAAAGTGTCATTTATCGTCCAAATCAGGCACTTTTGAAGCTGAACAAGGGTTGCTCTTAAGAGTCACCCTCAGATAACAAGCGCCATCTGGACTGTTCCAGGCACACTTCGCTGCATGGTTGCTGCCACGGCCCTCCCACGAGGTCAGTGCTGTTATCGCCATCCCATTTTACAGACACAGATAAGGAGAGTGGGAGAGGTGACAGAGGAAGAGGTGGAGGCAGGAGATGGTCTTGGATCTTTCTGTCTCTAGAGGCACCTTGGCAAAGCAGCGTCTTCACTGCTGATCCATATGCTCACTCCTCAGGGTTCATGCTGCTCATCTTTGAAATCCCAGCAGCACCCAACACAGGGGCTGCACATCGGGGATCTGGAGGTGTGGGCTGACTCCTGTTTACAGAACCCAAATGAGATGGTGTGGTGGGAGGTAGTGGAGTGGGCGAGGCCAGAAAGGGGCAGCGCCAGACCGGGTGGTGCCTCCTGGGTTTCATTGTTGAGTATCAGGCAAAGCTGAGGAACGATAAGACTGTTCTGATTTCAAAAGGTTACTCTGGCTGCTTGGTGAACACTGACTGGATTTGGCGGCTGAGGGGACAAGAGTGGAAGCAGGGAGTGTGATCAGGAGGGTGCTGACTTGCATAGAGGGTTCAGCTGGTGTGGAGGCCCAGGAATGGGGAAAAGGTAGTGGGTTCAGGGCTTGTCTTTTAGAATGGATCCGATGGAAGAGGTGCCGGAAGTGGGCAGGGGCAAGGAACGGGAGGTGACAGGAGGGACTCCCTAGATTTTTCACGTCGGAAATTGGTGGATGGTGATGCCATTTGCTGAGGTGGAGAAGACTAAGGGAGGGGTAGGTTTAGGGGAGAAATGCAGAGCTTTGCTTTGGCCATGTTAACTCTGAGATGCTCATCAGACACCTCTAGGGAGGGGTCCAGAGCTTCCTAAAATCGTATGATGATGCTTTCACGTTTAAAATTTCTTGACTGTTTCCCTTGGATATAGCTCAAGCTCCATTGCAGGGCACCCCAGACTTGGCATAGATCCCTGATTGCTCTCAGCCTCCTCCTCCTGCCTCCCCTCTTCCTGCCCCTTCACTGAGTGCCTGATGGGAGTCAGATGGGCACCCCCCAGGCCTTTGCACCTGCTCTCGCCTCTACTTGCCATGCCCGCTGTCCTCTCCTCACTCCTGAATAGCTCCAGACCAGGGTGCAGGTCACATGACACCTGTCCCCTCCAGCAGAGTGTGAGCCAGGGATGGCATGTCTATGCTGCAGCCAAGGCCCTGCCAAGGTTTTCTGAAAGGTGCTAGTTCTCCACCTGGAAGGATGAAGGGATGAATAAATAAACTGGAGACTTCTCTGAATTAGAACCTGCGATTTCAGACAGGCTTCATTTCTCTGTCTCCAAAGAACGGGCCTTGCATGACTTGATATTCATAGAATAAACAGGGTTGAAGGGGAATGTTTAAAGCATGTAAGGAAATAAACAGCCTTCTTACACCCTCAATTATTTTAGAAGCACCTGCTCCCATATAATTAATGTGCCAATTGAAATGACTATTATAGCCATTACAGCAGGTCCCTCAAGAACCACTACTTGACAATACTTGTTTAGACTCATTTGAGTTACTCCACCACTTTCCAAAAATAATAAAATAATAATAATACAACTTCGTTTCTTGAAGAATGGTATCCAATTCAGAAGCCATCCCTCTTATTAATGGGATTCCTGAGGTCTGTGTGCCATGCCTGGAAGCAGCCTTGGCCATGGACAGTTTTGCTGGACATTTTCCACCATTCACCAAAAGAGAGTCCAGCTTGGGAGGGGCACACAGGGAGGCAGCGTTGGGGAGAAGGGTCCCTTCCTTACACCTGTCTGCTCCGCTGTGCTGAGAATAGGTGAACCGTGCTGCCTGTGTCATCTTGGAGTAGGTGAACCGTGCTGCCTGTGTCATCTCGGAGTAGGTGAACCGTGCTGCCTGTGTCATCTCTGCGGGGTGGAAACTGTTTTCCCTCAAGTCCTCATTTGGTGTTGACAGCCTCTGTGTGGATCTGTGCCGCTGCACTTCTGCAGACAGGTGGCTCCGGCAGGGTGATGATGAGGAAAGCCAGAAGCAACCAGGTCCAGAGGCTCCTCTGCCCCACAGGCCATCTCCATCTCTCCCCCACAGAGGAGGCCACAGAGCTTCCCAAAGGGGGATCCAGGCCACCCTATCAGCTTGGAGTGAGAAGGTTGGGCTGCTCTAAGGGGAGTCAGACAAACCCCTTGCACCTTACCATCTGCAAGACTTGGGGCCAGTTAGTTAACTTCTCTGAGCCTCAACGTCCCCAACCTTAAGCTGGACAATTGTACCAGCATCTTGTGATTCCTGTGTGGATTCAGTGAGGTGATTTCTGTAACGTACCTAGCGCAGCACCTGACCTGTGCTACGGTGGTGGCATTCATGATGATATGAGGGAGAGATGGGAGGAAGGCTTGTCTTACCTGCCACAGGCTCCCCAAGCCACAGGGATACAGTGCATTTGAGGATCCAGTCCTCATGCTGCCCATCACTCGGGGGGAAATCCCTCCCACCCCTAACAGGGTATTTACGGCCTTCAATGGGACCTAACAGGAAGAGCTGAGCTTTGGAGTCAGAGAGTTGGGGTTTGAAGTTTGACTCAACCACTGTCTAGCAGCATGACTTTGAGCAAGTTGCTTAACCTCACCTAACCTCAGTCTCCCTGACTCTAGTCCTTCCACTTCCTTCTCTCAAGGCTCTCTGAGGTCTCTGATATCCCCAGAATCTTCACTTATGGGTGCACACTGGTAGAGGAGCCTCCAGGGGCAGGCAGAGTCCAGACAATGCAGGGTCCTGTACGGCAACACTACGAATATTGGTCCGTATCCTAAGAACCATGGAGAGGCTTCACTGATGTGTTGAAAGCGGGGTGGCATGGACAGAGATGCTTTGTATAAGGCCATAAGTTGTGGAGTGGACTTCTGGACCTTACAAAATTCCTTTGCATCCTCCCCCTCCTCTCAGCTCCCAGGTGTCCCCTGGCCTCACCTTTGAATGTTCACTCAAGGGTGGGGCACTTTCTCTGGACATTTACAGCCACATGTGTCTGCTTCCCAGAACACTCACATAACCCCACTCCTGGGGAATCTGGAACTTTCTGATGCCTGGTTTCCGCAGAATTCCCAAACTCAATCCTAACTATGCAGGTTGGCTGGATGCTCTGCTCCTACCCCTTGTCATGATGTCGTGGCTGTGCAGCTGAGCTTGAGGCAGAACAGAATTCAGAGCTGAACCAAATAGGGTCAATAGTTCTGGGTGCACTGGGCCCAGGATTACTTCCTATTGCAGTTTTGACAGGTGGCCATGCCATTTGCTTAGGCATCTCCAAGGTTAGGAAGTCCACCAGTCCTTAAGACAGCCCATCCATGGTTGAAAAGCTCCAGTTGTGGGAAAAGTATTTACCTCATTAACTACAAGTTTACCTCTGTGACCCTCAGGGCCACATAAGATATCCATCCACCCACCCATCCATCCACCCACCCCGTCCATCCATCCATCCATCCATCCATTCATCCACCCACTCACCCATCAATTCATCCATCCATCCATTCATCCATCCATCTATCCATGCATCCATCCACCCATCCATCTATCCATCCATCCATCCATCCATCCGTTCACTCACCCACTCACCCAGCAATTCATCCATCCATCCATCCATCCATCCATCCATCCATCCATCCATCCTCTAAACTATGTGCTCAGCATCATGCTAGATACTCAGGAGAGAAAGACAAACAGACACCTGGTCCCTGCCAGCAAAGGGTTTGCATTCTGGGAGAGAGACATGCAACTATTACAGTTCATCTCCCATTATGAGCTCTCAGCTAGCAGACACCTATCTTTCTCTGTCAGGGCAGTGACCACAATTTGAAAGAGGCATTCATTTGACTATCTTTCATGTAATACCTGTTTTCCTCCCACCTAACTACAAGCTCCATAAAAAACAGGGCTACATTGTTTTACTTATTTGTTTTGCGTTCCTTTGTTTTTGTTTTTGAGACAGAGACAGGATCTCATTCTGTCCTCCAGGCTGGAGTGCAGCGGTGCAATCACAGTTCACGGCAGCTTTGACCTCCTGAGCTCGATCTATCTCCCACCTCAGCCTCTTGAGTAGCTGGGACTACCGGTGTGAGCACCACCATACCTGGCTAATTTTTTTGTGTTTTTATAGAGATGGGGTTTTGTCATGTTGCCCAGGGCGTTCTTGAACTTCTGGGGTCAAGCGATCTATCCTTCTCAGCCTCCCAAAGTGCTGGGATTACAGGCATGAGCCACAGCCTGTGTGTGCCCAGCCCATTGTTCTTATTCTGTGCTCTATTCCCAAGGCTTGGCACTAGTTGGTACTCAAGAAATATCTGCTGCAAAAATGAACACGAGTCCAGTGTGTTGAGTCATATGGTCACGTGCTTAGTATTTTGAGAGTGTTATGAGAAGCTAACTCAGTCTGGGTCATGGCAGTTGAATGCGGAAGACTGAAAGGGGAAAAAAGGATGGGGAAAGGCCTCTGGTGGCAGGAAGCGGGGCGGGGGGCAACATTGAAGCTGGGTCTTGGAGGGCAAATGGGAGTTGACCAGATGGAGGGGAGAAGGGCATTGCAGGCAGAGGCAGCACATATGCACCAGCTCGGAGGTGGGAAAGAGCGTTGGCACATTCTGAGAACTGCAAATCAGCCATATGATTCGAGTGGTGGGCCCATTTGGGAACGTGGTAGGAAGCAAGGCTGAAGAAATCAGTCAACAGAGATTGAATCAAGAAGGACTTTGTATCCTGGGCCAATGACCTTGAACTTGGTCCTTCAGGTGATGAGAAGTTCTTGTGAAATGTGGGGCAGGGAGGGGCGGTCATGGTAAGATCAGATATGTGTTTTAGAAAAGCACACGACTGTGCCTGTCTGCAACGGGAAGACTGCCTGCCCTGTGGGAGCTCACACCCAACAAGGAAAAGGTGGGGCGAGGAGGGAGAGAAAGGATTTAGGAGGGAGGGTGAGCCTGAGCTGGTTTTCTGGGAAACATCCCTCATTTCAGTCATGTTCTTTTTTTTCACTGGTGTGCTGGAGCGGAAGTTCACCTTTAATCCTTTTCTGACAAGTTAAGTCAGCCCCTTGTCATTTAAACCCAACAGGGCATAGGAAAGCCAGGAGAATCTGCTGGAAATTACACTTTGGGCTTAATATAGCTTCTGGATTCCATGTGCTCGGAGGCCCCGAAGTAGCTCAGGCCAGGACTCTCACCCCCTGAGAAAGCATTGTCCAAGCCTCACCTGGGGGTTGCCCTGATCTGGGAGGCACCCACCTCTTCCATTAGCCCAGAGTCTTATGGGGAAAGGATAGCGGAGTGAGGAGGTGACTGCAAGGTGGGAGAGAGGCTCCACATTCCTTAGAGACTATCTCACTGCACGCTTTTATTTTACCTGTGAAGATCCTGGAGCTCAGAGAGGGGTTGTGGTTTCTTCAAGGTCACACAGCAGGATGCTGTGCCCCAGGCCCTTGCTCTTTTCTCTTCTTGGTAAGTGAGGACACACTCTCCAGAGTAAGCTGAGCCACCAGTGTGTTATTCTTAGATATGCTATGTCTTTCTCAGCCATCCAATGTGGGAGCCCATCACTGGTGGACTCTGCATGTGGTCCGATAAAACATGTTATTTGGTTGTCCACTTCAACTGTTGGCACCTCCTCTCAACAGTTCGGAAGCCAAGAGCTCTTATCAACCCCACGTGGAGCAGTGAAATGGTCTCAGTGCCATTATCAGAAACCTGATCTTAATCCCCAAGAGAAGATGGATTTGTTTGGTCAAAATCCCCTCCCCCATCAAGCCAGGGAGAGCAGTGATGCGTGGCCAAAGCCAGCTTTCCCCCACCACCCTGCTTCTTATCTCCTCTTCCCGTCCAAGGGCATCTGTGCACAAATCCAGGATGACTGAGCTGTGGTGTCTGGACAGATCTCAATCACCCGGCAGCTCTTCTTGCCTGAGGCTGACTACAGCACCTCTCACCCCCCATCTCCCACTGTAGTCCTTGGAAGCTCATGGATCACTCATGGGCCATCTAACACAACCTCGTAGCTACAGGGTCTGGTAGAGCCATCCTAAATATGGACCTTGATGACCCAAGAGTGGAGATAATGAGATGCCCTACACATTTCACACTCAGCGAACACCTGCACACCTGCTGTTGCAGTACCTGGGTTTTTCAATTGAGGCATGGGGGTGTCACAGAGTCCTTTGAAAATATTCATCCCCTTTCTCCTACAAAAACACACACAACATATTAAGCATACTTTCTGGGGTTTTAAGCACCCCCAGAAGCCCATCCACATATTTCCTAGGGATCCTGAGGCCCCCACATTGAATCCCTGGCCCAGGGATCATTCATAAATGAATGGCTAGAACGGGGTCTTTCTTTCAAATACCAAATACATTGTTTAATTACACTGGAGTCCCCTAAACTCTCTGGGAAGCCACTTTCACATTTTCGAGGAGGAGCGCAAGGCTGCTACCAGTTCCAGATTGAAAGGCTAAAGACAAGGGACTTGTAATTTTATGAATGACACATCAGAGAAGCAGAAAAATGAAACTCTGCAAGAGATGCAAAGATGGATAACTAAGCTACCAGGTGTTGTCTCTCTAATCGAAATATGTACAAAATGCTGAGAGAACACAGCAGGTGATGTCTTAATTCTGCTTTGGTGAGAGGGGTCAGAAGGCTTCACAGAGAAGAGAATGAGTAAGATTTGTCCAGGCAGAAAAGACAGGATGAAGTAATATATGTGAAGCCTATTTCCCCTGCGCCACAGGGGACGGAAGCAGCTCATCTGTGGGGCTTTTCATCTGTTTTGCACAAATCTTTGTGAGATCCTTAGGGAAAGTGCCATCAAGCCCACTGGCCAGATGATGAAACAGAACTTAACGACTTAATGATGGGCAACTGGACGGGAAGCGCTCCCCTCGAGGGAAGTAGGGCCACCTGTCCTTTATACCTTCAGCCCTGTGTACCATGCCTAGGAAGTTGTGGGAATAGTTGTCGTCCAAGGCCACTGAGTTAATTAAATGGTAGAGCAGGATCTTTCTTTCAAATACCAAATGCTTTGTTTAATTACACTAGAATCCCCTAAACTCTCTGGGCAGCCACTTTCACATTCTCGAGGAGGAGAGCAAGGCTGCCACCAGTTCCAGGTTGAAAGGCTAAGGATGGTAGGAAAAGACAATGGGCTTGTAATTTTATGAATGACCTGCGAATAGGAGTGGATTCAATAGGAGGAACTGTGTCTTTATGTTACTTGCAAAGGTTTGTTCAGAAGTTCAAGGTCAAATCTCTTTACTAGACAAAATCTCAAGGCCATGTTACTGCTGATCTCAACGCACCCCTCAACCCACTCTAGCTAGGCTTTAGCCCCCAATACCTCCAAAGAACTGCCCTTGCCCAGGCCCCCATTGGGCTCCATATGCTACCAAGTTCATGGTCATTTCTCTGCTCTCAAGTCACTCATTGGAGTGTGAGACACAGCTAGCTGACAGCTGACTATTCTACTTCTTAAGCCACTTTCTTCTCTTGGAATCCAGGACACCCCACTCTCCTCACTGTCTTCACATCTTGCTGGCTGTTCCTCCTCCTTCTCAGCCTCTCTGTTGGTCTCCTTTTCTGTCTCTAAATATTGGAGTGCCCAAGGATCTAGCACTGGGCACCATCTATTCTCTGACAGTGCCAAGTATAAGTCTCCAGGCTTCATCTCTCCCCAAAATTCCAGGTTTGTGGCCTCAACAGCAGCTGCAGCAGCTCCATCTCGATGTCTTGGAGGCACTCCCAGCTTAACATGGCCAACAGAGAGTGCCTGACGCCTGTCCCTGTGTATTAGTCTGTTCTTACACTGCTAATAAAGACAAACCTGGGACTGAGTAATTTATAAAGGAGAGTTTAATGAACTCACAGTTCCACATGGCTGAGGAGGCCTCACAGTCATGGTGGAAGGCGAATGAGGATCAAAGTCACATCTTACATGGTGGCAGGCAAGAGGAGCTTGTGTAGGGGAACTCCTATTTATAAAACCATCAGATCTCATGAGGCTTATTCACAACCGGGAGAACAGTATGGGGGAAGCTGCCCCCATGATTCAATTATCTCCACCTGGCCACACCCTTGATGCATGGGAATTATTACAATTCAAGGTGAGATTTGGGTGGGGACATAGCCAAACCATATCACCCTGCAACCTGCTTCTCCTGTCCTGTCCTCCCTGTCCCATTAAATAGCACTGCTCCTGCAAACCCAGCTGAAACCCCAAAGCAGGGAGTCATCCTGAATCCCCCCTTCTCTCATCCCTTCCACATGTTAGCAAGCCCTTTAGCTTCTACCTGCAAATCATAAGCAGAACACTTTTCCCTCCCATCATCTCCACTACCACCATCCTGGTACTCAATCAAACCACTGTTGCCTCTTGCCTGAACTGTTCTAACCTCCAAGTGATCCCTCTGCTGCAGTCTCTCACCTCCTCTGCAATCCATTCTCCACCCAGAAGTGACCTTTTTAATGAAGTAAACCAGATCCTGTAACTTCTTTGCTTAAAATCCGCAACACTTCCTGGTGCCCTTAGAATAACTCCAGATTCTGCTCCTTAGAACACAGGGCCCGGTATGAACGGTCCCAGGCCATTTTTCCAACATCACCCTCTATTCACTTTGTTCCAGTCACATGCACTTTCTGTTATTTGAACATACAAAGCTTTTTCCCACAGAACTGTCTTGCATTTGCTTCCCCCCTGCCTGGATTGTTCTGCCTTCTTCCCCTGGCATGGTAGGTTTCCTGTTGCCTTTGCGATCTCAGCTTAAATGCCTTTTCCTAACTACGCAATCCCTTTCTATCCCACCACTCGATTTTAATTATATGCACTGCGCTTATCATTAGCTGGTATCTTTCTTATTTGTTTATCTTTTTAACTCCTCCCCCATGGTAAACTGTGTGAGCACAGGATCTTGTCTTCTTCCTTGGCGAAATCCCAGTGCCTAGAACCATCCTGGTTTCATAAATATGTGTTGAATTAATGTTGAATGAGTGCATGGAACAGCTCCCTCTATCAGAGTTTCACAAACACCATGACATGCTCCCTGGCTGGGTTGAGTGCATCACTGTCATCTGGGGAGCTCGTTAAAAGTACAAATGCCCTGAGGCTCCAGTCCTGGAAATTCGGATTCAATAACTGTAGAATGAGTCTCAGGCAACAGTATATTTTTAGTGGCCTCTGAAAAGTCTAATGAGCTGTCAGAGTGAGGGACCCCTGCCGGTTTCCAATAGAACTTCCAATAAATACCAAGAATCAGGGCAGCAATGATTGTGATTCACACTCTGGCCTCTAGAGGGAGCTGAAGGTTTCTCCCATCACTCCATCCCCAGGAGGAAGAGCGCAATATGATGAGTCTGGATGGTTACAACTTAACAGCTGTGGTTAGGGGTGGAGTTTTCCTTGGGGATGCATTAAAGGATTGTGATAAGGTTTGGCTGTGCCCCTACCCAAATCTCATCTTGAATTGTGGTTCCCATAATCCCCATGTGTCGAGAAAGGGACTCGGTGGGAGGCAATTGGATCATGGGGATGGTTTTCCCCATGCTGTTCTCATGATAGTGAGTTCTCACGAGATATGATGGTTTTATAAACACCTGGCATTTCCCCTGCTGGCACTTCTCCTCCCTGCCACCATGTGAAGAAGGACGGCTTTGCTTCCCCTTCCACCATGATTGTAAGTTGCCTGAGGCCTCCCTGGCCCTGCAGAATTGTGAGTTAATTAAACCTCTTTCCTTTGTAAATTACCCAGTATTAGGCAGTTCTTTATAGCAGCATGAGAATGGATGAATACAGATTACAATGGAATTAGATCTGGGAACTTTTTCTTATTTCCTCTTTATGTGTTATTGCATTTGTTCTAAAATCAGCTGTCCTTTGGTGGGCCCTCTCTGGCTGACTTATCTTCCTTCCTATGTGACTGGTATAAGATTGAGCACTGGATACACCTCATCAGGGAGAACCTGGCTCTTTGGAAGGCCGGGGGTTGGGGAAGGAGGGCCTAGACAAGACAGGTTGGGTTGGTTCAACCCTGGCTTTTGTCTTCCTCACTCACATCCTCTTCCAGATCTTATATCTGTAAGATGTGAATTCAAGATCAGAATGTGGGGTCAGAGAAGTAACAAGGAGCAGCCAGGTTGAGTGGCTGCCAAGCAAGAAGGTCCAAAGGGGTTGTCTAGTCCCATCCTCTGGGACCTTGGTGCTGGTCTCTCTTGGTCACCCCAGAGTGTACCTACCTTCTTGCCCTTATGATATAGTTGGACTGTATTGTCTCCTTAGGATCATCATTTTCAGTTTTGCTTCAAATAATGAAACATTGTCAAGGGTTGGGACTGAGAGAGAGCCAATGATAGTAAAGCCATTCTGAAATAACTCCCTGCTTCAGGGAGAGCTAAAATCCATTGAAATGGCTGAACTGTGTTAAGCCACTGGGTTTCCAAGAATTGAAACCCAGTGAGTTCAATAGCATAACCATTTAAAATGTTGTCTCTGCCCATATCCCTTGGGAATGCAGGTGGTAGGATGGAATTCAAGGAATCTAACCCTGGTGATCTTCCCCAAAATTACCTTCCCCTCTCATTCTATAATTTCCCTTTCTAGATCCTGTAAGCTATCAAGAAACATGAAATGACAATAGCTATCATTGAATAGGTGCCACAGTGAGCTAAACACCAGGCTCTTTTGGTTGCAGACATTATCTCATTTAAGCTTACAAAATACATGTTTTCATGCCCAATTTCAGGTGAAGTTTTTAAAAGGCTGAAAGGTTAGGTCACCACCCAAGGTCAAACACTAGAACTCACACACAGGTATTCTGATGCCCAAGTCCTCTCTTCCTACCTCAGCCTTCCCAGCCTCTAGTCTCAATTCTTTTTCAAATGGTCCCAAGCGACCACAAGTCCTCATTGTAGAGGCATCCAGCAGAACCCAGAGGCGACGATCACCCTGGCCAGGTTGCATCATCTGCACCACAAAACACACACCCAGGTACACATCTTCCCACATGGTGAAAATGGTGAGATAAGGGGGTACTGAAAGCAGGGATGTTATCATTGTTTGTAGATCTCCTTCTCTCTCTATCTGGCTCTCTTTTCTGTGGCCTTGTAACCTGGGCCCAGAGCAACTCCCGGGAACAAATTGTAAAAGAAGGAGAGAAAACAAAGGAGGGATGATAAAAACTGCTGTAAAAGGTTAAACTCCCATGGCTCTCTGTGGCTGTTTAATGGAGTTCCATGATATAAACAGACCTTCGGCTTTGCCTGCTGGGCAGGTGGCCTCCAACTAAATGAGTTTAGACAGTGTTTCCTAATAAGAAATGTTCCTTTTTCCTTCATACTTAACAAAGCCCCCTGAGTATCCAAAGACCCACACTCCTCACCCCCTGACCAACAGATACTATCAACATTACACAAATGCCCACATGAGACAGAAGTGGGCTACATAGCATGGTCTGTCAACAGGTGCACATTATAGCTCTATGATTTGTTAATTTAGCAAATGTTCACTGAGGTGACTCTGCTCTAGGTGCCAAGAATACAGCAGGAAAAAAGACATAGTCTTCGCTCTTCAGACGATCACGGTCCAGGGGCAGGTATTTTGACATGATAAGGTAAGCACTAAAGATCCACAAAGAGGATTCATGGAGGAGGGTGTGCCTACAGCTTTCTGAAGAGGTCAGGGAAGGCAACATGACCTGAGACACAGTCTCTTCGAATGGCCTCAGTTTCTTCATCTGGAAAATAGAATTAATCATAGTACCTACCTTGCAGTGAAAACATGAAAATGAAATGTCATCATGTATGTAAAGCACTTGATCTAGTGCTCACACATTGTAAAGGCTCAATGTCCGCCACTCAAATTAGTATAAGCAGCATTAATAAATGAGTCCCCAGTTAGAGACGTAAATAGGAATTATTAAGTAAAGAACATTATTTGTCATTCATTTTCTCGAACCAAGAGCTGACTTAAGTGCTAGGGTAGATTAGTTATTAGGTGACAGCCTCCTACTGGTGAACTATGGAATTGCACCCCTACTCTATTAACAAAAAAAGAAAAAAAAAACAAGCTCTCTGGAGCTTATCTACATGAGCTGTGAAGATGAAGCCTGGACACTCAAATCTGGGAGATGAACCCATGTAACAGTGGAGAAAGCAGAGGGAGATGGAGAAAAGCATCCTCAAGTTGAACAGGGCTTTAATAGACAACTATGATACCCAGCACCTCAGAGGACTGATGACTCTCTTGACATCTGTATGTTTTCAAAGAAGTGATTTGAGCATGATGACCATCTCCCTCTTTTCACCCTCCCTCACCACACAGACACACAGACACACACACACACACACACACAATCTAATGATGTCAGGTTACCAAATGAGATTCATCTTACTAAAATTCATTTCAGGGCAAGTTTGCCTGGAAAACGGATTCAATGAGCATTCACTGCTATTCTTTTGTCAGGTGAGCACAATGTATTCCAGAAGCTGCAGAAGAAAATCTCTGAGCTCTGGAGTAGGCTGTCCAGTGGAACTTCCTGCAGTGATGGAAATGTGCTATACTTCATTTGTCCAATATGGAGACCACCAGTTATAGGTGGCTAGTAAGCACTTGAAATGTGGCTAGTCTGACTGAGGAAATGAATTTTAAAATTCATTTGATTTAATTTAAAGGTTAGCATCCACGTGTGACTGGTGGCTACCATATTGGACAATCCGGACCCAGGGGCTATGATTACACATACTTTCTTGAGTTTATTCTCATAGTTTTGGCATCTTGTTCTACAAATGGGCTGAGCTCCTCCCCACTTGGCCAGACCATGGGGGTAAAGTGCCCAAGGGTCAGGCTCTTGCCACTTCCTCCCAATTTCCTTCCCCTCCCTTGAGGGGTCCACAAGCAAGACCATCCCAAATACCCAGCCAGAGGTCTTGTTAGCTCCAAGGTTAGGTGATCCCTATGGCTTCAGACAATTCATCAGCTGCCCTGATTTACCCAAAGAATCCAACGCATTCATGATGTTTCATAACAGCTCAGGATGATCCCTTTGCTAAGATAATGTATTTAGGACCAGAGGGGAGGCTGCTGGGCTTGACACTTGTTTTGGGCCATTTTGTGCCTACTGTGCTGAGCAGGCAGTGGCGGCCTCATCACAATGCCCTGCTTCTTCCTTCTAACGGGGTAGGAGACACAGTCCTGACTGGGCCTGTGTAATCTATTCATTTCCTTCCAAGCCGGGCTCTGTAAGCTCATTCACGGAGGATGGAGAAAGGAAGCTGGGACGGGAAGCAAACACACGTACAGAAAACAAACAGCACTGGGCAGCTCCCTGCTTGGAGGAGGGGAGCAGACTGTGGGGAGAGGGAGATGGGGAAGGAAGCCGCAGTGGGGAGTTCATCTGGCAGGCGAGGAAGAGGTCAGAGGAGGGTCTGGCTGGAGAAGGAGACTGAAGCTCCTGTTGCTCCTCCTCCCATTCCCTCTGGAAGCCCTGCCCTGACCTTGACTCCTGGAGCCCCCATCTTGGTAGGCTCTTATGTCTTTCCCTTCAGCTGCCTCTTTGGGAAGAGACACAATCACTAGGGAAAGCTAGAGTAGCAGTAGGCAAAAACTGGCCACAGAGTCCTCCCCTGGAATTTCCGTCGGTCCTCTGCCCCCATCCTTCCCATCATAGGCAGGGCACGTGGGCTCCCTGGGACCTGAGGACAGTAACCAGTCAGCTGAGCCACCACCTCCGTCCAGCTACAGAATTACAAGGGCCCAGGCATTTGGCTCCAGTGGGTGATTTGCATGTGATTTGCATACATCTGCATACCCATGCTCCAGAGGCCCTCAGTCAAAGGATGTGAAATGAAATAAAATAAATTAATTAGTGCAGCCTACCATGGCCCGATATGCAGGGCCTGACACTGGTAAGAGATGCCACTGATTCTTAAAACAATCAGTGGCATCAAGGTTAGGCAGTAAGAGTTGGGGAGAGAGGAGAGTCTCCCTACTAGGGGATGGAGAAGAAAATGGAGAGTCTGTCCAGCCCAGGACACGGATCCTCCTGCCCCAGTCCTGCTCACCATCTTCAAGAGCATCAAGTCAAGCCACGGGGAAACCTGCTTCTGGCTTCTACGCCTGGGCCCAGCCTGGCACTAGCATTGCCCATAACTCCAGCAGGAGTCTCTTCAGGGAGATTTTCGCCACTGTGACTATGGTAACATTCGATTTCAAACCGGAGGGAGGGCAGTTGCTTCAAGAGCTTGGAAGGCAATGAGGTGCCCACTGCTATTTTCCCATCTCCAAGCTTCCTTCCATTTCGCTCCATTAACTGTTCCCACTGGGTCTCCATATTTCTATCTGTCTTTCACCACCCCTCCCTCTGATCCCATCTATTGGATGGCTGAGGGAGAGATGTGGTCCCATCGTCAGCAGTGAGCTGGAGTTAATTTATCCCTGTCCTTCTGCCAGGTGCTAATGAGATGCTCGCAGCCTGTGTCAGCCAAGCAGTTCCCATATCCTGTAAATACGCCTCTTAGTGATTCAGTTCATGGCACTATTTAACATATGCCTTGACTTTCTCTAGGCCCACTGATCTATCTAGGATGGTGCCCTTCCCTAAGGCTGGGACCTTTTAGGGTGCTGGATGTCAGGTTCACACTTGTGAGGCCCAGGCTACCTGGAGAGCTCGGGTGGAGGGCACTAGAATTAACTCTAAGCAGGAGAGACTGCAATGCTGAAATAGAGAACCATGATTTTTTATTAGAAGGAGTGCAGATCACAGCCAACAAAATAGCAACAACAAGCAAACCATGAATCAGAGACCAAAAATGCAAAGCAGAGCAGCCAAGACAGGCTGGTTCAAAGCTCACCTAGACCAAGAGCAAGAAGGAGACTGAAGAGAGCTGTTCTGAGTCAAGACCATGAATAGCACGCATGCCCCAGGGATTCCTCTAACACTGAGTTTCCGTGCTCTGTGTGTAGATGTGGTGACAGCTCCAAGGAGCAGAAGAGCCAGCTCTAGATCTCGAATCACAGTTTGGTGCCCACCCCCTACCTTCCTTGCCCTCTCTTCCACGCTCCATCACTCCCTCTAGAACAACTCCACCTGACTGTGCTACCCATCAGTTTCATTTGAAGAAAGGACAACAAAGATTAGGAAAGCATGGCTTCTGATCAGGGGTTTGCAAACTGTAGCCCATGAACCAAGTCACCCTATATTTAGCCTGTTTTGTACAGCCGGCGAGCTGAGAACCATTTTTACCTTTTTTTAAAATCACTGAAAAAAAATAAAAAGAAGAAGAAATTATGACACATGAACCTAACACAAAATTCAGACTTTGGTGCCCATGAGTAAAGCTTCATTGACACACAGCCGTGCCCTTTCATTTACACACTGTCTGTGGCTGTTTGGTGCCAAACCAACAGAGTTGAGTAACTGTGACCAAGACTGAATGTCTGGCAGACAGGAGAATATTTACAATCTCAGTCTTCACCAAAATATGTTGCCAACCCTGTTTAGATGATGGAAGAGGAGTTCTTCCCCGGGATGGTGGTGCTTCTATCTGTGCACACTCGAGCATGGCATTGCAAGAAAAGCATCAGTGCCCACAGGATCTTCTGAGCCCAGCCCCAATTCCTTTGTGGCAAAGGGATAGAAGACTGGGATGCCCCATCCAGACACAAGATGAGTTCACTCAGTGGTTGAAAAGGTCACCTGTGCTCAAGACTCCAAGCTATTCTTCCTGGTGCCAACCTCTGGACCCTGGGCAGGTGGGTACCTGCTCATCTGTAATCAATTCCCTTCTCAGATGGTGCCAGACACCAGGATTAGTCCTATATGTAGTCAGATTAGGTGGCAGACTATCTCTGTGATTTGATTTTGCAAAAGGCAGGAAGCCTTCCTGTTTTTCTCTCTCCCTTGCCAAAAACATTATCCAAAGCCTCATGCTCAAAATTCCACCATCAGACATCACTCCGTGATTACACTGCGCCCAGGGCCCAGGGTGTTCTCAGTAACTTCTACTTTGCCTAATGGAGTTTCCCGAGAGTAGGGGCATAATAGGAGCACAAAGGAGGTGGAAACCAGATCAATCCTGAGGGTAGAAGGGAGGGCTAGTCCCCGTGGAGGGTGTCAGCAGAGGACAGGGACCCAGCAGAGGCCCAGGACAGCTCAGGACTGGGTCAGGGCTGAGGACATAGCCACGCCAACGAGGGTGTCCAGAGGGCTCTGAGGACCCTCCCAATCAGTCCTGGCTATGGGCATGGAGGGGGCAGTGGTGGTGACTTACCCGGTACCACACGATCTCCCGCATGCGCCCATCTGTCTTGAAGTTACACTTCAAGGTCACGGCATCTCCAGCCACCACAGGCGGGAGAGGCTCAATGTTGACTGTCAGGTAGCCTACAGAAGAGAGGAGAAAGGGATGGTAAGGGCACGAGCTGATCAGGGGGGCTGGGCTGATGAGGGCAGGGCCAGGGAGAGAGCAGACAGAAGAGGGAACCTTGGGGTCTGTAGTTGCACAACTTTGAGGGATGCTGTTCACACTGTGGTCTCTGTGAATGGTGACTGCAGGCCTGAATGGAGCCGATCACCCTCTTCTTCCCTCTCTTTAACATCTCCCGTTCGGCTGCCTCCCTGGCTCCAGTGGATCCCTCCAAACCAAAAACACTTCTGCTTGGGACACATTTTCCCCTGAAGGTAGGACCTGCTGGTACCTCCAAGAAAAGCCTCAATGTATTTCTATAAGACACCCCAGAGAAGGCTTCTGTGCTCCAACATCGCCCCTCCGCCCCTTTTTAGAGTCGTGGCATTCATGATTCATCTCTTCGGTCCTCCAGGAAATGAATGCTGAAATGTATTTACTTGGCATTTCCAAACCTATTTGAATACAGTTCGCTCAGCCACCCTTTAAGCCCCATCACCATCCTACGCAGCCAGGATCTGGGAAACACACACTGGGACATGGTGTTCTAAGTGCCCATACTCCTCCATTTCCAACCTCATAAACAAATGACTCCTGGTAAAAAGAGAGCCCTGGGAAACAACCACTGGCTTCCTTAACACCCACCATTGGCTTTCCCATCACACATACTTTGCCACCCAAAGGGAGGGGAGGGTCTAAGTGTTGGCCATGGCAGTGGTGATATGTTGGAGAAGTCCATTATAGGCCCACCATCTGGGGAAGAGTCTCAACTCACTGCAGACACCAAGTGATGTTTCCCCGACTATCACCAGGGAATGCCTGGAGCAGACGCTGGGACACTTGCCTTGGTAGCCACACCTTGGGGACACTGCTCTCTCCACACCAAAGTCCAGTCTGGTGAGGCCTCTAACCCACTCCTCTGCCTCCACCAGCCCCATCCCAGAGGCCTGGACCCTCACTGCTGCTCCAAGGGGAACCTCATTCCAGGGCTGATCATCCAGGCTCATTTGATCGACTTCCTGCTGGCTGATGTCCAGTCATCGATCTAATGGATCAATCCAGTCCAATAGTCTTAATGAGAAAACTAGCCAGGATGGGTTTGAAGATTTCAATTGTGCAGGCAAGCTGAGCAGATGGAGCCCACGGGCCTGACCCCTGCCTAGAACTCAATGGTTACAACACTCCAGGAAAAGACAAAACAAAACAAAACAAGAATCGACCTGGAGAGGATCAATTTGGAAGTTGGAGTCAGAGCGGATCTGCATGGTCCGAGGCTTCAGGACCCAGCCTCCAGGGTGAGGGGCAAGGCACAGGGCTCACTCCAGGGTGGCCTCTAACTTAGGCCAGAGGTCAAGCTCCTGGATAGCCCTGGAGCCCACTTGGTCCGAGAAAGTCACCACCAGAGCCAACCGGTCCAACTTCCAAGACCAGAAGGACCAACTGGGATCCTTCTTTCCTCTTTTATTCAACCCCTGTTCACTCCCACCTACCCTGTGCAGGCCCGGGGCCAGGATCCAGGAAGCAGAGACCCAGGCATTGCCCGGCCCTCCAGGAACAAGTGGTAAGGGTGAACCAGAGATGTCCAACACAGTCACCACTCAGGTGACCAGTCAGCCTCTAGGTAGGCAGACGGGGGGCTGTGGGTGGGCACAGAGGGAACCTGATCCAGCCCGGATGATCCCAGCCATGGGGCATGACAAACAAGGAGGCCACCTTCAGGAGGACAACTTTCCCCTCGGAAAGGGAGACCTCAGGGCAAGCCAAGCCCGTGTGTAGCATTGTGACAATGGCTCAGATGTCCACACCTGCTTCATTCCAGGCACTGGGCTAAGCACTTGATTTGATATACATCTACTCTCTTAATCACCACGACACTCCTAGGAGAGAGGAACTATTATGATTCCCACTTTCTGCAAGCAAACCAAGAGGTGAAGTCCCCTGCCAGATCACACAGCTGCAAGTTACAGAGCTGGAATTCAAACCCAAACCTTCGGGCTCCATGACAACCACCACGCTATTACAGCCTCTCGGAAGAGGTGAGAGAAAGTGGCAAACACTGTACATCTGCAGCCTGCATACTTTTTTTCTTCCAGCCCTAAAGATGGAGGATGGACATTGTGGCAGGAACTGTGATAAGAGTTGAGGATCTCACCCCATGGCCACAATTCTGAGCCACGTGGCTCAATCTTCCAGTGAGACCTCCCTGCCCTGGGCTCTCTCTCACCTTTTCTGATATAGTTATGAGTTGAGCATCATCAGTCCAGATGGCTGATGAGACCAAGGCTCAAGAAGGTCCTCCTCCTACTGGAAAGAGGAGGGAAGGACATATTCTCAGATGCATAAATCTTTGAGCAGCCTGAGGTGGGTGCAGATGGTGTGTGCCTGTGAGGCAGGCAGGGTGAGATGGAGGGTCACCCTTTGTTGGCAAGCCATGAGGGAATTACAAGTGTAAGTGTGGCAGTGGTGGGGAGGGCAAGTAGGGGAGCGGTTGCAGCTCTGGTGATTGTGTGGTAGTGTTAGGAGCCCTGGCAGGTGCAGCAGATGTCTGGGGCAGTAGGATTCACAGGGGCATGCCAGGGTGAGATCACAGGCACAGGCACTCAGTCTTAGAGGTGAATCAGGTGTGTGCAGGAGTGGGGTGGCTCTGACAGGTTAAGACAAGACAGCTTTTCCCAGAATGTGCAGAGAATAGGGAGTTTCTCACCAGTGTTTCTCTCTCTCTCTCTGTGTGTGTGTGTGTGTGTGTGTGTGTGTGTGATACAGAGTCTCACTCTGTCATGCAGACTGGAGTTAAGTGGTGTGATCTCGGCTCACTGCAGCCTCCACTTACTGGGTTTAGGCAATTCTCCTGCCTCAGCCTCCTGAGTAGCTGGGATTACAGGTGCTTGCCACCATACCCAGCTAATTTTTGTATTTTTAGTAGAGATGGGGTTTCACCATGTTGGCCAGGGTGATCTCAAACTCCTGACATCAAGTGATCCACCCGTCTCAGCCTCCCGAAGTGTTAGAATTACAGGCATGAGCCACCATGTCTGGCAGGAAAACATGATTTCCATCATCCATGAATTTTGAGAGGTATTGGGTTAACTATAATTAAACCCCTTCTTCCCTTCAGGACTTCTCTGAACTTTCTCTCCTTCTTTTTTCCTGTCTTTCCTTTATGCATGAAAAATATATTAATTGAGAATCTGTTCCATACCAGGCACTGTTGTAGGCACTGGGGACATATCAGTAACAATAGACACGTCCCTTCCCTCATGGAGCTGCCAGTTTAGCAGCAAATAAATGATGGAAAATATGTTCAGTGGTGATAAACATAATGAGGAAAAACAAAGCAGAGTGAAGTGATGGAGGGTAATGGGGGAGGGGCTTCTTTAGCCAGAGGGGCCCTGGGAGGCCCTTCTGAGGAGGCTGGAATAAAGGAAGGTGTGAGCCATGGGGGTATTGAGGAGAGAGCATTCCAGACAGAAGATATGTCAAGCACAAAGGCCCTGAAGCTGGATTGTGTGCTCACAGTGCCTTGTAACCCTCCAAGTTTGGGCCAGAGTGGGAAATTTTTCTTAATATTTTACACCCTGGAACCCATCTTTTTCAGAGCATCTTGTAGAACCTGAGCCAGGAATGGGAGGGAAGAGAGTGAGGCAAGCAAGGGGCCTGCAGTGCAAAATTAAAGGACACACTCTCATTGCACCATCCTGAGAGTGAGTGGGTGGCCCTTTGAATGTTACCCCCTGTGCACCTGGCTAGCCTCACCCTAGTCTCAGCCCTGCTGGTGTCCTTGAAAACAAACATCGGGAAACACCGCTGTAAACCGAGGCAGGAGTGACTGTGCCTTCCATTCCAGGGATGCCCCTACTTGGAGTCATGGTAGCAGCTGGTGGGGAAAAATGCTCATAGCTGGGCACTCCCCTTCTCAGACTCGCAGGAAGCTGAGGGAGTGGGATTTCCAGGCTGCAGAGACAGGTTTCGCTCTAAGGATTAAAATCGTGTCACTTCTAGTTTTCCCAGCACTTTCACTCCCATTTTTTTCAGCAGCTCAGGCAGCAGCCAGTGCCTTGTACGATGCTGCGACCACGAGTATGTCACACTGGAGTGCAATTGTCTGTTTGCACATCTGCCTCTCCTTCTGGAATGTGAATTCCATTAATATCAGTAGAGTATTAAAATATGAATACAGTAAGTGATGCGTTTTGAGCGTTCATGGGTACAGGCAGTTTGGATCCTCATACCCTCCTGTAAATATGCCTCTGTCACAGACAGGAATGAGCTACTGTTCAGAGCTGTGGAGTACCTCGTTCCATGCCACATGGACAGAGCAGCCAAGCTGAGATCTGAACCCAGAGCCATCTGGCTCCAAAGCCAGTTTCTTTCTACCACTTCTCGCTACTGCCTGGAGCAGAATCACACTACTTGATTGGGTCTCTTGGGAATTCTGCGAGGTATCCCCCAATTTGCAGCTCCATCGGTTGCCACTGAGTCTCCACCAGCTGCCTGGCTCTCAGACAGGGCAGGGAAGTCAGTGCAGGAGCTGGGCCAGGTGAGTGGGGAAAGGACTGACCCAGAATTACGCACTGAATGATAGGAACCATAAACAGAGAGACCTGGGGTTGGGTCCAGGCTCACGTGACAGATGGTGGGCAGAGGGGAGACCCTACTGCCTCAGGGCTTGAGGTCACAACCTGACAATGAGCTGTGGCCTGCTCATTATCCAAGGCCACGACAAACATCAGGTGATGCGTGGAGTCTAAGTCTCAGGTCTGGAGGTAGGCTCTCTGGCTGGGGTGAGGAGGGAGAAGGCGGAAAGCAAGGTGATTTTCCAACAGATGTGCCAGGCAAGGCTATGACAGCACTAATCAACACCTGGATCACAGGTGAGAAAACAACTCTGAGACACAGACACACACAGGAGAGGAGATGGTAAGGGTTCATAGAGCAAGGGAGCTGTTTCCAAGAGAAAAACACAGGAAAAGTTCTCCTCTAGGTCCAATGAATATTCCCCCAGCCCTGATTTCACAAAATTCCATCATCTTCCAAATACCCTGCACTGGTTCTTTTCCTCAAAATCTCCTCCCCATCCTTCCTGGCTCTTCCCCACCCACGTACCTCCCCAGAATTTGAAGTCAGTTGATAACGTTCAAGTTTCTCACTCTAGCATTCAGTAGCGACCTGGGCAAGTTATGGGACCACCATGGGACTCAGTTTCCCCACATGTAATGTGGTTACAGGAATAATCACAGGGTCCAAAGCGGTAAAGCATGGTTGAGGACTTCATTCGACACAAGCTCTGCCCAAACAGGACACCCTGGATCCGAGTGAGGTGGCATCACGCTTCCCGCCAACCCCCTTCCCTGGCCTGCCTCACTCCAGCATTCCACTGTCCAGTCTAGGAAAGACAGCTCCAAGGTAGAGGCTGAAAGAGCAGAGACTGGCATCTGGAAGCTGACTGGAGAGAAGAGAAGATTCAGAGATGACCTGCTTAGCCAGACATTTCATCCAGGCTGGGGTCAAAGTCAGGAGACCGACAAAGTGAGAGCTTCCCCCAAGGCAGAGGACATAAAACTAGAGAGCAGGCTCAAGAAGGCCCCTGCTGGGGACTCTCCAGGAGGGGCCTCTGAATGGAAGCACTTCGGGGTTCATCCCTCCTATGGAGCCCCTGGGAATGAGGAGGCACAGCTGAGCAGGCATAGGTGGGGGAAGCTAGGAGCACAGCAGTGAAGAGCAGGGGAGTGGTGAGTTCTGGTCTCAGCTACACTGCCACCCAGCGCTGGGACCTCAGACAAGTTTTCCATCTTTCTGGGCCTCAGTTTCCTCATCTGTAAAATAAGAAGGGAGCTTGATTTTGGGGGCCTTCCTGCTCCAACTAACCCCATATCAGATGCTAACTGAGCCTGAACCTGGGAGGCCAGAAGCAGAGGCCACCCTGCCACCTTCCTTTTGGGTACCACTCAACACCATTCCTTGGAGAAGCAAACCCACCAATTACTCAGCCACCAGCTGCAGATGGAGCTGTGTCTTTCAGGGCATTAAATTTGCCACCAATCAGCCTCGATGCGTGAGCCCCCCTAAGCGCGGTATCGAGAAGTGGATCAGGAGTGGAGACAGATCCATCTTAACTAAGCAGTTCATTATCCTGAATGGCGCCATCACTCTCTCCTCTATCTCTGACGGTGTTTACACCACTCCTGTTAAGATACATTTAGCAAAATCACAGACAATATTTAGGAACCTGGCACCCTTCTAACGAGGTGATGACAAATAGCTCCTCCACCCGGGAACTCGCCTGGCAACATCCCAGCGTCGCTCCCCGCCCTTTCCCAGCTCCAAGGGGATGTGTCCAGAGGGATGGCTCAGGTCTGGCCCCAGGGGTGGACAGGGTCAGCAGGGGCTTCCATGAAAGGGATATGGGTCTGTCTCTGAAAAGAGACGTAAATTATGTTAGAGTCACCACATGTCCCGATCTGCCCAGGACCGAGGGGGTCTCCTGGGACGAGAGACTTTCAGCACCTAAAACTGACAATGCTCTGTCAAATTGTCAAAATTGAATTTTCACCCTTGTTATAACTTCACCGTGGCCCATGGATGGCCCTGGCTGATTCACTTAAACCTCTGTGCCTACTTGGATAATAGGGGTAACTGTGCCTCCCTTGACTTGGTGTAAGGCTGAGTGAGAGTGAATGGTAACCCCTTCCTCAGAGCATGGCTGCTCTTGGGTTCTCAGAAGATGATGGTGGTGACAAAGTATGCCACATGGGCTTCCTGCACCCATTCATGCTCCCTGATCATTTCTCTAAAATGCACGCCCCTGGCCTTCTTTAGGGTCTCCAGGAGCTTCCCATTACTCCATAGGAAAAGATGCACATCTCCCCAGCAGGGAGATCTGGCCATGCCTAGCTGTCAGGTTCCTCCGGCCCCTCTCGCTCATCATCCTGGCTCTGTACACACAGAGCCTCTGCTCTCCTGTACACACAGCCTCCTCTAACCTCTGGGCCTGAACGCCGTCTGTCCCTCTGCCCTAAGCCCTCTCCCTCACTTGGATAACTTGGATATCTCCTGGTCATCCTTCAAGGATTCACAAAAAAATGTTACCTCCTCAAGAAAACAACTCCTCAAACTTCCATAGTCCTCAAAGCACTCCTGCCTCTCCCACTCCTACTGCTTGGGACACTGAAAATTACCTGTAATGACATATTCAGGGTATGCTCACCTCAACACAGGTTATGAACTGTTTCTCTTTGCTATGGTCCCCAGGTGCCTAAAACAGTGCCTGGATCAAAGATGGTGTGAAGAAAGAAACAAATGGATTCTACTCATTTCCTTGACTGTTTTATAATTCCCAGGAGGGCCCTCACAGAAACATCTCTTTCTAATGGGCTTTTCCCTAAGCAGCCTGGGCCGAAGATTCCCCTGACCTCAGGTGTGTTCTGAACCTGCCTCTCTGACCACATCTGCTTGGATTGGTGTTGCTGCCAGCTTGGAGTATCCAATGGCCTCCCATGAAGCCAAGCGTCAGAACTGCATCCAACAGAGGAAATCAGCACTGGGTGGTGAGTGGCCACCCCTTCGGGTTCTCTCGCTCAGGATGGTAGGATATGAGACATTAACCATGAGTCAGCAGACAGCACTGTGGTAGGGGAGAGACTGTACAGCAGACAAATCCACAGGTAGTGGCACTTAACTGAACCACCATAATAACAGGGCCCTCGAGCAAGAAACTTGGTGCCCATCTCAGCGGGTGAGTGTCAGAACCAGCAAACTCAGGGCTTCAAGAGGAGCTGTTGCAGCATCCTGAACAACATTCTGCTTCTCCTGGTGACAGTGAGCTGAGCTGGTGTCCTATCTTCCTGGCTTCTCCCATTTCCTTACCACCAAGGGAGCTAACAAAGGAGCTTGCAGGAGATGAGGGTGTGGTTCTTCATGCTCTCTCACAAACCCAGATGCATGGACTCAGATTAACCAGGAAACTTCACATATAGAAATGCAAACATCCTCCATGCCCATGCCCATGCCCAAGTCCTGGGTAGGCAACCCTGCTGTAAGGCAGTCCATCACTGCCTGATGTACTTCTTGGTTGTCTCCAGGCACCTCAAGGAAACAGGCTCTACACTGATGTGATGTTTTCCCCTATTTCCCAATCAGAGTGCAGAGCACACCAGTCTACTTCTTGGAACCTCTTTTTCTCATGCTCACATCAAAGCAGCCAGCAAGGCCTGTAAGCTCTATAAAATATATGCAAACTCCAACTAGCTCACCCCTCTGCTGCTACCTCCTTGCACCTGGCCATCATTTGTTGTGTCACCTACTGCTCCAACTCCTCACTGGCCCACCTATTCTGCCTTCACCTGGCCCTGTGTCCTCCCCACCTCTCTGATTTCAGCTCCCCTCACTCTGAACTCATTCAGTTTCTCTACTCACAATGAATGCTGCTGGCCCCTGAACTTCCTAAGAATATCCTCACCTCAGGGCCTTTGCACTTGCTGCTCCCACCTTCCAGGACAATCTTTCCCTAGATACCCACATGACTCAACCCCTCAATCTTTCTCTGCTCAAATGTCAAAACCTTTTTGGAGAAGACTCTTGCAACTATCCCATGTAAATAGCACCCCTGTCACTCTCTGACTTATTACCCTGCTTTACTCCTTCTTAGACGCTTATCACTACCTACATATACTTACTTGTTTATTGTCTGCTGACATCCCTGACCTCCAACTAGACTATATACCTCATGAGACTGTGTGTGTGTTTCAATATTTTTTTCTCTGTTATTCAGAGTGGATAATTTCTATTAATCTACTTCCAAGTTCGCTGATTCTTTCCTCTGTCATCTCTATTCTGCTACTGAGTCTAGTCAGTGAGTTTTTTATTTTGGTTATTGTATTTTTCAGCTCTAGTTTTTCAATTGGTGCTTCTTTATATCTTCTATGTCTTTGCTGAGGCCTTCTATTTTATTATTTGTTTCAAGACTGTTTTGATAACTTGTTCAAGTATTTTCCTAATAGCTGCCTCAAAATCTCTGTCAGATACTTCAACCATCTGTGCCATCTCATCATTGTAGTCTACTAATTGTCTTTCTCCATGTGAGTTGAGATTTTCATGGGTGTTTTTTTTGTGTGTGTATCAAGGCATTTTCATTTGTATTTTGCACACTTTAAGTATTACCTAGTAAGACTGTAGGTTTTATTTATCTTCATTCTTTATGTGGCATTTTGATTCTGGTGTTTTTCCCCAATCCATCTGCTAGTATTTATTTTTCAGATTTTTCAAATAGATGTCCATATATTCTACCTAGGTTTTATGCTTGTCTTTACTTCATCTTACCAGAGCTGGAAGTTCTTGATTTCATGTTGTTTAATTACCACTTTGATATGATTTGGCTCTGTGGTCCCCACCCAAATCTCATGTCGAATAGTAATACCCAGTGTTGGAAGAGGGGCCTGGTGGGAGGTGACTGGACAATGGAGGCAGTGAGTTCTCAAGAGCTCTGGTTGTTTAAAAGTGTGTAGCAGCTCCCCCCTTTCTCCTGCTCCAGCCATGTAAGATGTGCCTGCTTCCCCTTCACCTTCTGCTATGATTGTAAGCTTCCCAAGGCCTCCCCAGCTATGCTTCCTGTACAGCCTGCAGAACTTTGAGTCAATTAAACCTCTTTTCTTTATAAATTACCCAGTCTCAGGTAGTTATTTATAGCAATGCAAGAATGGACTAATACTACTATATCCCTAGAATCTAGAACAGTGCCTGGCACTTAGTAGGAGCCCAATAAATAATTGTTGAAGGAATGAAAAAATGAGCATGTGACCAGTGCTTGGCAGTTTTCAAAGGATTTCTGTAATTACTATCTCATTGATTACCATTGCAGCCCTGTAGGATAGTGTACCCATTCTACAGGGGAGGAGACAGAGGCTCAGAGATGCAGAGTGACTTCCTCACCATCACAGAGAACCAGACTTGGCAGGCAGGCCCTTTGACTCTGAGTCCAGTACTCTTCCCACCATCTCATGGCAACCCACTCCCCCTTGCTTCTAAATGAAGAAGCTGAAAACAGGAGTGGGTAGTGGGTAGTGGGACTAGGAGCTAGGAAGTACACAAGAAGTCTTGCTGGGGTGTAGCAGGGTCAAGTACCCTGCTATAGTAACAGGACACAATGCATCCACAGGGGGGCAGCAGGAAGACTGATGGTTGAGGCTATTTTCAAGTTCAAAGCCAGCAAAGGCTGCTAGGAGGGCCAGGAAGATGTGTTTGACTGGGAACATTTCTGGAACTCTAAGAGACTTGTGGCTGGGCTGGCCAATTTGTTCCACCACATCTCTGACACGCAGTCCTCTGAACCCACCTCTGGAATAGTTTTTTGGCCCAGAAGTGTCTGCCGTGTGTCACCCAAACCATTACTTATTGAGAGCAAGTAACTAGTGAAGACTGAAAAGCAACATGGGTCATCCATCCTTTTCTCAGGGGGCAGCGGGTGTGTCTGCCACTGGACTAGGAGCTCCTGAGAGCAGGGACAGTTTCTCAGCCCACACTGCATCTGATCTGGAAGTGCAGCAGTGGTGACAAGAATTCAAGGACCCTTATCTCCTAAGAGAACCATTGTGGACCACACCATGACTCGATCTGGGGCAGACGGGTGGTCAGGTGGTTGGCAGCAGCTCCACCAGCTGGATTTTAGGTCTTGCTGGGATGGACCATGATGGTCAGGGCCACATAAATTCCTCGCACCACTCTCCCCCTGCTGTGGGTCTGGAATTTATCTCCATGTGATAACAGGAGCTCCATGCACTACCACTCATGAAGCAAAGAGGTCACCCCTATCTTATGAAGACAAATACCCTATCTCGGCACTAAGGACATCCTCCCTGGGTTCCAGTGCTGCGTAATTACTATTGTAATAAATATTATTACAACAAACCAATTACTGCAACCATATCTTCTAGGCAGGTACAGAGAGTTCTGTGAAATACACTCTTCTATGCTGGACTAATGAGCACTCCCAATCATCTACCTCCTTGTTGGCAGAAACAAGGGTGAGAGGTGGGGCCACTCCATAAAGAGGGGAAAAGCTAACAGGTCATCAGTCTCTAAGACGGATCAATTCTGCTTCTCCAATAACTCTCACAACTGTCTTTTCCACTCTATTCTGCACCAATCTGGCCTTAGTTTGGCCCCTCCACATCTCCCGGTGGAGCTCTGCAATAGCCAGCTCACTGATCTCTAGCCCCCAAACTTATTCCTCTAAGGTACCCAGCCCCCTAAAGTCTCAATGATATCTCTAAAATGCAAATATGATTATGCCACCTGTCTGGTTAATGCCATTCAATTTCCCTGCCCCATTGCCTTCCAATTCAGGATAAAGTTCAGACTCTGTCATGGCCAACCGAGTCCCTTATGAGCTTGCCTCTCTCGGCCCCTCCAACTCAATCAGTCTCACATTGTGCCTTTGCCCACCTTGCAGCACCCCCCGTCAGCCCTTCCAAACCCCTCCAATTCTTTTTCCCTGTGCTCTTTCCTCTTCCTGGAACACCCTTCTCCTCTGAGTTCATTCACGTAGGGAAATTTGTATCCTTCCAGGTTCAATGTGACAGTCACCCCCTCCTTGATTGATATGAGTCTGATACACCCTCTCCTGAGCTCATAGACCTTTGTAAACATCTCAGTCACAGCCCAAACACATTCCATCGTAATATAACATGTGGTTCTTCGTGTGTCTGTCTCAGACATCAGACTAGTGCTCCTTAAGCCCAGGGACCTGGTATGCACCTCCGTATAATGCTTGGCACATGATGAGTGCTCAGTGAGTGTGCTGCACAAATGAAGTAACAAATGAACCAAGACATGAACACTATACCTTCTGGGGCTTTGTGAGCTATGGAGCCCTGGAACAATGTGGATTTTGCTGCAGCCCACGGTGCTTATGTCCTGGTCTGCATCTAAATTCTTCTTTGTCTCCCTGTTGCCTCTGAGATGAAGTCCAAACCCCTGACCCCTACATAAGACCACTCATGAGCCTTCCTCCTTCTCTGCTCATCTCTTGCCCTTCTATCTTTTGCACCCTGAGCCACAGCCATCCTGAGTTACTTAGAGCTCCCAAGTATGTCAGGCTGCATTGGGCCACTGGGTCTTTGTACCTGCCATTCCTTCAGCCTGGAAGACCGTCACTTTGCCCCCATCACTTCGCTATGTCCTTCAGGTCTTAGCTTAGATGTCATTTACCCCAAAGACCACTCCTGATGTACACTCCAGTTTCACCTACCCCATGCCCAGCATTCTCAAATCTGGGTTAGGTGGCCCTCTCACAACATCTACCATAGCCCTAACTCATTGCATGAGGACACTTCTTTTTGCCAGTCTGTTTCCCACAGTAGACTGGGAGCCTCTGACGGGCCAAATGCATGTCTCTGTTACTACATTTTTGGTGCGTTGCATGCCACTGGCCACACTACTGGCATTGAAGACGCATTGAATGAATGAATGAATGAATGAACGAATGAATCCAGGAATGAATCCAGGAATGAATCCATGAATCCATGAATGAACTAATAAGTTCTACACGTGATATGGTTTGGCTTTGTGTCACCACCCAAATCTCATCCTGAATTGTAATCCCCACATGTCAGGGGAGGCATCTGGTGGGAGGTGTTTGGATCATGGGGCATGCTGTTCTTGTGAGTGAGTGAGTTCTCACGAGATCTGATGGTTTAAAAGTGTGGTACTGGCTGGGCACAGTGGCTCACACCTGTAATATTAGCACTTTGGGAGGCTGAGGTGGGCGGATCACGAGGTCAAGAGATCAAGACCATCCTGGCCAACATAATGAAACCCCATTTCTACTAAAAATACAAAAATTAGCTTGGTGTGGTGGTGGGCGCCTATAGTCTCAGCTACTTGGGAGGCTGAGGCAGGAGAATTGCTTGAACCCGGGGGGCGGAGGTTGCAGTGAGCCAAGATCACGCCACTGCACTCCAGCCTGGCCTGCCTGCTGACAGAGTGAGACTCCATCTCAAAAAAAAAAAAAAAAAAGTGTGATGCTTTCTCCCTCACTTTCTCTCTCTCCTGCCTCCATGTAAGACGTACCTTACTTCCCCTTCACCTTCCTCTATGACCATAAATTTCCCAAGACCTCCCCAACCATGCAGAACTGTGAGGCAATTAAGCCTCTTCTCTTTATAAATTACCCAGTTTCATGTAGTTCTTTAAAGCGGTGTGAAAACGGACTCATACAATAGGTATATTCAACTGGCCTAGCCTGGACCATGGACTCTAATTTTGTTGTGGCTGGATACTTTTTGCCTTATTGAGCTAGGGATTTCCCATCCTAAATTTGGGCCATGAAAGAACATCAGAGGAGGAGCATCCCACTCAAGATTCCTGGTTCTCACCTCCCCTAACAGGTCAGCTCAACTCTGGGCCACCAGGGACTTCAAATGATTTGCAGCCTTTGCAGGGAACAATCCCCAGTGCTTTCTGGCATCCATCCCCTGCCCCGACCTCCCGGGCTCTTTTGAAATATTCCCCCTCTCTAATCTCCAGCAAACTAATCAAATTCCCCTCTGTCAGAGGCAATAGATGTTCAAAAACTTGTAGGATTAATGTATTATTCATGATGTATGCATTATTTATCATTCGTTTGTTTATTTATTATTAATTTGTGTTTCATTATTGATAATGATATGCTTATACTATTAATAAGACTTGGGAAGGCTGTTCTACGACCCTTTGTAGACACCTGATGCTCCTCCAATTCCCTACAAAGCTAATGTTGGTCATTTTTCTTCCCATTTTATGGATGGGTGACAATGAGGCCAGAGAAGGGCAGGACTTGCTCAGTCAGTCCTCATGCCTCTGAAGTGTTGGGCAGGGAAGGTGATGAGACTAGGGAAATGCTTCCTTAGGCAGCAGATCCTGGGTTGATGACAGGGATTCCTGTGGGATGCAATGCTGGGCTTGCCAATTCCGCGTCCACCTGGGACCTCACATTCTTGTGTTTGTCCCAGACTCCTTCACCCGAGTTCACATTGGGGTCTGAAGCTTCTGTCTTGTACATGGTCCTTGCTCTGTGCTGTGTGTGTGCTCCCCAGACCCAGGCAGACGGCCGTGTGCTCCCCACACTCCATTTCCTTTCCCTCCTGGCTACTCAGTCGGTACTTGCAGTTTGGCAGGGCCATGTGACTATATCCTGGCCAGGGGAATATGACCTTCCTGCTTGGCCCCTAGAAACCTGCCATGCTGCCTGCACACCCTCTCTCTCCACTCATCACCAGGGTGGGGAGGGCTCTGAGGACTTGGCAGAGGGTGAATCATAAGATGAAAGGATGAAAGAAACCTGGGTACTTGAATGACCGTGTGGAGCCAAGTCCTCCTATGGTCCCCAGTGGACCTGATATGAATAACAAATAAAATACCACTGTGTTAAGCCACTGAAATTTGGTTTGTTACAGCAATTAGTCTACTATTACATTCCACTAATGCATTGCACACAGTGGGAATTCAATAATGTTCTTGGTGGAAAAATAGTGAATGAATGAATAAGATGAATGAAAAAGCAACAAAATCAATCAGTGGGTCTGGCCATACCATTGCTGAATTGGAGTCCCATAGCAGGTTTCCCATGGCAGAACATCAGAGGGAGGGGACTTAAGGATATGGAATTGAAACCCTTTTGTTACACAGATGGATAAATCAAGGCCCAGGGAAGAGAAAGGCCCAGGCGAGGGCCACAGAGCCAATTAACAGGCAACTCAAGACCAGGACCCCTGTCTCCTAAAGCACAGTCCTGTGACCTTTCTACCACACCAGTGTCTTTTCTCTGACCATCTTTCATCTGACAGCCTGCGGTCACCCTCTGGAACTTTCTCCATGTCCTTTGTGGTAGGTGAAGGGAATTACCATTTTCTTAACCCTGGGGCAATCCTGTATCCAAGAACAGCTAAAACTGCTGAGAGAGAGGAGGGCTGAGACCGATGTGACACAGGATGCTTGTGAGGTGCTCTGACAGCCCATGGCTGTCTTTGCAGTGCCCTCTCCAGGGCCAGGGGCATGTTGAGCAGAGGGGCCAGGACCCCCTGGGTTGGGCTGGTGGTGCAGTCAGCAATGGGGAAACCATAGGCTGGGGAAGGAAGAAAAGAAAGCAACCCGGACTTTGAAGCAGAAGACCCCAGGCTAGCCCTCATTCTGCTATGGACACAAAGGGCAAGTCCCTACTCCTCTCTGGGCCTCAGTCATCTCATCTGAAAAATGGGCTCGTGGCGCTTACTTCTCAGGACAATGGCGATGCCAAGATGAGAACAGCAGGGAAGGTGTTCTGAAATGTTCTATTGGAGAAGTTGGTCTCCTTGCTCGTAGGAGAATTGTCAGGACCACTAGTGCTGAGAGATTATGACCTTGGGCTTGGGAATCAGACAGACCTGGGGACAGCTTCTGACTCTATCACAAGCCAGCCTTGCAACCCTGCGTAAGTCACGCCACTGTCTGAGCTTCAGTTTCCATTTCTGCAAAATGGGATAATTCTCTTTACTTCTTAAGGCTGGCAAGGGGAGATGCAGAGAGATGCCCAGGCAAGGAGCGTAGTACTGTGCCCGGCACCCGGGGGCTGTGCTGCCACAGATGACCTGGGTTTCACTGCCCCGCCATGCTCCGGCTCCCTGCAACTCTCCCACTTCTCTGTGCCCCACATCGGCTGCTCCCAGCAAGTCTGCCTTGTGGAACATTGCTGGGAAGCTGTGGGGCAGATGGCCCAACCTGTTGGCTGCTCCAGGTGGGCCTCAGGAGCGTGGAGGCTGGGCAGTCACCAGTGGCTGCTGTTTTGCTTTCTGCACTGAGACTTAAAGCAAAGCTGGCAGAGGATCTGGCAGCCCTGCATCCTCCAACATCACTCAGAAACATGAGGAGAGACGCGTGAGCAACAGGGAGGCATCTCTGACTCAGAATAAAATTTAAAATATGGATGATGGGTTATTAAGGAATATTTTAAAAGAAAAATAGTTATTACTCAAGGAATACAGTCTATGCTAGGTTATAAAACCGGTCTTAATAAGTAAAAAGAGGCAACTTAATGAAAAAAATTACAATTTAAAATAGGCCTACATTAAATAATAATGCCTCATAAACACAGAAGTCCTTTAGCACGTAAGAATTAATTGCTGGGCTCAGAAGCTAAAAGCAGAATAAAGGAATCCTTAAATATTTTGTGTTTTATTTTTCTCTCCCAAAAAGGCAATTCGTGTTAAACTGGATTACCTCGCTTTGGCACGGAAGGGCCTGGAAATTTGCAAAGGGAATTCGCTCAGTAACAAAGCTGTTTCCTTGAACCTATTGTCTTAAGACATGTTCTGAATGCAGTGTGGCTTTGCTCTCTGGATTTGCATCAGTTTTAAATGAACTCAGGTGACAGGGTTTTCCCACTGAAGAACAAGGGAATGGGCTCTTCTTGCAGGATCAAAGCTCTTGAGTTTAGACTCTTCAAGCTGGACAGCTTAGTTATCAGGGCAACAGCCCGACTGGCCCAGGGAGATTTCACATCTCCACTCTAGCAGCCGTTAGGAATGGTCCAAGGAAGGCCAGGCACAGTGGCTCATGCCTATAATCCCAGCACTTTGGGAGGCCAAGAGAGTGGATCACTTGAGGTCAGGAGTTCGAGACCAGCCTGGCCAATACGGGGAAACCCCATGTCTACTGAAAACACAAAAATTAGCTGGGTGTGGTGGTGCACACTTGTAAACCTAGCTAGCTAGTTGGGAGGCTGAGGTGGGAGGATCACTTGAACATACGAGGCGGAGGCTGCAGTGAGCCGAGATCACGCCACTGCACTCCAGCCTGAGTGACAGAGCGAGACTGTCTACAAAAGAAAAAATAATATAAAATAAAGAGACGGTTCAAGAAAGCAGAGTGGTTCTCAACCAGGGGTGATTTTTGACCCCCAGGGGACAGTTGGCAATGTCCGAAGACATTTTTTGCTGTCACAACTGGAGGGGGGCTGTGCCACTGGCATCTGGTGTGCAGGAACCAGGGATGCTGCTAAACACCCTTCAGTGCAGGGACAGCACCACAACCAAAAGTCATCTGGCTCCAGGCACCAAAAGTGCTGAGGCTGAGACATCCTGCAATAAAGGGAGGAAAACAAACTTCAGGGGGGTATGCACGTGGGCTCAGGAGTTCCCTAGCACAGCAGAGATAGTCTCCAACATCAGGACCGGCCGTCAAAAGCTGGAAGTGTAGATCACAGAAAAAATTCTCCCCAAACGTTACCCCGCACTAGCTATGCCTAACACCTGACATTCAGCCAAACTTCTTTGCCACTAAAATAGATCCACTCACTCCGCGGGAGCATCTTTCCTGCTCTCTGGAACATATTTTGGTTTTGCAATGCAAAAATCCTATGAGAAAGTCCCTTTACAGTCACCCTGTTAGGATGCATTTGTTCCGCAAAGCAAAGGAGTCCTGGCTTGCAAAGGAGAATGTCTGGGGGATCCCCCTTCCCAGGGGAGCACCCAACTTCTCTCTCCTCTCTAATCTCATTCTGCCGCTTGACAGGAGAAGCAATCTGGTCTTCATATTAATACTTTATTAAATGCATACATCCTACATCCAGCAAGATAAACATCAGCCTATTACAGTTGCATGGTTATAGAGTGCCTGGATGTCACCCGAAGGCTATTTGGACCCGATCTGCACACCATCTAACTTCTTCCTGCTGAAGGCCCAGGTGCAGACTGTAGACGTCTTATTGAATGGAGGGGTTGGGTGAGGTGCAAGTGGGCCGGGGTGAGGTGAACAGGAGATCATTTATTCCCATTCTTCAGGGCTGCAGGCTGCCAGATTCCACATGAAGACAGAAATGCCTGGGGCCTCAAGACAAGGGATGCATGGACAGTGTCTGGGGCAGGTTTGTCTCCAGGGACAAGAAATGGCAGGACCAGGGCAGAGCACATTCCACCAACTGTCCAGTGCCATTTAGAAAGGAAGGTGGGCCTGGCCGGGTGCGGTGGCTCATGCCTGTAATCTCAGCACTTTGGGAGGCCAAGGCGGACAAATCACAAGGTTAGGAGTTCAAGACCAGTCTGCCCAACACAGCGAAACTCTGCCCCTACTAAAAAAAAAAAAAAAAAAATTAGCCAGGCATGGTGGCGGGCTCCTGTATTCCCAGCTAGTCAGGAAGCTGAGGCAGGGGAATCATGTGAACTTGGCAGGCGGAGGTTGCAGTGAGCTGAGATCCCCCCATTGTACTCCAGCCTGGGTGACAGAGTGAGACTCCGTCAAAAAAAAAAAAGAAAAAAGAAAAGAAAAGAGAAAAGAAAGACAAAGAAAAGAAAAGAAAAGAAAAGAAAAGAAAAGAAGGCTGGCCCACTGTATGCAGGTACTGGGTAGGCCTTGGGCCCAGGTCACCTGATAGGAAAGGCATTAAGACAGGCCAAGAAAGCAGCCAGTAATCTTGTTCTGCTACTTCCTAACTATGCTCTTGGACACAGGAAGCTTCAGTCTTTTTATCTATTAAGCAGGAATCATAATGCCTATCTCCCAAGGTTGGAGATAATAGTTGTATAGTGCTAATCTAGCACTCAAAATGTGGTTGATGCTACCACTATTGTAATGATTTTATTCCTTTTTGTAGGTATAATTTACAGTTAAATGCACAAATGCTCAAGCGAACAACTCGATGCATTTTTACTTATGTGCACACTCATGTAGACACCACTCAACCATTCCCAGAACCCCGAAAGTTCCCACCTTCTCCTTCCTCTCCAGTCACTACCATCACCCCCACGATAACTTCTATCCTGGCTTCTCCATATAGATTAGCTTTGCTTTTTCTTGAGCCCACATACCTGGAATCCTGCAGTATGTGCCCCTTTGCATCTGGCTACAGGTTCTCAACATGATATTTTTGACATTCCTCTATGTTTTGCATTTATCAGGAGTTTGTGCTTTAGAAAATGTGTCCTGGTTAGTATCTCATTGTGTGAAATATTGCAGTCCACTTATTCCTTCCACCTACTATTGAAGGCCATTCAGTTTGGGCCTATTATGAGAAAAGTCTGTTATTGGTATTAAGATATTTTTACTAGACTGAAGGAGAACTGCCCAAAACCCACAACCTTGGGGCAGCATTTTCCTTCCCAGTGGAACTGAACTCTGCTCTTGGCCAGCTCTGGGCAAGAAGACCCTCCAGTGGGTTATGAAGAAGGTGAAGGGTGCTTTCAGCATGCCCACCAGGCCTCTGGGCCCCTTCCCTTCATCCCAGGGGCCCTCAGGCCTCTGTGCTATTGCTTCCCCCAATCCAAACTTTTTCCAATAAATCTTCCCTCAGGAAAACTCCCCTGTTGGCCAATTATTTGCATTTGATGTGGTTGTTAAATCCCTATCTCTCTCCGAGGGGCATGTCAAAACAAATCCCTGCCACTCCCAAAAACAATGACTCTGACTTTTGAACCTGTTTTTTTTTTTTTTTTTTTTTACCCCCCAAGTATATATGCTCTTCTGTATCTGATCTTCCCACAAACATGTGGGGAGGACAATACCCCTATTTACTGGTAGGAAAACTGAAGCACATTGATTCATGCACTGGCTGGACAAATATTTATGAAACACCTGCTAGTTTCTGAGCCAGGCACCAGACAAGAACATGGACTGGTCTGGGGGGAGAGGCGTCAATAGGGAATGCCAGCCCCTGCCAGATTCTTCCTGCTTTTGCATCCTTTAGCACTGAGCTCCCTTGCATTTTACCAAACCCAGTACTTGCTTTCTGCGTCATTAGTTTCAGCTCCCCAGTGTGTCTGTTGTTGTTTTAAATCCTTCATCATGCAAAACACTCTTAGGAATGCAAAAGTGCTTAATAAATGCTCTTTGAAGGAGTGCAACAGAGACTGGTATTGTAGTCCTGACTTTGCAACCCTGGATTTCATGGTCCATGTTAGAGAGTCTTCCACATACCCAGATGCCTTTCCTGCAAGGAGAGCTAAACCATGCCTCACACGCGTGTGGGCAGAATTCTAAAAACGCTCCCCTTCCCTGAGGTTCTGCATCCTAATCACCAGAACCTATGAATATGATGGGTTATCACTCCATGATCATGTAATATTACATGACATGCTTGACCTTAAGATAAGGAGACTATCCCAGTGGGCCTCATCTCATCACATGAGCCCTTAAAAGTGGGAAGTTTTCTCCCTCTTGTGATGGGAGAGGAGGTCAAAGAGATTCAAAGTCCAAGATGGATTCAACATGCCCTCATGGTCTTTGAAGAAAAATGCAAGCAGTCTATAGGAGAAGAAAGTGACAGCCAATAAGGAAGCAGAGACCTCAGTCCTACACCCACAAGGAATTGAATTCTGCAACAACCTAAATGGGTTTGGAAGTAGATTCTTGTTCCTAAGCCTCCAGATAAGAGCCCAGTCAGCTAATGCCTTGATTTTGACCTTGTGAGCCCCAGAGTAGAGACCTGAGTGTAGCCCACTCAGATTTCTAAACTACAGAACTGTGAGAAAATAGACAGGTGGTGTTGTAAACTGCGAAGTTTGTAGTAATTTGTTACTACAGCAATAGCAGACCAATACAACATGTTTATCTGAGACAGTAACAATCCTCTGAAGCATCAAGCAGATCATGCTGCTCCTCTGTGCCAAGCCCTCGGGTAGCTCCCATCATACGGAACAGTCAGAGCCAAAGTCCTCTCCATGGCCCAAAGGCCAGTGCGATAAGGCACCCAGCTCTCACTCCAACCTCACTTCTACCACTTTCTTGGGCCCACTCTCTTCCAGCTACATTGGCCTCTTTGCTCATTACTAAACACCCCAAGCTCACTCTCACCCCAAGGTCTTTACACTTACTGTTCCATCTTCCTAGAACATCATTCTTTTTTTGTTTGTTTGTTTTTAGAGACAGGGTCTTGCTCTTTAACCCAGGCCAGAGTGCAGTGATGTGATCATGGCTTGCCGCAGCCTTGAACTCCTGGGCTCAAACAATCCTCCCACCTCGGCCTCCCCAGTAGCTGGGACTACAGGCATGCACCACCACACCCAACTAATTTTTTATTGCTTGTAGAGATGAGGGTGTCACTATGTTGCCCAGGTTAGTCATGAACTACTGGGTTCAAGCAATACTCCCGCCTTAGCCTCCCAAACTGCTGGGATTGCAGGCATGAGCCACAGCACCCAGCCCCTAGAACACATTTGAGCCAGCTGTGCACATGGCTTGCTCATTCACTTTGCTCTGGTCTCTGTTCAATGTCATAACCCACAGAAGGCTTGACCACCCAGTCTCAAATGCTCTAAAATTCCTAGCTAATCTCTCTTTCTGTCCTGAAAATTGATTTATTTGTTACAGTGCTATATCTTTGCCCGATACCATATTTAAAATTTATCTACCCCTTGACTAGAATGTCAGCCCCATGAGGGGATGGATTTTGTCTGTTTTGTTCACCGTAGTGTGTCCAGCAGAAAAAACAGTATCCAGGATATGCTGATATTTTATAAGGCCTATGATGAGATAGGCATAGTGTTAAGTGCTTTCTACTACTTCTTGAAAATGATACATCAATCCGACCATTCTGTAACATAGCATTAAAACAGATCATCATACAGGGCGAGTGTTTAAAAGAACCCTGTGGGTAGAATTTTGAACCTTTCTCATGAATCCCTGACAGTTATCATTCACGATTTCTCCTAAGTTTGATTTCAATCTACATTTTGATTAGAATTCCTCATATAGATCACCTTGAGTCCCACCTTGAGTCAGTCCTCCCCTCAGTTCAAGACAGACTCCAGGGTTTCAGCTGAGCTTAAAATCAAATGCTTGGGCAGTGTCTCTTGGCTACAAGACACGGCATTTTATTTGATTTCCAAAGCTGATTTTGCGATTACCCTCCTTCACAATGGGTTGTTTGAGTCACGCTCCGTGGGCCTCACTCGATCACAGTCCCTTTTCCATCCTTCTCCTTGTCAGCAAGATAAGAGGGAGTCAAGGAAACACCAGATGACAAACGTGTCCTGTAAAACGGGATGATTTTTCCCGCTGGAAAGGCAGCTTCCTACTCCCACCTGGCTCGGGAAGAAGAGGCACAGACTTGCTCTTATCAACATTTTAATCTTTAATGACATCTCTCTCTGGTGATTTCAAGAATCATATATGTTTATTGTAGAAAATAAAAAATAACCAAGGTAATTATAAAAAAACAAAAATCCTCTCCCATAAACCACTACACAGAGAAGGCCATGGTTAATATTGCAGAATTCTCTCTCTCCTCTCCCTCTCTCTTTCTTTTTCTCTCTCTCTTTCCCCCTCTTTTTCTCTTTCTTCTCTCCCCCATTCCTCTCTCTGCCCATCAACTTTTTAGCAGGACTCCGTGGCCTTCACATCTTTTGATGTGTAAATGGAATCCCTCTCTGTCCTACACAATAATGATCTAAAACTTTTTCAGGAGTTTTTGGAAATCCTCTCAGAGGCTGTGTCCCCAACCTGTTTATTTTAAACAAAAAATGAAAAGGGAGTTTTGAACACCCAAACTGTAAGGAAGATTTGTACCTATGGAGTAGTTTTTCTCTGCAGGTCATAAACTCCCAAGCCCAACGGGAAGGCAGGATGTAGCCCTGAAAGGTCAACTCAGTCATCCCCCTGCCTCTGGGCTAAAACTGGGTCACGAATTGAATGTGATCCATTCTCAGGATTTTTCTGTAGTTCCTGCTCCTGCCCAACTTAAATCTCTCTTTCCAGGACTGAGAGAAGCCAGTTCTCATGCTCCAAGGGAGATCAGACATGCACTGCTTTGTGTGTTTGTAAACTGGATGGACCTCCTACTTGACCCAGCCTTTCCTAGGCCCTCTCCCCTTCCTCTCCCCTCCACTTCTGAGCACACATTCAGAGATATCAAACCAACAGATCCAAGCCATGGTAACCCAAGAGGTGAATTGGTGGCCAAATAAAACTAAGCAATGAACACCACACTCAAAGAAGTAAGATTTTTGTATCATCTATTTTCTGGCAGTGTTCCTGTCCTGGCTCACTTTAGATTCCTTTGGATTCCTGAGAATGATAATTAACAGCAGCAACAATGACTGTTGCAGCTGCTGATCACTGAAGTTGAGAGCACAGGCTCTGAAACCTGAGTCCCTGGGTTCAAATCCCAGCTCTGCCATTTAACCAGCATGTGACTTTGGGCAAATGACTGCACCATTCTAAGGCTCAGTTTCTTTATCTGTAAAATGGAGACAGAACAGTACCTATTTTATGGGATCAGAGGAGCTTATGAGTTCATATTCTCAGAGGAGTGCCTGGGACCCGGTAAGCCCTCCATGCCATAGGGCTTTTAGGATTGTGGTGTTACCATCGTGTGTGGAATACCCACCACAACCCTCAGAAACAGAGGTTGGTCACACCTTACAGATAAAGGAAACGAGGCTTAGAACAGCTCTCGGCAAGCGATGGCCCCGGATCAAATCTTGGCCAGCCTGTTTCTGTAGGCCCCACCAGCTAAGAATGATTTGTATATTTATAAATAGTTACATTTTAAATGATATACAAATACCCACATAACAGCTTCGATTTTGTCCTGTGGCCTACAAAGCCTAAAATGTTTACCATCGAGCTCTTTACAGGAAAAATTTGCTGACCCCAGGCTAATACTGGGGTCAAAAATTTGCTGACCCCAGAAAGAACTAATACTGGAGGCAGAATTCTGACCACCCTTGCCCCTACTCGACTTGTTCCTCTTCACAGCAGACTCTGCTGCTCCCATCCTGGTGAATGAAGCTTCTTCAGATTCAAGGATACACAAACACTCATTGATTTATTCATTCAGTCATTCATTAACAATTAGTTCAGGCGTGGTGGCTCACGCCTGTAATTCCAGCACTTTGGGAAGCCAAGATGGGCAGATTACTTGAGGTCAAGAGTTCAAGGCCAGCCTGGCCAACATGGTGAAACTCCATCTCTACTAAAAATACAAAAACTAGCCACGTGTGGCGGCATGCACCTGTAGTCTCAGCTAATCAGGAGGCTGAGGCACAAGAATTGCTTGAACCTGGATGGCCGTTGTTACAGAAAGCCAAGATCACACCGCTGCATTCCAGCCTGGGTGACAGAGGGAGACTTGGTCTCAAACAAACAAACAAACAAAAAAAAACCAAAAAAAAAACCAATTAATTATCAAGGGCCAGAGATGGAGCCAGCCATGTTCATAGACTTGAGGAGGCAAAAGCCTGCTTGTTGCAGCATCCCTGGAGCTTTTTCCCACCTAGCCTTGCAATAAGTGGGCTCAGCAGGAAGGTCCATGAGGTTTCAGTAAAAGTAGATTGATAAGAAAACATCTCAGTTACTGAGTTCTCATGTCTAGAGAAGGCCCACTCGACCACCCAGAGGCTCAGGGGTTTGCAAATCCCACTGTTACCCAGCTAGTCTGATGCAGCCTGGCCACTCCCAACTTCCTTAGAAGTCTGTGGAGTGTCATGAATGGTGTCCCTCACCCAGAGCCAAGACTGGAGTGGGTCTAATGGACCAGGCCCATGTCACCTTTCCCTGGGATAACAGGTTTAGGGGATACATAGTCTGTGCCTTCTCTGGGTGCCTTTTTTGGTGTTTGTCCATTCCCACAGCTTAAGAGTAGTCTAGCAGGCTCTGACCAAAAAATAGATATACTGATTGATATGGTTTGGCTTTGTGTCCCCAACCAAATCTCATCTCAACCTGTAATCCCCAAGGGAAGGACCTGGTGAGAGGTGATGGGATTATGGGGATGGTTTCCCCCATACTGTTCTCGTGATAGTGAGTGACTTCTCATGAGATCTGATGGTTTCATAAAGGGCTCTTCCCCTTTGGCTCTCTCTCTCTCTTTCTCCTGCCACCCTGTGAAGAAGATGCTTGCTTCTCCTTGGCCTTCTGCCATGATTATAAGTTTTTTGAGGCCTCCCCAGCCATGAGGAACTGTGAGTCAATTAAACTTCTTCCCTTTATAAGTTACGTAGTCTCAAGTATTTGTTTACAGCAGAGTGAAAATGAAGCAACACACTGATTTAGGCATAAAAGAAGGGCCCCCAAAAGTAATGAAGGTGGTAACCCAAAGAAAGACAAAGAAGACGCCTAGGAGTTTGGCTCCCAGAGTTTGCCTTGTGTCGTCTTGCCGTGCCAGTCCCAGCCAGCCCTGGGAATGTGAGATTGTGTTGCTCATCGACTTTGAATACATGGAGGACTGTAACAGGCTTATGAAAATATGGGTGTTTACAGCCTTATTCTCATCAGGGGAAAATTGACATTAGGAAAGTACATGATAAAAATCTTATGTACTTTCCAGAATGTAAATAGAGTTAAAAGTGAGACTGTCAGGAGGCAGTAGGGTGCGTGGAAGCAGAAATGAGCTGGGAAGGCTGGGAATGGAATTTTCCAAGTGCTTGGTGCTCTCCTGAACAAAATTGGCCACGCTTGGGGCAACTAGAGGGAGAAGAGGGTCAGGAATGGAGGGAGGACTGAAGTCATAGATTTGATATCTAGCTTATTTTCAGGTGGGTTTAATCAAGATTAGAGGACAGAAATAAATGATTCCACTTATAGGGCACAAGAGGGAATGCCTGGGCCTGTGGAACCTCCTCAGTGTTGATTTTGTGGATGTTCTATCAGTATAGCTCAGACTTGGCTGTAAAGGTCAAAATCTTGGGCATGGGATGGGAGAGGGATGCCAGTAAAGGACAGGCCCCCCGACATACAACCCGATAAGAAGGCAAAGGAAGCAAAGTCCAGAGATACCTGTTCCTTGCTATTTCCCTGAGAAGGGAGAACAGCTGGGTCCCAGCTCCCGGATATCCTGGGGCCACGCCTGCTGTCCCTCACTAGCGTGAAGGAGGAATCAGGACCAGGAGGCTGAGTCGACATGGGTGCTGTCCACCCAGCCAGGCTGAAGATTCCTCTGGGGAATTTCTGGGCGATAGAAATTCCAGCCATCATTGTGTCCCTCTGTGGCGAGGCTTTCCTTCAGCAAAAACTTTGAAATGTGTTTGCTGCTGAATTAGCCCTTGGAGCCACAGTTCTTCTCCTGCCATTTCTCAGCTCCACAATCTTCACTGACTCCCCAGTGCTGGCACAATCAAGTCTGCACTTCTTAGCCTGGCCATTCTGAGTGTCAGCCTGGCTGCCCTTAAAGCGTGACCACCAGGGAGCACCATCCTTCCCTGAGCACACACTCAGTCCCTGACTCAGTCTCCCAGGGCTGCTCACCCATGCTGAGACAGCTCAGGGGTGCTCCTTCCTCCAGTTCCCAGCTCAAGCTCCTTCCTCTTCCCAGAATGCCTTCTTTATCCTTCCAGGATCAGCTCAGTGGGCCTCTCGAGAGCCTCCCTAATTTCACTTCCCCTTGGTGAGAAAGGGACACTATCCTTGCTTCCGTAAATGCTTATCTCCCTAGTGTGGCCCCTGTCTCATGTAAACACCATTATCTGTTTACACCCGTCCCTAGCACAGAACAGGATAGGGCAGCAGAAGAGCAATCGTGCACCCCTCCTCATTACCCCTCCTCATGGGGCTGGGATAAAGTCAATGAGATAAATCACGTGAAAGTCAAAGCAGGGTCAGCTCAGTGACAGAGGCTGATCCAAGGGCAATGAGGATCCTGGCCACTCACGTTAGGAAGGCTTAGCCAAAAGGTAGCATTGTAGAGTAAACTATATCCCTCTAAAAGGTATATTGAAATCCTAAGCCCTACGCCTGTAACTGCGACCTCATTTGGAATAGGGTCTTTGCAGACATAATCAAGTTAAGATGAAGAAGGGCCCGAATCAAATATAATGTTCTTATAAGAAGAGGGGAATTTGGACACAGAAGCAGACACAGAGGGAGTAGGCCACATGATGGCAGAGGCAGAGACTGGAGGGATGCAGGCACAAGCCCAGGAACACCGAACGCCGTGTTGCAGCAGCCACCAGCAGCTAGGAAGATGCCAGGATGGATTCTCCCTTGTAGGAATCAGAGGGAGTGTGGCCCACCCACACCTCGATCTTGGACTTCTAGCCTTCAGAAGTGTGAAACAATAACTTCTGCTGTTTTAAGCCACTTTGCTACAGCAGTCCTAGAAAACTAATTCAGGTAGGAAGCAAAGGGGGGCGTTGTCTACCTACTGAGCCGCAGGCATTTCCCTAGATAATTTCACGTACATAACCTTCCTTAACCTCTCTTTGCGGGAGGCAGATAGGCTTGTTTCTTATTTTATAACCGAGGTGACCAAGACGCAGAGAACAGAAGTGACAATCATGCAGTTGGGAAGAGGCAAGAGGCCAGATGCGAACCAAGAACCAAGGCAAGCCTTCCCACTGTCTCACAATGGGCAGAATCTCAAGGGTCTTCTAGCCAGCAGGAGAAGCAGCAGAACCCATGAGCTGGGAAGGAGCAGGGGCTTGGGGTCTTTGTCTGGATCCCCAGAGCCCCCTAGGACCCACTCCTACCCATCCCTCGTTATCCCGCTCACACAATGCAATTGCCTAGGGATGGATTCCCACAGGGGGCGGGAGTAGCTTCCCTAGTGTGAGCCCCCAGGCGAGAGCACCTTATCTGACAAAGCGGGGAGGGGCTCTGGGCTCCAGATAAAACTTTGCCCATTTGTTAACATGTGTTCCCAGCTGAGATTACCAGGCGTGGAGCAGACAATGGAAGCGATTAAATAAAGTCGGAGCTTTGCAGCGGAGGTGAGAGATAGGGAGGGAGGGAGACCTGGGAAGGGGGAGGAGCTGCCACCGGCTCCCTCTGGGCTCTATTACCGCAGCCACCGAGGAGAGGCATAGGCACAATTTCCCGTCACGCACATGCAGATGGCCAAAGAGGAGGCAGCGGAGTCACCAGGGCTGGGACGCTGAGAACTGTAGAGTCTCAGATGCCTGGATTGACAGGGCCTCTGCAAGGGCATTTCAAGAGTCGGTGCCCAGGATCCGAGGGGCCCCTGGGTGTCCACGTATCCAAGAGCAGTCGAATACCTGTCACCCATGTTGTAATGGGGACATCTGTGGAGTTTACTCTCAGCCAGACACATCTTTTGTCTTGCTGAATCTCCACCATGAGAGGTGGGTTCTAGCACTATCTTCATTTTACAGATGATGCGATAGAGGCTTGAAGAGGTCGAATCACTGAAACACATCCCCTGGGTGGTGAGTGGCAGGGACAGTGTTTGAACTCGGGGGACTTCACTGATGGGTGCAGGGGCCCCAACCCACTCTTTATTCACCAGAGCCACCCTCCCTTCTGTTTAATGTACTGGGGGACCTTGCAAAATTGAATATTTTTTAAAAGTTTGCTTTATAAGGACATGGGTCTGATTCATTCACCCCATTTACGGGCACCAAAGCACCCCAGCCTCAGTCCAAGGCCCACTGGGGAAGAGGGACCAGTGAAATGGACAGGGCAGAAAGACAGAGAGTCCCAGCCAGCCACCCTCATCTGTCTCATGGAACCTGCCACCATCAAGAAGTCCTGCTTTTGGGGGCATCTGGGCAGAGGGGGCAGGGGAGAGGAATTCCCATTGTCCTTTGATTTGAATTATTTGTAAATAACAAAGCCTATTGGTCCCCTGATCTTATTCGATCCTCAAAACACCCCAGCAGTAAAGTGGGGCCAGGGAGGCAGTGACGGAAGTGGTGTCACCCTGCCATCAAGTGACCCCACCCGGTTCCACCTGGGGCCCAGTGTGGGGCACTCGCTGCAATACTCTGCTCTCTCTCTCTCTCTTTCTTTCTTTTTCTCTCTCTCTCTCTCCCCCCCATACATTTTATACTGCTGGCCTCCTCCTTAATTTTAGAATTTTTCCCCAGCCAGTTTTGTTACAGCATGAAGAAAGCGCCTGGCAGGCCTTGCCTAACATCACAGACTCATCTGGAGACCGTCTGTATTTTTTAAGGTCTGACTATGTGGTTTCTCTACGTTTTATAGTGAGGAAAATAAAAACGGGGGAGATGAATGACGACAATCCCTTGGCATCCTGGGAGCCTGGCTCCTGGGCTCACTCAGTTCTTACAATGAGAGCTGCTCCCCTCTCTGCATGGGCAGGGGCCACCCTACAGGCCCATGTGGGTCTCAGCAGCTATAAATGGCATCTCAGGAAGAGAGGCAGGCAGGACCCAGAGCTGCCACTTACGACTGGGCCTCGTCCTACTCCCTGGAGCTGGCTCTGGGCACTGTCCCCCAAGTTCTGATCTCCAGTGGGCTCTTACTCTGGTATGGCCACTCAGAAAATGGCATAGTTCAGTCAACCCAGTGTTCACTTCGAGACAGATTCTATCGTGTACATCCTTGTTATAAATTTTCAAAGGATTGCAAAATATCAGATACACTTGAAAACTGAAATTTTATTTAAAATATCTTTCTGCAAAGAGCCAGAGAAATGTCTACAAGTGATTAAGAAACTGCTGTGTGCCAAGCATTTTAAGAATGTTGAATTTTTAAATCGCCATCCCCTCTACACAGATGAAGAAAACAAGCCTTGGAGAGGTTATGACACCTTTCCAAGAATCCACTGGATTCTTATAGAAGGCAGTGGCCACATCAGTACAGCTAAGACGCAGTCACTGTGACAAGAGCTGACACTGGCTGAAGACATACTCTTGTTCCAGGCATTGTTCTAAGCCCTTGGCTTTCTCCATAGCCCCAATATGAGGGAGTCTTGGTTATTTCCCCAGTTGATAGATGAGGAAACTTAGGCTCAGATGGATAAAGTCACATACCCAAGGTCACCCAGCTGTTGAGTGGCAGAGCCAAGGTTTGAACCCACAGGCTGCCTCCAGAGCCTGGATTCAAGTCCCTCTCTGGAGTGTTCCAAGGTCTGCCTTTGTCCTTCACACCCAGTGGCCTCTCTGTAGGTACCAGGCATGTTTCTGCTGCCTGGGAATCACTGAGGATTTGTCAGCACCGGGCAAACGCAGTTATTAGAACATCCAGCAGGGTGAACAGCTTAGTTGAAAACAGCATTTGTGGGATGATAATTATGGACCAAGATTTCCAAGGACCAGAAAAGTTAAGTAACTTATCAAAGGTCACACAGCTTACTGTGGGCTGATGGAGACCTACAATCTGAGGTCAGCCTCCCTCTTGGACTCTTGTACCTTGTGTATCCAAGGGACCCCTCCAGGATCCAGACATCCCACAGGCTTGCCATCTGGGGGCCACAGCACCTCTCTGCACCAGGCCTCTCTGCTCTCCAGGCACTGACAAGGCTGGGTTGCCTGCCCATGACCTTGGGAAGGGACAGGAGTGGTTTTAGCAATCCAAACACACTCCTTCCTCGCATCGAGACACCCGAGCACTGAGTGATTTGTATGCTCTGAGCACGTCACCTCCTTTCAGGAGACAGAGAGGCTGCCTGAAAAGTCATTTTTCAGCATTTGACACAAAGTCTCTTTCGCTCTCTAGCGAAGCCAGATAACCATCAGCAGCCGGGCCGATTAGAAAAAATATATACTTGGTACCGGGAAGCCGGGAAAAGAGAGGAAGCCAGCTCGTCCGTCTTCCTTCGCTCATCTGGACAGGGGCACGGGGCAGCTCCCCCACTTGTCTCTGTGGCTTGTGTAGAAGGATGTCTTCCTGGAGATATCAGCTTCCGGGGAAAACAACATCTTCCGGAGGTGGCAGCAGAGGCCTGGGCTTGAGAGGCTCAAGATCATGTGTTCAAGTCCCAGCTCTGCCACTGCCTAGGGGTGTGACCTTGGGCAAGTCACTTCCCTCCTTGGAGGCTCAGTTTCTTCATCTATCAAACAGATATAATAAGAGTACCACCTCATGGGGCCATTATGTGGCTCCGATGAGATAAAACAGACCACTTCCAACGAGATCTGGCAACCAGACAGCCCTCAATAAAGGTTAGCCTTGACATGGATCATTTTCAGGGGGTATGTTCCAGACCCTATGGAGCCCCCTGCTAAGCTTTGGCAGTGAGGACAGACCCTGGACTCTCTTGCTGACATCTAAGTATGTTGGTTGTTGAGCTCTTGGCTGCACACTGCACATTTGGATTCGGCAGACACTCCCTGTAGGGACTTAGGAAGTATCCAAGGCATGGCCTTTTCTCCCTGCCATGAGGTCAGATGGAGTCCAGCGGGTCAATACAGAATCCAGCTCAGTGAGCATTTAATAATAACCCAAATTACTCCTCCCTTCCCTGTAACCCCAAATCCATTCGCCCTGCTGGCATCTTTCTAGGGGATTATAAGGTGGCATCCTCCCTGGCCTCCCTGCCTCCAGCCTCTGGATATCTGACAGAGATCTGACCTGTTTAAACCCTTCAAATCCTCCTCCACCCTCGTGTCAATCTCAAGAAAAGGGATACCCAAGGATGAAGCCCCAGCCTCTTCATGTGGACCTCTCTATCAACATTTTCCCTTACCATGTCTCTCTGGACTCACCCCCCAGCATCATCAAGATGCTTGCAGTTCCGGAAGGCTGAGCTCTCACTCTTGCCCAAGGGCTCTGCACCTGCCATTTGTGCTGGCTGCCACCTCCTCCAGAAAGCCTTCTCTGCCTCTCTCCCATACCACAGTCTGGGCCAGGCTTCTCTCTGGGCTCCACTACTGCCATGCACTACCCTGGGGACCAGTGTCTGTTAATGAATCTGGGTCCCCACCAGACTGTCTTTCATTTCATTCTCGTCTGTGTTTCCTGCTTTGAACACATAATTGGGTTCAAAAACTCTTGTGGAATGAGTGAACCCACAGTGCAGCTGTTGTGTGCCGCTCCCTGTGTTAGGTGCAGGGAATGCAGGAGAAAAGAGCACAGTCCAGGCCCTGAGGAGGTCCAAGGAGAATGTCAGGTGCATAGAGAATGGAATTCATTCCAGAGAGACACAAACTACAGGGCTGGGCAGCTCAGAGCAAGGGAACACATTCACACAGGGACGGGGAATCTGGGAAGGTGTTAGAGGAAGGTGGTCCCTGTGCTAGGCTCAGAAGGTTCCAGAAAGTGGAGAAGAAGAAAGAGGAAGAAGGGGTTCCTCCTTCCCTCCAAGCCTGTTCTGATCCTCATTCCAACTTCATTTCAACTGACCTCCCTCCATGCCTGCTCCAGCCATTATAATCCATCCATGGTGCCCAGAACACCCCAAGTTCCCTGTGCTGTTCTGAGGCTGGCATGACATTCCATCCCCTGGAGACCGCTGGGCTGTGTAGAGTGAGTGAAGACTGTCATCAAAGATGCTTTTGGGTGCAAATCCAGCTTTGCTGCTTTCTAGCTCTGTGGCCTTAAGTAAGTTTCTTAGCTTTCTGGATGCTCTGTGAAGTGGGGGTGTGATATGGTTTGGGTGTCCCTACCCAAATTTCACCTTGAATTGTAATAATCCCCATGTGTCAAGGGCAGAGCTAGGTGGAGATAATTGAATCCTGGGGGCCATTCCCCTCATACTGTTCTTGTGGTAGTGAATAAGTCTCAAGAGATCTGATGGTTTTATAGATGGGACTTCCCCTGCACAAGGCCTTTTGCCTGCCGCCATGTAAGACATGACTTTGGTACTCACTCATCTTTCACCATGATTGTGAGGCCTGCTCAGCCATGTGAAACTGTGAACTCGTTAAACCTCCTTTCTTTATAAATTGCCCAGTCTTGGGTGTGTCTTTATTAGAAGTGTGAGAACAGAGGGTGACATTATCACTCCCTCAAAAGAGTGGGTCTCCTGGGTTGACTAGCGTCCCCCACAACATCCCTGTCCTCCTGGAACATCAGAATGTGAATTTATTTGGAAATAGGTCTTTGCAGATGTAATTAGTTAAGAGGCAGTCATACTGGATGAGGGTGAGCCCTAAAGCCAATATGACTGGGGTCTTAATAAGAAGAGAAGGGACAGAGACACACAGGAAGATGATGGCTGTGTGACCACAGAGGCAGAGCTTGGAGCGAGGCATCTACAAACCAAAGAGCACCAAGATTTCTGGCAACCACCAGAAGCTGGAAGAGGCAGAAAGGATCCTCCTCTGGAGCCTTCAGAGGGAGTATGGCCCTGCCGACACCGTGATCTCAGATTTCCAGTCCCCAAACTTCAAGGGAATAAATTTCTGTTGTTCTAAGCTACCCAGTCTATGATCATGTGTCACAGCACCCTAGGAAGCTAAGATGATAAGGGTCAAAAGTATAGTGTTTGTGAAATGGTCAGCACGGAGCCTGCACACGGTACATGCATGAAACATGTTCGTTCTCCTCCCTTTTTGACTCAATAGGAGCTGCTCCTTTCTCTTCCCTTCACCAAAAGCAGAGACCTGCTGTCTTGCAGAAGTGGGAATTCCAGTGGCTTCCCCTGCTGACCTGTTTGCTCCAGCGTCTCTCACATGCAATCACATCCTAAATTCCTATTATCCTAAATTCACTCATTCACTCATTCACTCTCTGGAGACTTAGGAAACAGCCCACATGATGATTTCTTCATAAAACCACAGAATCTCCAGGTCAAAGGGCATACTGGGGCTGACTAGTCCAACCCTTTTCTGATTCCTGAATGTCCTCAACTGTGGCACCATCCAGCACACACACAGACACACACTCAGGGGGAAACTCCCCTTCAGTTTGTTCCATTGTAGGCTAAACCATATTTGTATGTTACCTTAGCACATAATAGACAAACACCCACCCCATCCAGCCCTGCCCCATCCAAAGCCTCTGTGATGGTCAATATTGAGTGTCAACTTGATTGGATTGAAGGATGCCGAGTATTAATCCTGGGTGTGTCTGTGAGGGTGTTGCCAAAGGAGATTCACATTTGAGTCAGGGGGCTGGGGAAGGCAGACCCACCCTGAATCTGGTGGGCACCATCTAATCAGCTGCCAGCAAATATAAAGCAGGCAGAAAAATGTGAAAAGGTTAGGCTGGCCTAGCCGCCCATCTACATCTTTCTCCTGTGCTGGATCCTTCCTGCCCTCGAGCACAGGACTCCAAGTTCTTCAGTTTTGGTACTCGGACTGGCACTCCTGGATCTTCAGCCTGCAGATGGCCAATTGTGGGACCTTGTGACCATGCCAGTTAATACTTAATAAATCCCTATATATATATGGAATATATATATATACACACCTTGTATATATATATATTCAATTTGTGTATATATATATATATATATATTCCATTAATTCTGTCCCTCTAGAGAACCCTGGCTAATACAGAATCCCATGGTTCTCATCTCCCTTGGACTAGATTCCAGATTCTGAATTTGGCCTGCAGGGCCCTGTAAGCACGGGCCCCTGACCACAGCTCCAGCCACACTGGCTCTCCCACTGCTGCTTTTCTCCATGGGGGCCTCTATGCTGCTCTTCCCTCTGTCCTACTGCCCCTGGCCCCCCAAGTCTGGGCTTGTTCTTCCTTCTCTCAGCTCTCGGTGTCCAATGCCCTTCCCCAAAAGCCCCTGGACACAGCCCTCACCCCTTTCCTGCGGGCCATTTCTCTTTCCCCTTGTCTCAGCCCCATGAACTTGGCGTGCTTCTCTCTCTGCTTGGGGGGGTGCTACCTGCTGCCCATTTGGAGTGGAGGCCTGTGAGGACCAGGATTCCAGGGTTGCCTTATTCAACCCAGATCCTCAGCACCAGGGCTATGCTTCCCATTTAGTAGATATTCAGTTAATATGTGTCGAATAAATGAATTGAATCAGCCCACTGCATTTTACGTTTTTCAAAGGATATTCATGTTTATTTTCTTGCTTAATTCTCACAGAGACTTCAGGAGGCAGATTATCCCAATTTTCTGGCAGAAGGAAACCAAAATTAAACTCAGAGTATGGGCCGGGCGCGGTGGCTCAAGCCTGTAATCCCAGCACTTTGGGAGGCCGAGGCGGGCGGATCACAAGGTCAGGAGATCGAGACCACAGTGAAACCCCGTCTCTACTAAAAATACAAAAAATTAGCCGGGCGCGGTGGCGGGCGCCTGTAGTCCCAGTTACTCAGGAGGCTGAGGCAGAAGAATGGCGGGAACCTGGGAGGCGGAGCTTGCAGTGAGCCGAGATCGCGCCACTGCACTCCAGCCTGGGCAACAGCGTGAGACTCCGTCTCAAAAAAAAACAAAAAACAAAAAACAAAAAAAAAAAACAACAAACTCAGAGTATGGAAGCAACTGGCTATTGTCCACTCAGATAATTCATGCAGGGGAACGATGCCAACCCAGGCCTTCTGATCACCCCTCTGCACTACTCTCCAGCCCTCAGCACACAGACTCAAATCCTAGCTCAGCCATAGGGTCCCAGTGCAGATGCTGAACCCTGTGGTCCTCAGTGTGCCCAGCTGCATACCTGGCAATGGCCTTGCCCGCTCTGGATCCCAGGGAAGTCACAGAACACCACCAGTAGGGATGACAATGTGAGCACCCACATGGCGCTAACTGTGCCTTAGGCACCTTCAAAGTACGTTGCAGATGTATAAATTGATCGAGTACTTCCATTAATTCTATGAAGCAGGTCTTGTTCCCAACTTGCAGATGAGAAAACTGAGGCACAGAGAGAGATTCACTAATGTGCCTTAAAAGAACCAGGATGCAGACTCCAGAGACCCGGCCCAGAGCTGTGTTCATGCCCCGGTCTGCTGACCACAGGCAGGAAGGTGCTAGACAAGACTGATCTTGTTGCATCCCTATGGTACTACAAAGTGGGAGCATGATCCCCATTTCACAGAGGCAGGAAACAGAGGCTTCTAGAGGTTTAGCTCAGGATGCTTATGTGGTAAACGCAGAGCCAAGAGTCCACCCAGGCTTGCGTGGCTCCAAAGCCAGTGCCGGGGAAGGCTGGGCTCTTCTGCCATCTGAAGCCTGGTGGGGGAGACAGGTGTGCATGACTGAGTGTGGCAGCCCTCCCCAGCCCAGGAGGGCTGGAGGAAGAAAGGTGCTCACCAGGCTCTCAGGAGGGCAGATGTCACATGTTTGGGGCATGCAGGGCCAGCGCCTTCCACAAAGATCTGCCCTCGCCCCACCCATTCTGGACCCCAGCTCTGAGACCTGCTGAGGCAGCCGGAACCACCTACTTCCCTAAGAGCAATGCCCAGGTTGCAAACAGAGCTGAGCCTCAGAACGCAGGGGGCAGGGACCGGATGAAGCCCCAAACAGATGCCAGGTTCAAAAGAAAATCGCAGGGAAACAGTGACAAACGGGGAATTCAGCACAAAAGCATCCAAAATGACAGCAGAAAAACAGAGCCAGATGGGCCCGGCTTCCCCAACCCGCAAGCCTGCCACAGATCCACACAGCTCAAGCTGTGTGCTTCCGCGCCAGGGGATACACACCCCGTGTATCCCCTGCCCAGCAGCCCGTATGGATCCCATTCCCTTTGCCTGGAACGCCCTGTCTGTTTCAACCCCGCCTTCCTCCAGAGTCTTCAGCAAACCCTCGCATGATCTCCTGCTCCAGGAGTCCTTCTCTGGTCCCCCTGAGATGTCCCTCATCCCTCTAAAGCCATTCCTTTAGATGTGTAATTCACATGCAGGCTTATCCTTTGATCTCATCCTTATGGGCACAGGACTGCACAGATTGGAAGGCAATTCTTTCCTATCCACTGCCTCAGGGGATCCCCATAGTAACCTGGTGAGATGGGTACTATTATTCCCATTGGATACTTGAGGCTCAGAGAGGGCAAGTGACTGGCCTGAGGTCACACAGCGAAGTCCAGCACTTTGGATAGCCTATCAGAGGGCCTGGCACCAAGTGGGTGCTTTACGAGGAATGGGTGAGGGGGCTACTGACATTGATGCAGTTCTTAATGTTTTTTCTGGAGTTGTCCCTTCTGGGTCCCTGGAGCCTCTCAGGGTCCCCCCACACTCTACCATCTCCCTGTAGGGAAGAGAAGAAGGAAGAGTGGGGCATAGAGTCTGCCATGGTCCGTTCCAGTGATGTGTCAGCTCCAGCAGGCCTGGCCCTGATGCCTCCCAGCTCCTCCACCCGATTCCGGCCTTTTCCAGAGGACTTGGCTGCTGCCTTCCCAGGGTAACCCACCTCTCCCCTCAATCAGAGGCCAAGATCACCCAGTGATTAGGCCCAGCCGAGAAACCACTGTGCCCTGGAGAGATGGCATGATAGCTGGCCATGTTTTACAAGCTCACAAATCCCCGATAACAGCTGGCCAGTGGCTGGCTCCTGTGAGATAAGGAAGTGGCCGGCCTCCTGCCCGGGGGGCTTTCACTGAGCGCCCTGCAGGCAAAGAAAGAGGGACCAGAGATGACGTCTGAGGAGGAACCACTCACCCCCACTGTCCCCAGCACTGCCCAGCAGAGTTTACAAAGACCCACAAGACAGGCTTATCGGTCCCACGCTGCAGATGAATAGAGGTGAAGAATCCCTTCTCTGTGACTTTCTCAGCTCCAGATGACCCGGCGGGGATTCTGGCAAATATTTGTGAACACTTAGTGTGTGCCAGGAATCTTGTGCACACATCACACACACATTGGCATGCTTGCCTCCAGACTACCTCGGGCTAGGTGTTCCGTTCCCATTCCACAGATGGAATCGGAGGGGCGGAGGGACAGATATGGTTGGGAAACAGACCACGAGATAGACAGCTGTGTGCAGGAGACTGGGGTACTCTTAAGACAGCTTCTGCAGAAAAGTGTGCACGAGGTAAAGAGGGAGCTGGTTGTGGATCCACTGGGAGCTCTGAAGCTGAGACCAGCTTTCCTTGAATTGAGGCAAGAGGCAGGCCTTTGTGTCCTCACCCAGCAGGCACAGATGGGGGCCGCCTCTGGAGAGCGTCACCTTGGGTCTGGCGGTGGCCTTCAAGGGCAATTCCCAGACATGGATCCGCTGTGAGCAGGGCCTCTGTCCAGGAAGGGGACTGAGGGTGGCCCACCATGGTAGGAGTCCCCAACCCCAGGCCATGGACTGGTACTGGCCCCCACTTCTCACCCCTGCAGCAGCAGAGGGTCTGCCATATACTTCCCTAGCACCACAAGCCTGGAGTGGCATCGGTTGGGCCAACCAAAGGGCTAAGGGTAAAGGTTCCAGGGCAGAGGAGCCAAGTTCAAATCCGGTACCAGTCCATGGCCTGTTAGGAACCGGGCCACACATCAGGAAGAGAGTGGCAGGCAAGCTTCATCTATGTTTACAGCCACTCCCCAATGCTCACATGACCACTGAACTCCACCTCCTGTCAGATCCACAGTGGCATTCTATTCTCATAGGAGCTCCGACCTATGGTGAGCTACGCAAGTGACAGATCTAGGTTGTGAGCTCCTTCTGAGAATCTAATGCCTGATGATCTGTCACTGTCTCCCATCAACTCCAGAGGGGGCCATCTAGTTGCAGGAAATCAAGCTCAGGGCTCCCACTGATTCTCCATCATGGTGAGTTGTATAATTATTTCATTATATATTACAATGTAATAATAATAGAAATAAAGTGCACAAGAAATGCAATGTACTTTAATTATCCTGAAACCATCACTCTTGTCCTGGTCTGTGGAAAAATTCGTCTTCCACAAAACTGGTTCCTGGTGCCAAAAAGGTTGGAGATGGCTGCACCATGGTGCCCAGCACAGTGTCCAGCTCACATGATTACTAATTGAGCTTGGAGGTGATGACACTAAGCCATCTCTCTGAATAAACTCATGATCCCAGTTTAGTTTTCTGCTCCTTTCAGCGAGCAAGAGAGAGATCTACACAGCAAGGAGGGGATGTTTGCTCCAAAGTCGGGCGACATTGGCTTCTAGGTCTGGATCTGCTGGCACCCCGCTATGAGGCCTTGTGCCTGTGGCCACTGTCCATCTCTGGGCCTGAGCTTCCTGTTAAGTCTGGGGAAGGGCCTCCCTGGCCTTTCTCTGGGCTCTGACTCTGGGATTATCTGTTCTGTTCCTCACCCAGGGTGAGCCCAGGGGCAGTGCCAGCTCATCTCTGACTCTCGCAGGGATCCACACTCCTCACCCCTGCAGCAGCAGAGGGTTTGCGGGGGCCACACTTTCCTAACACCACAAGTCAGGAGTGGCATCGGTTGGGCCAACCAAAGGGCAGTGGCTAAGGGTAAAAGCTCAAGGGGCAGAGGAGCCAAGTTCAAATCCAGCTCTGACACTTCTGGCTATGGGTCCTTGATCAACTGACTTTGCTTCTCTGTGCCTCAATTTCCACGTGTATATGGGGACCATAATAATGTCACCTTCCTCTTGGGAGCTAGAGGAGCTAACACACGTAAAGGGCTCTGCACAGTTCTGGGTACACAGGGAGCCTCAAACACCAGCTGTCACCAGCACCAGGTTACCCAGTGAAGGAGTCTACACGCCCGGGTCTGTCCCCATCCCTTCCCTCTCGCTGACAACCTTCAAGAAAGTCCGAGTTCCAAAATGTCACCATTATTAATTTACCTCCTCTTCTTTCTCTTCCTCTCCATATATTTAGATTTTACTTTGTGAGGATGTGGTGAGAGTTCCCAGACTCAGCTAGCACCTCAGCCTTCCCTGCGGTGATCTAATCAAAGGCCATATTTTACTGGCATGCACTAACCCAAAGGCCATATTTCATGGGGGCGATCTAATCAGCAAACTGTATTTCCAAGGAGGAGATCTAAATTCCTGGTTATATTTCATGGCTTGAGATCTAATCACGGGGCAATACTTCACAGCGGGGGATCTAATCCCAGGGGGATATTTCATGGCTGGGAGATCGGAGCAGTTCAACGTGACTTTTCCTCTTCTTCTTTTTCGAAAATTTATTTCTGTTTCAGAAAAAGTGAAAATATCCTAGCAAGCCACAACTTTGCTACCAGTTAGGTCACTGCTAAGAAAAGGTAGAGTCTTTGCTGAATAGTGGCTTATCCAGCCTCCCCTGTCATCACGAAGACCTCTTGAGGCATACGTGGATTCACAGGGTTCCTCCAAAATCTAGGGGGGACCTCCAGATTCAATGTTCAAGCAGGGCTATAATTTTTTTCATGTATTAACTTGTTCATTCATTCATTCATTCACTCATCCATTTGTTCATTCATTTTACAAACATTCTGAGTGTCTGCTTAGTGCCAAGAACTGTGCTCAGAATCAGTGGTCCAGAGAGTAACATAACTGCCTGTTATAGACTCAATGTTTATGTCTCCCCTGCCCCCCCCAAAAAAATTCATATGTTGAAGCCCTAATCCCTAATGTGACAGCATTTGGAGGCAGGGGTTTTGGGAGGTAATTAGGTTTAGATGGGTCTTGTGGGTGGCGCCTGATATGGTTTTGCTGTGTCCCCACCCAAATCTCATCTTGAATTGTAGCTCCCATAATTCCCATGTGTTCTGGAGGGGGACCCAGGGGGAGGTAATTGGATCACAGGAGTGGTTTCCCCCACACTGTTCTCGTAGTAGTGATTAAGTCTCATGAGATCTGATGGTTTTATAAGGGGAACCCCTTTTGCTTGACTCTCTGATTCTCTCTTGCTGCTGCCATGTAAGAAGTACCTTTCACCTTCCACCACGGTTATGAGGCCTCCCCAGCCACATAGAACTGCAAATCTATTACACCTCTTTTACTTTATAAATTACCCAGTCTTGGGTATGTCTTCATCAGCAGTGTGAAAATGGACTAATACAGGCCCTTATGATGGGATTAGTGTCTTTGTAACAAGAGGAAAAGAGAGAGACCAGAGTGCGCTTGCTCTCTCTCGCTGTCTCTCTCTCTCTCCCCCCCTACCATATTCAGACACAGTGAGTAGGCAGCCATCTGCAAGCCAAGAAGAGAGCCCTCCCCAATAACCAAATTTTCTGCCATCTGATCTTGGACTTCCTCGTCCCCAGAACTGTGAGAAAAAAAAAAAATCTATAGTTGAAGCCATGTAGTTTACAGTATTTTGTTACAGCAGCCTGAGCTTGCCTTTATGGTACCACTCTCCTAGGAGAGGTTAAAACAATGGTCACAGGAGGGATGATGGTTACAAAAATACATGTGTTGAAGAAAGACAGAGGATGCTATGAGAGCATAGATCCCAGACACAGCCAGGAAGGCCTCCATCAGTGAGCTAGGAAATGGGAACCTGAACAATGAGCAGGAGTTACCCCAGGGAAGTTAAGAGTGGGCAGGGAGATCATGAGAGGAGGAAAGAGAATTTCAGGGGGCAGGAAAGGCATATGCAAAGCTACTGAAGTTGGACTGAACCTCCTCTGCAAAATAAGATAACAACAGCTCCTTCTTTACAGGATTTTGAACACTTTTCTTAAAAAAGGGAAGCCAACAAAGAATTGGGGGAAGATCAGATGAGTGTTTTTTAAACAATCTGCTAGCTGCTACTCGGAGAGTGGACTCTAAAGGACAAGAAAGGAGGTAAACGATGCAGACAGATGCCACTGTAGACATTCAGGGGAGAGACACTGGGCACTCCGGCCAGGGAGACAGACTGGGTCACTCCAAGTGATATTCTGGAGGGATCCTTCTAAGCCTTGGTGACTGACTAGCCATGGAGGGTGAGGGAGAAGGAGGTATGAGGAGTGACTTCCAGGTGCCTGGCTTTGAGACAGATGGTATCCATCTTATTCTTCAATTGCTTTAGAGGAGGGAGGAAGAGCAGGAGACGGAGAGTTTGAGATTCAACAATCCATTTCCCAATCATCTAGCTGTTGGGGGCAAGATTTACAATTTCCCTCTCCCTTTGTGCTCAGCCCCCTAAGAGCTTTGCCCTCCCCAAGCCAATTTTGAGCAAATCAGTCTCCCAGGTGGAAAGCGGAAAACTACGAGATGTTCCAACACAGTGAGTGTTTGGGGACAGGGAATACAGGCTTCTGGGGAGCTTCGAAGTTCTCATTTAAATAGCCCAGCTCATCACTCACCTCACTGCCACTCACACTTTTGCTGCCATCCCCCTAATAATCCTTCAAAATGCATAACGCTTTGGCATTTTGCTAGTCACTTTCCACCACTTTATTTCACCAGATTCTCACCCAGCCCCTGGGAGACAAGTACCAGGGCACCTATTTTATAGAAACTGAGGCTCAGAGAGGGGCAACGACTTGCGCAGCTGCAGAGATACAGCGAAATGGCAACAACAGTAGCAACAAACGCATGACCAGCGCTCCTTCTGTGCTGGGTACTCTCAGAGGCACTGTCAACATTTTGATTTATTCATCCTCACAGCAACCCTATGATACAGGTGCTATTATTATCATCCCTGTTTTTCCAAGATGGGGAAACTGAGGCATGGAGCGGTTAAGTTGCTTGCCTAAGGTCAGAGGGTAAGAGGCAGAGCTGCGATTCTGAGCCAGGAGGTCTCACTCCAAAATCTATCTTTAACACCAGGCCCTCACAATTAGGAAGGAGAAATTCAACTCAGATCTGCCCAGTGTCCGTGTAACAATACTCCAGCTGTCTATAGGCTGCACAACCTGCAGCTTAAATGCCCAAACAATGCCTGAGTGACGCCATTAGGAATTACAAATTCATGTGGATCCTGCTGCCTGGCGGAACTCTGGGAGGGAATATGTTTTGTCCCAACTATTTCTCCTCAATCATTGACTTTCCATACTTGGAAACCACTTTGAAGATCAGTCAGAAGGATATTTCCTAGAAGGTAATAGAAACAAGCAGCCAGCTTCCAAACCCACATCCCAGAGACTAAGAGAAGGACAGGCTGTTCATGTATCTGACGTTCCATTAGTCGCTAGATGGGTCTGTGGATCCCACTCATTGTCCCACTATGCAGGGATCCCTTGCACCGTTTCTGCCAGGCTGAGCCAGAGTGTTGGACCTACATTAAGAGAGGAGCTCTAACTCCATCTCTACAACTTGGGCAGCTTACCTCACCTGTCCGAATGACTCTCTCCATCTGCCACGCATGAATAATTATGACTTACAACAACCAACATCCATCAAGACCAAATACTATTGTGCCAAATACTACTCGAAGCTGTCCCTTGTATTAAGTTATCAGATTCTTCCAACAACTCTGTGATACAGGTACTCCTATGACCCCATTTTCCAGGGGAGAAAACAGTTAAGTTATAGATGCCCAAGGTCACACAGCTCAGAAGTGTCTGGACTGGGATTTGAACTCATAGTCTTACTATTGTCTCATCTCACCTCTCAGAGAGATGGTGAGGATTTGACACGCCAAGTACAAAGACAGGGCACACATTCCATATAAGGGATAACTGGTGGTCAATGAGTCACAAGAGGAGCTGGTGGAGGGAGGGTGCACGTTATCAACCACCCATTCGTACTTCAGGAAACACACAGGTAAAGAGGCAGGACACCCACAAAAGCTTGGGTTGTTTTGTTGGTATAGGTTCCTGATATCCGCAATCTTCTTATCCCTGGGGCAGCTTGGTGTGCCCTCCCCAAAGGGCAAGAAACCTGTCGGCATGACAGGCTGTCACCAGGCTGCAGCCTGTGTGTGGTGGGAGTCCAGACAAGCGTCTCATTTGAATCTCATTCGAGGAAAATGATTAAAGGTTCAGAGGGATTAATTTACGATGAAAGATTAAAGGAACTAAATCTGTGTAGCTTGGCTTAACCATGACCGAGATTGGGGACCTCAGGGACGTCTCCAAATATTTGAAGAGAGTGGAGGCCCTGGGGAGGGGGAGAAGGGAGGGTGGTTTGGCCCAGCAGAAAGAAAGGAGGATGCGGGGAACCAGAAAGGATGACAAAGAGGAAACTGGAATATCTTTCATCATCTTTGAAATCGTGGTGAACATAAGCGCTCACTCTGTGAGAAGCCTAAAACTAGAAGGCTTGATGGAGATTATGTCATTGAATGGGCTATGTTTGATATCTGCCTTTTCGATGGGAAACTGAGGCACAGAGAGGGGAAGTTACTTGCCTGAAGTCACATGGCTGATGAATATCAAAATGTGAACCCAGACTACAGAAATTATTATCTTGACATTATCTTGAGCTACCTTGTGAATGCTTGAACTGATGTTCAGCAAATACCCACTCCCTTCTCCCCTTCTCTGTGGGCAGAACATACTTCTTCATCCCATCAATGTGGGGTTTGATCATGTGATTTGCTTTAGCCAATGGGATGTTAAGTTGAGCAATGGCTTGGAATAGGCTTGCCCAGTGGGACCCTCCCTTTTGCCTTTCTGCCCCCTTCACAAGAAGAGCTTCCCCCACCCGCACCCCCCGCCGACCACCTGAGGGAGCTGCTGCTTCCTCAGCTGGGACCTCAGAATGAACACACAGTTCAACCCACCATCTGGAGCCAAGCCCAGCTGGACCAGCAGCTTAAATGGCCCAGATGAGCCCAACTCATGCAAGCTGACCTCCACCCACCATAAATCTATGGTAGGAGATTAAATGGTTACATTTAAGCCACCGAGTTTGGGGCTGGCTGTTACACGGCAATGGCTGTTATGTATCTCACATCAAATGCTGCTCAAGGCTGTCCATGACCTGGGCTTGTGCCAGCTTTCCACGCTCACCTCTGACCTCCTCCTCATTGGTACCAGATGCACAAGGTTCTCATTGTTCCTAGAATATTCTTTCAGCTGCCATATATCCTATCTACTTGCATTCGTTGTTATCAGCTACCCTGAGGTTTAATTTACATAAAATAAAATTCACCCATTCACAGACATGGTCCTGTTCTCATGCAGTTTACAACTTAATGGAAAGGAAGAGCCCCCAAATCTCAGAGCTAGATGGTGCCTCAAAATTCGTGGAATGAACCTGTTTTATTTTATTATATTCTATAAAACTGACATTCTTCAGCCAACCAGCAGGTCCAGAGATGCAGGGCAAGGTAAGATCGTGTCTCCGCCAGGGGAATTACCTGGCTGCCTGTCTCAGGGGCTTCCGAGGCTGCTTTTAGAACAGCACACGGGGTTCAGGTCACTCTATTAGAAAAAGGATATTACAGAGGCGAGGGCAGCCGGGCCCAGGAGGGGGCGGGGTGGCTTCCTGTAATGCCTGGGCAGCCAGTTTGCAGCGGGTGAAGGAGGGTGATGTCGCGTCTGCTGGATAAGGAGAGTAATGATGCTGTGTCACCAGGCCTCGTGTGATTCATCAGGGGAACGAGAGATGAGGGCAGTGGGGCCTGGAGCATGGGTCAAGTGGACAGACACAGACGTGGAATCTACAGGCAATTTCACCAGGTGGAGAGGCCTCAGACCCCATTAGGCACCTTGGCTCTGTTCCCATCCCTGTACGGATGACCCCCCTCAAGGGGTGGGAACGGCTCCGAGGGCAGCTTGCTAGAGCAGTGAAAGGACAGAACGCAGCAGTTTCATGTTTCATTCATGCATTCATTCATCCATGCATGCATTCATTCATTCAACAGTGGTGACAGAGACAGAATCTCTGCTCTCACAATGAGTCACTTAATGACAGCTCCGGTCGCTGCCAGGAGGGAGAAGACCAGTGCTGGGACAGCCGGTAAAAAGGGCTATGACATATGCCACAGGTTCAGGAAAAGAAGAAACAAATTACCCTCAAAAGACACTTTCTGGGGCCTGGGTGTGGTGGCTCATGCCTGTAATCCCAGCACTTTGGGAGGCTGAGGTGGGCAGATCACCAGAGGTTAGGAGTTCAAGACCAGCCTGACTAACATGGCAAAATCCTGTCTCTACTGAAAATACAAAAAAATTAACTGGACATGGTGGCATGCACCTGTAATCCCAGCTACTGGGGAGGCTGATGTGGAAGCATTGCTTTAACCCGGGAGGTGGAGGTTGTAGTGAGCCGAGATCGTGCCACTGCACTCCAGCCTGAGCAATAAAGTGAGAACTCTTAAAAAAAAAAAAAACACACACACACACACAACACTTTCTGGAAATGGTCGCAAGACTTTCCACTTCGTGGTGGAGGGAGAGGAAGGAAAGCTTGGTCTGCCGGATACTCAGGCATTGTCCCGATAAATAAGGGTTTCAGATCCCATTTAAAGGCTAACAAACGGGGGTGCTTGGCATAGGGCAGACACCCAGAGATCTGAATCTGAGTCCAGCTCTGCAAATTCCTAGCTGGACAACTCCAGGCAAGTTGCTTCACTTCTCTGAACTGCTTTCCTCATTTATAGCAGAGCTCACCAGTCACAAAATGAACACAGCCCGCCGTCCTTCTCCGTGTCTTATCTAATGATGGCAGTGGTGTCAAGATGGGAACATGTGCTTACTAAAGACCCTCACACTGACCCAAATGCTGCCTGGGCCGAGGGACCCTGGCTTTGGGTGGCCCAAAGATGCTGCCAAGCCAGATGTGCTTCTGGGAGTTGGGAGAAGAGTCACTATCTTCAGAAGGCCTCCCCTGTTCCCATCTCCTGCAAATCCTTGGAGGACGAATTCAAGAAAGACAGAGCTGACATTTTGCCCAGCCAAGATAGGATGGGCACCTTTCCAAGGCATGGCTAGGCAGAGTGGGCATCCATGTCAGGAGCAGGAAGGGGAAGGAAGAGCTGGGACCTGACCACAGGTCACTGGCTGGTGCCCTGCTCCCTGCCAGATGCATGCATTATCTCATTTAATCCCCAGCACAATCTAAAGGTCCTTATTATTATCATCACACACAGGGTTTGGGCTGCTCAAGCTGGAAAATTCTGGGCCAAAACAGCGTTTGGGTCAGTGCGCATGGTCCTCTAACTAAACGCACCCTGTCACATCAATGTCGCAGACAAGAAGCTGAGCAGGGCAGTGGCTTATGTCTATTTGGAGTTCGCAGAGCGATGCACTCACATCTACGTGGAGGATGGGGCTTTGGAGATATGAGGCAAGTGTTAAGTGATGCCAGAACACATCCGTTGCACCACCGAGGATCCACCACCACCTGCAGGCGTCAGGCCCTGAGCTGGGGACTAGGAGGAGGGGAGCAGTGAGGAGGAGGGCTCACTTCCTTCGCTGGTGGGAAGCCTGGATGCAGAAGAAGGGAGCGTTCAGCCCTGCCTGATGCAGGGATCTCAGACGGTGGCCCAGTTCCCTCCTGTACAGAGGAGAAGACTGAGGCCCAGGGGGAAATAGATCTGCTTAGGTTCCACAGGGCAGGCACTTAAACCAGTGTCCCCAACTCCAATGTCTTTCTTCCTGAGTTCAAATCCCTGATCCGCCTCTTAGCATAATACCATGTGATATCAAACGAGTTATCTAACTTCATGTTGCCTCAGTTTCTGCATCTGTGAAGTGGGAATAATACTGCGGAACTCATTAGGGTTGTGTATGTCTTAAATGAGTTAATATATGTAAAATGCATAGAATAGTGCCAGGTGCATATTAAATTCTGTATAAGCAAGTATTAGCTACAGTGTGACATCCACAGCTTCCAACAAAGAGCCTAGAAGGCTCTGGTGCAGACAGAAACTGAAATGCTGAACCCGCAGTAGGAAGGGAAATCATCAGCCCCCTTATTCTCTCATCCTTCTGTATGTGCGCCTTCCAAACCACGTTTTTGCTCAAACCTTGGACCAGTCTACACTTTATTTTATTCAGGGAAGCTATTGATCTACCTTAACTGTATGACTGTGGGGCATGCTTGCCTGTATGTCCAGGCCTCAGTCTCTGCAATGGTAGAAGAACGGCAATACCTCTCCATTGGGGGCTGAGGGCTCAGCAACCCAAAGTGGTAGGCACAAAGATGGTTATAGCTGCCATGTATGTACCAGACACGTCTCATTCATTCATTCAGGATTTATTGAGCACCCTGCGTGCTGGGCACTGTTCTAGCTGCTAAGGACACAAAGAAGAATGAGACAAAGTCCCTACAACCGCATATACATCTACACCTGGCTACATGCAGCGTATATTCTATTATACCCTACGTTTACATGAGTCATGCAGTGGAATGTAAGGAAGCGGGAAGTGCTATGGAGAAAATTAAGGATGGGTAAAGAACAGTGGATAAAGGGAGTAGAGGGACTATTTCAATCCAAAGCCAGGAAGAACCTCACTAGGATGGTGACGTTAGAGGGAGACCCAAGGAGAGGGGAGAGCGAGTCACTCGCATACTAGGAAAGAGGATGCCGAGCCGGGGGGCCGAAGCGAAGGCCCTGAGCCTGGAATGCACTTGGCAGTTTCTTTTCCTTTTGCTTGGAGGGTTTCGAAGAAAGCCAAGGTGGTCAGGACAGTCAAAGCAAAGGGCGCTACTCATTCATACACATTATTATTACTTTTGTTATTCATAGACATTGCTTATTATTACTTCATTTCAATCTGTGATCAGGACCTAAAGGATGGGATCTGAGTTTCCATAGCCCTTGGGTGTAGTCTCTGCCATCTCCCAGAGTCCCTCACCCCCAAGCCAACCCCTCTTCACCAGTTCCTGCTTCCCCAGCTCAAGCATCTGCCACCCTGACCCCAGCCAGAGGGCTGCCCGCTCCATCAGGCCCAGTAGGCACCATGCCCAGGGCCCAAAAACTGTTTTCATTTTGATTCCTTTTAAAATCAGGGGAAAAAATGAGTAAAATGGTAATGAATATAGAATTACGAATCCAGCCTGGATTGGATTCATCTTTATTCCAACGTGGTCATAAAATAAACATGTTACCATTTTTATATGGAGGCAGGGGCCCACGGAGGTAACAGTGCTGGGCCCATGAAAGCCACAATGGGGTCAGGCCGGGCCGGGACAGTGGTCCCTCTCTTCGGGATGGGGGTGGGAGTCTGCTCCATGCTTTGGGCAGCTCTCAGGCGGAGTCTCCGTCCCTCCAGGACCGCAGCCTGGGAAGGCTGGAGCTCAAACGAGCACCTGTTGAGTTGCCATGAGCTGCTTGGATGTTGCCTCTGCCACCTGCCAGCCTCCCTGATGGACAGAGTCCCCACTCGGCTTGGACAGGAACTGGGTGACCAATGGTTGGTGGCTCCGTAGTCCTGCCCCACAGCTGGCTTCTCTGAGCCCTGCACAGTGGCATCTCCAGGACACCTGCTGCCTCCATCTCTTGGTGAGTCCCCCACCCTTCCTCTTAAATCTAGGGAAGTGGTGATTTAATATTAATATTTATTCATGTACTCAATTCTTTCCCTGTTAAATAATTTCTCAGCTGTCGGAGGCTTCTGAAGGCTAATTTAAAACAGGTGTCACGGTTATCTAACTTACGCCCTTAGATTCTCAAAGAGAGGAAGGGCAGAGAATAAGCATCCCTGCGCTTGCTCCCTGAGCTGCTGCCTGCTTGGGGGTCTGGAAAACAGGCACAGACCGTCCTCCAGAAGGCCAGACCCTGAGGTGGGGTAGGGGGAAGGAGAAGGGGAAGGGGGGATGACATCACTTGCTGGCTGGAGAAGCCAACACCAGGGCTTAACTCTTAAAAGGAAGGAGTAGCTGGCAGGAAGGGGCATTGGGGAGAAAGAGGGAGGGACAAGATTTGTAACTGAACAATCTATGCTCATAGAATAATAATAATAGAATAATAGCTAATACTCATTTATATAGAATTTAATACGCACCTGGCACTGTTCTATGCATTTTACATATATTAACTCATTTAAGGCTTACACAACCCTAATGAGTTCTGCAGTATTATCCCCACTTCACAGATGCAGAAACTGAGGCAACATGAAGTTAGATAACTCGTTTGATATCACATGGTATTATGGTAAGAGGCGGATCAGGGATTTGAACTCAGGAAGAAAGACATTGGGCTGAAACCCGAGTCTCCCTTTCGGTGGCCAAGGGACCTCTCTATGGCTTCACTTCCTCTTCTGTAAATGGAGAACATACAGCTTAATTGTAAAGAATAATTAAGGGGATAATGAGAAGATCTGATTGGGCAAGTCCTGGCTGTATGCATTTTGGGGCTGGCCTGGGGCAGGTCAACAGGACACAATGGAGGGAATGACCCCGTTATCACAGTGTCTGACACTCCCTTTCTCTCTTTTCCAGCCTGCTCCCTCTTTCTGTTTCTCTCTCCCCGCTTCCCCGCCTTCCTTTCTTCTTTTTCCTGACAACCTCACACTTCAAGGTTATATCTGTTACAGCTGATTGAAATCTATGTGATGGCTTAAGCACTGGCCAATGAGAGCTGGAAAAAAAGAAAGAAACTTGCCCCATTGTGCCCAGTTTTGCATCCCACCCCTGCCCCCTCAGATAAACTCACCAATCTCAGCGCCTCTTCATCCACCCCCTAGGAGATCCAAATTCATGGTCTTCTCCACCCACTGAGAAGCTTGTTTGCTATAGGATATATTTGGAAGACAATGGGCAACCGAATATGACTTTTTAACATACACATGCCACCTCCTCGATCCAGTCACCCAAACACACCCACTCCTCCTTGCACAGGGTCGTTGCTCTAAATGGGGAATTCCTTGCTCAAGTGCAGAGAGAGGGTAAGACATTTGCTCATTCCCCAGGCACTATGCAAACCCATGCAAATTAATGAAGTGCAGACCACATCAGTAAGTGTGTTTGTGAATAAGCGATGAGGAGACAGGACAAGGCAATAATCAACTGCAGAAAAAAAAAATCGTCAGAGAGAATCTGAGACTGGATAACGGCCTGTGTTTATGTTTTATGTGCACATGAATATAGATAGGTTTATGTATATGTACCAAGAACCATGTACACACACACACACACACACACACACACACACCTCACTGATCCCATCCCCACACATGACCACGGTCCTTGCCAGCCATCTCTGGGCACATGCTCAGGACTCTGTGTGGACTTTTCTGGGCAAAAGAAAAACCCTGGACCCTGGACCACGTGCCCTGTTGTCTGAGCCCTTCAGAAAGTGCCCATTATTGGATTATTACTGACTCTGGATTCTCCAGGCCACCAGAGTCTTTGCAATCTTTAGTGTATGGAAGGATCTGTCCCTAAAGTTCACTTCTAAGTCAACTTCTTGGACCAAGCAATATATCTTCCCAGATAAACAGTGTCAGTGGATGCAATAAAGAAAGTCATGGTTAAAAGCACAGACTGGGAGGAAGGCAAACTTCAGCCTGGAATCAAACCACCCTGTGTCCTTGTCTCTTAAAGTGGGGAATAAAAATATCCACCAACCTCAAATACATCCAGGAAAATTATAGGAAGTGCTGTATGTCAAGTGCCCAGCAAATAGGAACTCAGTAAACAGTAGGCGTGGCTACTGATAGCATTGCTAAAGTTCACAGCTGGCCTGTTGTCCTTGAAGTCCCAGGGTAGCCCCTAAACCCTCTTAATCCCCAAGGAAGCTGACAATGTTTTATTTGTATCTGTGGTTACCAATGACTTGTAACATTGTTTCCTTGGGGAATTGCTTTGTATTCTAAATTCTCTGTGGACACCCTGGAACTCCTCCCACCTCACCAAGGAAGAGGAAGAAAGTCCTCCATGGTGGAAAGCAGAAGGTCATAGGGGCAGGGGCACAGATACTCTTAAATACCAGTTATGTGAAAACTGCACATCAGTGTGAAAAGGCTTACTCCTTGGAAAACTGGTCCCAAGAATTATCTGCTATGTGCCAAGAGATACCCTACTTATTAGATTTTATCCTTAAATCTTGACAACAGTTCTGGGCTTGACTGACTCCTTTTGCAGATGGAACCCCTAAGGTTCAAGGAGGAAAAGTCTTGCTCTCAAGATCACTTGGCTAGAGGCTGGGGGAGACCAGACTGGAATTCAAGTCTGTTTGGCCCCAGAATCTGTTCTGTTTCCTTAACTTTGCCACAATGCCTTCAGATGTCTGAAAAATGAAGCCAGGTGTCTGGACATTTGCAAATCAGATATCTTTAAGCTAGGATGCCCCTCAGTGTCCCCTCCTGCAGTTATCTGCCTAAAAGCAGCTCACCCATGTGACACTGCCTTGAAAATCCTTCTTGTTTTCACCCTATAGGCACAGCCCATAGCCCGGGGAGCAGGAGGCCTGTTTCCTAACCAGGCTCATTGCGTGGGTCCGTAATTAAGGCCCTTGACATCTCTGAACCTCACTCTGCAGGTTCAGACATCCAGGCCAGGCACCGGGCCTTCCCTCCTTCACTAGGCAGGGGGCACAATGAGCTCACACTCAGCGGTGTGCCCAGGGACTGGCAGAGAGCCAGCATCCTACAAATCCACAGGTCTGCTGGGCATGATCTAGTGCCAGGAGCAGGGAACAGGCACTGCCCTCTCCTCCAAGAGGGCTGGAAGAATTAATATTAGTACAATCATTTTAATCAGTGCGTGATTAACAGGCGCATGCATAATTCACCCGGCTTTTCCCTCTGCCTTGCTCTGGGCTTTTGGAGGTGGAGAGAGCATGGCTCTGGCTCATTAGCTCTCCCTCCACCCTGTCCTGCCACCCCTGTGCTAGGGGAGGTGACCTCCTGGTGAGAGAGTCCTCATAGGAAGGAGGGTTTGGAACAGCCTCTGCCCAAGGGACCCCTTCTAAGGGACCGGACAGAGGAAGGGAGCCCCCGCTACCCCAGGTTCTTCCCAGGTCACTTCCCGCCAGGAGCAAGGGACAAGGAGGTTCCAGACTGACCCCTCCTGCCTTTAACCTTGGATGTCTGCACCCCTCTCCCCGCAACATCCCTCAAGGAGCTGCCCTTGTTATTCCATGGCAACTTCCTCCGAGTCCTTCAAATGACTCTTTCTCGTTCCCTCCCTGCTGTCTGCAGGTGCTAACCGCAGTTCACTCCCTGCTGGATAAGATAGGATGGCCTAGTATTTGTCCTAAAATCACCTCCTTCCACCTTAGCTTCTGCCAAATGTCAGAGCTAGAGGGGCCTGTTTACATCACACAATCCAGTCCCTCCAGATTATAATGGGGAAATAGAGCCCAGAAAGGGGAAGGGACTTGTCCAAGGCAACACAGCACATCTGTGACAGAGGCAGAAACAGAGTTCTGATTTTTGGACTCCCAAGCCCAAGAATTTTACTCAAACTCCAGGTAAGGGTCACACGGGCATTTGAATATGTTTGTTTCAGGGTGGAGGCGGGTGGGGAAGGGGCTGGGGGGTCTGAAACCTGGCTTGGCCACCTACTAAGTGCTTGACTTCAGGCAAGTTACCCGTCATCTGCAAGATGGCAGTGAACCGTCCCACCTCAGGGACTATAGTGATGAAATCAGTCCATAAAGCAGCCAGCCCAGGGCCCCAGAGACCGCCAGTGCTCACCGCTACCATTTGGCTCAGAATGGGCTTCCCAGAAGCAGATCCGAGGCAAGGATTGTGGTGCAGGTAGTTTATTTGCAGACAACATCAAGAACCACTGTCAGGGCACAGGAGAAGGCAGGTAGAGTGTGTCGTCAGGAGCTACCCCGGTGGGCAATGGGGCTCAAGCCCTGGGAAAACCCTGGGAGCCAGTTTCGAACAGACGTGAACCTCGGTGTTATCCTTCCCTCGGGGGAGAGGGTGATGGGAATCAGGTGGGCAAAACAGGCCCTGCCAATCAAAGAGAACCCTAGGCAAAGAAATTAGAGAGCTGGCAGGGGGAAGTCGGGTGGTACGCTTGAAGTGACAAGAGCGAGCGAGGGGATATGGGTGGGTTCCGACAACATCTGCTCCTGGAGTAGGCAGCTTTTTGTCTAACCAGGGACATGGGAGAGACTCCTGGGCCTTCCCGTCATCCTCTTCCTTGAGCCTTCAGATCCATGCAGTTCCCTCACTTCAAAGCTTCATTTCATCAGCAGCGGGAAGAATGGTAATGAAGCATGAAGGCTTGAGACTAGATAAAAGAAGAACTGCCCATCTGCGAAGACGCTTAAACACGGGCTGCTCGGATTCAGGGAACACATGGAATTCCTTCCTGCAGTGTCTCGGGGGTGGGGTGCAAGCTCCCTGGAGACAGGAGGAAACTAGAGCTGTTTAGATGCAAGATCCCAGCATGGCTGTTGGAAAGCAGTACAGGCCCCTGGCAGGCCCAGCCATCTGGGTGTTTCTGACTGCGGTGTGATTCCCTGCAAGCAGCAGAACAAATGAGGCTGAGCTTCCCTGAACATTCATGTATGGAAAGCATGATTTTAAAATCCAAATAGGCCAGGTGCTGTGGCTCATGCCTCTGATCCTAGCACTTTGGGAGGCCAAGGAGGGCAGATCACCCGAGGTCAAGAGTTCAAGACCAACCTGGCCAACATGGTGAAACTCTTTCTCTACTAAAAATACAAAAATTATCTGGGTGTGGTGGCACGCACCTGTAGTCCCAGCTACTCAGGAGACTGAGGCAGGAGAATCGCTTGAACCTGGGAGACAGAAGTTGCAATGAGCCAAGATTGCACCACTGCACTCCAGCCTGGGTGATAGAGTGAGACTCTGTCTCCAAATAAATAAATACATAAACACATAAACACATAAAACAAAACAAAATAAAATAAAATTCAAATAAACCCACATCTGGTATTTCCTTATAACAGGATACTACATAGCAAAAAGAGGGATGAACAAGTGGTCCGTGTAACCACACAGCTAAATCTCCAAAGCATCATGCCAGATGAATGAAGCCAGACCCAAAAGACACAAACTATATGCTTCCAGTCATAGGAAATTCTAGAAAAGGCCAAACTGCAGGGACAGGAAGCAGGTAGGTGGTTGCCTGGGCCTAAGGGCAGGATGAAGGAGATTCCAAAATGTCTGTGATGGAACTTTTAGGAGTGATTGGCTTGTTCTGTATCCTGACTGTGATGGTGTTTACACAACTGCATGCATTTGTCAAAATGCAACTAATCGGACAGTTCTAATTGGACTTTTTTGATGGTAAATTATACCTCAATTAAAGCCGATTTTTGTTGTTATTGTTGTTGTTGTTGTTGTTGTTTGAGATGGAGTCTCAGTCCGTCGCCCAGGCTGGAGTGCATTGGCATGATCTCAGCTCACTGCAAGCTCCACCTGCCGGGTTCACACCATTCTCCTGCCTCAGCCTCCTGAGTAGCTGGGACTACATGTGCCCGCCACCACGCCTGGCTAATTTTTTGTATTTTTAGTAGAGATGGGGTTTCACCGTGTTCGCCAGAATGGTCTTGATCTCCTGACCTAGTGACCCACCCACCTCGGCCTCCCAAAGTGCTGGGATTACAGGTGTGAGCCACCGTACCTGGCCTAAAGCTGTTTTGTAAAATGTGAAAAATTGTGTATTAATAATCTTTCCCAAAGTAGGATAGTAAGATGACTTATGGATTGAGTCACACACACACACCAGAGGGGATGCTTGACTAGTGCAGGGAGCACACACGTTAGAATTCAGACTTCTGTTCAAAGCCCAGCTGTGTCCCATTGCAGGTGATGTGGTGTGGGCAAGTCACTTCACATCTATGAGCCTAATTTTGATTGAGGGTGCAGTTGTGTTACGGACTGAATTGTGTCTTCCCAAGTTCATATGTTGAAGCCCTAACCCCTAATGTGACTGCATTTGCAGATAGGGGTTTTAGAAAGTAATTAAGGTTAAATGAGGTCCTAAGGGTGGGGTACTAATCTGATAGGATTGTAGGGCTTTATAAGATGAGGATAAGATTCTCTCTCTCTCTCTCTCTCTCACTCTCTCACTCTCTGTGCAAGTGCAACAAGGAAAGGCCATGTGAAGACCCAGTGAGAAGGCGGCCATCTACAAGTCAGGAGGAGAGCCCTCCCCAGAACCCGACCCTGCTGGCAGCCTGATCTGACTTCCAGCCTCCAGAACTGTGAGACAATCAAATTCTGTTGTTTAAGCCACACAGTCTATGATATGTGTTATGGCAGCCAGAGCAGACTAAGACTTTGTTATGGCAGCCAGAGCGGACTAAGACAAAAGGGATATTAATTCTGTTCTATTAGTGTGAGGGTAACAAGAAGTGATATGTACATAAGTGCCTTGCTCCAGGAATAACAGACGCTTACCAAACTTTAATTAATAAAGTATTAGGTAGATGCTTCTAGCTCAGGTAATAGGAAACATCAACAGGAAACTCAATTTAATTTAAATAATGTTGAAAATTATTCTCTCACATAAGAAGTCCTGAGCTAGGGGGATTCTAGGGCTGATTAATTCATCAGCCCAGGCCCTCATCAAGGTCCCAAGTCTATCTTTCTTCCCTGCCCTCCTCAGCCTGTGAGCATAGTTCCCCTCATGGCTGCAAAGTGGCTGCTGTGGTTCCAGCCCTCAACTGCAGACACAATCCTGTCCAGGGAAGGAGAAAAGGAACTATTTCTTCCCAGGTACCTCTTCAACCTTTCCCAGAAGCTTCTTTATAGATTTCCTCTAATTGGCCAGAACTGTATCAGCTGCTCATGGCTTAACCAATCACTATCAGAGGGAACAGGTCAACCAAGATTGGCTGAGCCTTAGACCAATCGTCACTCACTTCTTGGCTCTAGAGTTGGTGCCACCCGCCTGAAGCCCATATCCACATGGCAGAAAGGGAATTATTCAACAAAATTAAAGTCTTGCTAGAAAAGAATGGTTGCTAGGTAGTTGGCCAAGGGAGTTTGTGCCACAAATAAGAATGAAGGCTTTTGTTTATTGAGTGCTTGTGATAAACATTGTGCATTATCTCACTGATTCTGCATGACAGCTCCAGCAAGATTCTTAATTTACAGCAGAGGAAACTGAGGCTTGGAGAGGAAAAGTCACTTGACAAGTCTCATGGCTAGTGAGCAGCAGAGCCGGAATGAAAACGTTCTGATGCTGGGGACTGAGTTTTGAGCTGCTCTGCTACACCTCTTCCTCAGCATGACTATTTCCTTACCTATTATTATTTAGCCCTTGCCAGGAATCGTGGACCGTCACACGCTTCCTTAACCTCTCTGTGCTTTACTTCCTCCATCTGTAAGATGGGGAAAATAACAGTACCTATTGCCATAGGATTCTTGTGAGGATTATATTAGTTAAACAAGCAAAATATATAGCATACAATCAAGCAAGTAGAAGACGTTTAATACATATTAGCCATTCTTACCTATTGAATCAGACTCTCTGGAAGTGGGACCCGGCACTCTGTATATTAATGTATTATCCAAATGGAGTCTTTGGGGTCTGTAGCCAGCCAGCATGGGTTCAGAGTTGGCCATTTGGGAGCCACCGATCTATCTACCACTCTGGATTCTAGAATCCCTACTCAGAAATGGTCACTGGCTTCATAAGACCCCATTCCTCAGCTAGATGTCTGGTCCCCAAGGATCTCTCTTTCTACCCTCACTTCCTCCCCTGTCCCTGCCATTGCATCCTTTAATCCTGGTACAGGATCCCCCAAATGCAGCATCCCCCAAATGTAGCATCCAGGTTAAGTGACGCCTTTGCCCACGCGGCTCCCTGTAACTGGAATGCCCTCCCTACCTTCTCCACAATGACAGCACTCACAGCTACCACTTCCCGGGTGCCTGTTGTGGGCTGGGGCTTGTGACAGATCCTGGGCTTAAACACAGATGCACTCAGTCCCGAGGTCTGTGGCCTTCATGGCCACCTGCCGTACCACTGGTCTGTTGAACTTCTCCCGGTTCCATCTCCTGCAGAGTAAGAGATCCTCTCCCCCACCAAAAAACCCTGCTCCACTCCTCTCTTATGGTCCACACATTTTCCAGCTTGTCTGCCACCCCCACCAACAGGCAGCTCATCTCTGTGGGCCAAGCACCACAAGGTGGACCAGGAGCCCCACGGACAGTCCTTCCCCGCATCTCCAGGACTCCATGATTTGAAAACCCTGCTCTCCCTATGAAAAAGTGGCTCACATTCAGCAGCAATTAGCTCATCTTTCATTTCTGTTAATCAGGCACATCTGAGTGCCAGTGAGCACTCCCTACCCTGGGCTGGGGGATCCAGCCATGAGCAAAGACACTCGCTAACTCAACCACCTGTGTCACCATCCTCATGTGGGGCAGAAGCAGCCAGGGTATGTGATTCCCTTGGAGTCTTATGAGAAAGTGGACTTAGCCCTAGAACCCTTGGACTGCCCTTGTGAATTGGGAAGAGCAGAGGACCCCAGCACCACAGCTGGCATCCCAGTCGGCGTGGGCAAGAGAGGGGTTAGAGGAAAGGTGGAAGGAAGAAATACGGCCTGGGCTTCATCTTCAACCACTCCCAGGCATGAGTGGAATTCCCCAAGCATAGGGGCCCTACTTCCCAGTTCCCTGCTATTCCTCCATCCTCAGGACCTGACACTGGACCCCACTCGCCAAAGCTGCTTCGCAGATGGGCCTCCATGGCGGATCCAACTGGTGGGGATCTGATCCGGGGAGTCTCTGCCTGGGCCATCAGGGCTCATGTGAGTTCTGAGCCTTCCTCTGAGGGAGGATGGTGAGAATTGCTGAGTAAACAGCAATTCCCCCAAAGTCACCATCACTCATTAAATATTAACACTGTCCATTTGCCAACTGGGTGCTTCTAGGTGAGCATAGCCACGCAGGTGAGCAGCCGCAGGTGAGTGCCGTGCCCTTGTCTGCAAACCCAGACACACTCTCTGAGCCCCCCACTCCCAGTTTCAAAGCCTCCACACACACGGTTCTCCGGGGCCCCTCAGGGCTGTCCGCCTGCACCAGCACCTGCCCCCCTCCAGCCCCAGAATCCCATGTTTCCTGCAAATGACATATATGCAAGGGCCATAGGCAGGGTTCAAATCCCAGCTTTGTCACTTACAAGCTGGGTGAACTTGGACAAGCTACTGAGTCTCCCCAGCTGTAAATGAGCAATAGCGTCTTTACCACTGTGTACAATTGAGCATTTCATGAGATAATATGTGTAAAGTGCCTGGCATGCAGCAGGTTAATTCTGATAGGGAGCAATTCCTTTCCTCTTCCATCCCCTGGCCCTTGCAACATGAGGTGTAATTAAGGAGAAGGCTGAGTGAAAGAAGGAGAGAGGGACAGGAGACAAAGTGACATGGTCTCCTGGTGCATCTAGCGGTGGTAACATCATGGGATTCAGTGGTCCAGCTCTGGGGCAATGCCCCTGTCCTCAGGTCCCCTCGTCTAAGTGACGATGACCCAGGGTGCAAGGTGTTGGTTCTGCGCTGCTGAGAAACTCAGGCATGGAGCTGAGTGATGCTTTGATATTACAGTGATTCTTATTTATGCAACAATGTGCGTGTTCAGTGTGCTGCTAAGTCCTTAAGCTGCCCAGTACCAGCCATAAAAGCCTCCATATATCACCCTGAATTCCCTTCCTGGGTAGTTTAAAAGAATGAGAGGTGACTTAATGGCAGTGTTTAAGGGTTATTATATATAAGTTAACGGCCAGATGCTCTTCCTTGGTGAGCGGAGTGACGAGGAGGGGGCTCTGGCAGCAACAGAGGCCCTCCTTGCGGTTCAGAGGGTTTAACATGTCTTCACCCCACCCCCATCCCAAAGGCAGCAGGGTGGCCCTGCTGGACTCCCAAGGTCCTGTCCAGCCCCTGGGGGACATTTTGGACCATGATGCTAAGCTGGTTGTTCTCGTTCCATGAATGTGATTGTTTCAAGGACAGCAGGTGTTCCTGCGGTAGATGTGATCAAGGTGTTTGTGGCCCACGTGGAGCAGGGAGAAGAATGACGAATGAGCAGAAGGAGATGGCCCTGGGATCCATGGAGAGGAGCCAGACAGTTCGGAGTGGCACCCAGGGCGCCGGGAACCTGAGAGTGCCCTGGCCACACAACCGCATTTGCTTTGGGGAATAGAGAGTGTTCAGTGGGGACCCTTCTGTCCTCTGTTCGGCAGGAGTGAGGACGGAGGTGAGGCCCCACATAGGCTCCCTCACCCCAGCAGATCACGAGGGTGGAGGTATGAAATGAGATTCCAGCAGCAGAAGGAAAAGGTGGAAGGGGCCTTTTCTCTGGAGTGGGCTCACCATAAACCCCATGCCTTCTCAGCCTAATCCACTCACCCTGGGAAAGGAGGGAACTTGGCAAGGCAGGTGGGTGGTGGAGGGCACTGAGCCTTTCCACAGGGATCACTTTCACTGGGGTCACCACCATCCAAGACCCTTTTCTAACCAGCACGGGGGTGCACGCAGAGAATTGAGGCTCGCCAGGTTCTAAGCTCAGCTCCTCCACCTAGTCCCTAATTTGACTTTGGGCAAACAATTTCACCTTTTCAATTCTCGGTTTCCTTCTCTGTACAATGAGGTCATCATATCCACTTTGCAGATTTGTAGTTAGCGTTAGATGAGGTAAAGGGCCAGGCACTGAGCCACCTCCATCCAACATGGGCCCTTTGACCAATCCCCACTTCTTGGGGATGCCTCTGATCATCCAACACTCTTGCTTCAGATACACCCTCCTCAAGTCCTCTGCGATCTGTGCCAGCAGAGCCCTTGCTCCCTGCAAGCTCAGCCTCAGCCAGTGATGTGTAGTGTGAACATCATCTGCTCACCCCTGTGTCCATTCCCTCTGCAAGCACTTCCAGCCTCACAGTCAAACTCCAACGAACATTGTGTGTTCTGCCTGTTTCAGGTAAGGACAGTTCCTGTTTCCACAACACAGTCTCCACGCTGCCTCCCGCTTTCAAACCAGAAACGCTTGAGTGGACAGAGATGCCTTGTGATCCAATGAAAGTGACCTCTCCTTTCCTGCCTCCCTGCTCTGGGACATCCTGGGCCCTCCCCCTGCAATGCCCTCCCCTTCGCCCCTACTTCCCACCTGCAAAAATCCTCTTCCACTTACAAGGCTCAGATATGAGTCTCTCGTCCCCATTTAGGCTTTGAAGGACAGCAGGGGCATGGCCCATGCATTCCAGCTTGTGGTCCTGACCATGAGTCCCTGAGAGCAGATGCCTAGACAGACCCCACTCTGCATCCCCCTTCCCCTCAGGCCCTCGGTGCCGTGGATGCTTGATAAACATGACCTCTTATTCATAAAGAAAATCACAATGGTTGCAGCATACTGAACCCTGGTGACAGGCCAGACACGGAGCTACACGTTCTAGAGACATCATCTCACTTCATCCTCACAGCAGCTCTGCCAGCTAGCTATTATTGGTGTCATTTATAGAAGCGAGACTCTGCGTCTCAGATAGAGTGACTTGCCCAAGGTCACCCTGCAGCTGTGCAGATTGCCAGGACTTCAGGCCAGGTCAAAGTGACTCCAAAGCCCATCACACCCTTTCCTCTGGACCAAACTGTCTCTGAAGACAAATTAGGGGAAACCAGGCAAAGATAAACACTCGGTTTTCTGGAGCAAAGCTGATTTTAGATATTCAAATTTGGAGACTTGAGGACACTATACTGCATAGGGTAGGGAGAAAATATAGAAGGTAAAGTATTTTTTTAAAGCAAGCTCAGAAAAAAAAATATGTGGGACTCTGTTATTGGCTTGTGAGGAATGCTTGTTCGCTGGTGCTGTAAAGAAATAACACTTGAACACACACTTAATTTCTTCAGCAAGGCCATTTTTACTTTCTGCAGAAAGGGTACACTTGCTAGCAGTTTTGCCACGAGAGTATACTGAACAAAGGAGACAGGATCATTTATAAACTGACTGCTGTGTCCGGTTTCTATTGGCTGGAATGGAACCTCATATTTTGTATTTGTCCTGATTGGCTAGCAACTTAGAACTTTTTAAAAGAGGCAAAGGAGGCCGGGCGCGGTGGCTCAAGCCTGTAATCCCAGCACTTTGGGAGGCTGAGACGGACGGATCATGAGGTCAGGAGATCGAGACCATCCTGGCTAAGCTGGTGAAACCCCGTCTCTACTAAAAAGTACAAAAAACTAGCCGGGTGAGGTGGCGGACGCCTGTAGTCCCAGCTACTCGGGAGGCTGAGGCAGGAGAATGGCGTAAACCCAGAAGGTGGAGCTTGCAGTGAGCTGAGATCCGGCCACTGCACTCCAGCCTGGGTGACAGAGCAAGACTCCATCTCAAACAAAAAAAAAGAAAGAAAGAAAAAAGAGGCAAAGGCAGAAGAGAACAAAGGAAGGAGGAAGTAACTTGTGGGATGTTGAGAAAGATAAAAACATTTTTAAATAAGGAAGAGGAACAGGCTATGACCTGATGCTTGCTTGGACCAGTATAAGCATGCCAGGGCAAATATTTAGGCTAAATTGTGGGAGCTAAGAACATAAAGTGCATTAATTTCTTTATTACAGCTAGCAGATGTTTAAGAATGTTAGCACAGGTCTTTGAACAAATTTGGCTTCTAAGAGAAGTTACTATTTATTCTTAATTAGATGGGGAGGAAAGTCTTTGAAGAGGAACCTCTACTTTACTTTTTACAGGCTGAGAAGTGTTCCCTCAAAATTCTTATTTGAAGCCCTAATCCCTAGGACCTCAGAGTGTGACTGTGTTTGGATATAGGGCCTTTAAAGAAGTAATTGGCCTAAAATGAGGCTGTTAGGGTGGACCCTAATCCACTCTGACTAGTATCCTTATAAGAAGAAATAATTTGGAGGCACAAAAGAGACACCAGAAATTCCTATGCATGGAAGAAAGACCATGTGAGGACACCACAAAAAGGTGACCATCTGCAAGTCCAGGAGAGAGGCCACACAAGAAACCAACCCTGCCGGCACCTTGATCTTGGACTTCTAGCCTCCAGAACTGTGGGAAAATCTGTTTCTGTTGTTTAAGCTACCCAGTTTGTGGTATTTTGTTATGGCAGCCCTAGCAAACAAATACAGATTCCTATTATGAAATTATCTTCAATATATGAAAAGTTCCTAGAAACTGATAAGAAAAAATACCAACACAGGAACAAATATGGGCAAAAATTATGAAAGATAATCGCAAGGAAAGCAATACAAATGGCTCATCAATATATGAAAAGATGCTCAACCTCCTTTGCAATCAGTTAAAATTGCACTGAGATACCATCTTTCGCTGATCAGATGGGCAGCATTTCCTAAGGCGCGTGTTTGTTGACACCATGTTTGGCAAACCTGTGGGAGAATAGGGAGTGGCTCTCCAACATTGCTGGGGGGAGCGTAAATTGTACATCCTCCATGGAGGGCAATTTATCAATATCCAATTGAAAGAAAGGAGAGAAAAGGATAAAAGGAAACATGGACAGGGGGAAGGAAAGACAGGAAAAGGAAGCACAGCAAAGGAGGTAGGGAGAAGAATAAAAGGAAGGAAAGAAGGGGTTCAAAAGAAACGAAGAGAGGGAGGGAGGATAGAAGGAAAGGGGAGAGGGAAGGAGCAAGGGAGGGAAAAACTTGTGCCCTGGAGTCAGTCAAACCCAGGCTCAAATCTCAACTCTGCTACGTATTAATCCTAAACCCTTGGGCAAGTTACTTATCTTGCCTATGCCTCAGTTTCCTCATCTGTACAAGGGCGCAATCATAATACATGCCATGTAGAGTGCTATACAGATGGAGCTAGTATGTTGTTCTATCATTATTGTCTTCATCATTATCCTCCATCTGTCAGCCACTGGGCAGTCTCCCATTGGTGGATTCTCTACGTTTTTTCACGTTCATTGCAGTCCAGTGATTCACCAAATCAGTAACTAAATTGCATTTCATATAAATGATGGCTATCACGTTATTTTCCTTTTCATATACATCCTTTTTCAGGAATTGGAAAACACCCGTTATTGTTAAATCCTGAGCTCTGACTTTTGGTTTGGAAGTTATGAGCACTTAACTAAATCCAGCCAACGCCCCTAGGTTGTCAAGACATTGTGAAGTCAAAGAAGACATCGGTGGGCACTTCCGTTCCTTCCCTTTTCCCACCCTAAAGAGGCACTGGGCAGGAGCTTGGGGGACCTTTTCCCACCCGCCAATGCTGGCTGCACCAAAGGGTTTGCAGGGAAGCTGGAAAAATGCAGGTCTCCGACACAAACAGAGTGGATGAAAAGGACTGTATAGGTTTGTCTCAGGAGACTTGTCTCCTGCTGGGGAAACCGAGACTGATGTACCTGAAATGTATCATGCAGGCTTGTCCAGAGCCTTGGAGATCTGCTCCAACCCTGTGCAAATGTGTCATGGTTTGCGTAAAGAAACCGTCTCCCCGCAAGTGCCAAGGAAATTGGGATTTAGATGCAGATCCACTCATCCTCCCATCCTGCACTAACTCCTCCCTCCACCCTCTCACCTCTTTCTCTTTTATTCCTTCTGCAACTCATCCTCTGTCCACCACCGCATCTGCCGTACCTCCTCCTATGACATTAACCCCACCACCAATAACAACCACTATTCTGAGTAGTCGCCACGGGCCTGGCACTTTGCTTTTTTTTTTCTTTTTTTGTCCAACAACTCTAGAAGGTAAATATCACGATCCTCCCTTTATAGTTTAGGAAACAGGCTCACAGAAGTGAAGCAGACTTGTCCAGGGTCTTAACCCTAGAACGTGACACCCAGCCTCTGCCACTGTGCCCCCAAGCCCCGTGGAAACCTCCTCCATTCAGAAGAATCACCCTAGAATGACTGGGGATTAATTTACCCTCCCCATGTCCAAATCCTGCATGGCCAACTCCAACTCACCTTCCATCTAGCACCCCCAGGGTGACACCATCACAGTTCACAGAACATGATCCTGGTCCCCCAAGTCCAAAGACTCCTTTGGGTTTCAACCCTCCTGCCTTCTGGACCTCACTTACCATCATTGTCCCCAGGAGAGCGGCTCTTTCTTTTTGGCCAGGTTTAGAGGGGAATACGACCTCATATCTCAGCTTGCTAAATCCTCTAATGAAGGGAATGAAGCTAACATTTACTGAGTACTTATCATATGTCCCTAATATGCAGACGCTCCTCAGCTTACAGTGGGGTTACATCCCAATTAACCAATCTTAAGTTGAAAATATCCTAAGTCAAAAATGTATTTAGTACACCTAACCTACAGAGCATCAAAGCTTAGCCTAGCTGACCTGAAACGTGCTCAGTACACTTACATTGGCCTATATTGGGCAAAACCATTTTGCAGCACAGTGAGCTGCAGGGTATCAGTGTATCAGCATCCTGATGGCACGGCTGACCGGGGGCTGCAGCTCCCTGATGCTGTCCAGCACTGCTAGGGAGTTTCCTACAGCATCAAAATTCGAAATTCAAAGGATGATTTGAACCATCAAAGGATACTTTCTACCAAATGGCTATTGCTTTCACACCATTAATGTAAAGTAGAAAAATGGCAAATTGGGCCAGGCACGGTGGCTCACACCTCTAATCCCAGACTTTGGGAGGCAGAGGCAGGCAGATCTCTGGAGCTCAGGAGCTTGAGACCAGCCTGGGCAACATGGCAAGACCTTGTCTCTAAAAAAAAACAAAAATACAGGCACACGTGGTGGCATGTGCCTGTAGTCCCAGCTACTCAGGAGGCTGAGGTGGGAGGATCGCCCTAGGCTGGGAAGTTGAGGCTGCAGTGAGTTGTGATCATGCCACTGCACTCCAGCCTGGGTGATAGAGTGACACCCTGTCTCAAAAAAAAGATGAAAAAAGAAAGAAAGAAAAACAGGAAATCAAATCACTGTAAATTGGGGACCACCTGTAAATTAAGAAGCTTGCTCTATAGCAAGGGTACGATTTGTCCTAATTGGCAAATGTCCTCATTTGCAGATGAGAAAACAGACTCAGAGAGGTTAAGTGCCCTGCCCAAGGTCACACAGCCCTCCAAGGGGATCTGGAATTCCAGCCGAGGTCGGCTTCATCTGCTTGATTTCAAGCCTCTGTGCCTTTGCTCCACCGCTCTGCCTCTTGCGGTAAATGCTTCATCAATATTTGGCCTCCTCCCACCGCCACGCGAGACTGTATCAGTGTAAGTTGGGAGCGCATCTGTCTGGCATCTGTTTTCCTTTCAAACAAGTGTTTGTTTAACCCCGTTTCGTAGCTTTTCTTGCCGTTGAAAACTCTGGCAGGCCTCTCAGCCAGGGGATTCCTGAGGGTTCAGGCTCCTTTTTTCTCCTGTCACTGGCGGGGCACTTGGAACGGGAGCTTGCAGTGTGAGCAGCTGCTTCGGCCTCTGCCTGATAAGCCCAGGAAAGTGGGCTGGGGGGAAGGTAAATAAGGCTCTTGGTGGCCTGGGTAGAGTTCTGGGACTCAAGCTGGCATCTGCTGGCTTGGAATAGAGGGCATGGTGTTGGAATCAGGCAGGCATGAGCTGGTGACCTGTCTCCAATGGTCATTCACTGCACAATCCCCGCGAGCCACCTCTGCTTGCTCGTCTGTGGCATGGGGATGGTAATAGTGCCTAGAGAAGCACCTGCTCTATAAGCAGGCATTGTATAAATGCTGGTTTTCCCTTCTCGTTCACGCCAGTGGAGGTTGGGAGGGCCCCGTAGGCACTCTGGAGAAAGAAGGCTGGCCGTACTGAAACAGGAGAGGGCCGAGTCACAGGGTTTTCCTGCCTTACCTGGACCCCTGAGATTCAGGAGCTTGCTGATCTCAAGTGCAGGCCAAGGAGGCCAAACTCTAGCCCAAGAGAGTCTCTGGCCAGGTCCCAGCAGGAACAGAGGCCTAAAGCTCTACAGTTGGTCCCTGCACCCATAATGACTTTCCAGTGTCTTCCAGGATGCAGGGGTACATGGATCACAGTCACCTCCCATCTTGAGCGGGTCAAGTCAGCTTCCAGGAACAGCCACCACCACCCCCCTCCATACCCTCTGTGGTCCTAACCATCAGAGCCCACATTGGTCCAGCGCTCTACAGTTCAGGAAGGCTGGTCAGCAATAGGATCTGCTAACTCTGCAATGATTCTGGGTGGCTGCGGGTGCAGGGACTGTGATTCCTGGATAGAACAGGGAAGCTGAAGTTCAGAACGGGGAAGCCGCTGGTTTAGTTCTCCCATCAGTGGGTTATAATGACTATGACAGGAGCAGCCATCGCCACACCGAATGAGCACACTCTTGAGTGCCCAGTCCTTCCCCAGACCCTGTGAGGAGGGACTATACGATCCTCATGTTACCAGAAAGGAAAGTATGACTTAAACAGGAAATCACACAAGTTCACCCAGCTGGAAAGTGCAGAGCCAGCTGTGCCTTAAGTCAGACACCTGGGCTTGTCACCAGGAAGCCACACCCAGGAGAGCTCACTGCCTGCCATTGTAGGAAATCGAATTATAATAACATCTGCCTTTTGTTGAACACCTACTGCATGTGAGCATAATGCTGAGCGCTTGAAGTGCTTTACGTCACGTATTCTCTGAGCACATCTGATAAGGTAGGTGTAACCCATTTTATGGATAAGTATAGTAAGGCTCAGAAGGACCCCGAGGCTGGTTAAGTCCCAAAGCTAGGCTCTAACTCCAGCAGAGTGAGACTAGTGAGGCTTCTCTATCTGGTTATAACTCTTCTTAAAACTTGTTCGGTGAGAAGTGACTGTTTTTCCTTCCTTCTCTCCCCCTAGCCTGGCCCTGCCCAAATGTCACCACTCTGCCCATCCTAGGGGATCCAGAAATGCTTCTGAATTTGTCCTCTGAGGACCTGGACCACGTCAAGATTTGGATGTTTGGTGGGATGGTGTATTAGTCTGTTCTCATGCTGCTAATAAAGACATACCCAAGGCCGGGTGTGGTGGCTCACGCCTGTAATCCTAACACTTTGGGAGGCCAAGGTGGATGGATCACAAGGTCAGGAGTTCAAGACCAGCCTGGCCAACATGACGAAATTCCGTCTCTACTAAAAATACAAAAAATTAGTCTGGCGTGGTGCTGGGCACCTGTAATCCCAGCTACTCAGGAGGCTGAGGCAGAGAATCGCTTGAATCTGGGAGGCGGAGGTTGCAGTGAGCCGAGATCGCACCACTGCATTCCAGCCTGGGTGACAGAGTGAGACTCCATCTCAAAAAAAACCAAAAAAAAAACAACAAAAAAAAGACACACCCCAGACTAGGTGATTTATAAAGGAAAAGAGGTTTAATGGGTTTACAGTTCCACACGGCTGGGGAGGCCTCACAACCATGGCAAAAGGCACATCTTACATGGCGGCAGGCAAGAGAGAGAATGAGAACCAAGCAAAAGAGATTTCTCCTTATAAAACCATCAGATCTCATTAGACTTACTCACTACCATGAGAACAGTATGGGGGAACCACCAGTCCCTTCCACAACACGTGGGAATTATGGGAGCTACAATTCAAGATGAGATTTGGGTGAGGACACAGTCAAACCACATCGGGAGGTGAATCTGAGAGAAGGCAGAGGGAGCCATGAAGGTGCCATTGATTCTAACATTTCTTCAGCCCCCTGTTCGGGGTCCTCCATGGCATCCTATTGCCTACTTTCTCTAGAATCCAAACTGCACCCTGACTTGGAGCATCTTCAGCAGACAAGTCCTTTGAGTACATCTGTCTCAGGTCTCGGACCTATGCTGGACACCAGGCTGAGCCCTAAAGGATGAGGGGGAGGGAACTGTCCTCAGCACCTCCTACCTCTGGGGGTAACGCCCACCTCCAGACTCTCCCACATACCCTACATTCTTTTCTCCTCCAGATTCTCTGCCTGGGTAGGCCTCCCTTCACCTCAAGATGCTATGTGTCTTTCAGGACCCTCTCATCCTTCTCTGAAAAACCTTTCCTAACTGCATAAACTTCCTGATTTCTCAATGCCCATCACCCATATTCCAGAACTTAGCCTGAAGAACATGGCTCAGAGAGGGGAAGTGACCTGTCCAGCATCACACAGTTAAGTGGCAGAATGGGGATTCGAACACAAGCCCAGGGTCCTCCGAAGGCAGAGAGATTGAGAGAGAGAGAGAGAGAAGAGAAGAGACTGAAAGCCACAGGAGCTCCAAAGTCAAGGGCGGAGGGATGCCAGGAATGACCCCTGGGCAAGGACAGCAAGGATGGCTCCTGGAGGCACTGTTCCCTGACGCTGCCGTGGTGGGGAGTGGGCAGCAGACACCTGGGCCTGGGTGAGTGGGCAGCGGCGACTCAGATGTCCTGTCAGGAAGATATTAACAAGCCGTCCATCCAATTAGGAGCCAGTAATTAAAATTCCTCTTCGTTCCTACCGCACAGTATTAAACCACAAACACTTCATTATATGCCTCTTACCTCGCTGATTTGCATAAATGGGAAGAAACACTTAACAGCAGCAACACTAATTAATGCCGAGGGTGCACTGTGGTTTAGTGGTCTGTTGGCAGCTTCTGCTCCGGCTGAGGGTGAGTCCTGTGCAGGAAGTGAACACCATCAGGGCTGCCATGGCAGGGGGTCCTAAAGCCAGGGACAGGATGACAGGGCAGGCATGTGAGATGCTGAAGGACTTCAGACACAGTCCCTGCACTCAGGGAGCTCCCAGTCTGATGGGGTGGGGGGGCCCTAAACTTGCCCTTAGGGAAAGATCCCAGTTTGATGGGGGGAGATATGACCTTCATAGTGTCCCCTGGGACCCTGTACTAGGATATTCCTAGTGTAATGGAGGAGATGCAGGTTCTAACTGCAGGTTCTAACGAGGGTCTGGCTGACGGGAGGTGTGCAGCCTCTGCCCTCAGGAAGCTGTCAGTCTAGTGGTAGAGACAGAGTTCCTGCTCTGAGCAAATGCTTACTCTGATGGAGGAGACCCTATGGGAGCCCTGAGTCAGATGGAGGAAACACCCCTCCCCTCCAAGACTCATCCAGCACAGAGGAAATCTGATGGAGTGGAAACATCATGGTGTTGGAGTGGCGAACCAAATATGTGACCCTGGGAAAGTTACTTAACCTCTCTTAATTGCAATTTCCTCATCTGCAAAATAGGCACTTAGCATCCCATTAGTGGCTGCAGCCGGGAGGAAGATGGGCTGGACTTGCAGGTTGCAGTCTTGCTTAACGTGTGTACCAGACCGGGCTGGGAGGCAGGAAGTCACAGCGGACACGTTGGGAACAGGACGATGGTGACCACAGACATGAATGAATCCCCTGCCTGGGGAGTCCCCAGGTTGTGGGCTGCAGCATGGAGGCAGGGGAGAAAACCACTCACTTATGGACAGGCACACGCACAGGGCCATGGTGCGGCTATGACCGAGACCTTGAGCGGATAAGGGGGAGCAGTAAACCTGAGCTCCTGGAGCTGCCCCCAGAGCGGCTCACAGGGTGAGTGAGGTCCTGGAGTGCCCACCAGGCAGGTGAGTCACCAAGGCCAGGAGACAGACAGCAAGGCAGAGTCAGCCCTCCAAAGAATGAGCTAGAAGCCCCACTGCCCCCTGAAATTCTGCGAGGCAACAGGGAGTCTGAGGCCCTGGACTGAGCAGCACAGCAACAGTGAGGGGTGCAGAAAGTTATTTTGAGTCTGAATGTCTTTCTTTCTTTCTTTTATTTTTTTTTTTCTGAGGTGGAGTCTCACTCTGTCGCCCAGGCTGGAATGCAGTGGTGCAATCTTGGCTCACTGCAAACTCTGCCTTCCGGGTTCAGGCAATTATCCTGCCTCAGCCTTCCAAGTAGCTGGAACTACAGGATCCTACCACCATGCCTGGCTAACGTTTACATTTTTAGTAGAGACAGGATTTCACCACGTTGGCCAGGCTGGCCTGGGACTCCTGAACTCAGGTGACCCACCCACCTCAGCCTCCCAAAGCACTGGGAGAGTCTGCAGGTCTTTTTGACAGGACCTGCTGAGTCCAGATTTCAGTCCCACTGTCCACTCTCACTCCTAGCCTCACACCCGCACCCTGCCCGGTCACCTGCGGTGGATGCCAGGCTTCCTGGGCTACAAACACTCAGAGACGAAAACCTCAGAGCTGGCTGTTAGGGGCAGCTCAATTTGTTTGGAATCTTCCCTAAACGTTCTCTGGTTTCTCAACATTTGAGCTAAATTAAGGGGAGAGACCCAGAATGCCGCAGACCTCCCTCCGTATCCTCAGTACGGGGGATCAATGGGAATCCTCTTGGGGCTCAGCAAGAGTGACCTTGGTTGGGGCTAGGGATGGGGGCAGTGGCCTTGTTGTTGCTTTCTGGGAGAAACAGCACTCAGGCTTAGAGCCAGGTGACTGCATTTGAATCCCAGCCCTGTTACCCACTTGCTGTGCTTCCTTAAGCCTCTCTGATTTTCTCCATCTGCAGAGAGGAGAGGAGGAGGAGACACAGAGTGGGCATGAGGTGTGAAGCTGTGGGCTCAGGGCTTGGCCAGTGAGGAGTGCCCGGTGGGCACAGGGCTTAGCCAGTGAGGAGAGGCCAGTCCAGCCTGGTTTCCTTCCTTCCCTAATGACCACCTCCTTAATAGTGGACAATTCCACGCCAGCCCAGACACTCCAACCCCTGGAAGTGCCAGCCCCAGTCCTGGATGCCCACCCACTCAATCAGATTGATCCTCTAGGGCTAGACAAGGCCAGGTGAAGCCCAGGCCCTCTCCGCAGGGCAGAAGCCGGCCTGTCGCGTGTGAGAGGTGCCCCGGCCCACTTACCGGGATTAGCTCCCAGCTGGGTAACTATTTACACAGGCTGCCAGGCTGGTGGCACATCATAATTATATATTATACGTATTAATACTTCACCTTTCGCCAGCACTACATCTGGGCCCGTCAAAACATGTACAACATTAACCAATTAGGCTCTCAGCCTCCTGACCGGCCACACTTCTTAGCTTCCCGTTCTTGATCCGGCAGGGACGGGAGCATGGCGCACCCCAGGTCAGCGCCCAGGCCTCCTGGGAGGCCCAGCCTGTGTCTGGTCTTCAGCAGAGAGGGGTGCTGGCTTGCTCTCTTCCATCCCTTCCCGGCTCCCCTCAACACTGCACCAGGGGTTCATCACCAGTCCCCAAGCCTGGCTCCGTCTTTCTTGATTTCAGGCTTGCCAAAATGGTCTCTATGTCCTATGACTTGGTTGGGGGGCTGAGTCCCTCTGTTGGGCACCCCAGCTTTTTGGGCACCCTGGGCCCTGCGTGCCGTGTGTTCTTCCCCTTCGCAAGCTCAGCGGAATTACCCCTGGAAGGAGCCTGGGTGGGGCCCCTTTTTCTGTCTGTTCTCAAGCCAGTTGGTTGACTGCCTCAGAGGTGCTGAGCTCATGGTAGGCAGGGGCTGGATGGTTATTCCTATAGCAACCCTACAAAGTAGGTATCCTTATCCCCATTTTACAGATGCAGGAGCAAAGGCTCAGCAAGGAAGTCACATGGCACCGGCAGAGCCAGGGCCAAAACTCAGAGGACTCATGGGACAGCTTGCATGCAGGGGTAAGGCTCTCTCTATGTCCCATCCCATGCCAGGTGCCAGGTGTAACAGGACAGCCTTGCCTTCAAGGGGTCACGGCTGGGGAGGTGGGTGCAAATGACAAAGGCAAGTGACAAAATCCAAGTGCATGCACAGTGCCCTGGGACCCAGGAAGCAGAGGCTCCCTGGAGACCCTTGTAACTGGCTAGAATCTACAAGAATCCTGGAAGGCTGCCTGGAGGAAGTGTGAATGTAGTAGCCCTAGTCTCTTGACTATATCAGCCTCAGCTGGGACCTGCAGGAGGCATGAGTGAGCCCCCCATCTGCCCAGCCCCTGCACCCCTCCTGCACCTCACAGTCTGTCCTCCCTGGATTCATGCTTCCTCCAGACAGTCCTCCAGGATTTTTCCATATTCCAGCCAGTCACAAGGGTCTCCAAGGAACCCCTCCTCTAGGGAAGCGAAAGGAAAGTGAAGGGAGGAAGAGAAAGGAAGGGAGGGAAAGAGGGAAAGGGAGGGGAGGAGAAAGGAGAGGACAAATTTGGTTACACAAAGCAACTCCATTTTCTCTGAGCCTAAATAGCTTAGCTCCTGTGTTTCCTGCCTGGAATGCACCCCACCCCCACCCCTCCCCACATCCTTCAAGTGAGTTCTAACCCAGAAGCCACTGCTCTCCCAGGGCAGGGCCTCCTCCCCGAGCCCTGCCCTGGGCCTCCTTGCCTGGGATGAGGATCATTCTCAGCATCGGATCCATTACAGCTGGGGACATGTGGGCTTCTCTCAGGGCAGGGCCCAGCACAGGGTCAGGGGTGACAGAGGTGACCCCTGCCTCCATGAGCCAAGAAGACTGAATGGCTGCCCATTGATGTCTCCTTTCCTTTACTGAGTCTGAAGACCTGAGGAGGTGAAGCTTTGAATGGGGAAGTTTTGATATAGGAAAGAGGGCTGAAAAAAAGATGTAAAATGGGAGATGGGACTTGTAGGCCTTGAAAGAGATGACAAAAGAGAGAAAAGCACCCAAATCAAATCCCATCCAAGTTCCCTATAAGGAGAGCCCAGGAGGAGAGGCAAATGCAGACAGTATCAGGCCGGCGAAGCAAATGAGCGAATCAGCCCAGGTGAAGGCGATAGGGAAGGGTGGGGACTGGGGTGAAGTGAGGAATGTATGCTCTACCTAAAGGTAAGAAAATTAAAACACACAGACAGTGGGCCCACCATGGCTCCTGGGATGCCAGTCAGTGGCCTGTGGATCACACGGATGCAGATAAGGTGGCGAGACCTAGGAATGAATCGGATCCTACAATTAAATCACTGTGTGATGCGGGCAAGGCCCTTCCCTGCTCCAGGCCTCAGTGTCTCCATCTTTTAAAGGAACACATGGGCTCAGGGCTGCATGAGGGGTTCCAGTTCACAGCAGCTGATGAAGTGAGATGTAGCCGGACAGTTCTGAGTCAGTGGTGACGGATTTGCAGACGCTGCATGGGGAATTGGGGACGGCATGCATTTGGGACTCAGACCAACGGAACTCAAGTCCTGGTCCTTCCGTGTCCCCAGTCCCCCACCCCACCACCTCTGCCATCCCTAGCTGGACCACCATGGAAGATCGCTTAACTCTCCTGACCCTCAGTTGCCTCATTTGTGAAGTAGAGATCATCACACTGACTCCATAGGATGGTGAGGATGAAAGGAGAAAATTCACACTCGGCACCTGGTTCCCAGTCAGTCATCCACCCCGTGGCTTTTACAAGCAGTGACTGTGCCTTGCTTTTCCTGCCTTGTTATTGAACCAAGTCACTGGGGCTTGGCTGCACTTAGGGTCCAGCCCTAGACCTGGGGCCTTTTGAGTTTCCTGGGGCTACATTGCGGATGTCTGAGCAGCTCTGAGCCCCACTCCATCCCTCTGGCTGGGGCCTCCTCTGTGGAGTGAAGACTAGGTTGTTGGTGTTGGCCTTCCGAAGCCCATTAGGGCCGTGTGCGGACGCTAATGGGATGGACATCTCCAAGAGAACAAATCCATCTATAACTCTTCCACAGTTTACAATGAAGCTGAAGCGACGCCCGGGAATGTCTCCATCACTCTCTCGGCCTCCCTACCACCCACTGCCTGTTCTAAGTCAGCCGAGCTGCTGGGAGCAAACCTTCTCCTTTCGGCACCCTGTGGTGGCTGCTGCTGGGCAGAACCTGAGTGCCCTTGGGGGCTTGAACACCGAACCCCCAAACCTGGGGCTGTCACCATTGCTGGCCGGCACACTGCAAGCAATCAACATCAGCCCTCATGCTCTTCCATCATAGCTGTTGGCAGAAGCTGTAGGAGGCTTGTTACCTGCATTATCTCTTCTATTCTTACCTGTACCCTCCAAGATAGCCTTGGATATTCCTATTCCAAGGAAACAGAGGTTCAGAGAGGCTAAGCTGTGCAGACTCTCACAGCTACTAATTGGCAGAGCTAAGGCCAGAGCATGGAACTCCATGTGAAGAAGCAGCATCTTGTTATTTAGGGCTCTGGGCACCAGGAATTGGGGAGCTATCCTTGACTGGCTTTACAGCAATGCATGATGAGGAGGGCAGAACTTCACAACCCCTCCGTGGCCAGAGGCCAAGCTCCATCGTGATGGAGCTTCAAGTCTAAAATCTAAATAAGAGAAATCATGATTATGATAATCAACACCAGTTGCTGGGTCCCAGCCAACCTGCAAAGGTTCGGATGCCTGGTCTCACTTTGCAGATGAGGGAGTTAAGGTTCAGAGAGGTCAAGTGACTCGCCTGGGCTTACACAGCATCCAAAGGCCAAACCAAATTGTGAGCTCAAGACTGTTTGGAACTGAGTCTATGGTCTCTGTTTTCTAAAGATCTGTGGCTCAAATATCACCTTCTCAAGGGATCTGCTCTGACCTCACACGTGTAGCTAACATCGAATCCTGGGACAAGTATCTCCAGGGCAGGGCACGATGACTGCACACAGTGGAACTCAGTTAAAACCTTTAAACCACCTCCAGACTCAGGCATGAGCTTCTGGAGTCCCTGGATGTCACCCTTTCTCATTTGACATCTGCTTAGCTCCAGGAGGGCAGGAGCACTGTGGATGAATGTGCAGTCAGTCCTCGAAAGGAATCTGTGAGATGGTTGAGTCCATTCATTCATCTACCAGGCATATAATGGGCACCTCTAATGTGCTAGGCCCAGTTCTAGCCACTGAGGATATAACAACAGAGGAAGAAAGGTCCCTGTCCTCACGGAGTCCACTCCTAGGCAGTAATTAAGTGTGAAAAAGAACAATAAAGCAGGCTAAGAGGATGCAGAGTGATGAGTAGGGTGACCACATGCTCCAAATCCCTGGGGCAGCCTGCTTGAAACCCGGTGTTCAGAGGATAATCGTTAGTGACACCTTTCACCTTAAAATTGTCCCATTTGGGGCCGGGCGCGGTGGCTCAAGCCTGTAATCCCAGCACTTTGGGAGGCCGAGACGGGCGGATCACGAGGTCAGGAGATCGAGACCATCCTGGGTAACACAGTGAAACCCCGTCTCTACTAAAAATACAAAAACTTAGCCGGGCGAGGTGGCAGGCGCCTGTAGTCCCAGCTACTCGGGAGGCTGAGGCAGGAGAAAGGTGTGAACCCAGGAGGCGGAGCTTGCAGTGAGCTGAGATCCGGCCACTGCACTCCAGCCTGGGTGACAGAGCGAGACTCCGTCTCAAAAAAAAAAAAAAAAAAAAAAAAATTGTCCCATTTGGAAGCTGAATTATAAGGTCACCCACATGATGAGAAGCACTACTAGGCTCTCTTTAATTACTAGGGGGTGGGGCAGAAACTTGTTAGTTTTCACCAATATCCATGAACTTCTCTGTATTTCCAAGACCTGCCCCCCACCGCCTCCTGCAGTTAAGGAAGACATGTGAGTCGGTTGTGGTCCATGGAAGCAGGGAATAAGTGTTACCCAAGCCTGGCCCCAGATATCCTGTGAAATCCTCTACCATGGTGTGAATTATTCACTCCTCTCCCTCACCTGTTACATGTGGCATACACTGTCCGTCCCCATCAGTGTTGGGTTTGGCCATGTGACCTGCTCTGACCACTAGAATGTGGATGTCAGTGGTATGTGCCACTCTGGACCTGGTCCCTGAAACTCATCAGAGCCTCCATGTGATCTTTCTCTTCACTCTTCAACCGACTGAATACAGAGGATCCAGTGGGGAACGGAGGGATGGCAGAGGCACAAAATGAAAGAGGCTGGGCCCCCAGAACCATTGCCTGGATGTGGGTGCTCAGGGGAACCTCTAACCAGGTATAAATGTATTCGATTTTGCATAAGCAAAAAATATACTTTTACTGTGCTGTGTCAAGAAGAGGTTGGAATTGTTTGTTACAGCAGCTGGTGTTAATTACCCTGACTGTGACGAGTGGCTCATGAAGGACTCTCTGACAAGGGAAGATTTGACCAGAGAGACCTAAACGAAGTGATGAAAGATCCCTACACACAGAGGACACAGCCTGGGTAGAGGCCCTGGGACACTCAGGTATTCAGTGATTCATCGGGGCTGAGCCACAGCCATCCAGAGACCTTGCTCAGGTCGCATACCCTGCCTGAGCCTTTGTTGTCTCTGGTGTCAACTGGGAAAGGCACCACCCCTGCTTTTTTTCCTGATGGCACTAAGGTGAGAGGCTGATGTGGTAATGGACACGAGAGGGATTTGGGGCTAGGGCTGTCCCATCAGTGCAGAGGCCATCTTGCCCCGGCCAGCAGAATGATCCAGAGTGCACTGGCATTTGTGAACCCACTCAGCAAGACCCATTGCCCCAGAGAAAGTGCTGGTGTCCCTGATGGGGTATCTTGATGGCAGGAGTGACAGAGGACCCTACACTGACTTCAGGGCTCTCGGCTCCCTGGGAGGTGCTGAGAAAGTGATTGAGTCCCCTCTGGAATTCAAGGATGAGGAAGGGGTCAAATGTATGTGGACTAGCTGGCCCTGATCTAGGTACTGAGGTACTGGTCTCGCCTAGCCCCTCAAGCACATCTCCAAGGAGGCCAGCATTCCTGTCTCTGGCCATACTGACTCAAACACCTAGAGCTAACCCAGAATCTGGGACAAGTATCTCCAGGGCAGGGTACAATGACTGCAAGCAGCAGGAACTCAGTTAAAACCTAGAAACTGGGCCAGGCGCAGTGGCTCATGCCTGTAATCCCAGCACTTTGGGAGGCCAAAGGCAGGCAGATCATGAGGTCAAGGGATCAAGACTATCCTGACTAACACGGATGAAACCCCGTCTCAACTAAAAATACAAAAAATTACCCAGGCGTGGTGGCAGGTGCCTGTAGTCCCAGCTACTCGGGAGGCTGAGGCAGGAGAATGGCGTGAACCCAGGAGGTGGAGCTTGCAGTGAGCTGAGATCTGGCCACTGCACTCCAGCCTGGGAGACAGAGCGAGATTCCGTCTCAAAAAAAAAGAAAAAAAAAAACCTAGAAACCACCTTAAGTATCCTGAGACACTCCGCCATGCCAAACACCATGTTCCGTGTTATAAGTGGACTGTCTTCAATCCTCCCAGCCTCCATAAGGCAGGTGTTATCCTCATTTTCCAGAGGCCCAGGCCTTAGAGCAGGTGGCAGCAGAGGATTCCACCCCAGCTCAACCTGGTTCCAAAACCTAAATTCTCTTTCGCTCTGTCACCCAGACTGGAGTGCGGTGGCATGATCATAGCTCACTGCAGCCTTGAGTTCCTGGGCTGAAGCAATCCTCCCACCTCAGCCTTCTGAGTAGCTGGGATTACAGGCATGAGCCACTGCACCTGGCTAATTTTTTGTTTTGCAGAGACAGGGCCTCCCTCTGTTACCCAGGATGGCCTCAAACTCCTAGGCTCAAGCAATCCTCCTGCCTCGGCCTCCCAAAGTGCTGGGATTATAGGCATAAGCCACCACTCCCCGGCCCCAAAGCCTACATTCTTGCTACTGAATAAATGAAAATGTAATTATTATTATAATAATTAGCATACAGTGAAACGCTTGGTATTCTGCTCAGAGTTCCACATCATCCCAGAGGCTCCCCGGAACCACCTTTTATAGTAGACATTAATGATTCCCATTTTACAGATGCAGAAATGATGGTGGAGGAAATGACTCCCCAAGGTCACAAAGCTGAAAAAGGATGGAGCCAGGGTCTGGAGATGGATCAGTGAAGCCAGGCTGATCCTGCCCCGAAGGAAGCCTCAGAAAGACACTCAGGATTTCCACAATCTGCCCATGTTACGAAGACCTATTGGGCCAAGCTGTCAGGCTGGCCTGCCACCGAGAGCTCATGCATGAGCGGCTCAGCCATTTAGCTGAGCGGTACTGGGGAGGCAGGTCTTGCTGGCTGGGCACCCAGCCAGGACTGAGGAGTCAGGATATATCACCCCTTATTATTAGCACCATTAGTTCTGTGATTCGCCAGCATTCACGGTATTGACACTAATGATTAGCACAGCCATGAGTCTGAGCCTCTGAACCGTGCCGGGATGGCCACCCCCTCCTCCCTCTGTGTGTGTCATCCCCACTGTGCATGGTTCACTTAAATCTGTCCCTTGCCCTGAAGCCTTGGAGACTGTCCCTGCCCCCATGGTCTCCCCTGCACACCGAGCGCTCCTCTTGTCTCTCCACGTATCATTACCCACCATGGCCACACGCACCCTCTGCAGGTTGCTGGCCCATGTCCCAGCACTGGCCAGCAAGGGCTGTGCCAGGCTGGACAGAGGGGCTCAGGCACACATGTCAGTGACACGCCAGCCCTGGCTGTTGTCCAGGCAAGGTGGGCCGCAGGAGTACTACGGAGCACGCAGACCTCTGAACCCTGCTGTATGCACTTAGCCTGGCAGAGTCTCCAGGATGCCGCCAGACACACTCTGGTGGGCACGCCTTGCTGACACCGTAAGAACTCATGCACACTTAGCTCAAGCACTGGGTTTATGCTCTGGCTTTTTTAATGAGTATGAGACACTAACTTGTTTGTGCAGGGGCAGGCGGGCTACTCTGTACTTGACTACAAACAATCTCACTCATTCAGTGATAAAATGTTTATTCTTTGAATGATACAGGCTTGTTTTTTCCACTTCTTATTTTTATTTCCCTGTGTCTTCTGAGCAATGAAATAAGCGATGATATGAGATCTCTGAGGGCAAGTTCTACGCTTACTCACTGCGGTATACATCCTGTCACTCCACAAACATCTACTGTGCATCTTCCTGGTGCCAGGCCTTGCACTAGGCACTGGGGATGCAGCAAGAAACAAAAGAAACCTGGCTGCTGCCATGATGCAATTTACAGCCTAGTGTTGTGGTCCAGAGTCTGGACGCTGAAGCTGGACTGCCTGAGTTCAAATCCCAGCTTTACCACTAGCCAGCTGTGTGGCCTTGGGCAAATTACTTAGCTTCCCTGGGCTTCATTGTTGTATTAATCGGTTTTCACGCTGCTAATAAAGACATACTTGAGACTAGGTAATTTATAAAGGAAAGTGATTTAATGGACTCACAGTTCCACATGGCTGGGAGGCCTCACAATCATGGCAAAAGATGAAGGAAGAGCAAAGAGGTGTCTTATATGGCAGCAGGCAAGAGAGAACTTCTGCAGGAAAACACCCCCTTACAAAGCCATCAGATCTCATGAGACTTACTCATTATCACGAGAACAGCACGGGAAAGACCCGCCCCCCGATTCAATTACCTCCCACCAGGTCCCTCCCACAACACATGGGAATTGTGGGAGCTACAAGTAAAGATGAGATTTGGGTGGGGACACAGCCAAACCATATCAAGTGTCCTTGGTAAAAATGGAGATAATAATAGTACCTTTCACAAAGTTGTTGCAAATCTAGATAAGTTATGCGTATGCCAACCTAGAACCATCCTGGTATGTAGGAGGTACACCGTGTTTCATCATCATAGTCACAACAAAAATTATATTCTAGTGGGGGAACAGATGATGGGCAAAAAAACCAACAAAATTATTAATGCTAGCAAGCAGTGCCCTGAGAGATGGCTCAGATGTATTCATATAAAGGGAAAATAGGGGAAGGAGGTGACGTTTCAATGGGGGTGGTGTCAAGGAAGGTATTTCTTTGTATTTAAATTCAGCCCTGCAGGACAGGAAGGTTGTAGCCTTAGGAACATCCGAGCAAGGGTGATCTAGGAGGAAGCTCCAAGTTCAAAGGCCCATAAGCTGGACAAGCACACCTGGGAGAAAGCATGCGGACCAGAGTGGCGGGAGTGGCATGAGCACAGCAGAGAATCGAACAGGGTGAGGTGGGGGAAGAGGCACCGCCAGAGGAAGCAGAGTAAGGTGTGGAATTTGACTTCAAGCATGATGGCCGACCTTGGAGGGGTTCAAGCCCAGAAGCGATTGCATCTGATTTACGTTTTAATAAGATCTCTCTGGACACCTGGAGAGCTGGAGGATGAGGGTGGCAGCTGCAAGACCAGCAGGGAGGCTGTGGCAGGCGTGGATGCGTGGTGGCCTAGGCTGGGGTGGCAGTGGTGTCAGAGGGAAGCATCATCCAGAGGGAGGATGTGTTGGGGGAAGAGCCGCCAGAACTCGTTCCTGGACCAGGCGTAGAGAGCAAGGGCAGAGGAGGAATCAGGCTGACTTCATGTTTTTACTTTTGGTGTTTGCTACAAGGCACGTATTTTATTTCTTACCCTACCGTTAACCAGCTGTGTGACCTCGAATACGTCCCTTAACCCTTCTGAGCCTTGCTTTCCTCATCTACATATCAGGGGTGCTATGAGGATCAATTAAGATAAGACAGGAAGACAGAGATGGGAGAGTGTCATGAAGAGAGAAATGTGGAAGAAAGGCTGGGGACAGGGGCACGTCAGACCTGATTCTGGTCTCACCTGGGACCCTCGGTGGCTCCACAACCTTGGCCAGAAACCAATTCCAGTTTGCTCACATATCAAACAAGGCTGAATGCTCAGTTCCTCTCCTACTACCCTGATCAAAAGGAGACACTTCTCCCCTAAAGGAATGGAGGTGTGGGTAGCATGTGGTTGGGCTGGTGTGGGGAGCAGCCTGACTCTTCACTGTCCCAATCCCTCTCTGCATTGGAGCAGTGTTCCCGGGAGGACCCAGGAGAAGGGGCACTGGCTCAGCTCCAGCCTCTCCTGAGAGTGGAATGACTCAGTCAAGGTAGCCCGCTGAGCCAACGATATGGCCCAGAGTAGACTCACGTTGCCTCACCTCCATACCGCACTCCTCCCATCCCCCTCTTGGTCCAAAGCAGAGGAAGGGACCATCCCCAAACTGATGGACGCTCACCCCCACTAGGCCCAGTGCTTTGAACTCGGTGTTCTGGCACAAATATAGCAAGAGATCTGTCCTTTGCAGTTTGCAAGAAATTCGGAAACTGATGGAGAGTGGGGAGAACCTGGCATTGATTACATATTCCCTCTCTGTTTCCCTACAGTATGGCACTCAATCCTCATAATACCCTCCTTTTTCTCTCCTTTAGATGGATATGTAAACAGGATCAGAGAGGGTGAGGGATTTGCCCAAAGGTCACACAGCAGAGCCAGGGTCAGTGCCAAGCCCACTCTTCATTCACTGCCCCAGCAGAAGCCATGTATTTCTCCCCTAAAAGCTGGGCTCCTGTCCCTTTCTGCCCGGGAGGGTTTGAGCTGGAGCCCGGAAACACTTCTTGGAAGGCGGAATAAAGGAGCAACAAAGTGCCTCCTGGTTCTGGGCTCCATCCCCTGGCAGAGCGTCGACCTCTGCAGGGGAGCCCAAGGGCATCATTTGGACTTCCCTAACCTCCATGCTCAGCCGGCAGGTGTCCCGCGCATTCCTTATGAACCTGCCACATTTGCCGTCCCGAGAAGCCGACATGAGGGATGGCATTTTATTAGTCCCTCCCCACCCTTCTGTTTGGACTTCAAAACATCTACATAAATTACAGTCCCCGTATTTATTGCGTCTGTGTTGTGGCAAGAGGATGTGTGTGCTTCGTGTCCTCGGCAGAAAGAAGGTCACCCCCAGGACTCTCTGCCTGCCCGTCCCTCTGTCCCAGGGCCCAGTGCCAGTTGGGGCGGCAGGGATCAGGCTGCCTCACGGGAACCAGGAGGGGCTGGGGGCATCCGGGCACTGGGGAGAGAGTGAGGTGGATTTTACTGCAGAGTTTTCACATGGCTGGTTTTGCCATTAACTTTGAATGCCTTTGTGGGCCTATAAAGTTCCCCATGGTGGTTTATAGGGAGTGTGAATTGAGGAAATTGGTGGCAAGAATAGGGTAATGGGCGGCTTTCAGATACCCACACAAGGGTCAGGGAACAAAGGCGGGGAGGAGCCATCTCGCCACAAAAATGACTCCGGGGATAACTTTTCTAAAAAATATCCCATAACTTCCTCTCTGTTTCCCTCCACTGTTCCATGTTCCCATGCACAGAAAAGGCTGACAGGGTCAGCACCATGCCACGAGCAGCAGTCATCTCTGAGTCATGCTATTTTCTTTTTTGTGCCTTTCTAAATGCTCCAAATTATCTCCAGCTTTCGGGTATTACTTTTGGAATAATAATTTTAAAAAGTTATCTTTTAGAGTCAGATAATTCAAAACAGTGGGGAGGAAGGCTTTTTGAGGCACCCGGGACTCACCCATCATAATCACTCATCAGGGAAGCTCCTCTTCTGCTCTCTCATTTTGTTCTCACCACAGTCGTCCACTTGTGACAAATGGGGAAACTGAGGCACGGAGCAGTTAAACGTCTCACTCAAGGTCAAGAACAAGGGCCCCAACAGGAATCCCACTCTGCCCTTCTGGTCTGGCTCTCACCCCTGTCTGTCCGAGTGGCCCTGCTGACACAAGGGGGAGGTCCTGGCTGCCCGTTCTCAGACTGGCGACGTGCTCTGGCTTTGAAGATGTCCTGGGCAGCTTTTCTTGGTGGTCTAAGGGGCTCTATTTACTGGAGGCTTCTCTGGTTAGGCCAGGTCACCTAGTACTACCTAGTGGTATCTTCAGGGGACTGGGGGAACTGGACCTAGGTGCTTCCAGAAGGTTCCAGACCTAGGCTAAGCTAGGTCAGAATTGGGTAGAGGAATAAATGGAAGGAAAGGTGGGCCAGATTTCTTCAGGGTCTGGGGCAGAACCCAATCAGCTGCTTCAGTCACAGGCAGCTTGGGCAGGGAGGTGACTGCAGGCAGCCCCACCTCTGGGCGGGACCTGGGAACGGAGTGCCAGGGGAACATGGGGCCCTTGGCTCCTAGCCCGCGGCAGCAGGGCATGGAGGTCTGTGAGCCGCCTGTGGACCCAGTCCTTCCCACTCGACTCAGGCTTACCAAGGAGCTGCTCTGTCCTGGGAAGGGGCTGTGGGCCAGGCCTAGGGAGGGAGAAGATGGGAGGAGCAGAGGCTCCTGCTGGCCTGTCCTCCTTCCTCTGCATGCCTCCTCCCCGAGAGGACCACGTGGAAACATCAAGGAACAGAAAACGAACAGAGTAGACACTGACATTCCCCTAAGATGGAAATGTGACAAGGTCTAGGGACACGGACCTCAGGGGGCTCCCACTCTGATCCAGGGACACAGTCTTCTGTCATCATGAAGCCTTAATCTGACAGGGGAGACACAGCCCCAGCCCTGGGGAGGTCCCAAATCTGATGAAAGAGCCATAGCTCCAGCCCCGGTGAGGTCCCAGTCTGATGGGGGAGTCACAGCTCCTGCCCTGAGGAGAGAATCCAAGTCTCATGGGCACCACCTACCCCCCTACCACCTAACAGCTCCCACCTACACAGAAAGACAAGACCTCACCCAGAGAAGGGACTTTAGAACCCTTCAGAGAGACATAGAAGGGAAGGCACAGGCCTACCAGGTCACCTGTGTGCAGATGACTTTCTCAAAGACACGAAATCCAGGGGTTGCACAGACGGCGTTCAGGAAGCCTCCCTGGGAAGGTGATTCCTCTGGCCTTTGAAAGTCCAGCCATGCTCTGCCAGGCTCTGAGGACACATTCGCCAGCAAGACTTCATCCACCCCCACCAGGTATCCGTGGTGTGGGGAGCTGGACACTGACAAGGAAAGTGGGGATTGGAAACCCATGCCATGGGCGTGGGCCGGTGCAGGAGTTTGCACTTTATGACCGGGCACTGGGGAGCCATGGAGAGTTCTAGGCAGGAGGGAGAGTGTTCAGATTTGTGATTTGAGCAGCTCAGCGGGACTGTCTAGAGGAAGAGTGGAGGCAGGAGAGCAGCAGTCAGGCTGTTGTGTCATCCAGCCTAGAGATGAGGGACGTGGCCTGAAAGGGGACAGTCGAGCAGATGGGGGATGGCACACAGAAGTCCTGAAGCATCACATCCTGAGCCCAGGCCTGACAGAAGGGCCTAGTGAGATTAAACCACGGCTGCACTCCAAGCAGCTGCCTGGCTGAGCTCAAGGACGCAGGCCCAGGGTCCTCCTCTACAGATGCCCACTCATCTGCGGGAGCCTTGGAAGCTGAACCGCAGACATCTGCTGTTACTAGGCCTGTGTGGGGCCAAGGTCAGGCTCGTGAGTCCTGTCCCTGAGAGAAGAAGGCCTAGGGCAGGCCCTGGGCATCCTGGGGTCCCCCAGATTGCAGAGGCCAGACCCTTTGGGTAGGGACTTGGGGACCATGTGACCACAGCCTCTGGTTGCCCCATCCAAACACTCAGGTCATGATTGGACCCTTCAGCTGCCAGGCAATAGCCACCGGAGGCTGCCCAGGCCACAGGCCGCCTCTGCCTGCTGCGTCTCCCATCTGGATGGGCATTTGTCCCACTCGCTAGTGCTTTAAACCAGGCAGTACAGGGGTCAGGCAGAGGCCTGAACTGACCCATCTGGGGGAAGCGCTAAGCAGCCCCCAATTTGCATATATGCAAACAAGGCTCCACTGTGGACAGAGCAATTAGCATTGCCTAATGCTTGGCCGGGCCACCAGGATTGGCTGTGGGGCTCGGGATTTTATCTGTTGGGCTCAGAGCCCGGCTCCTTCTCAGCTGAGGCCTGGTTGGGTGGACGCTGAAGTCCCAGATTGAGCCCAGGCCATCTGGGAAGGGGCAGGGAGGGCCCGAGGGCCTAGGAAGACTTCCTGGATCTTGTTTCCTAATCTTTGTTTGGGGCAGGGGGAGAAGAACCATCAGGTGATCAGATAAGCGTGGAACATCTGACCATCCCAGCTCCAGTAATGTGGCAAAGGAGGAAAAAACCAGGGTTTTCAGTCAGAGAGGCCTGAGTTCTAATCCCGGTTGGGCCAGTTAATTGACTACCCTGGGCCTCAGTCTTCTCATCTGAAAAATGGAGATGAGCCTCCTACATAGGCTGTTGTGAGGATTAAGGCCTTTATAGGTAAAGTGCTAGTCATAGAGTAGTTATTCATTAAATGGAGTCCCCTTGTCCTGACAAGGCTTGCAAGAGAAAGAGAAGCGCATAATTGGTTCTTACCTTCTCTCCTCACCTTGTTGGTTTTGTTTTTGCTTATTTTTCATCCGAACTGTGCTATATATATATATATATATATATATATATATATATATATATATATATATAAAATGTTTTTTTGAGACAATATCGCTCTGTTGCCCAGGCTGGAATGCAGTGGCACAATCTTGGCTCACTTCAGCTTAGGCCTCCGGGGCTCAAGTAATCCTCCCACCTCAGCTTCCCAAGTAGCTGGAATCACAGGCGTGCACCACCATGCCCAGCTTATTTTTGTATTTTTTGTAGAAATGGGGGTCTTGCTATGGTGCCCAGGCTGGTCTCAAAGTCTTGGCCTCAAGCAATCTGCTCGCCTTGGCCTCCCAAAGTGCTGGGATTACAGGTAGGACCCACCATGCCCAGCCATGAACTGTGCTTTAAATTGTATAAAGTGCATGTCCATCTAATAACTTGTGAAACAGCTGGAGAAGTTGTCCAGGAATGTATTATGGTCCTCGTTTTTACAAATAAGGAAATGGAGGCCCAGAGAGGTGAAGTGACATGCTAAAGTCATCCAGCAAGTTGAGAGTAGAGCAGGGAGTTAGCTCTTCAGGCCCCTCACCCTCAGTCACATGCTTCTTCCTGCCCCAGCAGCTGCTGGTGATCCACAGCATCCTCCCTGTCCTCTCCCCGAGCCCCCTGCCCTATATCCCCGTGTTCCAGCAAGTTCTCTGCCTGCTGAGAACGTGATGACAGCCAACCCTGTTCAACCAGAAAGTGGGAAGTTCCTTCTTGTGTCTGACTGCAGTTTCTCTTGCTTTAAAGTCACCTGTCTCTTTTTCATCATTGGCCAGTGGGGAAAACTTTGGTTCACCATTCACGTCATTAAATAATAATGATAATAGTCATTATAATAAATAGAAACAAGACAGAGCAAGGTCTCAGAGCTTTAAACTCTCTCTCTCCTCCTTCCCGTCTTCCTTCTGACTAGATGAGACCTTGAGCTTAAGATTCTTCCTTCTCAAAGCCAGTTCCCATCAGCCTGGATACCCAGCCTTCAGTTCCACTTGTCCCAGCGTCCTCTCCTGCTGGGTGACCCCCGAGGCGGTCCTTCACTCTGGTTGCAATGTCCCCAGGTGGACGCTGAGCCCTCATTGTGCCACGTTTGCTGGGTTCCTGTGTGCAGACACAGGTCAAAGGCCATGGGGAGCAGAGGGCGAAGGGGTGTACAAGATTCACACCTGTGCTACCTCCTCCCCCAGAGAGCTGGGCAGCAAAGAGACGTGGTCCCAGGCCTCAAGTAATAAGTAGGAAGAAGGGGCAGCCTGCAGAGGATGGTCATCCTGGGTGTAAATGCCACGACAGAGGAGGGAGTCCCCTGCAAGCCAAGCACCGGGCATAGTCAAGGAAGACTTCCGAGAAGAGGTGACCGCTGAGCTGAGTCCAGAAGGATGTCTTGGCATGAGCCAGGTGAAGAGGAACAGGAAGGCAACCAGGCAGAGGGCGTGGCAGGAGCAGACACGTGACTGTGAAGCATGGTCTGGCTGGGAACTGGAGCCACAATATGGGAGTGCCCACTTCCACGGAGCATGCCTGTGCGGCCGGTTCCAATGCTTTCCAGACCCTCACCCATATGATCCCCACAGCTGCCCCCACACTAGGCACTTTGAGGCTTGGCTTGGGCTCCCCGAGATGCAGATTCTGATAAAATAATTCAAGTGCAGGTAGTTTATTCGGGAGGTGACCCAGGAAACATCAGTGAGGGAGCAGGAAGGCAGGGCAGGATGCTGGGTGCATTAAGCCAGCTTTCCTGCAGGCAACTGGAGCTCCACCCTGCTGGGGAACTAGGAGAGACAGGGTAGAAGATACACCTCCAAGTATCAACACCAATAGCACGGAAGTTGCGTGATTCCAGCACTCTGGGATGCCGAGTAGGGAGAATCGCTTGAGTCCATGAGTTTGAGACCAGCCTGGGCAACATAATGGGACCTCTGCCTCTACAAAGAAAATTGAAAATCAGCCAGGCACAGTGGTGCACACCTGTAGGCTCAGCTACTCAGGAGGCTGAGGCAAGAGGATTGTTTGAGCTGGGGAGATTGAAGCTGCAGTGAGCCGTGATCGCACCACTGCACTTCAGCCTGAGCGACACAGCGAGACCTTGTCTAAATAAAAAAAAATTTTTTTTTAAAAAAGGAAGTTGGGATATTCATTATCAAACTCGCTGTCCGTCCTCGGTTGAGATCCGCTTCCAGGAGCCCTAGCTCTCTGCACTTCTGGCCTGCCCTGTGCACTAGCCAGGGATGCTGCCTCAGGCAATGAGTTTCATTCATAGGTAAGCAGACTTTGGTGGGTGGAGAGAAATACAGAGAGAGTATGGCCAGGCACTGACAGCGTCTGCCACAGTATTAACCCCATCTCACAGATGAGGAAATTGAAGCCTAGGGCATCCAGATAATGAGGCCCAGGTCATACATCCAACACATTGTGGGGCTGGCTTTCAAACCCGAAGACCTGTCCCAGAGCCTTTGACCATAACCATTGAACCACATTGCCTGACCATGGTCCATTCCTGACCCAAGGACAGCACTGCATGGGGTGGTGAAAAATGAAGACAGAGGGGAAGGCCCTGGGCTCTGGAATGGGAGCAAGAAGCTCTGGGAGGCCGAAGACACTGGGAGGAGGGGGGGTGAGATGGATCTCCCAGGGAGCCTCCACGATGTTCTAGCAGGGGGAGGTGCTCAGGAACCTGACTAGCCCCATCATCGTGCGACCCGGACAGTGCCTCCCAGAACCCTGAGCTCTGAGTCAGATACCCTGGCTCCCGTCCCTCTGGTTCAGTGACCACATTTTCCCAGCCCAAACGAGAATTTCTCATTAGACACAGCACTCCCAGTGGGAAGTGAAGAGTGAATTTATTCATGCAAAAAGTGTTACCAAGATTTAAACATTAGAGTGCATTTGGTTATATATACCACAAATTATCTTTATTGAAAAGAATAAAAAGTAGTTGCCATTGGGACCATCCTAGAGAATCCAGAAAATATGGACTCTGCACCCAAGAGGGACCAGAGCTCCTGCACCAGCAGCACTGAATTCAGTGGGTAAGCATGTGGGTTTTAAAGTCAAAGCCAGGACAAAGCACACTGGCTGGCACTCAGCAGGTGCTTACTAAGTGCTTAAAGACAAAATAACAGATCTGAATCCTAACTCTCCCACAGACTCTCTTTGCAGCTCTCTCTGGGCCTCCGTTTCCTCATCTGTAAAAAGAGGACAATAATGTCCATTGACAAGACATTTTGCTAATTCAGGGAAGAGCCTTAGTGGGCATCCTGGCTCATAGTAAGTGCTCAGTTAATGGCGGTGGTGAGGGAACAGATGCCAAGCTGGCATCTTGCACTTCTTCACCTAAAAGGAGCCTCTGCTGTGAGAGCACTTGGCCCATGTGTGGGGCAGGTCACTGAGGGGTGGGGGCTGGAGGATCAGTACCCCAGCTTCCTCGCCCCCTGCCTGGTGATTCAGAGTATGTCCCACACTGCCTCTCGGCGGCTCCCCCACTGAGACAGCCAAAGTGAAAACTGCATCAGTTGCCTCTCTTTTCCCAGCCTGCATCCCCTCCTCCCCTGCTTCTACCTCTTGGGGTCATTCCCAAAATAAACCCCTGCATCCAAATCCGTCTCTCTGGCTCTGCTTTGAAGGGAACCCCAAAAGCGAGCAATAACAGTAGCAGTAGTAGGAATACGGGCTCCCCTGTGCTAGACCCCTAAGGAGCGAGTGACCAAGCAACACCCCGCTGATCCCTGCTTACTTCTCAGGCCGTCGTAAGGATGGATTGAGATAAACAGCTGGACAAAGCTGTGGGAATGAAGAAAGTGAGGCCACATGTCCTGCGAGGGATTATTATATTTCCTCGGTGAGATAAGGATCTTAAAGCTCACTGGCTCTGTAGCCCGTGCGTGAGGCTCCAGAACAGACCGTCTCTGGCTCTGTTAATCCCAGCTCAGTCCGCCTGTCACTTACAAACCCATTATCTTCAGCCCAATCCTGGGGCAGCTGCATGTGTCACGTGCCCCCGGTGCTGGAGACATGGTGGGCCAAAAGCAGGGAGAGAAAGGAGGTGGCCCTGGCTTCTATCTCCAGGTCACACCTGCTGGAAACGGAATCCCAGCTCTGCCACTCCCTCGCTGTGTGGCCTTGAGCCAGCTACGTAACCTCTCTGTGCCTCAGTTTTCTCCATTTATAAAATGGAGAAAATAAGAGAATCTAACTCATGGAGTTTTTAATGCAGATTAAACACATTAATATTTATAAAGCTCTTAGAAGACTGCTCAGCGTACAATAAGCGCTACATAAATATTTGTTAAATAAATACCTATCTTGCTTACCTCAAAAGGTTGTAGTAGGATCACCAGATGATAAACACATGAAAATCCTTCATACGTGGTAGAAATCCATGCAAATATATTAGAGTTAAGAACTTTCTCTATGTCTCCATCACCACAAAGTGGCTTTCCTCAGTGGGCTTTGTCATGTAGTATACAAAGAAGGGACTCTGGAGTTTCCCACACCCAGCTACGAAATATGGCACTGCCTCTCACCACCCATGGGATCTTGGGCAAGTGACTGCATGTCTCAGAGCCTCAGTTTCCCCATCTGTGAAAGAAGAATAACAATGGCTCTTATCTCTTAGAGTGGGATGAGCATTAGAGAAGACAGGTGATACAGGGGGATCAGGTGGATCAGGTGGATGTGTGTCCCCACCTAAATCTCCTATTGAAATGCAATCCCCAGTGTTGGAGGTGGGGTCTGGTGGAAGGTGACTGGATCATGGGAGCAGATTTCTCATGAAAGATTTAGCACCATCCCCACTTGGTACTGTCTTTGCATAGCGAGGGAGTTCGTGTGTGATCTGGTCATTGAAAAGTGTGCAGCACCTCCCCGCCTTGCTCTCTTGCTCCTGCTCTGGCCATGCAATGCACCTACTCCAGAGCCAGACTCCGTCTCAAAAAAAAAAAAAAAAAAGAAGCTTCTAGAGGCCTCCCTAGAAGCAGATGCCAGTGCTATGCTTCCTGTACAGCCTGCAGAACCATGAGCCAATTAAACCTCTTTTCTTATAAATTTCCCAGTCTCAGGTGTTTCTTTATAGCAACGTAAGAACTGTCTAATATAACAGGTCAGTGAAGCATTTTGGACAGAGCCTGCCCCAGGAAGCACCCAGTCAAGGTAACTTTCTCTCCCCAGCCTCCTGAAGGAAGCCATTTCACTTTTGGGGTTTGGAGTCCTCGTCTGTAGCAGGAGCTCAATACCCCAGCTCACTAAGCTGACAGGAGGACGGCATGGGCTGGTGTGTGTGGAAGCTCGAAGCCCAGGGCCTGGAGCGAGCATACGCTCAGTAGCAGCCCTTTTCCTCCAGAAAAATCTGTTGCTCAATCTAAATCACAGAGAATCCTCTAATCTCCCAGGCATGGCTGTGGAACCCTATGTAGGATTTCTCTGCCTCACTATAACTGACTGAGGCCCAGGTCTGAGCAGGTTGAGTTGGGGAGGAGCCAGCCACAGTGGAATCTCACTGCCCATGGACTCTGGGGCAGAGGACCTGGGCTTGGGTGCCTGGGATTTTTCAGGACCTGTGAGGTCAACCCTGAAGGTGTGGGCTGGACAGGTCTTTGTGGTGGGTGCGGTGGGGAGCAGTGGGGGGGGGGCACTGAGGAGGCCAGGCCAGTGCCCATGTGCATCCACAGCCCAGGAAAAGCCCAGAGATGTTTGTCCAAAGGCTCTGCCCTGCTTTGGCCTAATGTGTTTGCCTAAACGCTTATGTCTCAGATAAGAGGCCTGGGAGATGAGCGGATAGTGCCTGCGAGTAATTAGCCCTCCCCCGGGGAGATAAGCTGGCATCAAAGCTGAACCCAGAGAAGAACCAGAGGAGGAAAGGGCTGGTTATAGGATTTCTGCTTCAGAAGCTTCTGAGGCTATGTCCACAAGGAATCAGAACATCTCGGGCAATTCAAATAGGGTTTGAGATGACAGGCTCTCTGCACCCCTTACAGATGGGGAAAGTTCAGAGAGGGTGAGAGCAGAATCAGACCTGTAAACAGCACAGACGCCAGCTCCCCAGGTAATGGGAAGGCCACAGAGGAGGCTTAAGAGGGGTCACAGCAGATGGTTTTCCTTTTATTCATTCATTCATTCACTCACTCACTCACGATTCTACTAAGGGTAACTGGTGAGCCACTCTCCTAGGTGCTAAAACACACATTACCTTCCTCTAGTTTGTAGCTACCCGAAGGTATAGAACCTCCCCATGCTGCTCACTGCTGTCTCCAAAGCCTGGCTTTATCAAAACTTGATAAAGATCTCTTAAGTAAGGGATTTAGCTGCAAAGTAAATATTCTTATGATTCTCATTTTATGCTTAGAAGGCTGAGGAGTGAAGTGACTGACCCATGTGGTCATCATGAATGTATTCATCCACAAGTAAATATTCACAAGCCTCTACAATGTGCCTGCAGTGATCAAGCCAACAAAACCCCCCACCGGAGGCTTCCAGCCCCATAACGGGGATCTGCTGTGGTCCAATAGTGAAGGATTTGACCTGAGGACTCGTCATTACAAACCGAGGCAGAGGTCACAGAGGGAAAGGTGGTTATTTTGTATTCTGAGCTCTGTGCCGTGGGGCAGCCAGTTGGTAGGGGAAGATCTGGAGGTGGTAGTGGTGCAAGGGGGCTGACAGTGTAGTCAGGTGGAGGAGGCTGTAGATTACCTGTAAGCGGCAGCATGGAGCACCTGTCCATTTACAAAGCACATGTGCTCAGATGATCCCACTGGACAATGCCATGAAGGGTAAATTATAGCCCCATTTGTCAGACGGAGAAGCAGGGGTGCTCAGAGAGGTGAAACGACTTGTCCAGGGCCACACAGCAGCTGTATAGTGAAGCCGGAGTGCAGACCCAGTCACTCTGCAAACCCACCATCTTCGCCAAATTGGAATCAGGGAAGCCGTGACACGGGGGTTAGACCAGAAAGGCTGTGCTGCTCAGCAGAGGCGAGACGGAACCAGAGCCCTGGCTCCCATGCTCTGGGGACCTCAGGAAGGTTGGGGCTGGGGCCAGAGGCCCGGCTTCACCCCCAGCCTCAGTGCATGGGTGTCTTGAAGCCAAATTCAGCTTTCCCTCCCCCTCCCACTTCCTTTATGGAGATGCTAATTTTAGCCAGCCACAAAGTCAGCCTGAGCTTTTAAAACCGGACTGATTTATGCTTTTCCTTAATTGCTCCAAAAAAGTGCTTTGCATCTAGAAGGAGAGAGAATGAATATAACTCTATTTAGGTTAAAAATTTAAAGCCAAATTCTCACTGGTCTGGCAAGAAGAAAGGAACACACTCAACCCTGTCTCTGTCCCCTCCCTCCCCCACTGCCTCCGCCTGCTCAGAGCCCCTGTTTCTGCCCCACAGGCCAGACCCCGCCCAGTGGAAGAAAACAGGGAGATGCTAGGAGGCTTGCCAGACGCGTAAGGGATGGCAGGACACCTTTTAAGGGCATCATGGGGAAGTTTGCAGACCTTGTTGAACCCAGCAGCGGTCCCCCACCCCCTTGCCCACCAACGGACCCATGAGCACAGGATGGATTGCGTGAGGCCCCTGGAAGTGTGGGTATCAACTCCCAGTCTTTGCCGGGGAGAAGACAAGGGGCTTCTCTCCCTCCTTCCCTGACAGCCCAAGAGGTGGCCAGGACCCAGAATGCAATCATGGGGCAAATCTCTGCAGTCATTTTGCAGTGTGGGAATTAGCTCATACCTCAGTCATCTTGGCCATCCCTCTGCCTACAGGCTGGGGTTGCCGAGGCTCAGCCCAGATTCCAATACTGACCTTTCCAAAGGTCTTCTGTAAGGCTTCTATTCAACAAACACTGAAAAGCTGCCTTTTGCCATGCACCATGCTCAGTGATGGGAATCTGACAGTCAATGAGTCAGGCAGGGCCCTATGCCCACAAGGCTGACCATAAATCCAGAGGAAATCTATGGGTCAAATCTATGGGTCATAGATATGACCTCGTCATAGGTCGGTGTGGTTTGGTTTACTATCATTCCATCCATCCATCCATCCATCCATCCATCCATCCATCCATCCATTCGTCCAAATATTGGATAAACATATTCTGTGTCCAGCACAGTGTTAGGTGCTGGGGTTACAGAAATTAATAAGCCAGGATCAATAAGACAGACAGAAACACTGTCTTCATGGATTTCACACAGAGGGTAAAGCAGGCAAGTAAATGAGGTATTTATTGAAGTAGAGACAGCAGCTGGCTACCAAAAATTCATGTCTCTCCTACTCAGCATTATACGGAGTTGTCTCTAGAAGGCAAACCACCCCTCAACCCCCACCCCTACCACCTTGATACATTTCCCAGTCTCTTCTGCATGCAAGTGTTGCCAGTGACATTTGTACATGAACCACAAGGAGAAGGCATGTGCCACTTCCAGCCTGATAAGAAGTAGAAGACAGTCCTTAACCTTTCCTCTTCCACTGTCTGGAAAGGACTATGTGCCCCAGAAGATGGCAGAGCCACAAGACAGAAGGGGGCGTGGATCCCTGAGTCACCACATGGAGGAAAACCACCCACCTACAGAGATACCTTCAGTAAACGGTCATGTGAGCTAAAAATAAACTTCTATCGAACTTGTGCCAGTGAAATGTGGGGGTTTGCTACAGAAACAAGTTCTACCATGGCTAATATAATTAAATTTTATAACACACCTTTCTGTAAGTGAACAAAGAGATAAAATAATGTCATTTGATTCTTAATAACAATTCCACATGGCAATTAATTGTCACAAACATCAGAGATGTGAAGTAACTTGCCCAGCATCACACAGCTTGTAGGCAATGTGGCAGGATTTGAACCCGACTCCCACATCCTTCATCCATTCACTTTATATGACAATGTGCTCCTAGCTGGGGGTATAGATGAGAAAATCAGTCTGGGATGGAATAGTGATGTCTTCATCAACCTCTGGGTTCAGAAGCTTAGGGTTGGGGGTTTATCTCTGAGCTACCAGTGTGATTTCTGCCTCTGAGACACATGAAGAAAAAAACAAAAATCTGTCTCGGGTCTCCCCGTCCCCAAGCAGGGACAGGAAGTCCCAGGCTGGGCCCCTTTCCTCTAGCAGTGGCCATCTTTCTGGAGGGGTTTTTCTCAATCCACAGGGAGCTCCATTCTCTCCTCCCCGGATAGAGGAAATGAGGATGTCGAGACACTAGGCTCCCTCAGGCCTGGCTCTGCCCTCAGCAGCCTAGGCAGACCTCGAAGACATCTCCATTAGCCAGTCCAAGGTTGCCAGAGCTGAGGGGCACTCAGGCCCCCCATCCAGGCTGTGAGAATCATATTCTCCAGGGCTGGCTCAGCCATCAGACCGGGGGGCCAACAGGGACAGCCGGACATGGACAGATCCTGAGGTGGGTGAGTGGCAGGAGGGCCCACTGCACACCTGCAGGAGGACTGCTGCTCTCCATGAGTGGTCTGGAGTCATCTTTTTTCTCAGGTAACTTTTTTTTTCTCCACAAATGTCCTGATATTCAGACAGGGAGGTGTACTGTGTAATGAAGAGTTCTGAGCTCCTGAGAGCCAACTGATCTGGATTTGAATCCAGGCTCTGACACTCACTAGCTGTGTAACCTTGGATGAGTTACTAACCCTTTTTGAGTTCCTCAGTTTACCTATCCTGAAAATGGGGCTAATAATGTTTATGTCACAGGGGCTACTGAGACTCAGATTACATAATACAGTGGGCAACTGATGGTTTAAGAAGTGAGAGACACAGAATCAGAGAGTGTTCTAGCTAGAAGAGCCCTCAGAGGTCTGGTAAGGAAAACGAGGCCCAGAGAGCCAGCCCCTTGCCCTGGGTGGAACAGAGCAGGTGCTCATGGTTCATCCCGACTGCTCCGTTTCTGTCTTTTCTCTGCCTCCCAGTCTTCTTCCCATAGGAACTTCTCATCCTGGTGTGAAGAAGTGAACTAAAGCAAGGGAGAAAGAGAAAAAAGGGTGTCTCACTTCTAAGCCCCCTGTCACACTCAAAGGCCAGATCTCATAGGGTTTCCCACGGCTTTTGTGGGGTGGGGTTGGGGGGTGGTGTCCAGTGCTTAGAGCAGAAAGGACACTGGGCTTTTGCCGCTCAGAGGTAGGGCCAAGTCCTGGTGCTGCCTGTACTCAGCAAGTCTTTTTACCTCCTGCACCTCTTCCCCTCTGTCTTAGCCTGTTTTGTGCTGCTTTAACAAAATATCACAACATGGGTAATTTATAATGAACAGAAATGTATTGGCCCATGGTTCTGGAGGCTGGAAAGATGGAGAGGCCAGCATCTGACGAGGGCCCTCTTGCTGTGTTATCCCATGTTGGAAGGCGGAAGGGCAAGAGGGGCCAGACTCACCCAGTGATAACAGCACCAATCTGACCCATGAGTGTGGAGCCCTCATGACCTAATCACCTCTTAACCATCCCACCTTTCAATACTGCTACAATGGCAATTAAATTTCAACATGAGTTTTGGAGGGGACAGACATTCAAATCACAACATCCTTTGTGCATGGGGACAAGACACCTACTGCGAAGGGTCACTGGGTCGATACGAGACTGCACCTGCTGAGGCTGCTTTCCACGATGGCTCCCTCCTCACCAGCCCTGGGGTGCTGGCCTGTATGCCTCCACCCACCATCCCCCTTCTCAGCTTCTGAGTTATTGGTGGTATAGCCAGGCCAGTAACCCCAGATGGGCCAGTGCCAGAGTCAGAGACTCATCGAGGTGGGGTGGTTGAACCAATGTCCAACTCAGAGCCCTTATTCACAGGGAGGAGCTAGAGGGGGCGCACGGGAGGACTGCATCCATGACAGACACCCTTCAGAAGACTGGATTGGTCCCCCTCTGCTGATCCAGCACTCCTTTCCCGCCTCTCACTTCCTCTCCCGCCTCTCATTTCCCTGCCCCCTGCCTTTTCCCAACCTGAGTAAAATTTGCCATCCTGGTGCCCTCCCAGATGGTCCAAGCCCCGGTTAGTCTCTCTCCCCTTTTCCCGACCCAGGAACCTAGAGTGAGGAATTCTCCTGCCTCTCTCCCTGTAACGCTATACTGCTAATAAGATTAAAACATATCTCCCTCTTACAGCATCGATTCATAGCACTGATTTACTGTTGCTTCTCAGCTGCTACAAAACGGATGCGCGGACCGCCACCTTAATCTCTATCCATCTCCCCACTGCCGGGGAATAACTGCTAATTAATACCTTTCTACCTCCCAAAGCCTGCCAGCTTTGAGAGCCATCAATACTCTGTGGGCTCCAGGCCACCCAGCCCACTCACCCAAGCACTGGAGGCTCCAGCCCTGTCCAGAGGCATCCTGGGGTTCAAGCTGAAATAAAAGGAGGTGAGGGGTGGGCTTTTTCCCTCCATCATCCTCCCATGTGACACAGAGACACACACAGTGAACGAGCAGGAGGCAGTGGCTAACTCAGCAGTGATGGAGTCAGACAGACCTTAGTTCAAATCCCAGCTCCTCCACAAACCAACTATGGGAGTTTCATCTCTTGTCTCAGTCTCCTCATCTGCAAAATGGAGAGTGCAGTGGGACTCGCCATGTGGAGTTCTGCAAGAATTAAATCAGAACAGGTCTAGAATTGCTTCTTGGGGTCTGGAATGCTCTTTCCTCGGGTCTCCCCAGGGCCAAAGGGGACACTGTCATGGGCCAGCTGAGCCTGCATCACTGGTGTCAGGGAATTGCCAGTGACAGATTCCCAGTAATGGGGTCAGAGTCCAGAGAAGGCCCTTGCCGGGGAAGGAATCAGCTACAAACCTACACGCTGGCCAGGAGATGCCAACACCAGGGCTGAGCCAGACTTTTCTTGCTGTTTTCTTCCCTATTCATCTCGTAAGGCACCTCCTCCCAGAAGCCTTCCTTGATGACCCAATCTAGAGAAGCTGCTCTGCTCCTGGGTCCCTCACTATCCCACAGCCCTGCTTTACTCCCCTCACAGAGGTTCACAGCCAGAGGTAGGGTATCAATCCATATGTTTATTCTTGTCTCATCCACCAGAATGTCAGCCCACGCGGCCAAAGCTCTTGCCTCCCGTTCAAAACCACCTCCCAGGCACACAGTAGGAGATCAATAAATATTTGATAAAGCAGTAGTAAGTTATCCATTAGTATTAGCTAACAACAACAATAATAATAATATCCAAGAGTATCACTAATCTCTTCCCTTAAATGAAGACCTGATTAAATACCCTCTCTCCTTTAGTGAGGGAGCTCACAGTGAATTAAATAGCTATAGATGTCAGATGCTTTGGGCAAAGATGTATATCTTCACTCCCATTTGTTTTTAAGAGACAGAGTCTCACTCTGTCACTCAGGCTGGAGTGCAGTGGCATGATTATGGCTCACTGCAACCTTGACTTCCCTGGTTCAAGTGATCCTCCCACTTCAGCCCCCTGAGTAGCTGGGACTACACGAGTGTGCCACCATGCCCGGCTAATTCTATTCTTTGTTTGTTTGGTAGAGACAAGATTTCACCATGTTTCCCGGGCTGGTCTTGAACTCCTGGGTTCAAGTAATCTGCCCACCTCAGCACCCCAAAGTGCTGGGATTATGGGCAAGAGCCACAGTGCCCAACCAACCCCTGTTTTGCAGATGAAAAACTGAGACTCCGAGCGGTCATGTGCCCTGTCCAAGATGACCCATCTAGCTGGTGGCTCAACTCCCATTCAGACCTAAGTATGTCCCACACTAAGTTCTGCACTTGGCCTCTGATACCATTACAGCACCGTCTGGGCAGGGGAAGGGGAGGGCTGTTTCTCCACCAGAAATATCTAGATGCCAGGACTCTTTCCTCATGACTTCCACATTGAAACTGACAGCTTATAGGGCACCTCCTCCAAGAAGCCTTCCTTGACCACCCAATCTAGAGAAGCTTCTCTGCCCCCAGGGTCCCTCACTATCCCATAGCCCTGCTGTACTCCCCTCACATAGGTCCACAGCCAGAGGTAGGTTATGTATCTGTATGTTTATTTCTGTCTCATCCACCAGAATGTCAGCCCGTGAGGCCAAAACTCTTGCCTGGCCTGGCCAACTCCCCTTTTGCAGATAAGAAACTGAGGCTCAGAGTGGTCATGTGTCCTGTTCAAGACGGCCCATCTAGCCAGTGGCTTGGCTGATAGCAAGGCATTCCATGTGGTCGCTGGTAGACGGAACATGAGCAGCCTGGGAAGGGACAACAGCCTGGGCTTGTATCTGCATGGGGTACATGGGGAGGGTCAGAAATGCAGGGTGAGGGGCATCTAATGGGACGTGTGAACACCAGGCGGGATTATCGTTCCAAATTCCCCAGTCTGTCCCCACCTGCAGGATTCCCCTTCATCTCATCAACACCTGACACCCTGGCTGTTTCTGGAGGGAGGGGTGGGGGATGGGTGGCAGCTGTCAGCTCTGGAGGGGATGCGGGGAGGAAGCCTCAGGCCTGGGCCCGGCAGCTGTGCCAGCGGAAGCCAGCACCAGCTCTTTTAATAAAACATAATGAAGCGTGGGATCATAAAATATTTCGTTTAATTCAGGGGTCCCATGAGGGTGGGGCAGACCAATTGGGCTGGCAGAGGCGAGAGGTTTAGAGGGGGCGTCCTGTAGCTGGGCTTGGGGTGGGGAAGCCACAAGTAGGGGGGCACTGCCACAGTCGGGATCCCCAACAGCAACTGCCAGCCTCGGGTCCAGGGTCAGAGTCAAGGGGGGCTTTCTCACGGGCTTCCCTCCCAGCTTGGGAAGAGGCAGAAGTCAGAGGCATTTATCCCAGATCTGGCCCCCTCAAGCTGATGACCTGGGACAACCCAAAGGCCTCTCTGAGCCTCAGTTTCCCCACACATGGAGGAAAGGAGGGTGCAACCAAGCAGAAAATCTCCAGAACATCCCCCAGCCCAGATGGCCTGCACTTCCTCCTCATCATCCAGCCCACTCATTTTCAAATTCCTTTCTTGGCTATTTTATTTTCATTCAAAGTAAAGCTGGAGCTGAAGCCCTGTCTGTGAAAGCGCCAAAGCAAAGCTCTCAGCTTGATTGGGGCACGAGAACCCCCTCAATCATCATCTTGAGCCACATTCTCGCCTCCCAAAGTGGTCCCCTGGGCCACCTCTATAGGAAGTTGGGGTTCCAAGGAGCACAGTTTGAAAACCAAAAGCTGACTGCTAAGTCCTGCCTATGGCCTCCCATCCTTCAAGGCCCTGCTCTGCTCTTAGGACCTCACTGAAATCCTCCCTGATAGCAAGCCTTCCTCGGTCCTACCAACTGGGTTATCCTGGCTTTCTCCTTTCTCCTGAACATTTCCTGGAGTTGGTGATTACTGTTTTTGACTTGTTTGCAGCCCCAAGGCTTGCACAGGGTCTGGAACATAGATGTTCAATCAATAGCGCCCCTCCCCAATCCTGAACCCCCACACTTCACCATTACTCTTCCAGGTCTTATTCTTCATAGCAGTTACTACTTCCTTATGTTATCTGTTCGTGTATGTGTTAGCTGGCTGGTTGTATACGCTAGAAGGTAAGCTCCTGGAGGGCAGGTTTTATCTTTGGCCTATTCACCACTGTATCGCCAGTGCCCAGCACACTATCTGGAACATAGCAGGAGTCCAATAAACATGAGTTGAATGAATAAATGAATGAATCAATAGATGCGCTAAAGGAGAAAGGACGTGAACTCTCCCTTCCTTCCCTGAGCAGGTATGGCTCTGCCAGCCTTAATCAGCTCGTTCAGAGTTCTTGATGGACGTGAACTCTCCCTTCCTTCCCTGAGCAGGTATGGCTCTGCCAGCCTTAATCAGCTCGTTCAGAGTTCTTGATGCTTCTGGTGTGAATTCCAACGAGGTAACCATATCCTTTCTCCAGACCCCAGAGCATCCTCACAGGCCTTCATCAATTACCTAAACACATACTGATGCCTGCTCTGCACCAGGACCTGTGCCAGGCGCAGGGGACATGAAAAGGAGTCACAACTGGTCTCTGTACCCCATGGTGTTGTGAACATAGTAGGTACACAGAAAATATGTGTTGAATGAAGTGATGTCCCAGATGAGACCTGAATCATGAAGAAGATATAGTCCAAAGAAGAAGGTGGGTTCCTGCAGAGTCCGAACCACATGTGCAAAGGCCCTGGGACAGCTAGGAGTGCTGAGAGCCTGTGTGCATGGGGACAGGGCCTCCTGTCCAGTTTTATGTTCTCTCTAGCGAGTCCCTCAGATGGCAACCATCCTCCTCTTCTTCCCAGAGCACTGTACAATAGGTTCTCTCTGAGGCCACAGTTTCTGGGGAAGGAGAGGAAGGGGACGCAACTCTTCCCCTCAAGTGCCCTTGCCCTGGCCCCATCGCCATGGATGACATCTCCCTGGTCACTTGCACGCCCACCAAGCACCACACTCATCTGCTCAGACCCACATGCCGCACTAAATATAACCATCGCATATGCCTCTTCTGTCTCCTTTCTGAGGGAAATAGCATTGTTTAAGTAAAGCCCTTTAAATTTTAAAGAGTTGGGTTGTGTGCTCTCTGTGGGAAGCTTTTAGCAGCATGCTGGAAAGAAATAATAATAATAACGAGGCCAGAGACAACACAACAGAGCCGAGCTGCCACCCAGTGACTGCCGAGGCAGGGAAGGGCAACCCTGTGACCTTCCACAGTGGCCCAGCCACGGGGTCCGGGGCCACCTCCAGCTGCGGCTGGAGCCCCTGAGACAGGAAGAGCCACATAGGGTCAGGATGGGAAGTCCAAGCAGCCTCAGAATCACAGAAGGTCAAGTTGGAAGGGATTTCTGCAGAGAAGCAAGAAGGCAGAGAGCACAGGAAGCAGGCCAAATGGGTTCAAAACTCAGCATGGCCACTCACAAGCTGTGCAACCCCAGAGCCGGTGGCTTAACCTCTCTGCACTACAGTTCTTTCTCCTGTAAAATGCGGATACTAGCGGCATGCACCTCCTGGGGGGTTGAGAAGATTTCAGGAGTGAGGCAATACAAGCAGGAGCTTGTCACAGTGCTTGGTGCACAGCAAGTGTTCAATAAGCATTTGCTACTGTTATCACTTTGCAGGTGAGGACGAGGAGGTCCAGGAAGAAGAGAGCCTGGACCTGGCCACAACCCTATTTTGACTTCACTCTTTCTCTGGATCCACATAGCCGAGAGGCACTGCTTTATAACCAGTGTGGCTGTCGCAGATGCAGGACCTGGGTTAGAAGGAGGCAGCATCTTGTCAAAAGACCAACCTCTGCTTCTTGCTCTGAAGCCCTGTCCCCTGCAGCGCTTTTCCTGTCTGCATGAGGCAAACAGCACCAGTGGCATTTTCAGTGGGAAAGAGGAGCTTCGTGCTTCCTGGGGGGGAAGGGGGGGCAGCAGAGTCCGGGCCTCTGTGAGTGCCAGTGGGCCAGGGAGCCCACAGCTAGGGAATCTGTCTAATTGGGGGACTGATTTACCTCTAGCAAATGCACTTCATCTGTGCCCTGTGTCCCCTCCAGCCTCACTTCTTACCTGCAATACACATCCTTCACCCCTGCCTCCCAAGTCCCCCATGTGCCCCAGGCCTCTTCCAGACCATAAGCCTTTATCTTTGCTGCTGCTTCCTGCTCAGATCCCTCCACTCCCTTCTTCACTTGGCAAACTCCTATGCATCCTTCAAGACCCAATCATGCATCACCCCTTCTAGTGATCTGTGACTCTCCTCAACACCTCAAGCAGATTAAGCATTCCCTTTTCTGCACTCCCCCTATGATTTGGTAGCTATTTCAACCTTAGAATTTCCAATATTATGCCGTGATTTATTTGTTTGCCTGCCTATCAGCCCCAAGAGACTAAGAATTCCTTGAGGACAGGTACTGGGTCTTATTTGTCTCTGCAGCCCCAGCCCTAGTAGAAGGCCCGAGAAAGAGCAGATGCTTGGTGCAGGGCTGCTGACTGGAGCCGGAATAAGGCTTTGTCCTATGCTTCCAGGAAATGGAGCATCCCTTGTCACTGGCACAGCTATTCTTTGCCAGGGTTCTCTGGAGGCAGATGCTTCATCCCAGAGGCAGGAAGCTGGGGAGGCATCAAAATAGTCTTCAAAAAATATTTTGAGCATAAGTGGGGTGCTCCCTCTAAATCCTATTGCCCAGTGAAGAATCTTAGAATGGGATCATCCAGACTCACCCTTTCATTTTACGGACCCAGGAGAGTAGGATGAGCCACACAGCAAGTTAATGGAGAAGTTAAAATCAGAACCTAGGGTCCAGAACTGCGAGGCTAGTGCCCTTCCTACCAAACTGGTATTTTCCAAAGCAGCTGACAGGCTGATGCTAAGATGGTATGAAAGAAGTTTCTTAAAATTTCAAATACTCACATATTTATTTTAATATGAATTAATGAAAAATCTGGCTGGGTACGGTGGCCCACGCCTGTAATCCTGGCACTTTGGGGGCCGAGGCGGGCAGATTGCCTGAGCTCAGGAGTTTGAAACCAGCCTAGGCAACATGGTGAAACCCCATCTCTACTAAAAATACAGAAAAAATCAGCTGGGCATGGTGGCGTGCACCTGTAGTCCCAGCCACTTGGGAGGCTGAGTTATGAGAATTGCTTGAACCCAGGAGGTGGAGGCTGCAATGAGCCAAGATGCCATGGCACTCCAGACTAGATGCCGTGGCACTCCAGACTAGATGGAGCAAGACTCCATCTCAAAAAAAAAAAAAAAAAATCTAAGGTCAATACTACAAACCCATACATTGTTCCCTGGAACCAGACAAGCCAAAAAAAGAGTCCACTGAAATTTGATTTTAAGAAAATGATGGTGTAAAAATTAGTACAGATGGGGTGGCTGGGCATGTTGGCTCACACCTATAATCCCAGCACTTTGAGAGGCCGAGGCAGGTGGGTCACTTGAGGTCAGGAGTTCGAGAACAGCCTGGCCAATATGGCAAAACCCCGTCTCTATAAAAAATACAAAAATTAGCCGAGTGTGGTGGCATGCACCTGTAATCCCAGCTACTCATGAGGCTGAGGCATGAGAATCGCTTGAACCCTGGTGGCACAGGTTGCAGTGAGCCAAGGTTGTGCCATTGCACTCCAGCCTAGGTGACAGAGTGAGACTCTGTCTCAAAAAAATAAATTTTTTTTTTAAAAAAGCACAGATGAGACAGACATGACAAAAGTTGTGAAGAGGGTGACTGAGGTTTCTTTGGCAATCTCTGCAGTGTGTCCAGGCTCAGACCAGGGACTGGTTTGGAGCTCACCAGCCACAAGGCTGGTCACTCATGGGTGACCAAAGCTATCCTGGTGACCCGGGACCTGGCTCAAGGAGACAGAAGTGGTGCACCTGCCTGTGATGGAGGACTGGCCTACAGAACATGTCCCCATATTCAACTGGAAAATGAGTCCTCATCAAAGTCAATTTGAACCGTCAGGTACATGGAACAGGGGCTGGGTAAGGGAATATCACCTCAGTCAACTTGGACATTGAGACCCAATGGGGGTGTGGGTGAAATTTTCTCCCTGAGGCATATTTGTTCCCCTTAGGCAACTCATCCCCTCCTAAAGGATCACACACCACCGAGCACATAGGAAGGGCTGAGATGGATCTGCATCGGGGCAGGGCCAATAGCAGGGCTGGTGGAGGATGGCAGAGCCGACAGATGGCATGTCGGCGAGGGCAGGGGCACTCTGTCTTGCCCAGAGCACTTTAGAGAATGAGCCAGGGAAGAAATTGCCACTGGTATTTGTCATGGCAATTTCAGCAAAGCACGAAATGGGTAAGTGTCTCATGAATTTCAACGGACAAAATTAGTCCTCATCAAAGTCAATTTCAACAGTCAGGTAGATGAGAAAAGGGACTGGACAAGGGAAAACAGAGGATCGTGAGAAAAGCCACCTCAGGCAACTTAGAAGCTGGGAGCTAAGAGGACTGCCGGTGGAAGTTTCCCTGAGGAATATTTATCTCCGCGTAGAAGCCAGCTACTCCCTGAGCTCCAGCTACTCCTTTAGATCCCTCTAAAAGGGGCAATGGCACTTCCAGCTCTCAGGTGAAGGATAAAGATCCAGTGGTCCAAAGTGCTAAGTTACTTAAGAGTATCCTCCTTTCCCCCTCCCGCAAGGGTGAGAGCAGCCTCTGGCAGGAGTAGCGGAGGCTTGGAGAGTGCCTGCCTTCCATTTAGAAGAAGACAGCTTTCAGCCTCTTCATAACTGATGTGGACCAGGCTGCACATGATGGGAGCCAGTGGGGACGGTGGAAAGATGACCTAAATGGATCTAAGGAGAAAGAACGTCTCCATGGGAAATAGGGTGGAAAATAGACTGGGGAATGACGAATCGGAGAGCCCTGGGGTGAAGTAATCAATCAGCAAGATGGACTAGGGCACAGGGGAGATGTGGAAATGTCGAAGAGACCAGAGTAGGAAGGACACACTGCAAAGGTCAATACCAGCCGGTGGAGAGCGCTAGTGCTTCCGCTTTGCAAGCTGCAATGTGCCTCCAAAGTTGTCTGCCCCTTCAAATCCACGTGCCGCTGAAAAGCCAAATTCTACCGTGTACCCTAAAACCCCATTCTCATACGCTACTTCCTAGCTCAGGAAAAATCTACCATGGAACCCGGGACTGGACACAAGAGTAAGCACCATATTGCTGCTATTGTTGTAAATGTAAATAGCTACCGATCATTAGTTATATATATGTTGTCTCATTGCATCATCGCCACAACCCCGTCAGGTACAATGAGCATCATAGAGCGTTTTATAAATGGGGAAACTGAGACTTAGTGGGATTGTGCTGGATCTCTGCTGCTTGGACCCCAGCTTGTTCTCTTCCCTTTCTCCCAGCTCTGCACATTGGAGGCTGGTCTGTATGGGCTTCCAATAGGGTTGATCAATGGATGGCACCATCAAGGGACCCAAAGGCAGGAAGAGGGTAAAGTTAGGGTATTTCTCCCTCCAGCTTCCTGCCAGGCCCCCAAGAGTTGGCTGTAATCCTCTACACAGAGCCACCTGACTGTCTGGCAGTCCTCTTGGCACAGCCCAGCCTGCTTTCTGGTTACATCTCTCCTCCAGGCAACAGGTAGAAAGTGCCCGATTCTTCTAGCTCCAAGGTGCTGCACCATCCCCTGCAGTTTTCCAGAAATCCTATGCAAATAGTCCCTTGAACAAGCCCTCCTCAGACGTTCCGGGCTGAGCCTGCCATTTCCTGCCGGAACCTGATTGATAAGGAGTGAAGTAACTTGTTCCCCGGGTCACAGAACATAGAAATGGTGGTGCCTCCAGAAGCCCGTGTGGTTCCGTCTGAACCAAGGTTTCTAACTGCAGATGTTCACGTCGGCCACCTTCACAGACTGGCCGTATCTGCAGCCACCTGCTTCACTATGTACTTAACATTTTTAACTTGACTCATTTTTTACTTAAAGCCATTTTTTTTTAAAGAGGGAGAATTTAAATCACTGTCCCAAATGGCAAATTGGTATCAATTGCCTTAAACAGAGAGTGACTGAAAAATAATTACAATGAAAACAAAACACTGTTATTAAAAGCCTTGCCCCCTCTGGCTTGCTGGAGGCTGGTTGCCCCAGACCCATTATCTTTTTGTTGGAAAGAAATCAGCTTGTGACAGAGGGGAGTTAAAGCATGAGAGCATCAGACAATCTGAGAAAAGCAAAGGGAAAGCCACCCCCTAGCTACGATTCCTTGTGACTTTCTTCCTGTCAGTGGGCATGCCACACCCAAAGAGGAACATTGTCCTAGACCAGCACTGTCCAGTAGAGCTTCTGGAAGTGCACAACCCCAATACTGTCATCACTAGCCACCAATCACTGTTGAGCACTTAAAATGTGACTCATGTGATTGAGGAACTGAATTTTGTTGAATTCAGCTAAATGGAAGCTGAGAAAACTTGCTTAGTTTTAATTTAAACGTCAGTAGTCACACATGGCCACGTATTGAAACAGTGTAGCCCTAGACTGTAAGCCCCAGTGGGGCAAGAACTTGCCTATTCACTCTCCTCTGGATTTCTAGAACCCAACACAGTGCCTGACCCCCAGGAAACATCCAATGAATATCTGCTGCACGAATGAACAAGAGCCAGAGAAGGAAGGAAGGAGGGAAGGGAAGACGGGAGGAAGGGAGGAAGGAAAGAAGGGAATAGGTAAGTTCTTGCCCTCTTAGGGCTTACAGTCTAGAGCTGCACTGTTCCAATCAATACATAGCCATGTGTGACTACTGACATTTAAATGAAAACTGAGCAAAGTGTCTTGGCTTCTATTAACTGAATTCAACAAAGTTCAGTTCCTCAATCACACAAAGAAAGAAGGAAGGAAGAAAGAAAGAAAGGAAGAAAGAAAGGAAGAAAGAAAGAAAGGAAGGAAGGAAGAAAGGGAGAAAGGAAGGGAGGGAAGGAAGGAAGGAAGGAAGGAAGGAAGGAAGGAAGGAAGGAAGGAAGGAAGGAAGGAAGGAAGGAAGGGAGGGAGGGAGGGAGGGAGGGAGGGAGGGAGGGAGGGAGGGAGGAGGGAGGAAAGGAAGAGAGAGACTATACTGCTTCCTGAAACAAGAAGTTCCTTTCTGCAAGCCAGACTGGCCTGGGAATGGCTAACTCTTCCCCATGAGGTAACCCCTATGCTTTCCGTGGGGTAACTTGTCCTTCTTCCCCCCACCTTCCCAAAAGCTCCCCAGCCAGGCAACAGGCCCTAGGAATTGGCCTTCTGATGCCTCTTCCCTTCCAAGCCCAGATCAGACCCACTTCTCTGCTGCAGGCAGGAACAAAGAAGTCTTTGTGAGGTGACTGCCTTTGCCGCCCCCCACCTCACGCCTTCCGCCCCTGCCTGGGACATTAGGTGCTGGGCGACAATGAGCAACTCATCACCTGCTTCTATGGAACCAGACACCTGGCCTTCCTTCGGCTCTTGGCTGTTGTATGGCCTGAACACCCACTGGACAAAACCAGAGCACTCGGGCGGTGAGCTCCAGCTCAGGATGCCACAGCTACCCACCCTCTGGCCGCCCCAGCCTCTGCCAGTGTATCGGAGGCTTGTGCTGCCCCTCCCCCAGCCCAGCCCAGCCCAGAATGATGCCAAGGCAGCCAGTGATGGACGCCTTCCTCTGGGGCGGTGTTAGGGATAAAAGGAGGAAGAGATGGTGCTGGGGAGATAAAGGAAGCACCAACGACTGCTGACAAACAAGCCCATCAGAGGAGCGCTGAGCGCCTCTGCAGAAAGAGAAACAAAAGGGCAAAGGGAACAGCTTGGCAAAGGAACAAAAAAAAAAACCCAAAGGCTCAGCTGCTTCTCTCCCTGGCGACTCCCAAGCTGTCCTGTGATGTAGGAGGCTGGGGGTTGCTCCCTACTGAAGCGCTGCCAAGGTCCCCACCCAATTTCAGGGGACCCAGAGGCTTCCCCGTGCCAGGCTGTTCAGGTGGTGGGTCCACCTGGCCAAGCCCTGGGACAGATCCCTGACATTGAAGGAGAAGACCTGCCCGCTACATCATGCTCAGTGCATGCAACAAAGGAGGACTCATTCCTCTCTCTGGCCTCAGTTTTCTCATCTCTAAAATGGGGAGAGAGGAGATAGTGCAGATAATTTCCCAGCGCCCTTCTGGCTCAGATGCTCTGTAATTCCAAACCCAAAGATTCTTCCAGTGATCCACGTGGGGAAACCTGCCACGCATCCTCTCCTCCTGGGCATCGAGGGTTATAAACACTTCTTCCCCTTCAAACTTGGAGGGTGCTCCTACCATGTGGTCGGGAGCCAAACATCATCAAGGGAGCAACCACTTTTCAAACACCTACTGTGTGCTAGCCACTGTGCCTATGGTCTCCTGGTATTATCCATTCACGCTTCCCAGCAGCCCCCACCCCATGAGGACACCGTGAAGAGTTACAAGTGCAGTTGAAGAAACCAAGGATAAAAGCAATGAAGAGGTTACTTGAGTCCACATATTGAACAAGTGGTGGAGGTGGAATCTGAAGGCCGGTTAGACCACAAAGCCCATGCCCACTGGAGATCTAGAAGCTTCTCCCCAGGACCACGCTCTCCTCCCTTGGGCCTCTTGGATCAGGCCCAAGTTACACACTCGGGCTGGGGCAGCCTCATTCCAGGCTGCGCAATCTTGGTAGGGCCTGGGCAGGGCCCTGGCTTTCGCTTCTTGCCGAGTCAGGATGTGCTGGGAGAAGTGGGCCATCTCCAAATGATGGCATTTCTTTCTGGAGTCCATTGTCTCTTTGGGCAGCTCAGAGCAACCATTTATAACCCAGTGGAGGTTCGAAAGAGCTTCCAGCTTCAGGTGGCCCAGAAAAGCCAAATTAATCTTCCTAGAGCCGTGCTCTGGGAATGCCACTCCACTCTTTTCAACCGTTCCCCTCAGCCCATGGGCTCAAATCCAGACCGCTTCCCTAGCAGGCAGGTCTCTGCCAGCTCCTCCAACCTCCTCCCCAGCTTCTCAGCCAGGACCTGCGCTTAAGCAAGGCCACGTGCCTCATGGCTCCAACCCTCACCTGCCCAGATGGCATTCCCCCTTCTCCCCCCAGCCTTTTGCATGTGCTGTTTCTTCTGCCCGGAACCCTCTCCTGACCTGTCAAGATTGTTTCAATCCTTCAGAGCCTTCCTGCGCCACTGCCTTTAATCCCCAAAGACATAAGCTTGGTTCAAGCCCTGTATTGGCTATTTGATTACACGTGATTTTTTATCGTTCCCAGTGAACGTGGGATTGCCCACAACCTGAAACTTCCCGAGATGCCTCTGTCAGTCCAGAATTAGGCCTGGGGCAGCTGCTTAATTAATGGAAGTGACTGGATCATGGACTTCTCGGCCAAAGCAGCTCGAGCAGAGGGAGAAGAAACAGTGACCCCACTCTCATCTCGGAGTCTCCACGGCCTGCTGGTCCCATCAGGAGGAAGGGAAAGAAAGGTTTCATGCCAAAAGCTTTCATGTGCTATTACTCTCTCTCACTTACCCTCTATTTTTAAAAGACAGGGAAACTATGACTCAGACAGTGAGTGTCTTGCCCAAGGATACTTTGTTAGGAAGTGGTCGACAACATGAGCCCAGTGCAGATGGAAACCAAAGCACATTAACCCCAGGTGGCTCCCCCACAGAGACAGGGATTAGGAAGGATGGGCATACCTAGGGGTGTGCTGGCAAATGTGTAACAACCAATTCTGGGGTGAGGGAGGCCCCAGTGTATAGTTTGCTGATTTTCATTGTGTGAATACTCCAGTAATGGTCCATTTCAAGCTACCAATGGGAAAAATTCAGAGTTGGGAAGAGATGTGCAAATCGGTGCCTGCGTGTGAATCTGGCTCTGCCCCTCACTCAGGCAAGTCACACAATCTTTCCAAGCCTCTTTACCTCATCTGTAAAGGTGGAGAATATTATCTTCCAAATGGCCATTTCTGGGATAGTTGAGTATGATGTTATGCGTGAACATGTCTGGCACAGGGTTTGGCACATAGTAGCTGCTCAGTGAATGCTCGCTCCTCCCTCCCTCCTTCCCTCCCTCCCTCCCTTCCTTCTTTCCTTCTTTCCTTCCTCTCTTCCCCCCTCCCTCCCTCCCTCCCTCCCTTCTCATCTTTCTTCCTTCCTTCCCTTCCTCCTTCCTTCTTTCTTTACCTTCCCAAATCCCCCTACCATTGACCATCTAGGACAGTCCCCTCTCCAGGGAGAACATAGAAGGCACACGAAGCCCCCTTGGTCTTCCCACCACCTTGCAATGTTGGCCCCTCCTCCAGATGCCAGCTGTGATGCCACAGTGGTCCATGGAATGGAGAAGGACAATGGACACATTCTCACACCAGAAAGTACTTCCAGAGGCAACTGAGTAGGGCCAGGAAACAAGCCTGGGTCTGGTGTTTGAACCAAACCTCAGGCTCAGGGGAGACAGCATTCATTCATTCAACAAACACATCTTCAGGATCTATGTGCTCAGAGCCAGGCCGGGTGCCAGGGCCGGGGGTGCAGGGATGCTCACCCCCAAGAGTTCTGTTCAGGAGGGAGACTACCCTCAACCATCTCCAGCCCCAGAGGGGGGCTGCTTTCAAAGTGTTGCCCAAAGTGCTGCTGCCAACATGCTTAGGGCACACCTGAGTCTGTGTGTGTGTGTGGTGGGGGGGCTGTGGAGGGAGGATGTGGGTGAGCAGAGACTTGGAGAAAGCCTTATAGGGAGCCAGGGGCTGTGCTAGCTGAGGGCAGATGTCTGCTCTCTGAGCCAAGAAAGGGCGGAAGTTGGGGAGGAGGCAAAGGATGGAGAAGCTAAGGCCAGAAATCTCTGAGCAGGACAAGACTGTAGGGACAGGGGAGACAGTGAGTTCTGGTCTCAAACTGTGTGACCATGGGCATGTCAGTGTCCTCACCTGTGGACTGGGGATATAACACCCACTTGGACAGCAGTGGAGGATGGAGGAAGTCATATCAGCAAACTGGCTACAGCAGCACGCAGCTCACAGTGCACACTTCAAGTCAAAGCTTACTGGCCTGTAAGCACATGGGAAACTGACCTGTCTCATGCCACACCCCTGCGGACTGAATGAAGCCCAGCAATGGGTTAAGGATGGGAGGAAGGCTGAGCTTGCAGCCACAGAATCTGGGTTCCAGTCCAGCCACTGCCTACTGCCATCCTTTCATCTTCCCGGGCCTCATTTTCCCTCATCTGTTCAACGGGTACAAGACCAGCTGTCTCCATGTCTGATGTGAGATCTAAATGGAATAATGGGTGTGGAAGCGTTTTGTCCATTTTCTAGTACTGCCAGCAGGTAGAGAGTTAAGATGTCTAGTCAGGGCCTCTGCTACTTTGATTATCTGAGAAACTTCAGAAAGAAAGAATGTAGTTCCAGGATCAGAACATCTTTGCTGCCAGGAAGTCCATCTGCAAGTCCAGCCTCAATTCCACATGCTATAAGCCTTTTCACACAATTTTCCATAGAAATAAAAAGCCACATGCTCAGCCCTCTTCAAAACCAGGATGCACATGTCGAAAGGCCAGAGGTAACCTAATCACCCAAACAAACAACCTGACTGATCACCTGCTATGTGGAGAAGACTCAACAGTGAGCAGAACCAGATGGGGTCCCTGCCTGCGTGGAGCAGGGTCTAGTGGGTCAGGGGATTGGAAGTTCACAATAAGACTGGCTCCATCTGTACATTTTACTAGCAGGGAACAGCTTGTGTCTCAGACTGCACTCAATGGGCCTCAAGACTCCAGGGAAAGACAGAGGACAGGCGGTGGGATTGGTCATCCCCCAGCCAGAGGGCCATGAACCATCCTCTGTGCATTACCAAGAGTGCACTGACTGGCAACTCCAAGGCTGGCACCGGTCATCACACCTAGGGAGGTTATCACATGCGATCCTTCCCTTGCAAGCAGCAGAAATTGACGCTGGACACTCAAGCCAAAAAAAAGTAACCAATGAGAACACTGTGGAAAAGTCGAGGACCACAAGGACTGGGGCTGCTTCAGCGGGTACTCATCGTTACCATGGTTTACAATAGTAACAAGCATCAGAGCCCACGGGACTAACCAAGAGCTCGGCTTGTAATGCCTGATTCCACCCTCTCAGCACCCTGGGAGGTAGGTCCCATCATTATCAGTCTCAGGAAACCAACAAAGGATGGTTTCCAGGGGGTCCCAATGGCAAGGGGGACATTCTAGTGATTCTCAGTCTTTGTGACAGTCTGCTCAATATTCAGATTCCAGGGCCCACCTTGGGGATGCCTTACCCAGTAGTCTCACTCACCAAGATGTCATGCAATTTGTGTGTTTGGGGGGTGGGGGAGGGTGGGGGTGATTTCCCAAAGCAAATCTAGTACGTGGCCAGGAGATGTAACAAAGACTGGTGGACAAGACAAACACCAAGTTCCTTTCCTGGGAGGGGACTGAAATCTGAGTCTCAGAAAGACCCCACCCCCAATCCACCCCCTGTCCACGACCTGTCTCTCCTGCTATTTTGGGCTGCAGAGGTGGCTGAACAGGGCCTACACCTCCAGCCCCATACACACTACCTTTATTTGCTCTGTCCATGGAATCTTGGCCAGGGGTCTCAGTGAACATGGGCCCCCTCCACTCCGGGAGCTCACTGAAAGCATAAAGGTGGGTTCCAGGATCTCACCACCCCAATCTTCCTTGGAATTTCATCCTAAAGAAGGACACCTCCTAGGAAGTGATGTCATGTGTTTTACCACTACTGACATTTATCATTTGAAATGAACAGCTTTGCACCCTCCTACAAGTAGTAAGGGCTGCTGTACTCCCTTTCTAGTGATGAAAAAGCAGCTGTCTCTGGATTGCTTCAGACCTGGTTTTGAAACTCCCAGTTCCTCCACATACAAAAGATCCTGAACCTCCTTTTATTTAAAAAAGAAAAAAGAAGAAGAAAAGAAAAAAGAGGGGAAGGGAACAGGAGTGGATGGGGGAGGAAAGGAGGTGGAGAGGGAGGATGGACAAAACAGACTGTCATTCATCTCTTCGGAAACATGCCCAGCCTCTCGCTGCCCTGGGATGAGGATCACACTCATAGGCCTTGCTCTTTTCAGATGTGCCCTGCCCACAGCAGATGCCTATTCATTCTCTTGGTGATGGCAATAGCTTTCAGGAACACTCCCTCTCCCATCTGTGCAGATGAACACCCTGGATGATTCTATTTCAGTGTGGGTTTGGGAAGGAGTCAGGCATCCAGACAGGAGACTGGACACATCCATGTGGCTGGGGCTCAGGAAATTATCACCAGGAGATAGCGGAGCATGGAGGGAGGAAGCACAGGTCAGGGAGTCAGACAGCCCTGTATCTGAATTCCTGCTTGCCATTTAACGACTCAGTAGCCTTGGCAAAGTTACCTAGCCTCTCTGAGCCTCAGTTTCCTCATCTACAAAATGGGCCTTATTTTACTTCTCAGGGTGCTTGTAAGGATTCTATGAGACAAGAATGATAAACCACATGGCATGATGCCTGGCTCGGTTAGGGCCAGAGAGAGATAATAGCCCCTTCCTCCCTCTAAATGAAGCATCAATTTACCACTGACCTTAAACACCACAGGGGCAGGGGACTCCTCTACCAAGCTCAGAGCCGCTTTCCCAATGCTCAGCACCGTGTCTGGCACATGATATACAATAAGCATTTGTTGGATGCATGAATACATGAATTCCTGGTGGCCTGGGGCTGTAGCAGAGGTGGGCAAGGTGGTAAGCCAGGCTGTCAACTGCCCAGGTTAAATACCTCTGCAAATTCCAGGAAACCCAATTAATAGAACTAACCAGCCTCCTTTTTGTTGGTCTCTGCCTTTGAAGTCACACACTGCTATAAACCAGGCACCTAAGCAAGTCCCCTAAACTCCTCCACCTCCTTCCCCTACTCCCTTCTCTGCCCGTCTTGGGAGAGTGTAGCGAAGTTCAAGTATGTGTGTGACTGACGTTCTGAAATATCAGAGTAGCCAGGCAAATCTGAGGCATCACTCAGATGACGTGGGTCCTTCTCTGTTCACATGCCCTGCCCAAGGGAGTCTTTGTGGCCAGAGAGGGGAGATGTGGAGGACAGAGGAGCCCGGGGCAGAACTAGGAGGGAGAGGGAAGGAGCCTGCGCTTCTGTCGTTAACAAGTCTGAAACCTCTGAACCTCAGTTTCCTAGTCTGTGAAAAGAAGGTCTTAAATCCATCTTGCAGCATGAATGAGGACTGCGAAGCAGCAGCCAGCATCCTGCTTGACACATCGCAGCTGATCCATATAATCGGGGCTACTGAAAAAACAAAACCCCAGCTACGATATTAGCTGCGGAGGAAGGGAGCAGTCTAAGGCTGTGAAAGACTTGTGTGGAAGAAGCGCTCCATGTGGGCCTCATCTCAGCATCCACTAGGGCAGCTCTGCTTTCGGACCTATCATCTTGCTCAAGGTATGGAGAATTTAGGAGGGTGATAATGTTTCCTCCAAACGGGTTCTCCTACTTTAAAGAAAAAGAAAAATACAAAAGTTTCAACACCACCGAAGTGAGTGATCTCCGAGGTCGCTCCAGCTCCAATATTCTCTGCACTTAAAACACGAAAATGAAAAACTCCCATTTGCAGGGTGGTTGGGGGGTGGAAGAGGGGTGGAGTTTATGACTAGGGGCGGGGCCCCGCTGGAGGGACATGGGCGGGGCAGCCTGCAAGGGATTAGGAGCCTTAGTTCCCCCGGTTGGGGCTGGAGAAGAAACCCTACCGCGCCAGAGCCCCCGCCCGGTGGGAAGGGGGCGTGTGAAGGGAGGATAAATATATAAAGTCGTCACACCCGCTCGCGCGCGCAGAGCCCCCGCAGTCTCGGCGCTGCGGCTGCGGCGGCCCAGCGGAGACAGCCCTTCCATCCCACCCACCTGCTGACACGCGGCTGCGGAGACAGAGAACCAGAGAACCGGCCGGGCCACCCACCTCCGCCCGCGCAATCCCGGAGACCCCCGGCTGGGGCCGTGGGCTACCCCTAACTGGGGCCGCCCCCACCCTGCTGTCAGCGGAGCGTTTCCCAGGGCTGAACAGCGGCTGAGGAGCACTCCTCCACCCCCAGCCCGGCGCCACTATACAGGCTCCAGTGCAGGACTTCCCAGAAGTGCCCAGGCACAGTTCACGGGGGCTGGAGGAGCTGAAAACGCCCCAGAACACTCCCGGGAGCCCCGAGAAATGTGGGATTCTCCTCTGGAGGGTGTGATTCTGGGAAGTGGGGAGCCAGGGCAAGGACTTCCGGCCCAGCCAGTGCGAGGGGCAGCGGCCTCCTTCCTCCTGCCAGACCCGACTCTCTAGCGTCGGGCACCCTTGCTCTGCCACGCGAATGGGGCAGAACCGGCGAGGGCGCTCTGGCCGTGTCCCTCCCCGAGCAGTGACCGCCAGTACGTTCGTAAAGGCCGGCCCGGGTTGCTCCTTTCTCCGCCCTCCGAGGCAGGTGGCCCTGCAAAGCCGCTGCCAGGTGCACCTCTCTCGGCCACCTCCAGGAAGGGCGCCCTCCTCCGGCACGGCCCGCCTCTTGCGTCTCTCACGGACTCTTCTCGCACCCCGCCCCCCATTCTGGGCACAGACTTGGAAGGAGGAAGGAGGGACCCCACCCTCCTGTGCTCTCCTCTGCGGAGAAGAGAGGGCTCCCGGCGGCCTCGGACCTCCCTCTGCACCCCAGAGGCTCAAAGTTTCCCATTCGCGATCCGGGTCTGCGCTCTTCCTTCATCCTGCGCAGCTGAGCTCGGAGGCCTCGCTGGCTCCCCCGGCCCAGATGCGCTCACCCTCAGCCACGCCAACCCCCGCCTCCCGCAGCCCGCAGAGGCGGGCAAAGGGATCGGAGGCGCCAGGATGCCGGGTCTGCTCTCCGCAGCCCGGCAGCCAGAAGAACGCTGCTCCCGGGTTCCAGGGAGAGCTCGCAGGGTGGGGTCCTGACGGAGCCAGGGTTTCCCACCAAGCCCTTCCCATCAGTCCTCTCCACCACCCTGCCTTGTCTCTCTGTTATGCGCATTCCCAGGAAAAGGGGTGCTTACCTTCGGTCCCCATCCTTCAACCCCCGCTCCCTGCAATGTCCAGGTGAGGGCTCCAGTGCCTTTCAACAAACCCAGTGCCCTCTCGGCGGCGCTGGAACCGGGACCTCCCCCATATAACCTTTCCCTCTAGAGGCATCCGAAGCCGGGAGCCCTCAACCCAAAGTTGAGGGGGTAGATTTTGATCCACTTTGGAAAGTCTCTTGTTCCAAGGATAGGGGAACAAAGTACAGGGTTTGCATTCCTTCTGGGTTACACCAACCCCTCCCCCCTCGCTGTCAGGACTACCTTCCAGGCTCAAATTCTGCAGCTTCTCCTATCAGCAGACCCAGCACTCCCCAAGGACTTCGGGGTAGAAGGAGTTGGGGTAATTTTTAAGGGGGCACCCCTTCCTAGCAGGCACTCTCGGAGCCTAAGCAGGCACCTCCTGCTGGGAGAAGGCTATGGCATAGGACAGAGGTGATGTCCACCTCTATCACCCAGTGGGGCTCGGGGTCGAGACCTTATCGATCATAAAGACGACTTTTTGGCACCTCGCGTCCCCCTCCCCCTCCGAGGCGGAGCCAGGCTCTGACTCCAGCCAGGCTGAGGTTGGCACCAGGCTTGGAGGAGGATCCCCGACGCGGACCCTCTAGTCTCGGTGCCCGCGGCTCTTCGCTGGTCCCGCCTCCCTCCCGCCTGGCTTTTAGCCTCGCGTTGGCTCTCCGCTCACTGCGCGAAAAGGTTTCGGCTCTGTCACCATTTAAGACCCACTACGCGGCTGCGCTGGACGGGAGGCCGGCCGCGAACCGCGGACCCTGGGGCTGCGGAGCCACCTCTCGCTGGCTCCGGAGAACCCGCTCAGCTTCAACCTCCTTCCAGCTGGCTTAGTCTAACCCGGGAGCAAGTCCACACGGGACACACACACACACACACACACACACACACACACACACACTGAGCTGCTCACAACTCCCCAGTCCCGGACGCGTCCATACCTCCCTGCACACAAGAACCACACGCTCCATGGCACGCATACACACACTCCCAGGCCCACAAAGCACACGACCCCCAGGCACCTCCACCCCCACCCATCCCAGATAAGCACACTCCTGCCCAAGTCCCGTCTCCTGTGCACACAGAAATAGTAATCCGCTGTCGTACACCCCTAGAGACCTGCACACTCGGGACACGCGTGAAACGCCAAACCTCACATACCCACCCCCTAACACCTCACACCCACAATGACACAAGCTCACACACTTCACATCCTCACCGGGAAGCTGGCACATGTTCACACCCCCCCAACATTCTCTCACACTCTCACACATACACCTTCTCCATGTAACTGACACAGACACTCTAACACCCCTCCAGACACTCGCTCACTCACACACAGATCCCACACCGTCACACACACAGGCGCACACACACTTGCATCTCTAAATACACTCCCGCACCTTCTCCCCACATAGCTCCTTCCCGGACACCCTCACGCAGAGACACAACAAAGACACACGATTGTATACACACACACACACCCTGGCACAAACCCATGAGCGCTCTCCCCAGAGGCGTCCTCCCTCCCTCATCAAGCCAACCAGCTCCACAGACCCGAGGCAGGACCGGTGCTCGTAGCCCGAGCCTCTCGGAGCGACCCCAGCCCGCGCTCTCCCCCGGTGCCCCATCCCCGCGCGCGTTCCCCGCCCGGCACCCGCCAGGCGCCAGCGCACTCACCGCAAGCCAGGTCCAGGATCGCGGCGAGCAGCAGGCAGACGAAGCGGCGGAGGCTCGGGGCGGCTCGCATGGTGCCCGGGAGCTGGCTGCGGTGGCGGGGCGGCGGCGGTGGCGGCGGCGGTGGCGGGTCCCCTCGCCATGGGCTCAGACGCGCTCCTGCCTCCGGCCGCTGGCCGAGGCTGTGGCGGGCAGAGCGGAGCGCCGCGGGGGCGCCCCCATGCCGCCGCGGCCGGGCCGCCCAGGCGCCCGGCTCGACTCAGCTCCGGCTCTGCGAGGCGTAGCAACCCTCGAGCTCTGGGCGTCCTCGGGGCGCGCCGCGGTTCTCGGCTCCCCGGCTGCGCGCGGTGCCCACCGCGGCCCGGAGTCGGATCGGCTGCAGCGCCGGAGTTTGGAGCTGAATCGCGCTCTCTCTGCCTCGCGCTCGCCTCTCCCGGCGGCAAGAGCACCCCGCTCCCCGCGCCCTCCCTCCGTCCCTCCCCCTCTCCCCGCCCCCCGCCCTCCTCGCCCTCCCCTCGCCGCGCTCTCCGGGTATTATACAGACTTTTCTTTAATCCTTTCTGGGCTGTTCGGCTCTCGTCCGCTAAGCCGATTTATTGCAGGGAGAAGGAGAGCTCACCCCTTCCTAACCTCCCCTCTCCCCTCACTCAAAACTGGCTTGCTGCCTCCAGCTTCTTAACCCTTACCCAGGTGACCCAGCAACCCGCCCTGGAAGCTATGCTCTGTCGGATCCCCCTTCCCCTAGCACCCCCGCATCCCCGGGATTACCAGCGCCCTCCCCACTACCCAGTCTGATGAAAGGAGGCAGCCTCCCTCCCGAGAGGGAAAGATGCCATCCTGGGAGCAGGGCAGGCAGGGTGTGGCTCTAGAGTTCTGGCCTTGCCAAAGATGAATGCCCTCATTGGGCAAGATTAAGGGGTTTCCGTGTTCTGAAACTTCCCCAATTACGGCTGCTCCTTCCCCCAGGGACCCACGGAAATGGGGTGTGTTCTGTCTTTTTTCCACATGCTGGGATCCAGCCAGGAATGGGTGAGGAACTGGTTGTTTCCTCCTGGCACAGACCAAGTTTCCACCTTTTTGCCAGACCTGACACCATTTTTCCCCACGTCTGAGAAGAACGGGTTTGGGACTTGTATGTTACCATTACTCTCCCACCAACACACACACACACACACGCACACACCATTGAGCCTCAGCCCTGGCGGTGGACCTTGAGGCCTTCTGTGAGGATGAAGCCTGGCGGTGAACCTTGAGGCCTCCTGTGAGGATGAAGCCTGGCGGTGGACCTTGAGGCCTCCTGTGAGGATGAAAGGGAGGGGTACTCTAGCCCTTGGGGTGGGCTGGGGATGTGGTTAGATGAGGAAGTTCAGGAGATAGAATTTCACCATTGGTAGGGACCCAAGAGATTGGCAAGGGCCAGAAAAACCAGGGGCAAAAGTGGCTCAGAACTCAGGTGGGGCCCTTTACCCAGGCCTTCTATGGAGAATCTCCAGCTTCCCTAGCTCTGGCAGGTTTCTGAGTCAGGCTGTTGCATTGTTTACCTACATGGGCAATGGGTACATAGCCAGTTCCATCTCCAGCAGCCCTCTGAGAGCAGTGTGGGGAGTAGGGTGGGCAATGGGTGGTTGCTGGGCTGCCTCTCGGTGAGCTTTGTGCAGAGATGTCCATGAAAGCAAACTGCTCCCTCCGCCTGCCCTCTGGAACCTCACCCCATGGCCTCCCAAGGCAGCCCTGTGGCTCAGCTTGCTCACCCGCCCCAGAAGCAGCGATTTGCATTTATGAAGATCTGAAAGCATACGTTCACCTGACAGGCTTTAGAATGATCCTCTCAGTAAAATAATAACAATGATCATAATAAACCCTTATAAATAGGTGTTTGATTACAGTTTGTCCCTACGTGGGAATTTTTTTTTTTTTTTTTTTTTTTTTTTTTTTTTTTTTTGTGAATCAGACTAATTGGTTGCCAGGTTGATTGGACTGCATATGGCTTGAACACTTGGAGCCTTAGGTACTTTCTTCTCCCTTGGGCTGCTGTTCTTTGCTCCCTCTCACGCGCATCCACCCAGATCTCCCCTTCTCCAGGCTGCTGAGGGTCAGCTTGAGGTCACCTCTCCCCCTCGCCTTCTTCTCAGGCTGCAGGGCGCAGTCCCTAACTGCTTCCTCCCCGGCCCTCCCCTCCCCGCTCTGACCCAAGAAAAAGTCAACAAACCCAAAAGTCTATCCCATGTTCTAAGCCCTCTGTGGAAGGGGCTCCCTGGCTGGGGAACAGCATCAAGCTGGAGGGTCCCTTGTGCTTGCCTGAGTTATGCAGGGAAATGCCAAGCATCGCTGTGTGGGCATTCCTACTCCCCGGCCCCAGCTGCAAATCAGCGTGCAGCCAGGCAGGTGGACAACATCAGTTCCTCAGGTAAACCCTGAATGGGTGAGGCTTCCTGGATGCATCCCTGCAGCCCAGCCCTTGGAAATGAGGGCCGGGGAGTAGGTGGGATTCCCGGGTCCCTTAGTGATGTTTCTTCCCAGCCATGGTTCACACCAGCTAGAAAAGAGAGCCAACAGAAGGAGCTAGAAAATGACATCTGAGGATATGCTAGTGAGGAGAAAAGCAGGCCTAACGGCCAAGGGAGGGTTGCTTCCTAGGACCAAGGATTGGGGCTGGTGTGTTGGAGATCTCCTTCAGCCCCAGGACTTCTGAATCACCCCAACTCTCTTTAACATCACCCTGTATTATAATTATTATTATGCCTAGCCAGTGCCTGGCACATGGTGGATCCTCAACAAATACCAGTTGGATGGATGCATGAATGAATGAATGAATGAGGGTAGGTCATTCCGTCTTATCCACTCTGTTCCTCAGCTCCTTGCACAAGCCTGGCACTTGGTAGGCATCCTGTGGCAGTGAACCTCCTCGGAGCGCCAGGATCACGTGTTCTGACTGGGCCCATCAGAGAGGAGGTGTCTGCTCAGGTGCACGGTTGGTTTTGCCCAAAGGGGCCTGGCGGTGGTGTGCTTGTCTATAGCCATATGGTAACAAGAGTAGCAATACGGCTGCCTTCACAAGTCTCTCCGGGGAAGCCCACTCCTCCAGCTCCCGTTTCATGAGATACAGCTTTGAAGCCTTTCTTTTGTCCCAGAGAAAGACATCTCTGGAGCACTGAGAAGCACAGTTTGCAGAGGGCACAGGGTCGGGTGACTTAGCCAAAGGAAAAGGTCACCCGGGACAGCCCTGGGGCTTTTAATTTGCTTAACGTCCCTTGGCTCCTGTCTCCTAATAGATTGGCAGGGCCTCCACTTTGCAGTCCTGGCACTCAGACCCATGAGTCACGGCAGGACAGGCCTCTTCCTCTGACACTGAGCCTGAGTCCTTGCCTGTTTGCCCCCAGCCTCCCTCTGTCCATAGTGCTGAGCTAGGCTCTCCCAACAGAGGGCGCTACAGCACAAAGCAAATTTCTCCTCTGAGGACCCCAGGGAATAGCCCCAGAGGTCAAAGGGCCCCTCTGTGACCTCTAGTCCCCGCCCTCCCTGCCGGGAAAGGGAAGGGATGCAGCACATGACTGCCTCCCCAAACCTGGCTCCCAAGGGCGTGGGCTCTGCTGGTTTGCAGCAGGACACCCAGTGAGGTTCAATAATAAGAGTCTTAAGTACTTATGAAAGTGACTCTTTGTGCAGTGTGCTAGGAAAGTATTTAATGTATGTAAATTCATTGACACTGCGCAATAATGCATGAGGTAGGTCCCATCATTAGTCCTGTCTTACAGATAGCAAAGCTGAGGCTCAGAGAAGTTAAGCAACTTTCTCAATACAATACAGCTAAGGAATAGGACCAGATTCGAACCCAGAAAGAACTCCAGAACCAGAGTTCTCAAACGCCTTACCTAGACACAGTACACCACACACACACAGGCACACACACACAAGTGTACACACACACAGAGGAACACACACAAATGTACACAGACACACACGAGTGTACACACATACAGGCACACACATAAGTGTCCACACGCAAACACAGACACACACAAGTGTACACACACAAACACAGGCACACACAAGCATACACACATACACACAGGCACACACACATACCCACAAATGCCCACACACAGGCACACACACACAAATGTCCATACACACAGGCACACGTGTGTACACACACACACACGTGTCCACACACATACAGGAACACACACAAATGCCCACACACACACACAGGCGCACACACACACACACGTCCACACACACACAAATGTCCACACATACCCAGGCACACACACAGACATATGTCCACACCCAAGTGTGCACACACACGTGTCCACACACATACAGGAACACACACACGCGGGTCCACACACACATAGAGGAACACACACACATACAGAAACACACACACACATGTCCACACACACATAAACAAGCACACATCTTGGAAGCCAGTATTTGGATATAAAAACTCATGAATCCAGTGTGTTCCACCTCTCTTATCTCATTTAATCCTCCTAGAAGTCCTCTGTGCCAACTTCGTTTATGTCTGGTTTACAGATAAGGAAACTGAGTCTCAGAGAAGTGAAAAGAATTACCCAAGGTGGCCAGGGTAGAGGATACTGTATTCTGGGGACAAGGATCTAGTGTGGGCTTCCCCAGGCAGGCCCTGCTCCAGAGGTCCACATTTCTCTCCCTCTCTATCCTCCTCTCTCCCTCTCTCATCAACCCACTGAGTCCTGCAGGCCTCCGGCTTTCCCATCCTGCACTCTGCCTCTCTGTGCTGGAATTAAACCTCCACCACCTTCCATCACAGTCAGGACAGAGCTTTTTATTGTTTGTTTAAATTAAATGCAACTGAAAGTGACACCTTAACACCAGTGACCCAAATTGATATGGAGTCAGCCACTTGGAATGAAGTCCAATGCTCCGTCCTTAATGAACCTCAGCCCCACCTGGGCTCTCAAGTTCCATCACATATTCCCGGTGGAAGATGTCAGCAGGTGTGCGTGGGAACCTCGAGCTGTGGGCTGGAGAAGGGGCCTCAGCATTATGGGTCAGAGAAAAGGACTAGACCCAGGAGGACCATTGTTCCCCAAAATGGGTCCCACTGACCATTTGTTTTGCAGGTTTGTAATAAACATTTCTTGCAAAAGGGTTTCATGGCTAAATATATTCGAGAAATGCTACAAACTCAGCTGTTCTCCACTCAGAAGTTTATAGTTCACGTGAGCCTATGAAAGGTTAGGAGAAGTCCTGCAGTTTTTTTGTGTTTGGGTTGTCCGTGTTCGTTTTCCAGTTTTATTTGGTTGAAGTCCACACTTGTTTGGCCTCAGAACCCTCTTTCCATTAATACCTATTAACATCGTGTGAGCAAGAGCTCTGTGAATCACAGGGTGGAAAATGCCGCTCTGGCCCTGAACAAGCCTCCTGATCTCTTCCTCGATGTCATAGCAGTAGAAATAGTAATAATAATAACAACAACCATTGCCAATTGATGCCATTTATTGAGTGCTTACTATGTGCCAAGTGCTATACTTTGCTTGTACTATTCGTTGAATTCTTTCCAGAATCTTGTGGGTAGTTTCTGTGTTTAGACTATGGAATAAACAAGAATACTGAGACACATAGAAATGCAAGCCCTGGCCTTAGGGCATAGAGTCAATAAGAGGTGAAGCTGTCATTTGAATCCAGATGATCTCTTCTAACTGTTCCCTGCTGCCAGACCCAGCCTCCCCAGTTCATCCTCCTTGCTACCGTTAGAGAGACCTTTCTCCTACACGGTTCTGACCATGTCTGTACCTCAACTCCTCTGCTCTCTATTTTCACAGCACTCTGTATTGTCGAAGGCCCAAGCTCTTTAGTATGCCCCCTTGGCTGCATCCTAAGCCCCCTCTGGTTTTGTCCCTCTTTCCCCTGCTCTCCCTCACCTCATGCTCTGGATCATTCTCTGTCCCTCCAACACTATGGGGCTTTTGTTGCCTCTCTACCTTTGCTGGTCCTGTTCTACCTGCCTGATAGCCATCTCCCCTTCTCCAACCAACAATTCCCACTCATCCATTAAGGCCAAGGTTGATAGCCACGTCTGTTGGGAAGCCTTTCTTTCCCCTCCCTCAGGGTCAGGCGTAACTCGCCTTTCTGATCACAGGACCAGCACCTATAACATTGTTTTATGGATGTCCGGGAATGTGACCAACATAAGCGTAGGAACCACAGCTGATTCATCTCTGTATTGACTGTGTCTGACAGGTGGTAGGTGCTCAAGAAAGTGACTGTTGGATAAATGCAAGGAAGGAAGTTGGTTATGAGAATTACTGGGTCGGTGGATGAATGGATGGGTGGATGGATGTGAGAATGATTGTATGGATGGATATGGGAATCCTTGGATGAATGGATGGATGGATGGGTGAGTGGGCAGATGAGTAATGGTAGGTGGGTGGGTGGGTTGACAGATGGATTAGAGAAAGGATTGTTGGGTGGATAAGGACATGGATGGAAGCATGGATAGATGAACCAAGGTTAGAAAGCATCAGCAAGATTTTTACTTTTTCCTGTATCACTGCATTTGCTAACTGTGAGAGACCTAGACCAACAGATATTAGTCATAGTTAGAAGGTGCCAACAGATGTAGTCAAGTGCACCGGCTTAAAGCATGGGCTCCAGAGTTGGACTGCCTAGGCTCAAATCCCAGCTTCAGCACTCAAAAAAAAATGATGGTTGGAAGAGAGGAAGGAAGGAAGGAAGGAAGGAAGGAAGGAAGGAAGGAAGGAAGGAAGGAAGGAAGGAAGGAAGGAAAGAAAGGAAGTAGGGAGGGAGGGAGTTAGGAAGGAGGGAAGGAAGAAAGGAAGAAGGAAGGGAGGAAGAGGGGGAAGAGGGAGGAAGGGAAGAGAGGGAGAAGAGGGAGGGAGGGAGGAAGGAAGGAAGGAAGGGAGGAAGGAGGGAAGGAAAGAAGGAAGGAAGGGAGGAAGAGAAGGAAGAGGGAGGGAGGGAAGAGAGGGAGAAGAAGGAGGGAGGGAGGAAGGAAGAAACGAAGGAAGGAAAGAAGGAAGGGAGGAAGGAGGGAAGGAAAGAAGGAAGGAAGGGAAGGAGAGAGGGGAGGGGGAGGGAGGGAAGAGAGGGAGAAGAAGGAGGGAGGAAGGAAGGAAGGAAGGAAGGAAGGAAGGAAGGAAGGAAGGAAGGAAGGAAGGATGGAAGGAGGGAGGGAAGGGAGGGAGGGAGGGAGGGAGGAAGGAAGGAGGGAGGGAGAGAAGGGAAGAAGGAAGGGAGGAAGGGAGGGAGGGAGGAAGGAAGGAACGGAAGGAGGGAACTTCTGTAAGAACTTGTGAAAATTATTTAACCTTCCTGTGTTTCCATTTCCCCATCTGTAAAATGGGAATGCGGATAAGAGTACCAACCTATCAAGCTGTGCTGATTTATTAAGACAATGCTTCAAATGACATAAGCACCCAATAAACATTAGCTGTAACAACTTTTACCGAAAGCTGAGGCAGCCATATGATGCTGTAATCATCCCACACTGTGGCTCCTTCTTTTTGTCCTTAGCTTCCTACATTCTTAAGTGGAGAGGGGTGGATAAAGACTCCCAGGGTCAAGATCTCAAGAGAGTCAGATGTTGGCCATGACTCCAAATCAAAGGAAAAAGCCAATGAGAACAGAACCTGTGATTCGTTTTTCCTCTGTGGCATTTTCCAGCGTTAGTCAGTCTATTCCTGGCTCTGGACTCTCGTCTCCACATTGTCCAGCCGCCACTGGGATCTTCTGAGGTCACCCTTGGAGCCGCCCCTTTCCTCCTTTCCTTGACAAGCTGCAATATCACACATTGACAACAGGTGGCGCCATCGAATACATGATTTGTTCCATTTTCACAACCTTTCAAGTTCAAGGGCCTATCTATATTCTGTAAAACGAACCAGCTTCCTGTTTTATGAATTCTTTAGGCTTTATTATATTTGCAGTGACTAAGGCTATTACAAAACACAAATACTTAAGCTCCCTAATTAGCCACAATTGTGCAATGGGTCCATAATACTATAGATGAGACCCAAAGCAAGACTGTCGGCTCCCTACACTCTTGGAGGGGCATTTTGTCCCTCCTGCATAACGCAGCAATGCTCTCTTCAGCCAGTTCACCCATGTGTCTTGCCTCCCCAGGTAGTAGTCCGTGCTTTGGGAAGTCTGGGCCCATTTCACTTTGTTCCTTATTTTATTATCTTCCACACCACCCCTCTCGAGCCTGGGTCACGTGGTTCTGGAGGAACTCGGAGCAAAGAAGGAAGGTCCAGCTAACCAGGCTTGTCACTCAGTTGGGGAATGAAGAGGCATTTGTTACAAAAGTCCTCTGATTAATTACAAACACCATCCAGTGAAGCCTGACAATTTCCTTAGCCTATTTTCCCTCTTGAGTTTCTAGGCCCTGAAACATTGGAGAAAATCCCCATTTGATTTATAGGACAGGGAAGTGATTTCATTTCTCTGGGCTTCACAGTTTTCATTTGTAAGAGGCAAAGGCTGGGCTGGCTTTCCGAGGCCCCTAACAACCTATGGCTTTTCAGGGCACAAGTCCACCTCCGCTTTCCTTCTCTTCATCTCTTCCTTCCTCTGCCACTATGGAAGCGATTACTCTGTACCTGGCACTGAGCTAGGACTTGGGAGACTGGCTTTCTGCAGGAGGTGAGACCTAAAGCTCTGAAGGATGCCCAAGTTAGCCAGGGAAAGAAAAGCTTCGGGGGCAGAGCTGCATGTGCGATGCCTTACAAAAGCATGCAGCAGACATTGCCTTCTGGGAGACAGCAAGTAGTCCAAGGAACCAGTGGGTGTAGGGGGAGGAGGCTGTGAGGTTAGGCAGGGTTATTGTAGACCACACAGGGCGGTGAATGCTGAAGGATAGCAAAGGAGCAATGAAAACTGCATTGAACAAATGAACGAGATGCACATGCCAGTTTGAGATTTGGTGACTCTTGACATTAGTTCTTCCTGTATTGACCAGTTCCTTCTCAGTCCCAGAAGATGCTTCATCATCCTTGAAGCCTTCACATCTCCACCAGGGTGCTCTTTTTCTTCCTCCTTTCTCTCTCCACTACTGATTGAAGACGGAAGCAATCCCATACCCCAGCCGGTCACCTAACGCTATCTCCCCTCCCTGGCTTCCTTGTGTTGACTTCCACCCACACTCAGCCTCCTGTCCTGCTCTCCATTGACCCTGGCAAGAGGATGATCCTCCAAAGAGGCAGTTGGTGAATCAGATTGGAATATTTCCCTGGAATGAAAGGCTATTGGGGGGCACACAGGGAGAATCACTAACCTTTCAAAGCTATCTTTTCCAGAAAGGAGTGCTAATGGACTGCTAGCCCTGGGAGCACAGAGGCATTGTTTACACTTTTAATGTCTTCAAGGGAAGGTGCCTAGGTACTGGGGGCATGGCAGCTGAGAGGCATGGGCTCAGGGGCCCCCAATCCTTAACAGCATTACACCAGGTTCCCTAAACAAGTGGTTCTAACGGATCACTGCTGCCGCTGAGGGCTTTGAAGAACACACGTGTTTATTGGACTGCTCCTCTGGCCCAGGCACTGAGCTGGGTACCAGGGACACAGAAGCAAAAGGACATGGTTTGTGCCCTGAGGAGCACACAGTTGGCAAGTGTTGGTACAGAATCAAGACCACCTGAGCGCCAACATCTCAGGGCAGACAGCCTGTCTCTGCTCACCAGATCTCGTTGCCAGCAGAGCTGTACCCAGTGCCCGGTCCACTTACTTTCTCTTTCCCAGATGCCTCTCTCAGGCTCCTGCCCTCCTGCTGTGTCCCCAGTCGTCACCTCACTCAGGCCTCCACATAAAGGAAGGACAGTTGCGCCTCCCCAGATCTGACATCTGCTCCATTCCTTAGACCTCATCTTCTGTAGAAAGCACCACCCTCAACTATCCACATCCAGGTCACCCGGGTACACCCAGGGTTACAAGCTGATCAGGACACCTCCCTTAAACACCTTCACTGGCTCCCCAGGGCCTGCACACTAGCCAGCATTCCTGGAATGGTTTACAAGGGTCTTCAGCTCCATCCTGGGCTCCCTTCTGCAGCTTTGTTCACATGTTCAGTTCTCAGAGTTCATGAAGCTCTCTCTCTTGATTGCAGACCTTTCTACATACTACCCCCTCTGCCTGAGATAGCCAGCCAAGCTCCCCTCTCTCTCCCATCTCCCCTACCCTGTCCCATGCACCCCACACACATCCTTTAAGCTGGCTAAATTCTGCTCCTGCTCCAGAGCTCAGCTTTCTTTGTCACTAGTTCAGGAAGCCTACATTGGTACATTGGATGCCTTCTCTTGGCTTTTTCAGCCTCTGTGCTTGCACCAGGGGATTAAGACTATAGTGGTCAGATGGGCAAAGTACAGGGCAGGTGTATTAGTCCATTTTGTGTTGCTATAAGGGAACACCTGAGACTGGTAATTTATAAAGAAAGGTTTATTTGGCTCGTGGTTCTGCGGACTGTACAAGCATGGCACTGGCAGATGCTCAGCTTCTGGTGAGGCCTCAGGAAGCTCTTACCCATGGTGGAAGGTAGAGGGGAGCAGGAGTGTCACATGGCAAGAGAGGGAGCAAGAGCAAGAGGAGGAGGTGTCAGGCTTTTCTTCACAATCAGATCTCACAGTAACCTAGAGAGGTAGACCTCACTCACCACTGAAGTATCAGGGAGGGCACCAAACATCTCCCATTAGGCCCCATTTCCAACCCTGAAGATCAATTCCAACATGAGATTTGGAAGTGAAAAATATCCAAAATACATCAGGGAGGAAGAAAGGAGAAGGGAGGAAGGGAGAGAGGAAAGGAAGAAAGAAAGCAAGAAAGCAAGCAAGAAAGCAAGAAAACAAGAAGGGAGGGAGGAAGGAAAGAAAGAGGGGAAGGAAAGAAAGAAGAAAGGAAGGAAAGAAAGAGGGAGACAAGGAGGGAGGAAGGAAGAAAGGAAGGGGGGAAGGAAGGGAGGAAAGAACGGAGGAAGGAAGGAAGGAAGAAAAAAAGGAAGGAAGGATGGATGGAGGGAGGGAGAGAAGGAAGGAAGGAAGAAAGAAAGAAGGGAGGGAGGAAAGAAAGAAGAGAGGAAGGAAAGAAAGAAGAAAGGAAGGAAAAAAGAGGGAGAAAAGGAGGGAGGAAGGAAGAAAGGAAGGGAGGAAAGAACGGAGGAAGGAAGGAAGGAGGGAGAAAGGAAGGGAGAGAGGGACTGGGGAGGGAGAGAGAAAGGGAAAGAATGAGGGAAGGAAAGAAGGAAGGGAGGAAGGAAGGAGGGAGGGAAGAAAGGAAGGAAGGAAGAAAGGAGGGAGGGAGGAAAGAAGAGAGGAAGGAAAGAAAGAAGAAAGGAAGGAAAGAAAGAGGGAGAGAAGGAGGGAGGGAGGAAGGAAGGGAGGCAGGAAGAGAGGAAAGAAGGGAGGAAGGAAGGAAGGAAGGAAGGAAAAGAAAGAAAGAAGAAAGGAAAGAAAGAAAGAAGAAAGAAGGAAAGAAAGAAGAAAAGAAGGAAAGAAAGAGGGAGAGGAGGAAGGAAGGAAGAAAGGAAGGGAGAAAGGAAGGAAGGTAGAAAGGAAAGAGAGAAGGAGGGAGGAAGAAAGAAAGGAAATAAAGAGGGAAGAAAGGAAGGAAAGAAAGAGGGAGAGAAGGAGAGAGGGAGGGAGGGAGGGAGGGAAAAGAGGGCAGGCAGGAGCAGAAGTCTCAATGTACAGCAAGGCTCAGCACTAGAAATCAGAACAAAGTCAAAGAACCATTGAAAGGTTGCCATGGCCAGAAAAGAAGCTCAGCCTCTTCTGAGAATGGCACGTTTCTTACCTACAACTGCCTTGACCAGACAGCAGCAAAGTTGCTGGTCCTCACTCCACGAGGTCTTAACTAACCAACGCCTCCTGGGGCCTTCCTTTAAAGGAAGAAATAGTGCTTGGTGGCACATTGGGTTTTGGAGGGCAGAAGGCTGGAGCCCACATACCTGCAGGCAGCTCCCAGGGAGTGGGGTTCAGGGGTCTGTAAACAGATGGAAGCTGAGGGGCCCATGCACTCCTCTAGCTGGTACCATCCTCCCTGGCAGGACAAGCTCTCCATCCCAGGGAGGCCAAGGGAGTCCCAGGTGCCCAGGGACCCACAGTCTTCCTGGCTTCTACTTCCACGTCCAGCGCTTACTCACCCACATAATTAAATTCCACCTCCCTCCAGCTGCCCCCTTGCAATGTCAGGAGGGACACACGCCTCTCCTTCAGAGCCGCTCCTCGCCGCTGTTCCATAAGCCCCGTATTTCACACCCCGAGTGGCTGCATTTCAGCGGTGGGTGAAGTGGTTTTATTTTTATCGTGCACGCAGGCATATAAATATGTACGAGCAGCTCAGAAGCACTTTAGGGTCTCTCTGGAAGAAAGGCTCGGTATGAGTGTGAGGGAGCATGGTAATTAGTTCATCCGGGGCATGGGCTCTGCTGGGTACGAAAGCACCTCTCCTGGCCTGACAGCTTCCCTGGCCCCATCTCCTGAGAATGATGTCTACCCTGATACACTCCTGAGAACAGGGTGAGGCCTTGGCAAACTTTCCATAACAAAGCTTAAACACAAAACGAAAGCCAACAAAAGCACCCTGATCTGGGTTCCCATCTTAATTCAGCCACTTCCTGGCTCTGTGACCTTGAATGAGGTCCTTGAATGAGGTCCTTGCCCTCGCTGGACCTTGGTATCTCTGTCTACAAAGTGGAGTTAATTGTGCCTTCCCTGGAAGACTCCCAGTTTTTTTTTTCCCTTAAGGAACAAGTATGACGAAGAATTTGTATATTACTCTGAGAACAGTAATATACAACTGCAAGAGGCCTATCGTTATTCCTCCCCAGTCATTCATTTGGAGCAGGTGAGAGACAGAACAAGGCGGCATCTAGTAATGCAAACAATGGCTGTTCCAGGCATTGCAGGTTTCCTCACCTGTTTTAGAAAGGAGGACAGGAAATAGCATTCATTGACTTCCAGCTCCAGGGCTGGGGGCTTTACATAGATAATCGCATTTGAACATGACAGTAAGGCAGTGCGAGGAGGCATGTTATTCCTGTTTACTGATGAGGAAAACTGAATTTCAGGAAGGGTGAGGACTTAGTGCCAGGTCACAAGGCTATGGAGTGGTCTAGCCCAGGTTTGACCACAGGTGAGGGTGACGCTCTTCTCTAGGTGGCCTGTAGAGTTGCTGTCTCAGCTGCCTGCTTTGCACGAGGGATGGTCCGTGAATTCCACTCAGGGGTTGCGCCGTCCTGTGCTGAGTCCCCCAAAGCAGCCCCACAGTGACGCTGGCTGAAGAGCAAACATATGGTCTGGAAGCAAGCTCATTACGCCGACACCCCCTCTGAAAGCTGCATCCCAGCAACCCAGGTCCAGCTTTCATCAGGATTGGGCTGGAACAGAGAAAGGATGGCTTTCATCTGCCAGGTCCCCAGAGTCAGAGAGAGATAGAGAGAGGGCGGGGCGGGGGGAGGGGAGAGGAACCAAGGGCTTTGGCGGGGATGTGCCTGGGAAGAAGATGGATTTTAGAGCAATTCCAGCTCTCTGATGGCCAAGGATGGGGGTTAGAGGATGCTGAGCTCCAGTCTCTCAGTTCTTTAACCCACACCCCAGGCTGTGGAAGATCAAGAAGAGATCCTCCTGCAAGGCTTAGTTATCCCAGAGCCGAGCCCCAGGGCTCAGAACTGGCAGACTTTCTATCCACAAAGGGCTGTCCCAGCCCCCAGGCCCTATGTCAGGAGGCCCCAACTATATCTTGAAGGCCCAGTGGAGGTGCAGCCCGTAAGAGCAGGGGCCAAGTTGAAGGGCCCGGTGACCAGGATGGACTGGACAAGGAGATTGCCTGGGGCTTGCTGACATCAGCATGCCAGAAGTGAGAACCCCAAATAACATGGCTGATATGGGTTGGCTGTGTCCCCACTCAAGTCTCTTCTTGAATCGTAGCTCCCACAGTTTCCACATGTCGTGAGAGGGACCCGGTGGGAGGTAATTGAATCATGGGAACAGGTCTTTTCCATGCTGTTTTCATGACAGTGAATAAGTCTCATGAGATCTGATGGTTTTATAAAGGGGAGTTTCCCCGCACACGCTCTCTCTTTGCCTGCTGCCACGTAAGATGTGCCTTTTGCCTTCTGCCACGATTGTAAGGCCTCCTCAGCCACATGGAACTGTGAGTCCATTAGACCTCTTTTTCTTGATAAATTACCCAGTCTTCATCAGCAGCATGAGAACAGACTAATACAATTGCAAAGGCAAAGGCAGAGGCAGAGCCTGTGATGCTGGTGGTGGCCTGCGGCTCTGGCAGTGGGGACGTAAGGAAGCTCCATACCAACCAGGCACAGCTTCCCTATACGAAAAGCATCTTTGTTTCTAAATGACAAATTAAATGAGGCCATCAGAGGGTAGCCCCTCTGGGACAGAGCAGGGCTCGGAATCCACAGAAACAAGTTGGCCGTTGTTGGATGGTGGAAACATGGTTTTCCAATTTGGTTGTTCTCTGTTTATTTCCTTTCTACTTTATTTCTTTTTTAGAAAAGCTGGACATAGCAGCTGAAGTCAGCTGTGATCAGCGTTGTAAGAGGAAAGAAGGTGCAGCCACACTCAGGCCACTGATAAACAGGGAGGGTTGCTGAGTCTGGCGGGAGAAGAAGTAAAAGCTGAGGGCCGTTAGGGAGGAGGTAGGGCTCAGAGGCCAAGGTCAGATCCCTTAAGGCCATTCCTACCTGATGAGGTGCTCTTACCCAGAAGGCCTTCTCTGTACCTCTCTCTCTCTTTTTCTCTTACATGTTTCATTGTGGTAAAATACACAAACCACAAAATTCACTGTCTTAACAATGTTTAAGAGGACAGCTCAGTAGTGTTAAGTAGATTCCATTGTTGGGAAACAGCTCTCCAGAACCATATTATCTTGCAAAACGGAAACTCCATGCACATTAAATAACTCCCGACTCCCGCTCTCCCGCCCCCCTGGCAACCATCTTTCCACTTCCTGTTTTAGATACCTCATGCAAGTAGTACGACATAGTATTTGTCTTTATGTGACTGCCTTATTCACTTTGCATAATGTCCTCAAGTTTCATCCACGTTGTCACATGCGTCGGAATTTCCTTCTTTTTGAAGGCTGAATAATATTCTGTTGTATGGATAGACTACATTTTGCTTATCCACTCCTCAGCAGATGGACCCTTGCGTTGCTTGCGTTGCTTGGTTTTTGTGTATAATCTTGCTATACACATGGGGGTACAAATATCCCTTTCAAATCCTGTTTTCTGTTGGAATATATCCCCAGACATGAAACTGCTGGATCAGACAGTTGCTCCTCTTTAAGGAGGGAGACCTGCCCTGCACCCCTGGCTGCTTCTGAAGCCGTCTCTGAGCCTGGTCAGAGAGACTGAAGTGCACACAGGAGCCTGAGAGGCAGAGAATTCCAGACTCCCCTCCCTGGCCACAGCGGATCAGGGAGGATTTCACAGCTGTCTGCCTTCAAGGGTCCTGCATCTGGCAGGCTTCACTACAGACACAGAGCAGAGCCACAGCTATCCAGTGGGGAAGAACAATGTCTAGAAGCTTGGAGAATGGTCCTTAAGAACAGATTGAACTATCGGAAAGAGGGACTCAAGTGCCCTGGGCAATAGCTAATGACTGCCACCAGGGAGCTAGAGACATTACTGGGGTAACTGAACACTCACAACCGTGGTAGACAGATGTTTGTTGACCGAATGAATGATGGCAGTTCCAACATCCTAAAATGAAAATTCCACCAGGCTCTTGTTCACATGATAGAAGCTCGGTAAATGAATGCATGAATTAGCATAAAATTGTACTGAGTTGCTTTTCTCTGTAAAGAAAGAATATCCAGAGAAGAGGAAAGGTCAAGGACATTCAGCAGACTCTCCCTAGACCCGACTTGGCATAAAGAAAATATCTTAGCAGGCAGGGTAAGGGAAGGGAGAGGCAGAAGGTATGGTCCTGCCCAGAAGGGGCAGTGGGGACAGAGGAGAACAGGTTCACCCCAAGTGCATTATAAGAAGACGAAGTGTGAAGGAGTATCACAAGTTACCAGTAAACCTGGAAAGGGCCTCACGTCTACTTGACATCTCCTCTGGGCCAGAGGCTTTCTTTTTTTTTTTTTTTAATTTTATTATTATACTTTAAGTTCTAGGGTACATGAGCATCACGTGCAGGTTTGTTACCTATGTATACCTATGCCATGTTGATGTGCTGCACCCATCAACTCGTCAGCACCCATCAACTCGTCATTTACATCAGGTATAACTCCCAATGCAATCCTTCCCCCCCTCCCCCCTCCCCATGATAGGCCCCAGTGTGTGATGTTCCCCTTCCCGAGTCCAAGTGATCTCATTGTTCAGTTCCCTCCTATAAGTGAGAACATGCGGTGTTTGGTTTTCTGTTCTTGTGATAGTTTGCTAAGAATGATAGTTTCCAGCTGCATCCATGTCCCTACAAAGGACACAAACTCATCCTTTTTTATGGCTGCATAGTATTCCATGGTGTATGAGGCTTTCTTATAAGGTGTTTCATTCAATGACTCTGAGAGTCAGAATTGTTCCCACTGAACAGATTCAGACACAGGGATTCATATACTCATTTGCTCTGCAAATGGTAGAGCAGAGATATGGACCCAGGCCTGACACCAACTTCCAAGTTCTTCCCTCTTCACCAAAGAGGCAGCCAGAGAGGCTTCCTGGAGGAGGAGACGAATTGAAATGAGGATGCATTTTTTGTCTTGCAGAGGAGAGAAAGGCTTTCCAGGTGGAGGAAAAACATCCCTGCCAAAGCCCAGAGATACAAAAGAGCAAGGAGTGCTCAGGAATGTAGCAAATATTCCAGTTTGACCAGAGCATGGGATGGATGGAAGGGAATGTTAAGAAATGGTTGGCTGGCTGCAGTCTGGAAGCTGAGCCCAAGCGTCCCTGATGCTTCTGAGTAGTGGGAAGCCACTGAGGGCTTCCAGGGCGGGAGGGACACGTTCAGGGCTATGCTTTCCCTGGCAGCTATGTCCTGAGTGGGTTGGAGGAGGTGAGTCATGGGCAGGGCAGGCAGCGGGGAGGCTACTGAAATCCCTGCAGGAAGGGGGAAATTCATTTGTCCTACCGTGTGCTGAACCTAAGGGATATAGCTGTGACCTATTAGGCACCTCCATCCTCATAGAACTAATTAAACCAAAATGACTACAAGTTGTAATCTGGACCAGGAAATAGGTAAACAAGATGATGAGAATGGTAATAATGGAAGCATAGTGCAGTCAGGGAAGGCTTCTCTGAAGAGGTGACAACTAAGCTAGATAAGAAGGATAAGGAGCCAGCACTGCAAAGAGCCAGGGGAAGAGCCCAGGCAGACAGAACAGAGCAAAGCCTTGTGGGGAGGAAGAGCTTCCATGTTTCAGGAACTGGCAGACCACGCCTGTGGCAAGGGAGGGCCTAGGACCTTTTTTAGGAGATGAGCTGGGAGAGGTGGCAGGGCCAAAGCCTGCAGGGTGGGAGTTGGGATTTTACTCCAGAACAATAGGAAGCTAGGAGAAGGCTTTAAGGAGAAGAATTATGTGATCCGATTTGTGTTTTTGAAGGCCTCTCTGACTGCGTGAAAAATGGGAAGGAGGGGGACTGGGTGGAGATGAGGACACCAGTCAAGGGACCACAGCAAGGGACAAGGAGAGAGAGGAACGTGGCCTGGGCCGGGCAGCAGCCAGAGAGATGGCCCAGAGGAAGCCAGTGGAAGCTCATGGACTCTGATTCCAGAAAGGAGGGGCCACGAGTGAGAGGCATCATTTGGAGAAACATTCTGTGTTTCAAAGGCAGGTGACAGCCGGGATAAAACACAGCAAAGTTTGACCCTGGCAGCAAATCCAATTTTCACACATCTCCTTCTGGATGAAATTTGCCTTCCCTCAGAGGGGGAGGTCAGGAGCAAAACACTGCAATGCCACCAGAGGCTTTTCTGAGTAGGCAAGGCTCTCCTCAGGGGGATTATTCGGGGCTCAGAGCTGCAGTATTCTGTCTGGGTGCTCAGAGGGGGATAGAGGGGAGAGGAAGCTCCTCTTTATCCAGCCCCTGCCCCAAGGGACCCTCATTCTGATACACTGGACAAACATTTGTGGAGCTCCTGTGTCATGCCAGGCATTTTTCTAGGTGCTGGAGACACAGCAGTGAAGGAAAAGACAAAGCCCGTTCTCCTCATCCCTTCTCACAGGCAGCCCCCAGTCTAGGTCTGAAACGCAACTTCCGATGTGGCCCTGATGAGGCTTCCTGCTATTCACGGGTCTATGCAATCCCCTCTGCTTGAGTGCAGGCTGGACAGACTGACTCCCTTCTAATGAATAGAATAGGGAAAGTGATGGGAGGTCCCTTCTGGGATTAGGTTACAAAAGACTGTGGCTTTGGCTTGCCTGCACTCTCTCCAGGCCCCTCCCCTGCTGGCTCTGATAGCACAAGCCGCCATGTTGTACGCTGCCCTGTGCAGAGGCCCATGTGGCAAGGAAAGGAGGGAAGACAACAGCTTCCCAGGCCAAGGCCCAGCAACACGTGGGGAACTGATCTTGCCAACCGTGGGTGGAGGGAGCTTGGTGGCAGATCTGTTCTCAGTCAAACCCTGACGTGAGCACAGCCTGGGCTGATATTTCAATCAGACTGCAGGACATCCCTGGCCAGAGGACCCAGCTAAGCCACAGCTGGATTCCTGACCCTCAATTCTTTAGCAATGTTGTTTTACGTGACTGAATTTTGGGGTATGTGTTATGCAGTAGCTGATGACTAGTACACAAGTCAATAGTTATTAAACACTTAATATCAGCTGGGTGTGGGGAAGGATGCATGTAGTCCCAACTACTCAAGAGGCTGAGGTGGGAGGCTCTCCTGAACCCAGGAGTTTGCAGGTATAGTGCACTATGATTGCTCCTTTGAGTAGCCACTGCATGCTAGCCTGGGCAACATAGTGAGACCCCATTTTATAAAAGATAAATAAAGAAAAATTTTAAAAATCACCTAATGTGGGCTTTGCATACATATATTTTATGATGTAGGAACCACCAATATCCCCATTTCATAGATATGGAAACTGAAGCTCAAAGGGACCATGTAACTTACACAAGGTCACACGGCTAAGAAGTGGCAGAGAAAGGATTCGAACAGAAGCAGTTATCTGCAGTCTGTGCTGTCAAACACTATACTGACGAGGGAGGCACAACCTCTTCCCAGGAGAAGGCCTGATCTGATGCAGGAAGCACACTCCCCACGTTGAGAGCATTGCTGTTTAGTTGGGAAGATGGCTGTCTCAAGTTTGCAACCATTTTTAAGTTAGCCAATGCATCCCCATACCCTCTAGCAGAATCCAACCAAAGGACTTTCCTGGACGGTCTTACCTTACTCTGTCTTGAGCTGGGCTTCCCAGTCTTTCATTGCATTTCCTTCTTGAAGCCTGAGCTTTTAAACTGTTCCCTAATAGAGACACATTTACTCCTTGGACCAAACCCTGGACCCTACCCCCACCTCCCCAACAAGTCCTGGGCACCCACCATGTGTCAGGCTTTTATTGTACCCTTTATTTATGTCATCCCATTTTACAGATGGAGAAGGTGAGGCCCAGAGACATGAACTGCCTAAAGTCTCATGGCCTGTGGCCAAGATCTGTCTGACCTACTAGGCTGTGCTGCCTTCCTGGTCCTGACCCCACTCTGCTTTGCAATTGCCTGGGATGTTACAACCCTCAAACTGCAGATCTCTTCCCAGGCCCCCATCCCTTGTGGGATCTTGTGACTAGCATGCCCTCCATCGTGTGCCCCTGGGGGATGCATGGGGGTCTCTCTAATGCTGCCCCCTAAGGACCTCTCTGTTAATTCCTTAAGCACATCCCAAGGTGCCATATTCAAGGTGCTATATTCGCATAATAGGCACCTAATATATCTTTGTTGAATGAAAGAAGGACACTTCTTTAAGGGGGAGGCAGAGCAGCCCTTTTTACCTTATCTGTCCAGCACCCATTCCCACTTCCTAACATGGCTCTGATTTCCTTTGGAAGGATTAACCCTTCCATAAGGTGTCAGTGCAGTGGTGACACCCTCCTGTTACCGAGGGGCTGGCAGGTGATCCAGACCCCCTCCCTGGAATTTTAGCAGAAGAACTGACAAAGATTCTTTGCTTGTTCAAACTTTAGTAGGGTTCCAGAACTTCCTCTGAGGTCCATTCATGCACTTCCTTGTGGAATCCAGTTTTAGCAAGAATCCTGCTAAGTCAGTTTAACCAGAATCCCCCATCCTCCATATCTGATAGGGTGCCCCATCCTCCACATCCCCCAGGTGTTGTTTCTCATCCCTTGGTATTGTCTGGGAAACTAGTTCTAGGACCAAAAATTGAGAATGCTCAAGTCTTATATAAAATGATGTAGTATATACATATAACCTATGTACATCTTCCTGCTTACTTCAAATCATTTCTAGATTATTTATAATACCCAATATAAGTGCTATGTAAATAGTTGTTATACTGTGTTGTTTTTATTAATTTTTTGTTGTTGTTGTATTGTTAGTTTTTATGTATTTATTCTTTGCAAATATTTTTGACGATAGCTGGTTGAACCTGCAGATGAGGAACTGGCAGATACAAAGGGCAGACTATACCCCAACCTGCTCCTTGGCTAAAAATTCACACTTTCCCAGGGTGTATTCAGAAATGAGCCTGGTTCTACGCTGGTCTGTTTTCCTCTATTACAACAGTCCTGAATCAAATCTGTTTTTACAGACTCAACTACTGTCCAGCTCTGAGGTTTTTTTTTTCTTTTTTTTTTTCTTTTTGGCAGAACAAAGAGCTTGGAGAAGGCAGATGCCACAGCAGTAACCGCCTCTGCTCTAATTCAGCTGTTGACGGGAGGGCTTTGGTTTCCTGGTCTCCAGACTGGCCTGGACAATGCTTCCCAACCCTGCCTGCAGCCAAACAGTCCTCCTGCCCTCAGGAACTGCCTATCCCATCTCAGCCTCTTTCTTAATTAGGACATTGAATCCGATTCACAAGCCAGAGGCTCTTGTGACCTAGATCCAGTGAGCTGAGGTTGTGTGCAGACACTGGCTCAAGGTAGGGATGCCTGAAACCTTCTCTGCCCTGGCCTGACTTCCTGGGACGAGTCCAGCAGGATGGAGAAGCTGGGAGTTCAACGCCTTTCCTCCTTTTCTGGACCTCACCACCATGCCCAGTCCCCTTGAAAATCACAACTTTCTGCCAATATCTTTCCTGACCTTTTTCCCCCCAAAGAAGCCTGTGTACTAATTAGCTAAGTAATAACATGGCAAGACTATGATTCCTCATTAGCACGGGAGAGATTCCCTGCTACATGACTGATATGCATCTGCAAGAAAATGAACTCCAGTGCAAGGACTCCCTAATCAAGATTAATGAAGAGGTAGGGAGGGGGAACATGGGACCCAGAGCTCGAAGGTCTCCAGGGCCCAAGGGGTCTGTACCAGGAAGGGGTGTTGGGGAATGGAGGTGGGGAGATGAAACATAGCAGGGATATTCTCAGAGGTCAAGACTCTGTTCTATCCTCCTTAGACAAAATGGTTCCCTAAGTAAATACAGTATAGATACCTATTGTGTGCCAAGAGAAAGGATACTGAAATGATTAAATCACAGTCTTGTCTAACTAGGTAGATAAGTACAGTAGAAGGTGATGAGTGAATGAGTGCAGGGAATAGCAAGTATCTATTGAGCACCTACTATAAGCTTGGCATAATCCTAAGTGCTTAATATGCATTAATGTCTTTAATCCTTACAACACAACTATTAGTGGCCCCAATTTATAGATAAGGAAACTGAGGTATAAAGAAGTCCAGCATGAGGCCAAGGTCACAAATTGTATTAGTCCGTTTTCACACTGCTAAGAAATACCCAAGACTGGGTAATTTATAAAGGAAAGAGGTTTAATTGACTCACAGTTCTGCATGGCTGGGGAGGCCTCAGGAAACTTACAATCATGGCAGAAGGGGAAGCAAACATGTCCTTCTTCTCATGGCAGCAGGAGAGAGAAGTGAAAGCAGGGGAAATACCCGACACTTATAAAACCATCAGATCTTTGAGACTCACTCACTATCATGAGAACAGCCTGGGGGAACAGCCTCCATGATCTAATCACGTCCCACAAGGTCCCTCCCACAACACATGGGGATAACAATTCAGATTACAATTCAAGATGAGGTTTGGGTGGGGACACAGAGCCAGACCATATCACAGAGCTAATAAGATATGGAGTAAGGATGCAAATCCCAGCACTACAACTCTGGAACCCCAGCTCCTACGCACCATCCCACAGCACCTCAGTGAGCACACTATGGTGGTGGTGGTAGTCGGTGGGGAGTCAGTATGGAGTTTGATGGAAACCCAAGAGGTGGCCCTCAGTGCTATCCAGGCAGTAGGCAAGGTTTCAGGGAGAAAGAACCTTTGAGCTGTGTCTTGATAGATAAATGGAATCTCACCCAGAAGAGAGTTTATTGATTGGTTCGTTGATTGATTGATTCATTCATCCCACATATAAGTACCAGACCCCACAGGAGACACGGGAAACATGAAGCTGTACAAAAACAGACATGGAATGCCCAGAGTAGGCGGAGAGGCTAACATTGAACAAACAACCACACAACCAATTTATCTACACCAGGGCCAGGACTAGGGTCCTGCTGTGCTTCTGAGAATGAAGGTCTCCTTAAAATTGTGTACCCTTGATGTCTCACTCTCATCTCCACTATGGCCTACCCAGGCCCTGCCATCTGGGACTGTAGAGTGGTAAGGCCTCATTCACACAGCCAAAATCTGCAGCTGGAGTTCAAATGAAATCTTTGCATTTGTCAAACAAGGGCATTTTACTGTCTAGACTCCAAGTCCCCAGGTCCTTCCTGCCACTGGTCAAGGCAAGACCGTTGAAACACGCCTAGTTTCTTTTTCCTTCCACATATTGCAAAGCTTCTAACTTATCCTTAACTCACCTCAACAACAAAAAAGAGTCATTCCTCCAGAATGGAGAGGATTCTCCATGAACCTTCTTAAAGAAGCTTTGCCTTTTTGTTTTTCTCTTCCTGAAGGTGTTAATATCTACTGAGCTCAACAGAACAGATTAAATGCAATGCTTTGCTCCTGTGGTCTTGCCACCCTCCAGTGCTCTGACAACCTGGAAGTAGAGGACTGAGGCCAGGAGGCCTCCTGGAGCACGAGAAAGACTGATCTGATGTGCCTCAGACACTGCCTTTTCTCCTAAGTTGCATTAGTAGGATGCAGCACCCATGGGGTAATTGGCTGAAGCAACTCCCATTACTGTAATAGGGCTACATCTGTTGTCAATTTCCCCTCTCTGCATTTTCCCAGTGCACCAACCCCCCCAGGGGTTTGCTTAGCGACCTACCTCACACTCTCCCAATCACCACTTCCCACTTCTCAGCCCCTTTTTAATGGAGCAGCTTGTAAAAGTCTAAGCGGGAGAGCCACAGTCTCAGATGACCCAATGAGGCCAAGAACAATGAGGAGGGAAGTCTGGTGGGCTGCTTTTACAATGGTTCCCAATGATCCCCATCTCCTGCATGTGTGTTATCTCTTCCTGCTGAGTGTGGGCTGGACCTAGTGACTCGCTTCTAATGAATAGAATAGGGAAAAAGTGATGGGATGTCACTTCTGAGATAAGGTTACAAAAGGCTGTGACTTCAGCTTTACTAGCACTCTCTGTGGCCCCGTCCCTTGCTAGCTTTGATGAAGCAAGCTGCCCTGTGGAAAAGCCCATGTAGCAAGGAACCAAGGAAGCCTCTCCTGACCCCAGACAACAGCTCATAAGGAACTGAGGCCATCAGCCCAAAAGGCCATGAGCAACTGAATCTGGCCAGTAATAATGGAATGAGCTTAGAAAGAGACCCATCCCCAGCTGAGCCTTCAGATGACTGCAGCCCCTGGGGAGAAACCCAGAGCCAGAAGACCTAGCCAAGTGGCACCTGGATTCCTGACCCACAGAAGCTGTGAGATAATAAACGTGTTGTGTTTTAAGCATCTAAGTTGTACGGTCATTTGTTATGCAGCAGTAGATAACTAATACAGGAAGAGAGCAGGAAACAGAAGATATTCCATAGGCACACAGACCTAAAAGAAACTTGGGCACCTATTGTATACATGGGCACATTCCAGAATAAGATCAATCTCTGACATAGCTGATTCGTGGTTGAGGTGGGTCTAGAACTAAGGCCTTCTGGCTGCCTGTCCAGGACTCTTTCTTCTAGAACATAATTTGTCAAAAGTTGCCATTTTATTTCTTTCAGATTCTAAGTATGGATTTACAAAATGCTTGCATCTCTCAATGAGAATGTGTTTAATGTATTTATGTGTGTTTTGTTTGTATCAGGACCTGTACTATGGTGGATGGCCCTGGGGCACAAGGCTGGTAGTGACAGAGATGAGATATTTCTCTACTACAGAAACTTTCAAAATACTTGCATAGATCATGGGTGGTGGAGGCAGGGCATTGTTGAACCATGAATTAATTCATATTTGGAACTTTTCTTCCATTCTTCCAGGTAAATGGCTTGTTTTCATGAGCTTTTGTTTTGACATCAAAGACCTATTGATTACTAACCTACTCAGTGAATTATTACCGGTGACCAAAATGTGGTATTCATAAAGTCAGGGATCTATCTTTCTTTTAAGAGGTCTGGCTGCCTCACACGTGTGACGGTATCACAGAGCTCCTATTGTGCAGTGCTCATGCAGAGAGTGTCAAGTCCCCCAATTCACGGTGGGGAGGGGATGTCCTGTTATCAGCAAATAAGCAGGATGGTCACGAGTAAGCTGTGGTTTTCAGCTGCTGTTCCTCTAGCTCTGTAATTAGCAATGCCTGATAGTTCGACGTCACTATCAATTTAGTTGGTTGGGATGGTTTGGTTAATTTTACAGTGTTCAGGTAACCCTATTAGATTTTAAAATGTGTATGTGTTGAAGTTAACAATGAATCATCCATGCATCCTTGGCTAAAGCAAATGTGTGCAATTGCATGGATGTTAATGCTTTGCTGTTATCACCAATTTTATTTTTTCAAGTGTGAAGTGGGCACACGTTGGACCCTTTTGTCCCACTGATGTAATCCGTGTAGAGAAACATCTGAGAGTGTCTGTTACAGCCTCGCCATCCTGCTTAGGGCCTCATCCTTCCCTTCAGATGTGGTCCGGCTATATCCCTTCCATGTACAGAGCCAGCAGGATTTCCCTGCCTCCCCCTCTATCTTCAGCTGCCACTCATTCCCTGAACCCCCTTGCCACGGGCTGAATTGTCCCCTCAGCCCCCGCATTTATGTCTTGAAGTCCTAACCCCCAGTATCTAGGAATGTGACAGCATTTGGAGATAGGATCTTTAAAGGGGTAATAAAGTTAAAATGAGATCATTCAAGGGGGCCCTTATCTAGTATGATTGGTCTTCTTATAAGATGAGGAAATTTGGACACAAACACACAACAGCAAAGATGATGTGAAGATTCAGAGAGAAGACGGCTATCTGCAAGCCAAGGAGAGAGGCCTCTGAAGAAGCCAACCCTGTCAACATCTTGATCTTGAACTTCTGATCTCCAGAATCATGAGAAAATAAATTTCTGTTGTTTAAGGCCCCCCGGTCTGTGGTCCTTTGTCACGGCAGCCCTGGCCAGCTCAAGCACTCCTGCTCATGGATTGTGGATGCAGTGTACTGCTCAGCATCAGGAGAATGGAAGAGGGCCACACTGGAGCACAGAGACTCAGATGTAGGCTTTGGAGCTAGGATCCTTCTGTTTGAATCCCAGCTCTGCCACTTTCTAGTTTATTCAAGTTACTTGACCTTGAGCAAGTTATTTGGTCTCTCCATGTCTCTATTTCCCATTTATCAAATGAAGGTATTACTAACGTCTGCCTCATAGGATTGTCAAATAGATTAAACTAATAAGCCATGTGTGTCTATTGAATGCCTACTATTGCCAGGCATTGTGCAAAGTCCTAGAGTATTATGGTGAACAACACATAGATTATAGACCATGCTTTTGATTTCTTTTTTGTTTCTTTTTTTGCTTTTTGTCTTTTTCTTCTCTCTAAAAGGAATCTCTTATTTATGTTTCTCTGCCATCACTCTCTCTAGCTTATTTGCCCTTTGGGACTTGCTCGGAGATTGTCTTCTCCAGGCTGAGATAGATGTCTGTTCACTAGCTCCCACAGCATCCTGCTTCTACTTCTGACTTAGCCTTACCGCCTTGAAGGTGCCCAAAATGTCTGTCTCCCACTCATCCATGGCAAGGGCTTTGCTGTCCTCACCATGGGGCCCCCAGGCCTGGTCCAGTCCTGGGGGAATAGCAAGGTTCAATAAATCATTTTTCCATTGTCTTGGAAGAATTGTTTCCTATCCCTGTCTTTCCTTTTCAGCTCATCCAGACCCATGGTCTGTTCTGTCCATCTGTCCTCATCATCATTATCTGAGGTTTTTGAAGAAGCCCTGGTGAAGATACAACTGCATTTCAGAGCCTCAGCTGGTGGTCCCAGTTCTCAGGTTGATCCAACCTGAGTCATTTGAATTAGACATTGACATTCAAAGGCTACTTTTTTTTTTCCATCTAGCTAAGAGGGAAGAATAGAACTATTCTGATTGCATGAAGTTGTACAGATAGAATGGGATTTCAGGAGCCATCCAGTTTTACCTCGCTGCCCATGGGAGAAGTCTTCCAAAGCATTCCTACCAAGTAGTCAACCGGCCTCTGCCCACTGATTGCCCACTGCTCATGACCCCCAATGCATTGTTGATGGCTCCCAATGTTCACTCCTTGCTCCTCGTCCTGTTCTCCAAAAATGTAGTGGAGAATTCCAGAAGGCAGTGTCAGGGGGCCTAGCTTGAACCTAATTCTCCACCCATATTAGTAGATATCATTCACTTAATGTCTGTGCTATATTAGGTACATTTAATCTTTGCAGTATCTGTAGAGTGTCTTATTATCCCCATTTTACAGATGGGAAAACTGAGTCCCAAAATAGACCCAGTATGGTAAAATTACTTGCCCAAATCACATCACTAATATGAGATAAAACTAGGGTTAACCCATGTCTGGTTGATTCCCAAGTGTGGACTCCAAGTGGTCTCCCATTTTTGTCCCTCAACCTCCAGAGATGGATGGGGGAGGTTGATTCTACATATGGCTGGTGGCTGGAGGGATATGCACTTTCCATGCCATGGGCTGGCAGCAGAGCAAGAAATCAGGCACCTGCTCCAACTTGGGATCCTCTGCTTTATGGTGTTTATGGGACAGACCCTTGCTCCTGCTGGCCTCAAACTCCCAGGACAAGACCCCATCCTCTCTCCACCCCCTACCCCAACAAGTCCCCTGGGCTAGTATCTTAGCGTGTTGCCATGGGCAGCTGCTGAGCTCAAAAACCATACTCACTGTTCCTGGCAGGGTCTAGGGGTGGGGTCACCCTATCTGAGGCCCGCTGAGACAAATTCACTGTGATCATTCCACTTCCACTGGGGAGAAATTTCGGAGCCTCTGGGAAAAGAGGTGCCGGGGCAACTGACAGTAAGTCCAGGGACACTTGGAGGTAACTGGGCCAGTCGGGGATGGGGACAGATGACGGGCAGAGAGGATATCCTCCAAGGGGGAAGGGGAAGCCAGATGGCAAGGGGGAGCCGCAAGGCTTCCCAGGCCCCCCATAACTGGAGAAAGGAGAACGGTGTGAAATCTGAAGTCAGGAAGCCTGGGTTTTGACCCAAACTCAGCCTCTGACCCTGTGTGATCGTGGGCAAGCCATTTCATGTCTCTGAGACTCAGTTTCCCCACCTGTAAAAGAAAGGTCCTAATGCATACCTTTTAGGGTCATGTGTAGACCAAATACAATTGTTTATGTAAACCTCTGAACCCCATGCTTGGCTCAACACAGGAGTTATTGTCTCCGTAGTCCTGATCATGTGCATCCAAAATCCTTCCCTCGTAGTAGTAACTCAAACAGCCCATATTCATGCAGCCCCTTTTGCAATTTACAAAGCATGTTCCTGGCCATTGTTTCATTTCCTTTGTCTGAGACCTGCTGGGCTGGCAGAGCTTGGTTGAAGCTGGGTGTCAGGACCGTGGGCAATAACGGGAAATCCTGAAGCTGCACCCAAGACACATCCATTACTATCACTGGCTTTAGTGCACAGAGAGGTATGGTAGGGGTGCTGGCTGGATCCGGGGAACAGTGCAGAGATGAAGAGCTGGGAAAGTAGGACAGTGTGTAAGCCAGAGGGGCTGATGTGGCTGCACCTGACTTCAGAGGTGACCACTACAGTGCTACCTGCCCTGGACCACCCCGTGCCCCTGCCCCTGGGGTCCTCCCCATCCCCAAGCACCACAGCCCTTATTATTCAAATCACTTCCCTGAGTCTCCATCGACCCCAAACCCAGCCCCTGACAGTCTCTCCTCCTTTTATAGTTCAAGGCTAAGTTCAGCCTGGCGGGCAGGAGCCTCTGACCTTTATGAGGGCCCAGTGTGTGTGAGGCCAAGTCTGAAGGGGCCCAGGAAAGCAGCGAGCCGGGAGGAGGCCAGGGTGCAGGAGGTGCGGGATCCAGCGCCTTTGTCTGGACCTGGGCTGCCTGGTGCCACGCTGACTGCAGCTATTAAAACGTCGATCGCTCCCCAACTGCCCACCGCCTCCTTCCAGCCCCCGGAGAAGGCAGGGGGACTCATGGTTTTGTCTTTCCTGGGCGTATCGATGTCTCCTTTGGGGAGCCCGTTCAATGACAGTTACAGAAAGCCACATGGAGCAGAGAGGCCAGAATTAAAATGGCCACACGGAGGGACCCCTGCAGACCCCCAATTTCCAGAGGCTTTCAGATCTGAAGGCAGAAAACGCTGCATCTGTTCTTTGGCAAACGTCGATGGTTTTATTCCTCATCCTCCCGCCCCCTCGCACTCCTGCCCTTCTCCTCCTCTTTATTCCTACTCAGCGCGACTCTGCAAAGAGCTCCTCTCATCTGCTCTGCACAGAAGCCTGGGGATGAGAAGGCTGACAGGTGTCTCGTTACCACTCGCCCGGCACGGGGTTGTTCTAAGGAAGATGCTGACCCGTTGTTCTGTGGCGCCTCTGCTGACAAAGGAGCGGGAGGAGAGCTGGGGGTCTGAGTGGCGGGAAGAAGCTCCACTACGCCACATTGCAAGTCGGCCCCAAACCAGCAGACCTAGGTGGGGCGCCTTCTCCTCCGTGTCACCAAGGGCATGCAACACAACTTCCCAGTCCTTCACTGAGAAATAAGGCCACCAATTCCTCCCTCCCAGGGTGGGCAGGAAGGTACTTGTGGCCTGTCCTCCTGGCTCAACGTCACCCTTGTCCCCCAGGCCCAAGCATATGTCTTTTCCCCTCTTCCTGGTCCTTTTTCTTTTCATTCTGAATCCTCAACCCTACCTCTCACTTCCTCTTCTTCCCTCTCTGATTCTAGAAGAGAAGGTTTGCACAGCGGGGTCAAGGCTCTGGACTTGGGATGCCAGAGTCCCCATCCCTTCCAGGAGGGGTGACCTTAGGCCAATGACTTACCTTCTTCAAGTACCAGTTCCTTGACTGTAAGACCAGAGAATCATGGAGTCACTACACAGAGGCTGAGAGGGTCAGATGAGCGAATACCCACGCAGCACTTAGAAGAGGGCCAGGTGCACTCTAGATACTCTGTGAGTGTCTGCGATTGCTGTTATTTTACCCCACTATGTGTATGTGCGCGTGCATGTGTGTGTGTGTGTCAGATTCAAGATGAATCCAGAAACAGACCCTGAGGAGTGGAGGGGCATCCCGGAAAGAAGAGGCAGAATTGCCGTCTTCCAACCACTCCCCTCCTGCCCTGCCCTCCTCTTCCTTCCTCCTCTCCTCCATCAGGGAGTTCCTTGCTACTCTACAGCCTTCCTGTTTCTGAAAATTCCCTTTGCTGGCAGATTTTGGGGCCTCGCTCTCCTCTCTGGCCATACCCAACTTGGGTCTGCTGCACCCACCTTCTCCTGTTTGACACACACAGGGTGAAAGGGGCTCCATGAACCCCTGCCCCAGTCCTGCTGCCTGAAGAGCACCTGGAGAGTACTCATGTGGGCCTGTGGGAGACAATTCTCATATGCCTTTCCCCTCCATAACATCAATTGGAAAACCGTGTGTGTGTGTGTGTGCGCGAGTGTGCGCGTGTGTGTGTGTGAAATGTGCATATGTGTGTGCAGCTCACATGATCACCAGGCTCACATGTTTGCATGTGTGTGACTTGTCCACGTGTGTGACAGCATGCATGTGTCAAAGTATGTGCTCCCGTGTGCACAGTTATCCCTTGCCTATGTGGGTAAAGCTGCATGTGTGCCTGTCTGGCGTGTTTGTATGTGTATGATTCCACCTGCATGGGTACACATGGGTATGTGAGGGTGGTTGTGCCCACAGCTGCTTCTGTGGCTTGTGAGTTAACAAGACAGGCCCCTTGTTACCATGTAGTCTTATTAAACATGCGGCATGTTAATAGCACCAATGAAATCAGTTATAAAAAGCTCTGTATTAAAAATAATAAGAAATGGCCCTCTTGTTCCACAACTTCTTAGCTGCGTTTGGCCGCGCAAACTGGCAGGTTATTAAAGTGGGATCAAGCAAGCATTTTTAATACGCCTTCTGTGGCAGCTGTTTGGTGGATGTGCCATTATCAGCCCGCTGGTCCCCGCTGCCTTGGTCTCCCCAGCTCACTTGCTCCCTCTGAGACAGGGGAGAGGGGAGTGGAAGGAAGTTTATGGGAAACATGCCTGGCGGGGGCAGAGGCTTTGTCCCACTGGCCTGACCTCTGAAGATGGCTTTGCTGTAGTAGCACACCATCTGTTGTCTCTGCAGGCCACCTGGACCCAGGGCTGGAGGAGGAGAGGGGCAGGCTGCCACCCCAGAAGGCACATCTGCATCCCAGAGCAGGGCCCCCTTTGGGAGCATCTCCAAATTCTTCTGTGGTCTGGGGTAGCCACTGCTCTTCTATCCTTCACTGTCGTCTTGGCCCGGGAGAGGGCAGCCCATGGCAACCCTGGGCCGGAATAATGAGAACACCATTCAGTGCCCTGTACCAGCGCTTCTTAAATGACCACACACATGAATCACTTGGGGATCTTGTCAACGTGCAGGTGCTGATTCAGGAGGCCTGGAGTGGGCCTGCGAGTCTGCATTTCTAACAAGGTCTCTGGGGATGTTGGTGCTGCTGGGACACGTGCTGCTCTCTGAGGAGCAGGACCCCATGTCCCTCTCCAGGAAGAACAAACAAATGACACCTGTGGTGGCCAAAGCTTTTAAGCTCACCAAGGGCAGGGCCCAGCACGCCGCTTGGACTGGGAGCTCCCTGGGAGTAGAGGCTCACACCTGCTGTTTCCCACGGACAACCCATGGTGCCCAAGCCAAGGCTCTGCACCCAGGGCTGCCTCAATTTTGAAAAGGGCAGGAGAGAAAGCTGACAGTTATTGAGCCCCTGCTCTGTGTCAGGCACTATGCTATGACCTTCAATACTGCAGTCTCAAAGCAACTCCCATCCCCATTCTAGCGATGAAGAAACAGAGGCTCCGTGAGCATGACTGTTTGCCCAAGGACATGGGCTGCTACTAGATATCAGAGGCAGCCTTGACCCCATGCCTGTCGGTTCCCTAAACCCTGCCTTTCCCACCAAAGCAGAGCAAGAAGCAGCCCCCTCCCCACAGTGTCCTCTCACCACTCCCCTCACACTGCCTCCCTGGGGCTGGCTGGGACCGAAGACGCTGATGCAGGGAAAGGTGTGTTTATTTCATTACATTTCTGGAGCATCCTCTCCTGGTTGACCCAAACCCTTTGCCAACATTAATTGCAACGACAAACATGTCTCTCCACCTCTCCAAGATGCCCGGAGCACATGACACTGAAGCTTCATTTGGAAATGAAGCTTCAAGGCATTTCAAGGCACAAGTTGCCTGAGAGAGCTCTGTTTAAAGGCCAGCCAGGCAACTGGAGTCCAGGAAGCAGACATCCATCCCCAGCATCCTCCTTGCTCCAGATATCAATGGAAAGAAATGAACAACAGTAGTAGCAGCAGTACTTGTCGCTAATATTTGCTGAGTGCTTGCTAACAGTGAGACACAATAGATGCATTATCTCTTTTATAATTCTCAAAACAACTCTCACACACTCTTTTTATTCCTACCTTCAGATAAAAGGCCGGGGGATCAGAGAGGTTAGGTGGTTTGCTTGAGGATGCACAGCTAATATGACCCTGAGCTGGACTTTGAGCCCCAGCATACTGGCTTCAGGGCCCACACATTTCAGTATTCTATCATGCTGCATGGAAATATTAATACCTGCGGGTGACAGAGGCCTATGGAAAATCCTTGCTTATATTGAGAGCCACAGGATCACAGAATAGTGGGGCTAGAAAGGGGTTCTGCAGCACCTGGTCCCATTCTCTCATTTTAGAGGGGAAGTCTGAGGCCCAGGAAGGAGAGGCACTTGACCAAGGTCACAGAGCAAGTTTTGGGAGAGCTGGGACTCAAACCCAGGTGCTCTCTCATCTAGTCTGACTGCAACCTTGAGAGGTCTCGCCACAATCCTCCAGGTGTGGCTACCTGCTCTGCTTTCACCCAGGAAAGCCCAGCAGCAGCATGCTGCTTGCTGAACACACTTGAGCATTCAGTGACCTCGAGCCGTGACATTACTGTGGTTCAGACTGTGTCTGCACCACTCTGGGTTTGGGCGGGCGCCTATGCCAATGCCAGATCCAGGCCCCCAATCTTCCCTAAGAAGCTCGTTCAAGGTGGCTAGTACACTGCTGAAGCGTGAGAAGTCAGCTTTTAAAAGGAGGATTGCAAGCCCTCCCCAGTATTCCTGTAATATCCTCGGGTGTGTACTTCAAAAGATACTCTTGCTGGCTTCTCATCCATTAATGGTGAGAGTGTAAATCGATGCTACTTCTTTGGAGGGCGATTTGACAATAATATCAAAATTTGAAATGCACAACCCCTTTAACCCATCTATTCCGTAGCTAGGAACATACCCTATAGACTCATTCTTGTATTTACATGCAAGATACACTCACACGCACAAATATTTGGCATTATTTACAGTAGCAAAAGAGCAAAAACAACCTTGGTGGCCACGAGTAAGAGACTGGTTCCATTGAGTACAGTTTATTCATATAATAAAAAGCCCCCTGGTTTAAGTGGCAAACTATGAGCACAGTTCTGGAGCCCAAAGGTCTGGGTTTGAATCCTTGCTCTACCACTACCAGCTACATGCTCCTGGGCAAGTCACTAATCTCTATGGACTTGTTTCTCTCCCTGTAAAATGAGGATGATGCCAGGATCTGCTTCAGAGGTTGCTGGGAAGGTTTAATGAGTTATCACGTTGATCATTTGGAAATAAGAATAGAATACGGGCTCAAACATGGAGATCCTTTGTTTGTTTGTTTGTTTGTTGTTGTTGTTGTTGTTAATATGGAGTCTTGTTCTTCTTGCCCAGGCTAGAGTGCAATGGCACGATTTCAGCTCACTGCAACTTCCGCCTCCTGGGTTCAAGTGATTCTCCTGCTTCAGCCTCCTGAGTAGCTGGGATTATAGGAACCCGTTACCATGCCCAGCTAATTTTTGTATTTTTTTTTTAGCAGAGACGAGGTTTCACCGTGTTGGCCAGGCTGGTCTCAAACTCCTGACCTCAGGTGATCCACCCGCCCTGGCCTCCCAAAGTGCTGGGATTACAGGCATGAGCCACTGTGCTGGGCCGGAAACTCTTACTAGGAATGTGAAACTGTTGAAAAGAATGAGGTCGCTGGATAATGCTGACTTAGAAAGGTCTCTAATATATTTTAAGCGAACAAGGTAAGATCCAGAATGGTGTAAGATTCTTTCTGTATAAATTTTAAAAGTTGATATAAGTTATGTTTCTCTATAATTCTAAGTATTCTGACCATGTGTGTATATCAGGGATTTTAAAAATATGTAAATGTCAAAAGAGTGTCATGGCTATGAGAATGAAGGGCCTCTTTTTTGCTTTCTTCTTTATATTTTTGTATATTAAAACATTTAACACATGTATAACATACACTGTTTTTTGGCATACGGGGTCTCATTCTGTCATCCAGGCTGGAGTGCCGTGGCATGATCATGGCTCACTGAAACCTCAAACTCCTGAGCTCAAGCGATCCTCCTGCTTCAGCCTTCTGAGTAGCTGGGACTGCAGGCACACACCACCACACCTGGCTAACAGTGTAAACTTTCATTATTATTATTATTATTATTATTTGAGATGGAGTCTCATTCTGTCGCCCAGGCTAGAGTGCAATGGCGTGATCTCAGCTCACTGCAACCTCCACCTCCCAGGTTCAAGTCATTCTCCTGTCTCAGTCTCCCGAGTAGCTGGGATTACAGGCACATGTCACCATGCCTGACTAATTTTTTTGTATTTTTAGTAGAGACAGGGTTTCACCATGTTGGCCGGGCTGGTCTCGAACTCCTGACCTCAGGTGATCCACCCACCTCGGCCTCCCAAAGTGCTGGGATTACAGGCATGAGCCACCGCGCCTGACCTTAAACTTATTAAATTGTGGCACAAAGTATATTACATAAAATATAGCATCTTAACCATTTCTGAGTGTATATTTCAGTAGTGTTAAGTGTATTCGCATAGTTGGACAATCTCCAGAACTTTTTCATCTTGCAAAACTCAAACTCCGTACCCAATAAACAACTCCCCATTCCCTCCTCCCTGCAGCCCCTGGTAACCACCTTTCTACTTTCTGTCTCTGTGAATCTGACTTCTCTAGGTACCTCATATACGTGGAATCATGTGATGTTTGTCTTTTTGGAGATTGGTTTATTTTACTTGGCATACTGTCCTCAAGCCTCATCCATGCTGCAGCATCCTTGTCAGAATTCCTTTCCTCTTGAAGGTTGGATGTTCCATTGGATGGATGTCCCACATTTTGTTCATCCATGCATCCGTCACTGAACGTCTGGGTGCTTCTTCCTCTTGGCTATTGTGTATGATGTTGCTACGAACAAGAGTATGCACACACCTCTTCAAGATCCTGCTTTTGATTTTTTAAAAATGTATCTCCAGAAGTGGAATTGCTCCCACGGAGTATACGCTTTTTGAATGCCTGTTTTATAGCTTGTCTGAGGGTGATGGAGCCCACCCCGTTCCCTACAGGGAAACAGACACCAGCTCCAGCCTTGGCATGGGAAATGATTTTCTCTGGGGCCTCCCTGGAGCAGACAGCTCTTCTCACATTTCCTCAGAGCAGAGTAGTTGTCCAAGACATTTTAAAACGTTCAGGAACATTTGAAAGACGCTTCTCTTTGGTTTTTGGTTGTGCTTTGGGGCTAACATCGGCCTGGAAGGTTGTCTAATGTTTGGAACTTCTGATGTTTTGGCTGACTCACGGCCAATGAAATAAAGCTATATTGGTGATTTCAAGGCAGCAGCTGCCTCCTCCTTCTCCACTCACCATGATGCTTGGGGTGAACAGAGTTTTCCAGCCCAGGTTCACACTGGTGTAAACACTCAGCCTCTGTGAAATTGACTTGTCCACTGCTCTCTCTCTCTCTCTTTCAAAGAAGGAAAGAAAGAAAGACGTTGAATTACTTGTTGATTCCTAAAAAAGTCTTCTCTTCCCTTTTCTCCTGGACTTTCCATGAACAGGTAGTGCCCACCTGAATGCCAGCTGAGCAGAGGTGTCAAATAAGATGCGATACAGTCAGGCCAGAAATAGACTTTCTCGTCGTGTCTACTCTGCATGAAGGAGAAGGGTTTACTGCACAATCCTAAGAGTAGCAAGAATCCATGAGGGATCTTCACCAGGAAGGCTGGGAGGTCTTTAAACCGGGGTAGGCAGACTTCAGGTGTGGAGATGCAGCCAGGCGCTGGGATTTGGGGAGTAGTGTAATAGCTCAGCCTCCGCCCACCTTTCACATCGCCTGGGGCTGTTTAAGAGCCGCCTCCTACTCCTGCAGAGGATTTTGCCCTTGAGTTCTCAAAGATACTGTTCTGTCTCAGACAGGAGTCTGGGAGGAAGGGAGGGGAGACAGAGTGCGGCTATACTGAAAAGCATCTGCTGGTCTCTGGGTTTAACAGAGTGCAAGTGGCAGAGAAGGTGACAGTCAAAGTTGGCTTCTTTCTAATGAGCAGCTATCACTCTGAGAAGACCGAACGCCTGGCAACATTTTTCCCTAGGACTTAGTTTGCTCCTTTCGGTGGCTTCTGTATCAGTTATCGATTGCTGCTATAAGGCTGCCTAACAAATATCCACAAAACCTCAGCAGCGCACAACGATAAGCATTTATTCAGCTTGTGAGCCTGTGAGGTTCAGCTCGTCTGGGAAAGGCCTGCTTGTGTGTCTGTTCTCATCTGCAGGTCAGCCGAGTGGCTCTACTGATCACAGTCTGGGGATTGGCTGGGTGCCGGCTACTGTCTCGGATGGTCTCAGCAGCTCAGCTCTGCTCCACACATCTCACTCTCTGGCAGGTCAGCCCAGGCACGTTCCCACAGTGAAGACCAAGAAGCCAAAGACAGAGCAGAAACACACAAGGCCTCTCGAGGCGTAGACTCCAGACTGGTCTCTGTTACTTCCGTCACATTCTATGGGTGACAGTCAGCCCAGACTCAAGGGGTGGGAAACAGACTGGGCCTCTTTAGAGAGGAGAACTGCAAAGCGACAGGCATGGGATTTAGACACAGGGAAGGGTGATGCATGAATGTAATCCGTGCAATTCATACCACAGCTTCTAAGAGGACAGCAAACACCAGGAGTTGGCCAGAGCAAATGATGATAGTGACGACTTGAGGATGACGATCACAGCAGCATCCATCAACTGTTTACTTTGTGCCAGGCAACAACATGTTTGCAGACTGGACCAGAGATCATCATAACGTGGTGTGTGCATGACAGGTGCTGGAGTGGCGGATGCAAAGGGTGGGCTGTGGGGCACAGAGCCAGGGATCTGGCCTAGAATCAGACTCCCCCTGAGCTGGCAACATCTCGGCTGCGGCTGCAAGGATGAGTAGGAGGGAGACAGAGGAAGACAGAGGAAGACAGAAGGGGGGTAGAGTGGATTAGGCAAAAGAATCTGCATGGTGACAGCCTGGGGAGAGAGGATGAGAAGGGGACGGAGACTGAGAGAGAGAGACTGTGTCAAAGCAGGAGGCTGGAAAGTCTAAGACCAGGTCGAGAACACTGTTCATGCACGTTTGGGAATTTAAATTTCATCCTGAGAGCACTGAGGAATCACTGGAGGTTTTAAGCATTGGAGGGGCACGATCCCATCATTGCATTTGTGTTTTTAAAAGATCGTCCAGGCCGCTGCTGTTGCTGTGTTGAGAACAGATTGGAAGCAGAAGGGAAGCGGGAGCAGAGAGGCCGATAAGGAAGCAGGTGTAGTTGTCCTGCAGAGACAGTGTGCTGCAGGTGGCCATTGAGGTGGAGATGGAGAGAAGAGGATGGAATTGATGTTTAGGAGACAGAAGTGGTGAGGGACTGGTGAGCTTGGTGATGGACTGGATATGAGGAAGGAAGGAGAGGGAGATATCAGGATGATTACAGTGAGCACTGATTGAGCACACACTGTGTGCCAAGTGCTGTTCTAAGCATTTTACGTATCGCATCTCACCGACTCCTAACCACAACCCCGGGATACAGAAGTAATTCATCCCATCTCCTAGGTTAGGCAACCGAGGCTCAGAGAGAGGAAGTGACTTGCTCATGGTCACACAACCATTGGTGGTGGAACCAAGCTGTCAACCCAGGAGGCTGACTGCACAGCCCAGGACCTGAGTCCTTAATCAGTTGTACCTTCCCTTTCTGGCTTTTGGAAGGATGGAGGTGCCATTTATTGAGACAGAAAACCCCAGAAGAGGGAGTAGATTAGGGCCAAAGGTGAGTTTTTGGAGGGTATGTTGTTTTTGAAGCACCTTCTAAGAGTCAAATGTTCAGGTATGGGAAAAGCCTAGAAAAGACGTTTGCCTTTGACTAATGAACCCAGGAAGGCATCATCCAGAAAGAGGTGATACCAAAACCCCTGGCCATGAAACATAATAAGGAAGGAGATGGGACAAGCAGAGAGCATTCCGTATGGACACAGGCTGCAGGGCAGATTTTTTTTTTTTTTTGAGACGGAGTCTCGCTCTGTCGCCCAGGCTGGAGTGCAGTGGCCGGATCTCAGCTCACTGCAAGCTCCGCCTCCCGGGTTCCCCAGGGCAGATATTTTTAACAGGAGTGCAAATTGGAATCACTTGGGGATGGAGGAAGGCTTAAAACAAGTACAGCTCTGGGCCAGGTGCGGTGGCTTAAGCCTGTAATCCCAGCACTTTGGTAGGCTGATGTAGGCACATTGCTTGAGCTCAGGAGTAAGACCAGCCTGGGAAACATGGTGACACCCCATCTCTGCCAAAAATACAAAAAATTAGCCAAGCACAGTGGTGTGTGCCTGTAGTCCCAGCTACTCGGAAGAGTGAGGTGAGAGGATTGTTTGAGCCTGGGAGGCAGAGGTTGCAGTAAGCTGAAATTATGCCACTGCACTCTAGCCTGGGTAACAGAGCTAGACCCCATCTCAAAAAAAAAAAAAAATGTACAGTTTTGACCTTCAAATCAGAGGCTAGGAGTGGAGCCCAGCCTTCTGTACTCTTGAAAGTTCTCCTAAGCTTTGAAGGCCTCCTCAAGACCCTCCACCCTGGCCAGTCTTCTGCAAAACCAACCTCTTATTTAGCCTAGTCTATCTGCCCCTCTCCCAGTTGTCTTTCAGCCATGAGATCACATTCCAGAGACTGAAAATCCTGGAGTCTGTCCTATAATGGAGGCTGTGTACCCTAAAGCCTGTCCCCAAAGAAATACACAAGCCAACCCCTCCCTGCAAAGGGAGGGCACATGGCAATGTGATTCTGGAGAGCAAGCAGCCAGCCTTTGAAAGCAACTGAAGGCTTTGATGGCCCCACGGTGACACTTGTCTCTGGAAGGTGTCATGCACTTCAAAAGCAGCACATCTCTCCTGCTCTCTGAAAAGAAACTTGTTCTAGAAAATGTCTGGATATTCACAGCTAGTCAGGGGAGAGACAAAGGGGAGAGAGCTTCAGTTCTATGGTCAGATGGACCTGGGTTTGAATTCTCAGTCTGTCACCATGACTTGTGTGAGCTCTGGTAAGTTATGATTTGATTTCCCCATCTGTAAAATGGCTACAATAATGAACTTCCCTCATTCTCATGGAAAGACTGAATTTGATGCTGCAGGTTAAGTGCTTAGGCTAGTGCCTGGCCCGTAGAGAAAGCTTAATAGCAATATTATTACTATTACTTCTTTTTCTTTTTTCTTTTTCTTTTATTGAGACAGGATCTCACTCTGTTTCCCAGGCTGGAGTGCAGTGGCGCAGTCACAGCTCACTGCAGCCTTGACCTCCTGGGCTCAAGAGATTCTCCCGTCTCAGCATCCTGAGTAGCTGGGACTATAGGCAGATGTCACCACACCCGACTAATTTTTTTTTTTTTTTTTTTTTTTTTTTTTTTTTTTTTTTTTTTTTTTTTAGAAACAGGATTTCGCCATGTTGCCCAGGCTGTTCTCAAACTCCTGGGCTCAAGCAATCTTCCCACCTCAGCCTCTCAAAGTGTCGGGATTATAGGCATGAGCCACCACACCCAGTCTATGACTGTTACTTCTAATAATCATTATTTTTTTTAATCTACAGTGTGGGAGTTAAGGGCATGAAATCTAGAATTGGAATCTCCTGGACTTTTATGCTAGTTGTACCTGTCCTAGCCTGGCTTCTCTAGAAAGCAGGGCCTGCAGCCACAATCTGCTCCTTGCCTAACACTGGCCATATTTCTGTCTTCTGAACCCTGACTTGGAAACATCTCAGGGTCTTTTTCCTTGCTTTTCCCTCTGCCACGTATGCTCCTCCCATCCCTGAAAGAGTTTGGCAGAGGTTGAATCAAGCAGGGCCTTAGAAGTTAGAGAAGGAGTTTAGAGTCTCTCTCAATTTCAACAGGAAGCTGTGTTCATCAGCTATCTCCACATAATGCTGCCCAACAAGCCACTCAGTGGCTTAAAGTGACAATCACTTGTCCTCCCTCATCTTCAGCTTGGATCGGGGTTGTCTACTTTTGCTGAAGCTTGGCTGGGAGTGGTTTGAACTCTAGATGAGGTCCAGGTATACGCCACATGTACCCATCCTCTTCCTGGGGCCAGCGAACTGCCCCAGGAATGTCCTTCTTGAGGCAATGGCAGAAGCAGAAGATAGTAATAGGTGATGACTCTTAAGGCCGATCAGAACTGACCCACTGTCCCTTCCATTCCCATGCCATTGGCTAAAGTAAGTCGATGGCTAAACCCAGTATCACTGGGATGAGGAAACAGACTCTGCCTCTACTGGAAGGGGGTACAGAGGCATATAGCTATGGGTGTGGAAGGATTAAGAGCAACAGTGCAGCCCACTGGAGAAGTCATTGCAGGGCTTTCAGCAATTCAGCAGAGATTCTCAACAGGGGGCAATTTGGCAATATCTGGAGAGATGTTTGGCTGTTAAGACTGGGGGCAGGTGCTGCTGGAATCAAGTGTGTAGAGGCCAGGGACGCTGCTAAACATCTTACAATGCACAGAACAGCCCTCCACACAAAGCATTATCTGATCGAAAATGCCAGAGAAACCAATAGAGAGATCTTTAAACATATGCATCATAGTTGTGTTTCTGGCTGCTGTGCTGAAAGTGGCCCATAAGGGGGTGGAGGGAAGAGAGAAGCAGGCCATTATTTCTTTACCTCCTCCTCATTCTCCTTCCTCCTCCTCAACTTCCTTCCTCCTCTGATGATGATGATCACACCTAAAGTAGTGTGATACCCACAGCTCTTTAGGATGGGCCCTGTCTGGGGATCCCAGGATAGAGACAATGTGATCAACCCTCCCAATACAAACACAAGATAAAAACTAATAGGATAAGACAAGCTTCTTTCCCTTCCCAGTTCCCACATGATGCCTTAAGTACAGGGTCTGTCTGTACCACTGTTCTGCAGTGATATGCAGTTAGGGTTGCTGATGGGCTCACCATTTGAAATAGAACAAACCTGTTGGGTGAGTTGGAAGCAAATTTTGGGAGAAAGTGCCAGAAACACTTGGGGAAGAGCCACTCATGAAGCCGAATCCAGAGGTCCAGGGCCATTGTAAGAGATGCAGCTGTGATCTGAACCAAGAGGAAGCTGGAGCAGAAGCTGGCCAGGGGCTCATGGGAAGGCCAGAGGGGATTGCCCCAGGCAGGGGCTGGGTGCCTGCTAGAGATAGGGTGGGCCTGGGAGTTTGGGAAGAGGGACAGGCTCTGTCAGGTCCCTGAGGTGCTGTTTTGGACCATAAGAACTCACTCCTGGTTAAGTCACTAAAACCTAGGGTTAGGATGAGGACCAGGGGCCACCACAGAAGCCTCCGCTCTCCAGCTGGGAAGTTGCTTCTTCTCCAGAGACCCAAGAACACAAAAGAACACAATCATTTTTGTTTCTTCCCTGTCATTCAACTTAGGGGACGCAAGTCCTCAAGGGGCTGTTCTGTAAGCACAATGACCACAAATATGGACAGTATGCAGTGGTCAAATTCCAACCCATTGTCCATGTGACCTTAGACAAGTCACATAACCTCTCTGGACCTCATTATCCTCAGCAGAATAATGGAAATTCTGATACTGAACTCGAAGGATTCCAGGGAGGAACAAATGAGCCTGGTGCCTGGAGAGCCCTCCATGAATAGTGGGTGCTCAACTCATTGCCTTTTCTTCTCCTCTGCTCTGGCTTTGCCCTCTCTCTCTTTGTCCTCATCTTGCTTTTCCTATTCCCCCCTCTCTCTATTCTCCAAGTCTGTTGGAGCCTTGTGGACATTGCTTGTCTGAAACCCATGCAAACTGGTGGCTCCCAAACGTACCTCCTAAAAATGCAAATGTCAAGCCCCATCCCAGACCACTGAGCGGGAAACTGTTACAGTGGGTCTCCGGAGTGTGCTCTGTAGACAAGCTCTAGTTCAGGCGTCGGCATTAGAGAACCACCAGGGGAGACCCCAGAATCATCCATGCTGGCGACACCTCATCCCTGTCTTCCCCAGCATCTCCCCTGAGGCAGTTCCAGCACCCACCTTCAACATCACTTGCCATCTCCCACTCCTCCCGTCAGTCTTTCTGGGACAGGCAAGGAGCCTCCGGGAGAGCTGGCAGCCCTGCCTAGGAAAAAGACAAAGGAAAAGGAAACTGCCACCTACTGCTTCCAGCAGCCTGAGTCACTGCTGGGGGTGGCTCATCTGTCTCACTTGGGAGTAGGAACCCCTCCCTTATCAGAGTAGATCCTGAGATCGAGCCCATGCTTCTGTCCAAAGAAGAACATGATTTGAAGGAAGAGAAACTTCCCACTGTCACCGTCCCTTAGTCCATCTCCCTGGGTGGTTTTTGCTCACAGATGCTGTTGTAGGTTGCCCCAGACCTTCATGCCTAGGGCCAATCCTACTCCTAGCCAGGGGCATTGTAAGGGGCCCTGGACCAGCTCGGATGTCTCTTCACCAAGGAAGGCTTGCCCTGATCTTCGACCCAGGTAAGGGATCTACTACCTCACCCTGTTATCAAGCCGTTGTCCAGTTCTCCATATTGACAATTGGTTCTGCCAAGTTCTCACTCCTAATCACCTGCACAACATTTAGGTTCCCCCAGAACTTGCTCTTGCCTTTCCTCCCTCTCTATGCATCAAGTGGCCAACTCTCAGCCAGTGCAAAGGCATCTGTTGACTAAACAAACTCCATGAATTAAGCTCTGCTTGATGAGCTTGTGGTGACCCACAAGACTGGGACCACAAAGGGTTTGACCACCACCTGCATGGACATCAGAAATCTGTGTGAAGCTCCACATTCCCACTTCTCTGAGCTGGTAATGCCAAGTAGGCACATGTAGAATGTTCTCTAGCCTGGTTTCCTCCTTCCAAGAAGATGGATGGGGTTCCATGTATGACCTGAGGGACTCTGGGAGACATCTGAGAAGCTGGCTCTGGCATCATCAGCACCATGGTCTTCCTAGATATATTACTTTCTATCTTGATCCTTTTAAAATTATCACAAACTCACTGGCTAAATCAACACAAATTGCTTTTCTCACAGTTCTAGAAGCCAAACGTTTGACGTGGGGCTTACGTGCTAACACCACAGTGTTCACAGGGCTGGTTTTTGCTGGAGGCTCCAGAGCAGAGCCTGTTTCCTGACTTTCCTATCTCCTAGAATCCACTTGTATTCTTTGATTCAGGACCCCATTTCCATTTTCGAAGCCATCAGCATGGCATCTTCTCTCTCTGCTTCTGCCTCTCTTGTTGCATGGCCTTCTTCTCACACTGAATTCTCTATTATCTTGTGTTCTCTTCCAGGGCCCATTGTGACTACACAGAGCCCACTGGAATAATCCAGGATAATGTCCCCATCCCAAGATCCTTCATGATTCTGCAGAGTCCCCTTTGCCATAAAAGTGACATTTGCAGGTTCCGGGAATTAGGACAAGGACATTGGGGGAGCCATATTCAGCCTACCACAGCAAGTGCCATTTATTAAGCAGAAACCATATGCCAGCTCTGGTGTGAAGTACTCCTATCCACATTAACTCCTTGCATTTCTCCTAAATAACCCTATAAAGAAGGCCATATTCTTTCCTCCAGTTTACACAGAGAGGTTAGGTAACTAATGGAAGGAAGTGGTGAAGCTGGGATTTGAACCCGGCTGGCTCTTGGTGATACCAAAACTGTGCTCTTAAAACTAAATGAATCTACATCTCTTTAGTGCTCCTCTCCTTCCAAGCTGCAGACTTGCAGATTTGGGCATTTCAAGTTGTCTCCTAACTACCCTGCTTCCTTTCCAGAGTGGCAGGATATGGAGCTACCCTTCCACCCACCAGGAAAGAAGTCACCAAAGGAGACCCGGCAATTTTCTCACCCAGATCCTGCTCCTCTTGAGGAGCCCACTTGGCTCTCCAAGCCATGCCTCTGCTCCCAGGTCAGCCTTCTCTCATGTGGAGACAAGGCAAACCCTGGGGGAGGTTTCTCAAAGGGGTAGTTGGGAGAGGAAATGTCAGGAGAAGAGACCAGAGCTCTAGAGCACCGAGCCCCAGGGTGGAGAGACTGACCTCAACTGAGTCTGTCTTATCTCGGGCTGTGCTCACCTCACTCTCCCTTGCATCCTGGGCTTGCGAGCTATTTCCGTCTCTGGATCAGATACGAGACCATGATTTATTGATTGTAATAAACATTGCTTAACACCGGCTTTGGTCACACAGCTCACTCACCATTTAAATAAATCCCAGCCCTGGGGGCTAATGGAGCCCTCTGTAATAGGGAGTGCCAGGTTAGAAGGAAGCCAAATGCTGGGCAGGGGGAGGAGGGGAAACGAGCCACATGGGTGAATAGATGAGCTCATTTGCAGCCAGAGAATTAAAGATGATCTGTTCCCCCCAACCCATGCTCCCTTATTGCCCTGTCAGTTACTCTTTAAGAGGATCTTGCTGAGATGCTTCTTGTGGGCAAAGGCTGCCAGAGCCCAGCACAAGCCACAGTGTTCTCCTGAGTCCCTTTCTGGCATCTCATGGGCACTTTTTTTCATTTGGGAGAACCACAGTCTTTGTGTTATTTCATTTCCTGCTCTGGGGAAATGCAGCTGTCTCTGGGATGAAGCATCAGCTCCTTTTTACACTAAAAGAAAATTTCCAAGCAGGCGAGACAGCCCTCCTCCACCCATTGGACTTTGGGGGGCTACACTCTGAGGGAAAACTAGAGACGTGTCTCTGTAAGGAGGGATTTCCCTCTGTGCTGATGATAAGATAGGAAGCAGAACATGGGCTGCAAGGATGGGGTAACTTTTTTATGTGCTCAGCTCCAAGCGAAGTGCTCAGGAAACAATGGTTGATGATATTAGAGTGACGGTAACAGTGCTGGCAGCCAAGGTCATGGAGGGAGTGGTGAGGATGATAAATGGGATGAATGGAAGACTCCGAGAGTCGACACTTGATTTTGTTCACTGCTGTGTCCCCAGTGGCTAGAAGAGTACCTGGCACATAATAGAGGCTCCATACATATTTGCCAGATGAAGGAAGAAATGAAAGATGGTGCTGATGCAGGTGATATGAGTGGTATGGAGAAGACATCTATGAAATGATGTCACAAGGTCAGGGGGATGGAGGTACCCATTGTTGGGATGATGTCAGGGAAGAGTGCAGTGTGATGGTGATATTGGGAGTAGCCACATGGCTGGCTACTCAGATAGCAGAGAATATATGCTCTGGGGTTCCTCGGGGGATGGGAAACCATCCCAGCTACTGCTGGGCTAGGCCTCATGGAGAATGGGAGCTTTGCTCAGTGTTGGTGCCTGGCACTCGCTGGGTGCCCAGTGAGAGATCAAAAGGTCACAGTCATGGGGCAAGGCTTGGACCATCCCCCCAGGCACCATCCCCATAGCTCAGGTCTTTCCTTTCTGCTGCTCCTCTTTTCTCAGCTCCTGGTCTCTGCTCTTAAGACATCTATTCACCTCTGGCTTCAGCTTCCAGCCTTCTCACCACACTTTTTGGCCACATCTGCCCTTCCCCATTCCCTAAGTCTCTCTCTCTCTCTCTCTCTCTGTCTCTTTCATGCACACACACACACACACACACACACACACGCACCACACACATTTGTGGGCAGGGGCACTAAGAACTTCATGGTTCAAGAAGGAGGATTGGAGAGCTTTAGTTATTTACCACCCCAAAGGAGAAGATAGGGAGGCATTCCTAGTGACTGCTCTGGAGTCAGACAGATCTGATTCAAATCCTAACATCAGGCAAGTTGTGTAACCTCCCCAAGTCTGTTTTCGCATCTATGAAATGAGGCATGATAATAACAGCACCAGCCTTAAAGGACAGCTGTGAGTTAGGGAGGTTGTGTGGTGGAGTGCTCAGTGCCGTGCCTGGTGTGCAGAATGTGCTCAATACCAATGATTTATTGTTGCTAGGTTGGGGTTGAGCCTCCACCCCAGGCCAACTCACAGGCTTCCCATTAGCCTACAGGCTTTTGGTTTAGGCCTTGATCCCAGATCCAGTCAGCCATGACCAAGCGTGGGATCACTTCCTGAGCTATAAATAATGAATAGAGTTGGATAGAACAGGAATCCAAGGTGCTAGGAAGTGCTAGAGCAAAATTAGAGCCAAGAATGGGTAACGCACCCGTGGGGGCCACTGAGAGAGCAATGAGAGATCTGATCATGCTCTGAAAGTAGAGTGGGCTTGGCGCTGTCCATGATTCTGAGAAACAGCAGTGAACAAGAGTGACAGAGACCCCCATTCACAACATTGATCATCTAAATGAGGTGGGGACAGTCTATGTGAAGAAAGACCATGTGCAAATCAACAAATAATGGAATCCCCAAGGTGAAATGGGTGAAGGGAGTTTTGGAACAAACCAAAGTAGGGTAAGTAGCCAAAGAGGGACAGGACCCTGTCTATCTCTGTGGGTCATCTCATGCCTCTGTTGGGGCAGGTACTGTCATTACTGCCCCTACTTTACACATGAAGAAACTGAGGCTCAGAAAGGCTAAATAATTTCTCGCTGACTCTTGAAACAGATTTCAAAGACAGGTGGGTGTGTACCCCAGAGTTCAGACCATTAACGCTCACCATCCTACGTGGCCTTAGGTTGGGCTTTTCCAAAAGGACACCCTAAGACAAGGATTTGAGTGCATAGAGTTTATTTTGAAGTGACTTCCAGACACGCCTGTAGGAGAATGAGGGAGTGAGACAGGAAAGAGAAGAGAAGGAAGCCAACTAAGAGTGCTATGGAGCAGATTTCTGCAGGGGGCAACCAGGGTTCCAGCCTGCTGGGAAGCAGTAGGTGAGAGCACAGAACAGGCCTGTGAGTTATTCGATGAATGAACGACTGGGGTGTGTATGTACCATTTCCCTACTTTGGTGGTTCGGGGCTGCTTTGTTTGGAAGCTGCTCCCACCTCCGGCCTGCCCTTTGGCATGTGAACTGGAAACTGACCACCAGAGAAAGCCCTCCAGTATGCTGGCTGATGGAAGCCGTAGAGTCACCATACACAGGAAAGATGAGTGCCAGGAAGAGACTTAAAAGGGCACCAACAGCATCAACCATCCCAACTGAATTATATGATGTCCAGGTACGTGAGAGTAACAATTCCAGAGAAAGGAAGATCAATAAGGATCAGAATGCCAAGGACCTCAGGTGCCAACCCAGGGAATCTTTTTTTTTTCTTTTCTTTTCTTTTCTTTTTTTTTTTTGAAGTGGAGTCTCACTCTGTCACCCAGGTTGGAGTGCAGTGGTGCGATCTTGGCTCACTGCAACCTCTGCCTTCCGGATTCAAGTGATTCTCCTGCCTCAGCCTCCTGAGTAGCTGGGACTACAGGCACGCCCCACCACGCCCGGCTATTTTTTGTATTTCATCATACTGGCCAGGCTGGTCTCAAACTCATGACTTTGTGATCCACCTGCCTCGGCCTCCCAAAGTGCTCGGATTAAAGGCATAAGCCACTCCGCCCGGCCGGGAATTTCCATTTCATCTTATGCATCACTTGGCACAGACATAAACAGATAAAGAGGAGAGAGTGCCACTAACATATAAATGCCTACAATGAACAAAAAGCTTTAAATTCATTAAATCAATCAAAGCTTGCATGTTCTCTGTAAGAAAAAAAGGCCTCTTTTTAGCTGAACAAACTGAGGCTCAGCTTTGGACTTTTTCCAGCATCCACAGCTCACCATTATAGGGCCTGGGTTAGAACCTTTGACTAGCTGAGCTCCTGAACTTTCTACCACACAAGGCCTTAATTTGAAGGAAACTGAGTCTCGGGGGGTCTGGGAGCGGAGCCAGTGCCTCGCTGACTTCGCTCCCACATTCTCTTTCCAGTGTGAATGTCAGCTACCTAAATAACTTCAGTTATTTGGCTAAATTAATCCTCCGAGGAACTGCATAAATAGAACTGGGAAGGCATACACACACATACACAGAGACGTATATATATTTAACACGTACGAGTGATGCGTTGCCGCGTGCTGATAAACAGCCTGATGACAGGCAAAGGAAAGACATAAATACAAAAAATTATAACCCAGGGCTGGGTGCTAGGGTGCAATCCAATGGCTTCCAGCACCCAGTGCCAACAACATGGGAGTGTGAGTTCCCATGGGGATTGTTGTAAGGACTGAATAGACAATGTGTATAGGTTGGTTAGCCCAAGGCTAGCTATAGTGGGGTTGGTAATCATAACTACTGTGAATTCCTTCCAGGGATGGGATGCAAAGGGTGTCAGGGAGCTCTGGCTCAAAGGATCTGTGGAGCCCATGTGGACAGAAAAGGCCAGAAAAGGCCAGAAAAGTCCAAGCTGCCCCAGGCACATACCCCTGCAGTCGAGTGTACATCCACGCAGCCAAACCGGTGAGCCCAGCCCCCACCATTCCTTGTGCCGTGGAACTAAGAGCAGGCCATGCCACCTCCCAAAGCCCCAATTTCCTCATCTGTTAATTGGCAATAATAATATTAATATTAGGTTGGTGCAAAACTAATGGCAGTTTTGGCCATGATTTTTATGGCAACACTGTGATTTCTTTTGCACCAACCTAATACTTTTGTAACGATTAAATGAAATAAAATGCACACAGCACTTGTCAAATAGATTGATGGAGTTGGTGAATGAATGGCGAAAGTGTAGCCCTATTGGGATTGCTAGGAGGCAGGTCATACAACAACAAACCCTAAGAGGCCTGAGAGTTCGCTTTCCACCCTTCCTTTCACTTCGTCCATTGAGAGTAAATGCGTCAATGATCATGGTCCCCTCCCTCAAGCAGAAATTCACAGCAGTTATGATTACCAGCCCCACTACAGCTAGCTTTGGGCTAACCAACCTATACACATTGTCTCATTCAGTCCTTACAATCCCCTGAGGATGTGGCAATTTTTACCCCCCCTTTCAAGGCGACCCTTTCTTAGGACCCAATAGGTGAAGTGACTTGCCCAGGGTCACACCTCGTGTTATAGGTTCGATCCCATCCCCTTAAAATTCACGTGTTCAAGTCCTAACCCCCCAGTGCCTCAGAAATGTGAGCTTATTTGGAAATAGGGTCTTTACGGAGATAATCAAGTTAAAAGGAGGTCATCAAAGTAAAGCCTAATCAGACATGACCCTCATAAAATGGAGAAACGTAAACATGGAGAAGACACACACTCAGGGCAAACACCACATAAAGAAAATGAGAGCTGGAAAGGACCTCAGAATGCACCCCTCTGCCTGTTGTGCGATGGGGCTGTGGTCATTGCATCCCTGGACAAGTTGTCTGTGCTTTACTTTCCTCATCTGTGCAGCAGGATCTGGCCTGTGTGGTGTTCGTCTGTGACTTGACCCCAGAGCTGGGGCTAGATCCCAGCTCCAGCCTGCTCCTTGGCTTCTTGGATCATCACCATTTGCAGAAAGTAGAGTTGGTCAGGATTGGTCTGACGCCAGTTCTGCCTGTTCCCCATAATCTTCCAGTTTGCCTGGGCACGTACAGTGCAGCCCCGGCTTGGCCCGTGTGGAATGTCTAGTGCTTTGTTTCCACCATGTCTTTATCCTCTTCCATCTGACTAATATGGCTGATGGAGGGTAGCAGCCTTCGGAGGCAAGGAGGCTCTACCGTCCGGTAAACTTTTTGGTTTACTCCAAAATGTGGAAGGGGCTTGACAACTACCAGGTACCTGTCTCCTGAAGCCTGGCTGGAAGCTCAAATAAATGTCCCTTTCCTTGCCTCAAAGTACAGACTCGCTGAGTCCCAGAGGCAGCCTGGTGGGTGGAAAGAAAGAGCAGGGACTCTGTAGACAGAGAGGTCAGATTCAAATTCTGGCTCCTTCTTGTAACAGATGTCTGACCTGACTCAGAACTTTCCCCTTCCCTTGGTCTCAGTTTCCTCATCTGCAGAAGAGAGAGAGAGAAAAAAATCCCATCCCAAAGGGCTATTGTGGGGTTTTTTTAAACAAGGGAAGCTAAGGATGGTGTTTGGCTTCGTGTCCGGCACACGCTCAACTCTTGGTAAACGCTGGCTTTCCCCATCCTAGCCCCTGGCACGTGCACCCTTGTCTTCACTAAATCCCCTCAGACCTCAGCCCCCTCTGGCTCATACTAGGAAGATCACGGTTACCATGGCAACCCGCAGGCAGCGGGGGCTCCCTGTCCCTGCTCACCCAGCCCCATCCCTCTCTGCCCCTGCGCCTAGCTCAACCCAACCCAGCCCAGCCCGGGCAGCTGCCAAGGCGGTCAATTTTGTCAGACACAGCCGGTTGTTCCTCCTGGAGCTGATCCCTAACCACTTGGAGGTTTAAAGAGGTTCAGGACTCAGTGGGCATAAGGGTCTTTTCTCAGCTGGCTCATGTCCTCCTGCATGAGTGGAAGCTCGGTCCTGCTGCACACCTGACTCTGGCTCCTGCCTGGATCTGCTTTGCTCTCTAATTAGAAAGGCTGGTGGGGGTCGCGGTGGTATTCGGTTCCCCATCCTTCCACGCCCCGCCTCCTCCAAGCATTTGCTGAGCACATCCTCACTCCACCTCCCTTTGGCTGGGCCTCAGTGAAAGGTTGGGTATGAGTGAAAGGACATCTCAGCACACCGAATTGAAATCAGAGCATCCAGCTCTGTGTAATCCTGGCTCTGCACTTAGCAGCTGTCTTACCGGCCAAAGCTGCTATAACAGGGTCCTACAGATGGGAAGCTTAAGCAGTCAGAAATGTATTGACTCAGTGCTGGAGGCTTGAAGTCTGAGATTGAGATGTCTGCAGGGTTGGGTCTTTCTGAGTGCTACAGGAAGAATCTGTTCTACGTCTCTCACTGGGTGATTTGCCAGCACTCTTTGGCATGGCTTGACTCATAAAGGCACTACCCTGCCTGCCTTCGCCTTTATGTGGTGTTTGCCCTGAGTGTGTGTCTTCTCCATGTTTACCCACCTCTTATCAGCATTTAAATTTGCCTGTTGTCTTTGCAGATGATGCTGCTAAATCTGCCTCCAACCCACTCCTGCCCTCTTTCCTCTTCTTTGTTTTGGTCCTGCATCTAGAAGGTCACACTGAGATAGGCAAGCAAGTGATGTGGATAGGAAGGATTCCACTTACTCTCAAGCCTCCAACAGCTGAACTGCGATGTCTGAGCTGAAGATACAGGGTTGCCGTCTTGAGACTCCATCAAAGGAAAACTGTGTGAGAGTTGGCGCTGCTCAAGAATGGACTTGCTCTGCGGGTAGTGAGTTCCCTGTCTTCAGAGGCATCTCAGCAAGGCTGGAAGAGGTGTGCCCTGCTAGTCCTTTCTATGTCTGTGCCCAACCAATAGGATGACTTGCCATTCTCTGATGATCATGATTTTTCTTTCCAAATATAATCAGGTCTGCGGTCAGAGGCAGGGAGAAACAACAGAGCAGTGGAGTCCCCACCAGTGATGATTTGCAGTTCCTACCCTAACCCCTCCTGCCTCCTATACCCAGTCTGATGGGAGGAGGTGGCCCGTGTTCCCACTCACAGAAGCCCCTGACTACCTTGTGTTGACCATCAGTTGCAAGTCCTAGAAAGGTCAATAATGGACCTGTTAATGGGGCCAACTTGGAGCAAAGACCTTTGCACAAAAATCACACCTTTTATTATGAAAACAATCTAATAATTCACACTTGAGTTGCTTTTGTTCTAATAACACTTCTGTTCACACTACAGGAAGACCATACACGTATAAGGGTTTTTAAAAGTGAGTATGAGGAATTTTATGCCCCAAAGAGGAAGGTCACGTCGAGGGTGATGCTCATCCTGGAGACCTGAGGATAAGGATGAGCGTCAGAGGAGGCACGTTCCAGGGTGAGTGCAGGCCCCAGCAGGGTCTGAGCTGGTCAGGAAATTTCTAGGGGAGCTGATTCCAGAGCGGAGTCCTGACTGATGTGTAGGGTGCGCTCTGGTCAGCAGCACGGAGATGCTGATGATGACAAGAGTTCAGTTGGACTAGTTTCTTGGATCCTCCTTTCCCATATCTTAAATGCAAGGATTTTCATCTCCCTGTGGCCCCTCCCTCCTAATCCTGGCCTAGGGAATGCTCCCTCCTCTTTTGTGCCCACCCATTATGGTTTGCTCACAGGTTCACAGGGCTGTGCTGAAAGTGAATTAACTCTTGTTAATAGCCCTGTACTCTAGGAGACTGTAACTCCTCTAGGGCAGATACCTCTACCCTGTGGGAATTCCTGACTGTGAGGCCAGCCCTGCCCTGGCAAAGCTAATTACTAAACTGATGCTTGGGATGGTGGTAATGCAGGGTCTCGGGAGGTGATGGGTGAGAAGGCACACCTTGGGGCTGACTCCAGAATCTCACCTCTGCCCCTGCTGGCTCCGTTCTCTTAGGCAAGTTATGAATGCTCTGAGCCATACTTTCCTCACCTGTAAAATGGGATAATAAATAGTACTTACCATGTGTGGTTACGAATACTATTTACAGAGAGCTTTTAATAAGTACTGTGCACAAATTATATGATTTTTCTTTTATTCCTCGTGCTAAGATAAAGATGGGTATTAGTATCACCCCCATTTTGTCCTTGAAGTAACGAGGTGTAGTGAGCGTTACTACCTGAGCAAGGTCACAGAGCTGGGTGGGAGGGGCTGGGGTTCACACTCAGGCACTTGGAGTCTGTGTTCCTAAGCCCCTTGACCCTGGCATCTGTGGGGTCAAGAAGATAACACAAGATCACACACTGGGATCAATTGCCAGAGTGCCTGGTCTTAGGGCTCTTTCTCTTCCCCTTTGTCTTCATCTTTGACTTCTCAGAATTCTTTTCCTCCAGATTATTAGTAGTACCATTATAATTTAAAAAGATGCCCTCTGATCTGATGGGGAAGGAGATAACGTCCACCCCTTTCATCCACGGCTGAATTATCTCAGGATCCCAACATCTGCTATAGTGACAGTACTCAGTAAATGCTAGTCCATTTGTATTGAATGAATGAATGAATGAACGAACTAATGAATGAGGGAATGACTTAATGGTCCTCACAGTAGAGTCTAGGAAAGGTTTGCAGTGGGAAAGGGAGCCCAGGGCACCCTCAGAGCCTCCTGCCCTCTTGGTTGGGCCTGGAGGAGCAAGCCCCTTAGAGATGCCCAAGCTCTCTCTAAGTCCCACTTTCCCCACTCAGAAAATGGGATCACAGTTAGCACCCACCTCATATGGCTACCATAATAGTATTTACTGAGTGCCTTCCATACATATTGTGCACAAGAGTGACCTCTTTATTAGTGGACAAAATAGAAACACCAGGATTTCCCTGCAGGAATCTTCTCACTGGGCAACACCCAAAATCCAAGGCCTCTGGGTGGGGCATCACTGCCAACTGGCTCGGAGGCAGAAACACCACTCTCAGGTCTAAATGTTCTCGTCCTCAAAGAGCGGAACAAATCCCACAGGGGTATTGATTGAAACCATTACGGATTCGCAGAGACAACACGCCGGCTGGGAATAGGAGCCAGCTGCTGCCGTCTATTTCCATAAGGTAATAATAAGACGCGCCTTTGCTTTATGAAGTAGAATTTGTTACGGTCGATGAGCCGTAAAAATTGCCGGGTGGGGAAAAAAAAACAGAATGGAAAAAAAACTATAAATAAATTTGTAATTTTAACAGGGATTACCATGTAATTGAGAGGGGAAGACAACTAATGGCAGAGGCAAAGGCCAGCTCAGCCGCCAGGTCTTGGCTCCAAGGCAGGACTGAGACGCTGAAGCGGAATGGGTCATGGAAGCTCTGGAAGGAAAAGTTAGCAGGCACCAAGCCTTGAGAACAGACCCAAGGAGAATGGGGAGAAAAATCTTTTGGCAATGATTTACTGAATGCCTATTACATAGGCCTGACGTGAGTGGGGAAACACAATGCAGATGCCCCGACTGGCCATGAATGGGCGCCATGATGGGTTCTAAACAAGAGCATGACATGTTCTGCTTTCTGCTTGATAAAGCCCCGCTCTGGCTGTCATATGCAAAATGGGCTGAAAGGGGCAAGAGTGGGGCCTAGAAGATGAGTCAGGCGGCTACAGCCATGAGACTCAGGTCTGAATGAGTGTTGGTCTGAACTAACACAGAAAAAGAGGACACACAGAGAGAAGGGAGGTGTGAAGGATGCAGAGGATGCAGGACCTAGCATGAATCAATGGATGGGAGAACAAAGAGGAGGAGTACGATGGCTGGGGTCTCTGGCTTTAGCGACCTGGGTGGGTGACAGTACTCTCACTGAGAGGGTGGAATGTTTTGTTCAATAGTTGCCATATTACATTTCAGAGGCCTACAAGACATCCCAACAGAGATGTCCAGTAGGCAGTTAGGCAGGAGAGAGATCTGAGCTGTGGTGAAGGTTGCAAAGTTGCCAAGAGAAAAATGGTCCTTGTAACTGGTAGGAGATGGGGGAGAGCTGAGGAAGAGTGGAAAGAGAACAAAGACAGGGGGCCCAAGACCAAATGTAGAGAATAGTGATGTTTAAGGAGTGGGCAGAGAAAAGGCTGACGGCGAGGAATAGAGAGAGTAGAAAAGACAAAGAGTGTGAGTACCAACAGAGCTAAGCTCACTCCAAGGACCGGGTGTGGTGGCTCCCGCCTGTAATCTTAGCACTTTGGGAAGCTGAGGTGGGCAGACCACTTGGGACCAAGAGTTTGAGACCAGCCTGGCCAACACGATAAAACCCAACCCTGTCTTTACTAACAATACAAAAATTAGCTGGGTGTGGTGGCAGGCACCTGTAATTCCAGCTACTTGGGAGGCTGAGACACAAGAATTGCTTGAACCTAGGAGGCGGAGGTTGCAGTGGGCACTTCAGCCTGGGCAATAGAGCGATACTCTGTCTTAAAAAAAAAAAAAAAAAAAAAAAACAACTAACTAACTAAGCTCACTCCAGTTTGGGTCTCTTACGACCAGAGGTGAACATTGCAGGACACTTGCCATGGTTGCCATCAGTGCACAGCCATGGGACTATCCATCTTGATTGGAAAAGTAATTGATATTTTGAAAACCTGACCTCCAACCCTAAACCCTAGCCCCATCACCTTTAGGAAATGTCAGAGGGAGTGGGATTTGAAGATTTTAATCAAGGCTCTTTCACTTAGTGGCTCAAGATCTTCTAAAGGGATGGGTAACTCACCATTTGTGTGCCTCATTTGGTCTTCTATAAAATGGGAGAATAAAACACTGCCCTTCAAGACTGTTGCCGTGACTAAATGAGATGGATTAAAGGAACTTGCCTGGTGTGTTGCAGATGCTTAATCGATTTCAGTTTGGTTTCCTCCAACACATCAAGGTACCTGACCCAGAATAATCTCATCTTTAAAAGCAGCCCAGAGATAAATCATCATTAACATGGGCAGAGGGTAGATGGTACCAGGGAGAAAGTGGGATACTGGGATGTAGCTCTGAGTAGTCATGGAAACTTCCTAGAAGAGATGAGCTTCTAGCAGTTTCCACAAATGATGGTGAGTGGCTCAAACGGCTCAGAGGAGGTGTAAGTTCCAAGGTGAGCCTGAGGTCTCCAGGAGGCAGATGAAGGAGTCGAGAGGAGGATACTGGGCCAGCCCAGGGGGATGCTCAGAGCACATGATGCTGAGCTGAAAGACAGCCACATCCCCAAGTGGCTTGGGCAGCTGTGCACAGCATCCACCAGACAAGATCTCAAGTTTGTCTGGGAGTGACATGGAGAATTCCTGTCTCCAGGGAACCCACTCTGGTGGGGAGTTGCATTTTCCTTCCTTGTTTACACTTTGGAGTTATAAAATTTCACTTTTTCCCTCTCTCCTAAACCCCATGATGCTTATAAACAAACATCCCTGATATACAAACATAAATGGAAATCATAAGTTCCCGAGCCTCGGAGTCCAAACAAAGAAGAGGAAAGAGAGCGGGGGTGGGGAGGAGGCAGATTCGATGAAATCTAGACCATGCCAGCTCCGTACTCTGGTCATGATCAATATGTTCTCCAAAGTGCCTTTTAAATTACTGTCGGAGGCAATGTGCCATATTTATGTATATACATGCTTAGAGGTGACACAAGGGAGAAATGCAATTTCTATTATGAAATCATAATGTGCATTTATCTTCAGGAATAACATATTGAAATGTTGGAGTGAGAAAAGTTGAAAAGCAATCTGTCTATAAATAAAGACCGCAGACATCCTGACATTTTACGATGCGGGGAATTTCAGTGAGAACTTCTTTGGACATATCACCCAAGGGATTGTGTTTAAACTCCAAGTTCTTGGAAGACAGCATTTGGAAGTCCACAAGCCTACATGCTGGAATCTAAAGCAAAGGAAATAGATTTTGCTTCCTTGACAGAGAGGAGTATGGAGTTGGGCTGGGGTTAGGGAGTATATGTCAATTCGGGATAAATTTGGTTTTTACTTTGGTGGTAGTATTTTGGGGGGTTTCTCAGAATAAGAATAATGTCGATTTCTGCGGCCAGGTTGCTGTAGGTACACATGTTCTTCCTTTTTACAGTGAACAAACAAGTGGTATGAAAATCCAGGCAAATTCGGAGGAACTCTTTGGTCTCTCAGTGATCACCATCCCTTGACATCTTGCGTCACACTGGCCCGTGGGCAGGTAGATTGCATCCTTAGCCAGGGGCTGGAGTCCAGAGGTCACTGTTGTCTTGACCTTCTAGATGCAAGACCAAAACAAAGAAGAGGAAAGAGGGCGTGGGTGGGTTGGAGGTAGATTTGGCAGCATCATCTGCAAAGACAACAGGCAAATTTAAATGCTGAGAAGAGGTGGGTTATGGTGGTTGATGGGGACGTTAGGGAAAGGAGTAGGGATGGGAGAGAGATCTTGTCATCCATGTCTGTGACCCAGAATAAGGCAGGATAGGAGGGCACCTTGCACTGGTTCTCCCATCACTCATTCATTTGTTGATTCATTCATTTGCTTATTAACTCATTCACTCTGCAGCCATTTCAGAGTACCTTCTAAGTGCAGCACAGTGCTGGGGACATGAGACAAGTATGACACTCTCCCTGCCCTCAGGGACCTCACAGTACTCTAGACAGACGTGTAATTGGCAATTACCAGGAAGAGGGAGATGTTAAAGGTGCTATGGGGCCAGCAAAGGAAGGGGGGCATGTCTAACTCAGCCTAGGGAATCAGGCGAGGCTTCCTGGAGAACTGTCTGAGAGAATGAGCAGGAAACAACCAGGTGGGAAAATAGCAGAGATTCCAGGCAGAGGAAATGGAGATTCCAGGCATGCAGGCAGGAAGACTCTGAAATACAAATGGGTTTATGGCTAAATGTGAGGGATCTCCAGGCCTGGAGAAATTAGTCAATGTTTACCCTCAGGGGGGATGGGTGGGGGCAATGCACCAACCTCTTAATCAACCAAATAACCATATACTATATCCGTGCACCCACACGAGCTTCATCCCCGCATGTCAGGTAAGTCCTCGCATGTATACAGGCACCCTGTCATTTACAGGGCATCAGGATTTGAGCCCAGGCCTGTCCAACTCCAGTTCACAGAGTGACCCCCGCTGAAATGTGCCCAGATCTGTGCCAAGCTTGAGAGGGGCACAGAATCATCAGAGAATCAGTCAGAACAGGTCCTGTATGAGTTCGTCCAGTGTCTTAAAAAGAGTATGGACTGGAGTCAGACCCAGGTGCAAAACCAGCCCTGCCACCCACAGCCGGGTGAGCTGGGGCAACTCTTGGAGCCTGCGTTTCCCGCCTTTACAGGGAGGCTGGTGAAATGATTCCCTCTCCAGGGCGCTGTCATGGGGGTGAATGAGATCATATTTGTAAGACATCAAGCAGGTGTCTGGCACAGAGAAAGGGCTCAATCAGGGTAGCTATTATTACCATAATGATTAGGGGTAGTATGATTTTTATTACTACTATTACTAGAGCTGCTGAGGGGGTGGGGGGTGCTGGCAGGACTGGGCTGGAAGTCAGAGGCCCCGCTCTGCTCTTGACCTCAGTTGCTCCATCTGCAGAGTCTGGGGCCGCATTTGCTGGGCTCTGAGCCTCTGGTTCTGTCATCGATCTGCCTCTGCCCTCCTCAGACCCCTTGAGGAGCTCAGGGACCCAGCTGGTGGCAATGCCACCCAGGTCTCAGGAGCTTTCTGGTCAGCCTCGCTAACCCCTTGTTCTCTCCACAATGGAGCGACACTGAAGCCGATTATCTCTGCACCTCCAAGTGCTGGGATGGATGTACATTCTACATCCGTGCACCCACATGAGCATCCCTGCATATCACATAGGTCCTCGCATGTATACAGGCACCCTGGGAGGAGAGGACCCAGCCCCCTAGGCCAGTCCATGAAGCCCTCAGGGCTTCTGCACCTAACCCTCTCCAGGCAGGTCACACTTGAGCCCTCAACCTCAGCCTAGTCATCAAAGCTTAACTGGAGCATGGCCTTTGTCATATCCCAGGACCTGCAGGCACCGGCACTTCATCTTACAGATGAGGAAACTGAGGCCCATAAAGGGAAAGTGATTTGCCCAACACTACCCGATGACTCGAGGCAGCAGAATCCTCCCGTGAGTTCAGACAGAACATGCTGTTCAGCCAGAGCCCTGCTCCTCTGTGGGCTCAGGAAAGTCGCTGCGCCTCTCTGGGTCTGTCTTTACCTGGGAATGGGAGGGGATGGTGGTGGCTCCTGGTTGGATGACATGAGACCATTTGAGAGGGACACTGGTGCAGCATCAGGCATGCAGTAACCACTCAATAAACAGCACCTACTCACACTATGGTTACTCATGTTGTTATTTTTATCCCAGTTCCTTAAAGAAATCAGCCCACTGTGAAAATTCTGCATTTGTGGAAGATCCTGCATTTTCAGGGTTGGAGAGAAGAAGTTAAGATTGGAAGTGAAGCTGGGGACAGAAAGAAGGCTGGAATAATAACACCAATAACACCACCACCACCACCACCAATAATGCCACCACCATTGCCACCAATTACACCACTACCACCAACAATAACATCACCACCGCCACCAATAACACCATCACCACTACCAATAACACCATCACCACCACCAATAACACCATCACCACTACCAATAACACCACCACCATCGCCACCAATTACACCACTACCACCAACAATAACACCATCACCACTACCAGTAAGACCACCACCACCAATAACACCATCACCACCACCAATAACACCACTACCACTTTCCCAATAACACTACTACCACCACCACCACCAATAACATAACCACCACCACCAATAACACCACTATCACTGCCCCATAACACCACCACCACCAATAACATGACCACCGCCACCAATAACACCACTACCACTACCAATAACACCACCACCATCACCACCAGTAACACCAACAACAACAACACTACTACCAATAACACCACTACCACCACCACCAATAACACCATCACCACTACCAATAACACCACCACCACCACCAATAACACCACCACCACCAACACCACCACCACCAATAACACCACTACCAATAACACCATCACCACTACCAATAACACCACCACTATCACCACCACTATCGCCACCAGTAACACCACCACCAACAACAATAACACCACTAGCAATAACACCACTACCACCACCACCAATAACACCACCACCACTACCAATAACACCACCACCACTACCAACCACCACCAATAACACCACCACCATCACCACCAATAATACCACTATCACCACCAATAACACCATCACCACTACCAATAACACCACCAACACCACCAATAACACCACCAGCATCACCATCAATAACACTGCCATCACCAATAACACCATCACCACTACCAGTAACACCACCACCAATAACACCACCACCATCACCACCAATAACACCACTACCACCACCAATACACCATCGCCACTGCCAATAACACCACTACCACCAATAACACCATTACCACTACCAATAACACCACCACCATCACCACCAGTAACACTACCAACAATAACACCTCCACCAATAACACCACTACCACCACCAATGACACCACCACCAGTAACAGCATCACCACCATCAATAACACCACCACCAATAACACCACCACCATCACCACCAATAACACCACTACCACCACCAATAACAGCACCACCACCACCAATAACACCACCACCACCAATAACAGCACCACCATCACCAATAACACCACCACCACCAATAACACCATCATCACCACAATAACACCACCACCACCAATAACACCATTACCACTACCAATAACACCACGACCATCACCAATAACACCACTACCACTACCGCAATAACACCACCACCATCACCACCAATAACACCACGACCACCACCAATAACACCACCATCACCACCAATGACACCATCATCACTACCAATAACACCACTACCACCAATAGCACCATTACCACTACCAATAACACCACCACCACACCAATAACACCACCACCACCAATAATACCACCACCAATAACACCATCACCACTACCAATAACACTGCTACCACCACCTATAACACCATCACTACTACCCCAATAACACCACCAGCAACAACAATAACACCACCACCACCACCAATCATGCCACCACCAATGACACCATCACCACTACCACCACCACCACCAATAATACCATCACCACTACCCCAATAACACCACCAACAACAATAACATCACCACCACCACCAATAATACCGCTACCACTACCAATAACACCACCACCATCACCACCAATAACACAACTGCCACCACCAATAACACCACCACCAACACCATCACCACTACCAACACCAACACCACCACCAATAACACCATCACCACTACCAGTGATGCTACCACCACCACCAATAACACCACTACCACTACCCCAATAACACCACCACCACACCAATAACACCACCACCAATAACACCATCACCACTACCCCAATAACACCACTAACAACAATAACATCACCACCACCACCAATAACACCACTACCACTACCAATAATACCACCACCATCACCACCAGTAATACCAACAACAACAACAATAACACCACCACCAATAACACCATCACCACTACCACCACCACCAATAACACCATCACCACTACCACCACCACCACCACCAATAACACCATCACCACTACCAGTGATGCTACCACCACCACCAATAACACCACTACCACTACCCCAATAACACCGCCATCACCACCAATAACACCACCACCAATAGCACCACTCCCACCACTACCAATAACACAATCACCACCACCAATAACACCATCACCACTACCAATAACAACGCCACCACCACCAATAACACCACCACCACCACCACCGATAACACCATCACCACTACCAATAACACCATCACCATCACCACTACCACACCAATAACACCACCACCACCACCACCAATAAAACCACTACCATCACCACCAATAACATCACTACCACCACCACCAATAACACCACCACCACCAACACCACCACCAATACGACCACCACTAACACCACTACCACCATCACCACCAATAACATCACCACCACTACCAATAACACCACCACCACCACCAATAACACCACTACCACTACTATCAATAACACCACCACCAATAACACCTGCCACCATTACCAATAATACCACCACCACCAATAACAGCTGCCATCACCACCAGTAACACCACCACCACCACCAGTAACAACTGCCACCACTGCCAGTAACACCACCACCACCACCAGTAACACCACCACCACTACCAGAAAAGACAGTAGCAAACACTTGTATTACACTCTTATGCTTATTTACAATGTGCCAAGAACTGCTGCCGATGCTTTATATTTATGAACTCATTTGGGCCTCCCAGCAGCCCTGTGAGTAAGTTCTGTGATTCCATGTTACACGTGATAAGACAAAAGCAGAGCTGGCACGGTCTCCACCTCGGAAGCCCCTGTGTCAGGGGCTCACTTCCTGGAGAGGCTCATGCATGCAAACATGCCTTCCTAAGTGCCTGTACTGGGTAGAGAAGAAGATAGCAAGGTGTGGTCCCTTGGCCCTGTCCTGCTGGAGCGGGGACAGATGTGTAAAAAGCTCGGTGGATGTGCTGCGGCAGGGATGGTTCCATGCTGAACCCTCCCTGGAGATGGGGTAGGGCTCTGTGAAGGGGTGTGTGGGAGGCAGGAGTCCCTCTTCACTTAAAGGGAGCTTCCTAGGGCTTTGGGCTGGAGACCAAAGGAAGGCTTCCCCAAGCAGCTAAGGATGGGGCAGAGTCCAAGTCCTCCACAGGGCCCCAGACAGAGCAAGGAGAGGCAGGGGCAGTGTTGTCTTAAATGGGGGAAAGGCAGAGACAGCCTCTGAGAGCAGGAGGGACAATAGTCTCCCATACCTGGGGAGAGAGAGCAAAGGAGATTGTTAGCACTGAGGAGAGATGGAGAAGCCAGAGCCTGGGAGACAAAAGCCGAGGGGGCGGCAGAGGGAGAAGGAGAGGCACTGAGGGAAGAGATAAGCCTGGGAATGGAAAGATTGAAGAAGGGAAGGAAGGCGGTGAGCTGTCAGGGTTGGGAGACTCGCTGCTGAGCAAGGCTGCCTTGCTCAAGGGCTGAAGATTGCAAAGGTGGTTTATGCCAGCGCTAAGTTGGCGACATCTGTCCCCACCCAAAAACATCCTCCTGTCCCCTGGGCCTGGGAGCCTCACTGCATCCTGATTCTAAGTGTCCCACCCTGGGTCTCCATAGGTCCCATTTACAGACCCCCTAGCTCACACCAGACCCTCAGGCCCTGTCCATCTCTTAGCTCATTTCCTCCTCCCCAGGTGAGGTAAGAGTGAACATCCCCAATGTACAGATGACAAACAGAGACTCTAGGATGTGCAGGCCCCCACCTAAGATCCCATAGCCACGCCTACCTCCCAAGCCTTGGCAATTCCTTAGCATGGGGGCCTGGCTGCCCCTATCTCTCCTCAGGCTCACAAGAGCAGCAATGTGGGGTCACAGAGCAGGCAGCAGGCCTGAACTCTGGATGAGAGTTCCTGCTGTCCTTGACCTCAGTTTCTACATCTATACAATAGGATTCCTAACCTGGAAACCTGGAGACTGTTAAGAGGTGCCTTCAAGGGGGTGGGCATGAATGTAGGTCTCACAGAAGCTACTTCAGTGCTGTCATCACCATCACCATCACCACCAGCACTATCACCATCACCATCACCATTACCATCACCATCATCTTCACTATCACCAGCATCACCACCAGCAGCACCATCACCATCACCACCAGTTCTAGCAGAAGCGCCATCACCACCAACATCATCAGTATCACCAGCAACACCATCACCAGTACATGCACCAGCAGCATCACCATCAACGCCACAGCATCACCATTACCATCATCATCACCATTAACATCACCGCCATCGTCACTATCACCAGCATCACCATCACCAGCACATGCACCAGTAGTATCACCATCAACACCACACCATCACCACCAGTACCATCACCATCACCAGCATCACCATCACCATCACCATCATCAGTATCACCATTACCATCACCACCACCATCAGTACCATCACCACCACCAGCACCATCACCATCACCACCCAGCACCATCACCATCACTATCACCACCAGTACCATCACCATCACCATCACCAGCATCACCATCACCAGCACCATCACCATCACCACTAGCACCATCACCATCATCATTATCACCACCACCAGCAGCAGCACAATAACCACCAGCAACAGAACCATAACCACCAGCACCATCACCAGCGTCACCACCACCAGCACCATCACCATCACCAGCAGCACCAGCAGCACCACCAGCACCATCACCAGTATCACCACCAGCAGCACCATCACCATCACTATCACCAACTTCCCCACCACCAGCATCATCACCACCACCATCAGCACCATCACTATCACCAGCATCACCACCACACCACCAGCACCATCATCACCAGCATCATCACCACCATCACCATTACCACCAGCACCAGCATCACCACTAGCACCATCACCAGCACCAGCATCACTACCACCAGCAGCATCACCACCACCAGCACCATCACCATCACCAGCATCATCACCATCATTGTCACCAGCACCACCACCACCAGCACCATCACCCTCACTATCACCAGCATCACTATCACCAGCACCAGCACCATCAGCACCATCACCAACATCACCACCACCACCAGCACCATCACCATCACTATCACCAGCATCACCACCATCACCACCACCACACCACCAGCACCATCACCATCACCAGCATTATCACCACCATCACCAGCATCACCACCACCATCACCACCACCACACCACCAGCACCATCACCATCACCAGCATCATCACCACCATCACCAGCATCACCACCAGCACCATCACCAGCATCATCATCACCAGCACCATCACTATCACTAGCATCACCATCACCAGCACCATCACCATCGCCACCAGCCCAGCAGCATCACAGTTACCATCACCATCACCACTACCATCACTATCACCAGCATCAACATCATTATCAGCAGCACCAGGATCACCATTACCATCACCATCACCATCTCCAACACCAGCAGCAGCAGCAGCAGCTGCAGCTCCCATCCACTCCCAGCCATTTTCCACTCCCATCCACCCCCAGCCATTGTCCTGGCTTGGGCCACCAGGCTCCCTGAGCTTGGTGCCTTTCAGTTGGTGCCTGCTGGGGCTAAAGCCCCTGCTTCCCTTTGCAGTCATAGGAACTTGGGCTCCTTTTCCTTGTTTCCTAGAGGCCATTACTGTGTTTATCACATAGATTTTTCTTCTTTTCTCTCCTTGTTTTATGAGGATTACTTTACAACTAGAGCGTTTGCTTTTTGCAGCACCAGACATGGCACCAGCCGGGCCTGGTGTTTATGAGGGCTTTCGGGAAGGTTTATGAGGCTGCAGTTTGGGCCCTTCCTTCTGGATCCCACCAGTCCAGGGCTCGGGGAGGTGGGGGCAGATGAAACTGGAAAAGCTGTTTGTTTGTGGGTTTCCTCTTCCTCTCCTTGAGATCTTAGGCTGTTCCTGGGTTGGGGGAATCCCTCATAACCTGTCTGGGAAGAGATCAAGAGAGATGTGGGTTCCCAACTCATGTGGTCTCATGCATTTCCCTTCTTCCCCTGGGACTCAGTTTCTGCATGTGTAAAATAGGGAGTGTTTGAAGTAATTCGTGTGCAGGGTTGTTGTGAGGAGACATGCTCAGCACAGTCAGCAGACAGAGTAGGTAGGAACCCCTCCACTCTTTCTCTCACCCTAGGAAAGGCAGGTGGGCCACCAACCTCACTTTGCACTTAGAACTTTCTGGGATTCTGTAGCAATAATAACCAACATCTTCTCAATGTCTACATCAGAACCAGGTACTATGCTAAGCCGGAAAGCCCTTCATTGTACTTACTCTGCATAATCACCTCAGGAAGTGGGTGCTGTCATCATCTGCATTTTACAGTTGATAAAACTGAGGCTGAAAGGTTCTATTGCTTATCTAAGGCCACCCAGTTAGTAAGAGGTGGGGAAGAGATTAGCATCTGGATAGTTTGACTCCAGAAACTACATTATTGGATTTGAACCCTGATCTAGGAACTGTGACAGGAGACAGGAAGAAGAGTCAGGGAGCCCAGTTGAAGAGGGCAGGTTCATCCCAGTTGAGAGCAGGGAGCTCCTGGTTCCCAGAAAGACAGCCAGTTTCTACCCTCAAGAGCACCCTTCCAGACAGAAGAGGGACTGATGCCCAAGGCCCTGGAAATTTAGATCTAGGGCCAGACCTTATAGGATAACTGCCTTGGGGAGGACACCCCAGCCATGCTTATGAATGTCTGTTCTGTCTTTTGACCGAAGACAACCTACCAGAATGGGGCTTGTGCAAAGGCAGGCACACTTCTGTTCAGACACTAGGAAGAATTTCCAAATAAGCCAAGCAGCAGAAGAAACACAAAATAAAGATGCTTCAAAATGTCCTCCTCTTGGAATTTTCTAAGGGAAGGGCTGATTTCCAGGGTGCCCACGTGGAGGCAGGGGTCTGAAACAGATGCCCCCAGAGCGCTTTCTGCCTGGGTCATGGACAGAAGCCCCCACTGTTAAGCAGGTGTGAGACAGCCACATGCCAAGTCTCTAGGCCCTCCTTTGCTGCGTGGCCTCTGCCTTCCCCACCCTTACCATGGCCCCTGGCTCCCTCCTAGCCTCCTGGGTCCTGGAACAGCTATTTAACCGGCTGTGAGGCAGTGCTGATCGCACACGGTCTTGTCTGCCAGCAGGACGGCTCCGGGAGCGGGATGTAGCAATGCGGCTTGTGGATCCTGCTAAGAGATATTTAATAAATATGCAAATCGCTGCCTCTACCTCCTCAGGCAGGTAAGGAGCGGGGAGAGGCTGGAGTTAAGTATTAAATCTCTGCACAATGTGGAGTGCTCAGCACACAGGCAGGGACTGGAGTTGAACTTCCTGGGAAGCTTCCATCTGGCATCCCAGAGCTCCTGCTCTAGGATGGAAGAGAGTGGGAGAGGAAGGAGGACTTAAAAGTAGGATCTGGAAAAAAGGAGTACAAAGGAGCTGTTTTACTTAGAAGTCTGAGCACAACATTGGAAGGTGAAAAGACACTTTGTGTCTTTATGCAACCATTACCCCATCAGCCAGCCACTCTATCACACCACGTGGATCTACCCATCCAGATCTTCACCACCCACCCGTACATACTTAACTCAACATCCAACCCATCGACCTACCCACTCAACCTTGCACCCACCCATCTGCTCATCTTTGGCCTGCTCGCTCTCCCACATCCAAACACACAGCCATCAAACCCTTGTTCCATCCATTCATCTCTCTATCTTCCAACTCATCTATAAATCCATCTATCTGTCTGTCCACTTAACTACTAAATCACCACTCAACCAAATGCTTATCCAATCATCTGTCTGCCTTCTTACTTTTCATCAACTGTTTATCCATCCATCCATCCATCCATCCATCCATCCATCCATCCATCCATGTTCTATTTCCTCTACACAAAACCCTGTTCTAGGCACTGAAAATGCAAAAACAATTGGGCAAGACCCTTTCCTTTGAGGAGTCTTCAGCATATTCAAGGGGATCAAGTGTACAAGGTGGAAAGTGCTCCTGTTACCCATAGCTTAAGGGAAGATCTCACCTAAGATGTTCTTCCTCCTGGGAAAATCAAGAAACTATTCCTGGACAAGATAGCATTTCAATTGCAATGACATAGATTGGTTAGTCTCCTGTTCCCAGTCCCAAATTAGCTCAGTTTATAGCACATATATTTCTGGAGCTCTGGGATAGAGAGATAGATGAGCCGGTCATGATCTCTGCCCCCAAGATGTTATGGTCTAGTCGGGGAGAGAGATGTAGAAAGAGTAAGTAATGCAATCACAGAGGACTGCAAGGCCCTGGGGCAGCCAGTGGAGGGTGTGGTTAACCTTGGTGTCTGCAGATGGTGACCAGGAAGGTGCCAGTTAAGCCTTAGCCCATGTGGCACAGACACACGTCACCTGGCATTTAGGGCATGGCCTGCAGATGTCTACCTTTACATTCTGGAACCCAGGCCTGGCCAAATCTCAGGCTGAGCAGAAACTGCTGAGCTGCAAAGGAGCGGTCTTCTGCCCCTCTCGGCATGACCTGCCATGCTTTTGCTTGTGCATTAACTTTGCAAGTCAGCAAATGGCCCACTGAGGGTCTTAGAGGAAGGAGCACTGGTTTTAGAGTCTGGCAGACTTTCCTTCCAATTCAGGCTCTGCTCTTTACTAAGAGTGAGACTTGCGAATCTCCATCTCCTCCTCTTCCAAATGTGGGGAATGATGGCTTCATCAAGAGAGGTGAGGCTGTGTGATGAAATGGCCCACGTGGGGAAGGCACTTAGTGAGTACTCTCGGGCATGCGGCAGGCTCCCGGCAGGCCAGTGCTAGCGGGTGGCTGGGTTCCTGGAGGCCTGGAACTGGGCTGTGTGCAGTTCTGTACACAGGTCTGCACCATCCTTCCCTCTCCTCTGCCTGCCTCCACTTGGGCCAGTAGGCCACTCCTGGGGGAGTCTCAGGGGACCTTGTGCATTCACTCTTGGAGTCATTAATTCACATGCGAATTGCCAGAACAGTTCTCTCTGCCAGTGACCAGCAGGGCATCTACTTCCAACCTCTCTCACCAATTATATAAAGCACTGAAATTTTCTTAAAGTACTCTCCCTCCCTGAAGTCTTCATCTCCTTCCTCCCCCCTACTTTGCAAGCTGAAATGGAATTATATATATTTTTTGCCATCATCTGCTGTAGACTGTGGCTCCCACAGAATCATGGGTAATTTCAGATGCAAATGTCCTATGCAAATCCAGCTGCTGGTTAAAATTAGTAGGAAGCCCAAGGCAGACGCAGTTGCAGGCTGTAACTGGAATCTCCACCGAGCCTTGATTTAAACATGCAAGTGACGCTGCAGGCTTTCAACATGGAGGTACAAGCCTAGTCCCAGGTCCCAAGGTTCTGTTGCTCTGTGCATGGGGTTTTGTAAAGCAAGTGTGGGTCACTTAACTGGCAGGCTTGGAGTGGTTTTTCAGGCTTTTATTCCAACCCAGTGGTTCTCAACCAGGGGTGATTTTGTCCCCCAGGGGACATTTGGCGATATCTGAAGACATTTTGGGTGTCAGAATTTGGTGGGTGCAACTCGCATCTGGTAGGTGGAGACCAGGGAAACTGCTAAACATCCTACAATATACAGGACAGCCCCCACCACAAAGACTTAGTGGGCCCAAAATGTAGATAGTGCAGAGGCCGAGAAACCTTCAAACCTATGCTAACCCACGCCCTGGAAGCTTGCTGGGATCCACGAGAGGAAGGGAAGGTGGAATCTTCGTTCGTTAATCAATCATTATATTCACCTTGAAAAGAGAGTTGGATTAGTCCAAGTCCAACACAACATTCAACTCACCATCCATTAACATCCTGGTCTCACACAGCCTCACTCTTGTTTTGCTTTGTTTGATTTTTCTCCTTCTCCGTGATGCTATTGTCTGGCCCCTCCTGACTGCCCCCTCCGCAGCTCCACTCTAAAATCTCTAATATATGTCCTCAGATATGGATGGTTCCTATAAAATATATGGTGTTGTTCATCGTGCGAATGTGTTTTAATTTACATAAACTGTATTGGGCTATGGATCTCATTCTGTTGCTTAATTTTTTCACTTAACACCAGGTTTTTAAGATCTACCTGAGTTGCTGTGCATAAAGCTCATTCGGTACTTCTGACTGCTGCAGAATTTCCTGAGAGATGCCCGCTGTTCCAGGGGTGGACACTAGATTGCCTCCAATGTCCCACCGTGTGAGTGACCCACTGGGACCACGTGAGGGCTTCCTTGGAGTCCCCCCAGGAGTGGGATGGTGGGGTCAGAAGGCGTGCAGTGCTTCATTGCCCTGAATACTGACGGGTTTCTTCCAGGACAGTGGTACTCAGCACATGGTGTTATCCAAATTTCTCTTTTTTTTTCCAGCCTGATTGGTATGACATTGTTGTTTCAATTTGGGAAAGGAAGATGGAATTTTAAAAAGCATTTTCTAGGACCTAAGAATGAGAAGTCATCTTAAGGGTGAGCTAGTCCTGGGGACCTAAGGCTCCACTTACTTACAGGTGAAGCAGCTGAAGGCCAGAGAGCTCTAGGTGCACAAACTTAGGAAGCCATTCATTCTTCAAATGGTAAATATTTACCCGGGGTCTTCTCTGAGTCAGGGCCCCTGCATTCAGGACAGGGTGGTAAACAATAGAGATAGATTTCCATCCCTGGAGGAGCTTGTGCATGAGGGGGAGAGGTCAAACCATTGCAGAAACAATTCATTCAATTCCACTGTGATTCGTGCTACAGAGATGCACAAGATGCTGTGCTGGAGTGGGGAGGATGGGGTGTGGTGGGGGATGTCTGAGAGAATTTCCCCAAGGAAGGGACATTTAGGCTGTGACCTAAGGGATGACAAGAATTCCCCGGGTGACAGGGGAGCAAGTTGTCAGGCTTCTCAGCGCCTTGGTCTCTATGTATTGATGAGATAACATACATGGGCCGTGTAGCTAATAAATGTGAGATAAACACAGTGGCTGGGTACTGTGTTGGGAGCTGAGAGATGAAGCTGATGAGCTCAGGAGCCCAGCCCTGGACAAGTGATGAGCTCACAAACAGGGGTTCCATTGCTGGAAGCCACGTGCAAAGGTGAGGACCGCTAGGGAGCTGAGAAGCTGCAGAGATGGGTGGGGTGGAATTGGGAAGGGGATGATGGGGATAGATGGGACTGTGCAGATTAAGTGGAAGTGAAGCGAGGCCAGATGCCTCTTTCTGAGGGACCCAAGGCAGCCAGAGAATTCAGACTAGATGCAGGGACCAAGCCTTGAAAGCAACACAGGAAGCACTGAAAGTAGGGAAGGCTCCTCTGAGAGACCCCTTGGTACAAGTCCAGGGGTGGGTCATAGGTGCCAAGTTTGGTGGCTGCAGAGTTGAGAGTGAGGAGGATTTCTGCGTCTGAGCTTCCTGTGCTTATGTGGGTCCTCCTTCCCCTACTTCACCGGGGACTTCCCTGTGAAACAAGGGCTGGAGCTTCCTCCCCAGCCTGGGAGCTCTCAGTACCTAGGAGGTCAGAGGCTCTGTCCTCCACCACCCCATCAGGCCAGGAGGTCCTAATGTTTGGGTTCTCCCTGCAGCCCTGTGCTCATCAACCTGGGAGTTCCCTTTAGGTGGCACCTTCCTCCCCTGGGTTTGCAAAGAGCTGGGCATCTGCTGCTGTGCCAGGAGGGCATCTCCACCCCAGTGATTCTGCTGAGTATCTGGTGGGCGGCATCCTTATCCAGGCAGCTTTGTAGCAGCTCTGAAGGGGCTGACAGAGGTTACCGTTCTGTACCCTCCTCTTTACCCTGCCTGCCCCAACTTACAAACGTGCCTGTGTTCTAGAACTACATTGAACATAGAACCTCAACAATTCACCATCTTAATCTTTTTCCTGGGCACGAAGATGCCCTCTGAGGCCTTGGGGTGCATGAAACATCCTTTTCCGCCCCCTGTTTTGAGAGGGAATCCCTGATGAGCCAGGCGCGGTGGCTCACGCCTGTAATCCCAGCGCTTCGGGAGGTTGAGGCAGATGGATCATGAGGTCAGGAGATTGAGACCATCCTGGCTAACACAGTGAAACCCCGTTTCTAATGAAAATACAAAAAAAAAAAATTAGCAGGGCATGGTGGCGGGCACCTGTAGTTCCAGCTACTCAGGAGGCTGAGGCAGGAGAATGGCATGAACCCAGGAGGCGGAGGTTGCAGTGAGCTGAGATTGCGCCACTGCACTCCAGCCCAGGCGACAGAGCAAGACTCTGTATATTTAAAAAAAAAAAAAAAAAAAAAAAGAGGGAACCCCTGATGGACCAGCCTCTGAGACAGCAGACCTTTTGGAGAGCCCAGGAACAGCAGCCCTGAGGGGCTTCATCCCCACTTCCCTGACCCGATCTGATTTTCTCCTTCAGGCTTAGACAAACAGGGTGGGACTCCCTGCCTCTGGGACCCATAGGCGTCTCCATCCCCTCCCACCCCCGCGGGGGCCCCTGCCTCGGCCTGCACAGGGTACTATCTTCCCAGCTCTGGTCTGCACTCTATCTGCATACTTATCAGTCCAGGAGCCTGAGGCCATTAGACTTCAAAGACTGTATAAAATGTGTTTAGTGATTGTGTGTGTGTTTTTTTAATATCGGCAAACTGTATTTTCAGGGAGAGAGGGCCAGAGCCACAGAAAGAAAAACAAAGAAGAAGAAAGAAAGCAAGAAAAAAGACACCCAGGAAAAAGATTGCAGTTGTGAGGGAGGGGGGACTTACTGCTGAGAGTGGGAGCCAGGGGGCTGGTTTTGAAGCAAGCCTGGGTACATTCAGTGCACCAGAGGGTGGAGGTGTCCGGGCCCCTCTCTCTTCCCAGATGAAAGGGCAGGGAAGGATGGAAATTCCAAGCTTGCAGCAGAGACTGCCCTTGGAGCCAAAATTCACCTCCAATTTCTTAAGGGCCCTGGGTTAAGATCACAGGCCATGAAGTCCAATAGCCAAGAGCCCTGGTGGCTAGCTGTTTAAAATGTGACTAGTAATGGTGCCCAACCTCAGGTTGTTGGGGGAATTTACTGGGATGACAGCTGGGAAGAGTTTGGTGAGTGATTGGCTATTTTTGGACAATGCAAGCTGAGCAAGGGTTTCCTGGTGTCACCTTGATTCCCCAGGATAGGGAGGGATAGCCTAATCAGAGGCATCAGGCCCTGACTTATCTCCAAGATGGGCTCGTAGTGAGGGGTTCAGACACCGGGCTTGGGGTCTTTGACTCGGCTCAGCTCAGCCCCGGAAGACCATTCAACTCAATACCAACTTGACTAGAGCCAACCCTAGGAGGCTAGATGCCCCGCTGCAGGCTATGCACTAGGAAAAGGAAGTGAAACTTTACGAGGACAGACTGTACAGGGGGAGGCTTGCCATGTACCACCTCACTGCACCCTCATCATTATCCCGAGAGGCAGCAGGCCTTGTGGTTCCTGTTTTTCTAGATGAGGTGACCCAGGCTCAAGAGATGGTTCCCAAGATACAATGGGAGCTCCAACCACCCGCCCCTCCATCTTTCCTACCAGCCCCCTTCTCTGCCTTCTCCAAGTCCTGCCCCTCCTTCAAGTGTATTCCAGCTTCGAGTTGTTCAAACCTCCAAAGGCAGCAGGGGGTGGTGTTCAGGCTGAGAAATGTGGGAATGCTGAAAGAGCCCAACAAAAACCAGGTAGGGCTCCACCATCACCCGAAGCTGGGGCCTGCAGTGTCTGTGAGTGATGGTTGAAGACCCGCTGCAGAGGCTTTATCTCTGATAAGGCTCATTCTGAGCTCCTCCATGACCAGGGAAAAGGGAATTACCTTTTTGGTGTCCTGAAAAGGTAAAGAAAAATCTGCTTGGCCTCTCTCTTTTAGGTGTGAGGTTTGATTCTGTGTAAAAGACAGCAGGAGCTCCATGGCCAACTGACACTTACCTTTTTGTGGGGGATGAAGGTAATGTGAACTATAAGCCAAACGTGATCCAAAGCTACCTGCCCCTGCCCACAGCTGTTTACAGGTATTTACAGGACCAGGCCAGGCACGAGTGGAGGGGACACTGCACCAATCAGTGGCCAGGCTTCCACGTGGACTGGAGCTGGAGAGAGGGGACCTGTGGCTCAGAGACCAGAGGCCTGGTTAAAGGAATGTTATTAATCCCACAGACAATGAACAACCATCAAAGGTCTTTGCACACTTATGTGGCGTTTTTAAAAAGTAGAATGTAGGAACTTTTACTAGAATGACTGGATAAGGTTGCCAGATTGAGCAAATAAAAGTTCAGGATGAATAATTTTTTAGTACATGTTCTGTAGCATGTGACATTTGTGCATGCAATATTTGCAACATGCTTATAAAATTATTTACCGTTTAATCTGAAATTCAAATCTAATTGGGCATCCTGTTTGTTTGTTTATCTGACAATTCTAACTAGAAAGGAAAAAAGAAGACAGAGAATGGGGAAATAGAAAGTTTATGTTTTTTGGCTGGGCAAGGGGGCTCACGCCTATAATCCCAGCACTTTGGGAGGCCAAGGTGGACGGATCTCTTGAGACCAGTAGTTCGAGACCAGCCTGGCCAACATGGCGAAACCCCGTCTCTATTAAAAATACAAAACTTAGCTGGCCATGGTGGTGCACGCCTATAATCCCAGCTACTTGGGTGGCTGAAGCATGAGAATCGCTTGAACCCTGGAGCCAGAGGTTGCAGTGAGCCAAGATCATGCCACTGCACTCCAGCTTGGGAACAAGACTGTCTCAAAAAAAGGCAGAGCAAAACTCTGTCTCAAAAAAAAAGTATATAAAAGCAAAACAAAAAAGTTTTGTTTTGGGTTTTTTTTGTTTGGTATTTTATTCAGTATTTTATTAATTTAATTTACTTTTTTGGAATTTACATTAAACATGATATTGCCTCTTGAATTATTGTTATAACTATATCCAGCCATCCCATCCCTCCATCTTTCCTACCAGCCCCCTTCTCTGCTTTCTCCAAGTCCTGGTCCTCCTTCAAGTGTATTCCAGTCCAGGGTTGTCCAAACCTCCCAAGGCAGCAGAGGTGGCTTTCAGGCTAAGGAACACACATATGCTCTCTCTCTCCCTATTTCTCTCTCTTTCTGTCTCTCTTAGTCTCTCTCTCTCTCTCACACACACACATATAAATCATGGATTCTTATATCTGGTCATTCAACAAATATGTGTCAAGTATCTATTATGTACCAAGAACTGGAAATAGTCTAGAAATGACTTCAAGAGAATATCTGGAAAAAGCCTTGTCTTTGTCTGTATTTCTGTTGTGCAGCTCCATCTCTCTCTATTTACCTTTGCAAACTATGCACTTATTTATGCATTTATTATATGTGCGTGTATACTTGCATAGGTATCCAAATATATACATTATGCATCATGGAGCTCCTTAGGGATGGGTGGCATGGGGTGCCCAGTTCCAAATGGCTGGCCCTGGTGTTCTAAACCAGCCATTGCACCAGCACTTCTCTGTTACCTGCAGATCATCACATGCATTCACATATATGACCTCACTCAATTTTCAGAGACCCTGAACTAAACAGTGAGACAGACTCAAAGGAGCTATGCCACTTGCTTAAGGTCACACTTCTAGGAGATAGAAGAGCCTGAATATGAACCAGGTTCTGGGTCCGGAACATAATGGGCACCCAACAAATGCCTGGCAACTGACCAGCATGTCAGGACTCACAGACGCTTGAGGTCATTGTCTTTCTGCTGTGTTGCATAAACCCAGGTGGCTGTCTCTGTCTTTCTTCCTTGATGTCCTCCCTTGACTGCCTCCATCACCATGTTTTATCAAGATATAGTTTGAATTTTTAAAACGAGCAGAACTTCTCCTTGGATGATGCTGACTGGCATTGCTCCTTCATCTAGGGCTGTAGTTTTGCTACAGTGGGTGTCTGAAGTAGGATTTGGATGTGCAGCTGCTAACAGAGGCTGGATCTGCTATGCGAAGCCTAATGCTTCTGGGGCCCAGAGCAAGATAAATAAATCCAGGGAAGTGGATCATCCAGGCGAGGGGCTTCTAGTTCCCAGTTCTGGGGAGAGACAGAGAGGGATGATCCATTTGAAGAGGAGAGTGGAAGACATCCCTGAACAGCCAATTAAACCACTTTTAATGGTTTCGAAGAATATATGTTCAAGTTCCAAACCAATCTCAAGACTTAGTGAAGCGGAGATAACTGGGGCTTTGGCCGTGCAAGATAAACTAGCAAAATCTGAAATGCAGGCAATCCTGTTTTACATTAAGGCAAGTGAAAATCAACATGAATTCAGGTCCTTCTCTCATTGCTGTTTGATGCATGGTTACCCACGAGAAAATGCTCCAGCATTCAGGAGACAGCCTGGTGCAGAGAAGATACCGAATGAACGAATGAATGAATGAGTGAATGAATGAATGGTTTGCTCTGAGGCTCTGATCATTACAACCGGAGGACCGAGCATAAGCTGCTTAGGGGATCCAATAAGGAAAGTGGATATTCAGGATTAAAGAGGGACATGTGGACAGTCCTTCGATTTATTCATCGATTTGTAAAATGCAATATTAAGCAATTAATTTCACAAGTGCTTATTTAACTTGTGTAAACTGGGATTATGCCAGAAGGGAAAGTTTTTGCATATCAGGAAGATATCTGTCCCAAGGTACAGGTTACCAGGCACAGAAAAGTGTCACTTTTACTTCAGAAACAGCCAAGCATGGGACCCATCTGTGGGTGGAGTCACTTCCCTCAGGAGGACCTGGTGGTCAAGGCAGGTGCACCTGCCACACCTTTTTCCTGTGTCTGCAGCTCTAATGATTTCCTGTCTTCCCTATGTTCATTCTGTGTGGTTTCACCGCTCAGACCCAGGTGTCAAGAGTTCAGCTGCCTTGGTTCAAATTCTGACTCTACCACTTCCTTGGACAGACTATTTAACCTTTCTGAGCATTTGCCTTCTCATCTACAACATGGACACAAGCATAGTAACCACCTCCTAGGGTTAATGGAAGAATTAAACAAGGCAAGGCATGTAAAGTGATACTCGCCACCTTGGCTGTATATTAGAGTTACCTGGAGAGCATGAAAAAACAAAAATGCCAGGGTCCCGTTTTCACCCTAAACCAATTAAAACAAAACATTTGGGTAACAGGACTCAGGCGTCAGGATCTTTTCCATCTCCTGATGCAGCTGCATTTGCAGCTGAGGTTGTGTACCACCCTTGTAAAGTTCTTAGCAGAGTGTCTGGCATCTAGTAAGCACTTAATAAGCATGAGTTATTGTTATCATTCAGTACCTGTTTATTGAAACCCCTACTAGGCACTAGGTCCTGGGCCTGGGAGATTTCACACTATAAAAGACAAACATGGGTTCTGCCTTTCTAGAATGTACAGCCCCAATCAAATGATGCCTAATTGAGCCAGTGCATGGACTGCCGGGTACGACCACAAACACTCCGGTTCTCTCCCCGGTGAGAGGTAATCCTCCCCTACCCCAGTCACATTTGGCCACATTCCATTAAGACAATTCAGTGCCCCCAAAGCTAACTGGTCTTGTCTCAGAGTTGTTACCCCAGCTTCTCCTGGCTTCCCTTAGAGTGTCATTAAGAATTTGGAAAAGCTTGCTGTTAATTCCCAGATGCAATGGCCACCTTGGTTATGGAAAAATGTGACCACCTCTCACAAGGCTCTGGCATGAAAAAACCTGGCCCATTAGTGACTGTTGCAAAAGATGGGTCAATTGAGGCGGCATCAAGCTTCTTAGCCTAGGCATTGGGCAGCTGGTACCAGCGATAGGTGCCAATAGAGGAGTCCAGTTTCCTCCTCCACCCTGCTTTCTGGCTCTGTCATTTCGGTCAAATTACTTGCTATTTCTGAGCCCCGTGTTACTAATACAAGAAGGACAATACCTACAGCTCTGAGTAACTATGAGGATTCAGTGATGCAGAGACAGCAGCTCAGAACTTGGTACACAAAGGGGCTCCATGAACACCCCATCCTGCCAATCCCAGGGCCCAGCTTCCTTTCCCCACTGCCTGTGTGAGCCCATACTACAATTCCACATTGCTTTGGGTGGCTGGTTTGGTACCCAGGGAGGTGCTAATTGGAAGGTCTTTGATGTGTTCACGAAGGAGGGTTCAGCACGGCCTCTCCTTGGCAGCGTTTGTAGGTGGCTGGTTTGAGCCACTCTCAGATCTCCCAGGTGTAGCCCGGCTGCTTCTCTCTTGGGACACTCAGAGTCACCACCAGTTAGCACTGGACTTACCGAAGTTGGGCTGTATTTGTGGGGCCTGTGCTCCTACTTAGGAGTAGTCAGTGCATTTGTTAGGGGCCCAGGCTGTAGAGCTGGACAGACCTATTTTCCTGTATTGTTGTTACCACTATCAGTGGCGAAGTCCAAGGCAAATCTGCATACTTCTCTGGGCTTCCTTTCTGTGTCCTTGAGATGTTCCACCCCGTGGGAACTCGCCGTGACTGGAGAGTTTTGAAGAGGGCTATGCTACTCTCCAGTCACGGCGACTTTCTTTCCTTTCTCCAACCACATCAAGCTACTTTCTACTTCGGGCCCTTTGCACTAGTGGTTCCCTTGCCTGGAACTCCCTTTCCTGGGTTCCCTTGCATATTTCAAATTTTAGCTGCAAAGCCATCTCCTCAGATAGCCCCCGACCACCTGGCTAAAAGAGTCTCCCCTCTCTAGTTGTCCCGAATCCCACCAGCCTGTTCACTTTCTTCCCAGCCCTATGGCAATCCGAGTTTGTCTTGTTGATTAATTTTTTATTACCTTATTATCTGTGTCCCCAGTGGAGGATCCTTGAAGGCAGAAACTGTCTTTAAGTTCACCACTGTACTCCCACGGCGCCTATCACATAATTAGAGCAGAGTAAATATTTCGTGAAAGAATGAGAGAATGAATCATGATATTGACAATAGTAAAAATAACAATAGTAACAATGGTAACAACAGTAACAATAGTAAAAATAACAATATTGATTGAGCTCTTATGGCAGACACTGTTCTAGGCACTTTACGTGAATAAACTTATTTATTTCTCTTATTACCCTGTTTTACAGAAGAGACTGGGACAAAGGAGGGTGAAGTTGTATGTCCAGGGTTACACAGTCAGCCACACGAGGTGAAGCCAGGATTCAAACTTAGGCTGTTTGGCTCCAGAGCCAGCAAGGCTAAATGAGTGAATGAATGAGTGAGTTAGACATAAGGCACCTCGCACAATGGCCAGCACGCCATAAGTGTTTGGTATATGATGGTGATGGTTAGTATTTCAATATCACACTTCTTCCTCCTACCTGCAAAACTATTTTGCATGTCCCCAAGGGTTCCAGCACCCCTCCACGCCCTTCCATCCCTGTCATCCTGTCTATGGTGTCCGTGTCTCTGTGATCAAACTGCAAAATATACATACATATATTCAAAAGTACAGTTCTACATCTTAAGTAGCTGGAGACCTAAATATTTAAAGGAGCCGTGTGAATTATTGACTCTGCTCTGCAGTGGGGTCTTCTCTTTGGTCACTCCCTGGCCTCACAGTTGTCATCCGGCTCCAGCTCCCCATTTTCCCCGAGTCCAGGCATCTGCCTCCCTCGCCTTCCCTTTGGAGAGGCTGGGCCCTTGCAATGGGACATCTGGGAAAGAGATGGGGATGCAGGGGGGCTGGGCTCCCTCCTCATGGTTGCATTTGTGTAGCCAAGGCTTTCCTCTACCCAGAGCTGGGAGGGGCTGTTGGAGGTCTGAGATCTGTCTGTCTTCCTTGGGGGAGTTAATTCAGTTAATTTCAACTACAGAAACATTTAATGATCACTGACTGCACGCAACCACCCCCCCCCAATTTCATCACATCATCATCATTATCAGAAACTACCATTTATTAAGGACTTGCTGTGTACATGAATTAAATACCAGAACTTCCACTTGGTTGACTCCTTGACTAATCCTCTCTGTGCCTCACTTTTCTCATCTGTAAATTGGGTATAACACTAGCACTCCTTTATAAGATTGTTGTAAAGGATGCAATGAGTGAATATAAAAAGGTTATCCTCATCACCCTTTTAAGAATTGCAGTCCTGGGCTTTCATCTTCCTTACCCTGCCCTCCTTTGGTTTCTTTTCTCATAGCACTCATTACCTTCTCACAAACTATAAACTTTACTCATGCTTTTTAGATAGACAGAAGGATGGATAGATAGATAGATAGATAGATAGATAGATAGATAGATAGATAGATAGATAGATTGATTGATAGATAGATAATAGATAGATGGATAGATGAGATAGATAGATAATAGATGGATAGATAGACAAGAGATAGTCCATCTTTCTCCTGCTGGAATATAAGCTCCATGAGGCTAGAGATCTGCCTTTTATTCATAGGTATATCCCAGGTACCTAGGAAAGTACCTGGCCTGTAGTAGGTACTCATTCAACATTTATTTAATAAATGAATGCATGAAAGAAAATAATACGCCCTCAATAGTTCAGTAGACACTGAATGCCTGTTAGCCACCATTATTAACCCCCAACCCCCTCCTCGTGCTTGTCAGGCAGGCCCTGTCATTACCTCCATCTCAAGGCTCAGGGAGATGCAGACAGTTCCTGTCCTCAAGCAGCTTATGACCAAGAGGATAAACAATAGGTCTCTGCTCACCCTTGGGAGGGATGCCCTGGGGAGGGGACAGCCTTGGGAACCAGATTTCCTAAGGGCCACCTGGATGGCAGACCCACCAATGCAGGGTTGTATTTCAGCCCCAGGCCTGCTCAGTCACCTGTGTGTGAGAATTCTCCATTTTACAGATGGACACACTGAGGCTCAGAGGCTTTTCAGTGGCTCCCTGTCCAGTCTAAAGGATTTGATCTGAACCTCTTGACATTTCTGGCTTTGCTGCTCATTTACTTACCTTTTTTCCTGCCCTCTGACCCCACACCCCTCACTCTTAAGCTCCAACCCCACAGATTATCTTCAGGTCCGTGAGAGGGGCTCACCTGCACTTCCTTCTGCCCAGATGCCTGGTTAACTCCACCCATCCTTCCTCTCTAAGATGTCCCCCAAGGCCTCCAGCCCCATGGGTAATGTTCCCTTTCTGGCCCTGCCCCAGGCTCCTTAACATCCCAGCTCCCTGGCCCCTGCACCCCACACACTTTACCACGTTGGCTCAATGTTCTCTTGTCCCCAGAATCCCTTAGGCTCCATGCAGGCAGAGAGGCTGCTCTCTGGCTCATTGTCCCATCCCCAGAGCCTGCTTCAGTGCCCTGTGCATAGTGGACACTTTCCAAGGTGCGGGTAAATGAACGGGTTCAGACCCCAGGCCTCTCAGCTTAGGACATTATGCTAGAATTTAGACTTCGGCTGACTCTGAAGCAAACACTTCTGAGTTCAGCTTTTACAGAAGGCTTCATGGCTGAGGAATATTCTAGGCAGGACCTGAGGAGTGCATGTAACATTGACAGGCTGAGCCAATGAGGAAAAGCATAGTGAGTGGGAGGAACAGAATGAGCGAAGGCTAAGAGGTTTACGAAAAGGTAGGGTTGGATTAGGGAACGTGAGTAGCTCAGTGTGACGGAGCACGGAGGCTTTCTGGAAAAAACTGTAGATGTATCCGTCGGGGGACTGGAGAGGTAGGTTGGGATCAGAATGGAGAAGGTTCTGAAAGCCGACTAAGGAACTTGCTTGTCATCTTGTAGGAAATGAGGAAGACTTGCTGTTTAATCAGAACAGTGCTTTAGAAGTGTCACTCCAGCCAGAGTGGGAGAGAGATAAGGAAAGTGGTTGGATATTCTTATGCTCTGCTGACACAGGGTATGCTGACCTTGGGCAGCGGCAGCAAACACAAGGCAGAGAGGTCAGATGCAAAGGGGGTGTTGGGGATTGGATTTGGCGGCTGACTGCTGATGGGGTGGAAAAGGCAAGAGACAGACCTCCTTGCTGCCCTCTGGAGCCCGGCGCCCAGGCTCCCGGAGTAAGGATTACAGAAGGGACGGTCGTCTCGGAAATCACAGAGGTCACCTCCAGCCCGACCTCAACACAGGCTGCTGCCAGGTGATGATTCATCACAAATAAAAAAGGGAGGAAGGAGACACCAGCAGCGAGGACCCCGACAAGGGAAAGAGTTCCAAATAAATGGGTCCTTTGATCATTGGACCGATTTCCACAAAGGCTTGTTAGCTCCAAGAAGATCAAATGGGGAAGATAATGAGCAATTTTCAGGTAGTAGGTGCAGCATGCGAGGTGACAACCCAATTTAGGCAGATTCTTAATCAAGTCAGAATCCCTGACTTGACGCTATTTGCGGAGTCTATTACTCCATTATGCTGAGTGCTTTGCTGTCTACGGTCCCCAGATTTCCAGTCGTTAGAGGTATTTATCTCCATGCGATTTAATTAAAGTCTAGTGTTTAATGACACAATGTGCGCTAATTATTTCTTGTTGGTTGTTGAGGGTGTTTTTTTTTCCCCCCTCCTCGCTTTTGCAGCAAAGCAAAAATCTCATTATGTCATCTGGAAAAGGCAAGGGGGAAGACAGGGCTGTGTTGGGCCGGGTGGACCTGGTGACAGATCGGACGTCCAGGCTTCTGGGCAAAGCGAGGAGACCCTCTGTCTCCTGGATCCTTGATGCCGGGCAATAGAGGATGCCCCTCTCTGTAACCCTACGGTATGAAAAGGGCTTGGCACAGTGCTGGGCACCCAAGAAATGCTCATTAGATGTTGGTCTGCATTTTGATGACTATGATTGTTACGCTTCACATGGCTATCAGCTGGTCTACCCACATACAAGAAGGGTGGAGCCACGCCAAAGCACAGCACTTCACGGGCAAAATCCTGGCTCTATTGCTGGAGTCCTTGGTGGTTTTATTCTGAGCTCTTGTCAATGCAGGGCACATACTAAGAAAATAATGCCAGATTGGAGTGCAGTCGAGTCCCACTCTGGAGCACCAAGCCTAGGACAAATGATGACCTTTGAGGGGGTGGTCCATCCACTCACAGTGTCCAGGGAATAAGGGGAGCCTGGGCTTTGAGGTCAGAGAGCCCAGAATGTCAGCCTTGCCACCTTGGGGGTGTCATTCCCTCACTCTAAGCCTCAGTTTTCTCATCTGTACAGTGAGATCCAGTGAGGATTAGAAGCAATAAGACCATGAAGCCACCAAGCTTATGCCTGGCACATATTCCTGCCTCCACGAAAAGCAGCTTGGGTTATGATCGCGTCTCTGCTCTCAGAAGTACTTGGTGGAGGGCAGGGCCCAGCAGTTTGTGGCAGTCGGTGTCTGGGAGTCAAGGGGGCTGTCTAGGGTATGGGCAAGAGTCACTGCGGAGGGAGGTGGTGTATCAGACCCCAGCCCATTCGGCCGGGGGTGGGCATAGTTCAGTACCCACAGAAGGAACAAAAACACCTCCAAAGGACAGCTAAGGCCAAAGCTCACCCAGGGGCCAGTGAGCCTTAGGCAGATTGTGTTCAGACTTGACCACGTCCTTTCCATGTCCTTGAGATGTCCCTGAGTGGTCCCAGGTCTCCTGGGCAGCAAAGAACTATGGAATGGCTGGCAATTCCTGCGGCTGACAGTGGGGCTCATCTCTGGACACCACCAGGCAGATGAAGTGGGGCAGCCCCCTCCGATGACCCAGAGACAAGAGGCAGCTTTCAGGGAGCTGGAGCAGGCAGAGGCAGGGACTGGGGAGTGGTGAGTCTGGGAACCAGGGCTGCTGGGACATGCCATGTGGGCAGTGTAAGACAGAGATCAAGAGCACATGCTTTGGAGTCTACCTGGGCTCGAGGCCTGGTCCTTCTATGTCCTGAAGCAGGTCACTTCGCCAACCCAACTCCCATTTGCACACCTATGAAATAGGACAAGACTAAGACCTAACTTCATCAGGTTGCAAGGAGGATTCAGTGGAATCATGCATGCCCATACACATGGCATGCTTACATACACATGGCATGCTTAACACACCATAGTTATTTTTATTGCTTGGGGATCAGGGCACTCTGGATACTAAGACTTCATCCACGGAAGCCCTGAACTGGGACTCCAAGAAAAGAATTCTATGGGTCCCCTGCAGGTTCTGGAATGCCACGGGGACTCCACATTTCTTTCACTCAACATCCTTCCTGCTGCCTTTCTCAGTTCCCTTGGTGAGGCCAGATGCTTTCCCATCTCAAAGCGAGGCCCCCTTCTGACAGCCTTCCTTCCACTCTGAAAGGAGTGTGCTGCATGAGAGGGGACCAGGAGTCTCCGGGGGCCTGCCCTCCTACTGTCCCCTGTCCCTGTGGAGGAAACACATCCCTAGGTGTATCTTTCTTCTTTTTTTTTTTCTTTTTTTGAGATGGAGTTTCACTCTTGTTGTCCAAGCTGTAGTGCAATGGTGTGATCTCAGCTCACTGCAACCTCTGCCTCCCGGGTTCAAGTGATTCTCCTGCCTCAGACTCCCGAGTAGCTGGGATTACAGGCACCCACTACCACGCCTGGCTAATATTTGTATTTCTAGTAGAGACAGTGTTTCACCATGTTGGCCAGGCTGGTCTCGAACTCCTGACCTTGTGATCTGCCCACCTCGGCCTCCCAAAGTGCCGGGATTACAGGCGTGAGGCACCGCACCCAGCCCCTAGGTGTATCCTTCTACAGATTGGCTTTGGCCTGTGTCGTGACCCTGCTATCCTCAGCACACCAGGCAAGCCACGTCTGTAAGGGAAGCCTACGACCTCTAAGGAGACCTGGGGGGACCGTGGTGCTTTGTTCCAGATGGAGGCAAACAGGACCCTCAGATTCTCTCTTTCATGTGGTCTAGATGCTGAGGGTCACACAGAAGGTGGGTCGGGTCATCCTAGGTATTTCTGGACTATCGCTGAGCATTTGTTTCTGTTTTTCATGAACCTAGTACATTCTGGAACCTAGCATGTTTGTATGGCTATACTAGCTCTCTGTCCTTTCCATCCTCCCAGTGACTCTCCTTCCCCTCACCAAAGGCAACATGGACAGATTCATCCTTGAAAATGAATCTTAGAAAGCCAGATTGATACAGCCCCTGCGGAGCACCAGCCACTAAGACCAGCTCCTGAACACTGAGAAACTCCTGCCTAGCAGGAGACGGACGTGAGAGTAGGTCACATGGTATCATGCGGCAGGTGCTAAAATCAAAGCAGGCACAGAGGAGAGAGACAGGGGACTGGGGGTCCCTGGGCAGTCAAGGAAGGTTCCATGGGAAGGTGATGTTGGAGCTGGGTCCATGAGAGAAAGGGAGCATCCCAGGAGGGCAGTCCTGTGTGTAAAGGCACTGAGAGGTGAGAGAGAGAGAGATAGGTCCCAGGGCTGCAAAGAACGTGGAGATTGAGGGACACAGAAACCAGAAGGGAAGATGAGGGTGGATGAAAACATCTTTGCTGAGAAGCAGGCACCTCAGCCCACAGGCAGACATGCTGGTGTTGCCTTCTCTTGAGCCACACAAAGCCTGGGTGCTAGAAACTTCATGAACACCCAGTCGGATCTTGGGAAACCTGAACCCCTGGGCTGACCACAGGTGAATGCCTTCTGCTGACCCTGCCTGATGCAAACTCACTCTCCTCCCTGCCCCAGCACTGGGGCCTGGTCTTCAGGTCAAACATGAGGAAAGCAAAATGATGGAGACAAGGTACTTGCCAAGTGTGCCCAGGGATTCTAGAAGCAGGGCTCACCTTTCCTGCGGCAGGAGAGAGACTTGGAAAATCACCAAGCAACAGCTAGAGAAAGTGGAAAACAGAGAGGTCTTTGGATCCAAGGGGCTCTGGGACTCAAAAGCAGCGGCTTGAAAGGTTTTATGGGAGTTTCTTCAAGGAAACAGATATCTTCACTGACACTTGCCAAGGCATTTTCTCCGGTAACAAGCTTCTTTATTCAGCCAAACAAAGAAACCCTCGCATACAGAGGAGTGAGGAGAGCTGTCAGATGCTGTTCTGGGGAGAAATGAAAGAGCTTTCATAGAAGCTAAAGCACATAAAAGCTGAAGGTCAAGGCAGAGGCCTCCTTCCTGCTGTTCTGCAGCGCGTGGGACATTCACGATGGCCTCCCCACCCTATGTTCCCGCTCTCGGGGCCGCAGCATACTCTGGCCCTCAGAAGAGGAATTTGACTAGGCTCTCCTGGAGCCTCAGAGTCTACTCAGCCATCCTCGTGGTCTCTGCAATTCAGGCTTCTCTCTCTGAGTGGTGAGATGGGAACATGCCTCTCCCAAATGCAAGTCTTCCCAGGCTGGGGTGGGAAGGCAAGGAAACAACACGAGCTCCTGTGAGAACCCATCATGGGCTCAGCCAACCTGAAGGGTGGTCCCGAGACCTTGATCCTTCTTACTGCTATTCACATCCCAGGTTCTCACGCTCTGCCTCCTTCCTGCCCATCCTCTTGGTACAGGATCAGCCGGGAGATCTGTGCTGCTGGTTTGGAGCCGTTTGCATCTTTGCTGGGCTGCAAGAGGGACCCACGCTGTCATCATAACAAGAAAAGTGACAACCACCAACGTCTGTGGAGGGTTTCATTATTTACAAACTCTTTGCATCCCTCGTTCCCTCTGTTCCTAACAACAAACTGGGGACTAGCATGGAGGGGTTTTCTCCCTCCATTTTACAGATGAGGGAATGGAGCCTCGGGTGATTCAATGACACGCCTGTGGTAAGAGGTCCAGCCACAGCTCCAACCCAGCTTTGACCTGTTCCGAATCTCTGATGGTTTCTAGCCCCATGAACACAAGACAGTGGTTTCATTGTCAGATTCTAACACCAGGGAGAAGATCCACCAGCCAGCCTGAGCTGACCACACAGGAGTGAGCACACTAAAAGGGCCCACCCTTTGGCTGTTCCCCTGTGTATCTCAGTCTGACCATGGAACAGTTTTGTGAGTGTGACATCTGTGTCCTCTGATGCTTTTCATCACAGCTTTAACAAATACCGATCGAACACAGTGATTTTAAAACGTGCTTTAAAAGGCTCCCCCCACCACTCCCCAAGCTGGGCATGAGCTCTTGAGTCAGAGAGACCTAAGTATAAACTATGATCACTCCTCTTGCTAATTGTGTGGACTTGGGAGAGTCTCTTCACTTCTCTGAGCCTCAGATTCCCACTGCAAAATGGAGATAATAAAGCTGGCTACTACAGAGAGATGGTGAAATGCTACATACGTGGTAGCTATTGTTAAGAGAGTGATGGTGATGATGACAATGATGAGGGTTTTGGTTAACTATGGCTTCATATCAGACAACTGCAGAATCTCCATGGCCTACAATGACAGCATTTTTCATGGTGGCTGTGGATTGCTGACCGAGGCTGGGCTCAGCCAAGGTTGTGCTGCTCCATGTGAGCCCCCATTCTTTTCCCAGGTTTGACAGAAGGAGAGAGCACAGGCTGAAAGGCACAAGTGCATCTCAAGACGGCTTGAGCCACATCTGCTGGTTTCCAGTTGGCCAAAGCAAGACACATGACTGAACCCCAGCTCAAGAGATGGAGATGTGCAGTCATGCCACAGTGGGAGGGCATTGCAAAGAAGCATGCCCAAGAGTGTGGAGGTATAATCCTATCATACATGCCAAGAAGTCAAGAGGCAGACCCGTAATCCAGTCTTCCACAATTAGCAACTCAGGTGGACTCATTTTTATGTTTTACCCACTCATATAAGTGCACAATTAGGATGGTGATGAAGTGGAACCAGCTTCTTCTTTGTCACAGTGATTTCTCCTGGTAGATTGTGTGTCTTCTAAAACCTAGTCAAATGGGATTTCTTATCTGCCCATATAACTCGCGTATTGTTAGGCAAGTATGCATGTGTGGGCATCTGTGCACACCTTGTGAATATGAATGCATTGTGTATGCATGTGTAGAGGCTATCTGAAGATCACATAGCCAGGATAAGAAGGCCACTTGGGGCCGGGTGCGGTGGCTCATGCCTGTAATCCCAGCACTTTGGGAGGACGGGGCAGGTGGACCACCTGAGGTCAGGAGTTCAAGACCAGGCTGGCCAACATGGTGAAACCCCATCTCTACTAAAAATAGACACACACAAAAATTAGCCGGGTGTGGTGGTGGGCACCTGTAATCCCAACTACTTGGGAAGTTGAGGCAGGAGAATTGCTTGAACCAGGGGGAAGGAGGTTGCAGTGAGCCGAGATTGCGCCATTGCACTCCAGCCTAGGCAACAAGAGCAAAACTCCATCAAAAAAAAAAAAAGAAAGAAAGAAAAGAAAAGAAAAAAGAAGGCCACTTGGAACTAAGCCATGTTATGCTAGAAGAGGAATGGAAATTCACAAAATCTGCTGGTGGGTGTATGAACTAGTTTCCATCACTTTAGAAAGCAGCTTGGAATTATCTAATAAAGATGTCCATATCCTGTGATTCAAAAGAAACTGTTAGACATATGATCTAAGTACCTGTATCAGAACATTCATAGCACCACTGGGTATCAAAACACAAATTTTGACACATCCTGACTGTCCATCAACAATAGGATGGACATGCAAATTGTAATACATTCATACAGTGGAAGGAATACCATACAACTAGGAAAATAAATGAAATATAACTACAAGCTACAATATGAACCTTATCATGTAAATTTAAAGAAGCAAGGCACGAAAGAGTACTACAGTATGATTCCATTTACATAAGGCTCACAGACAGGCAGAACTAAACTATAATATTTAGGTGTGGATAAACAAGTAAAAAATCTATAAAGAAAAGCCAGGAAATTATTATCATACATGTCAACACAGTGGTCACAGTGGGTTGAGGGGCACAAATAACAACAAAGAAAGGACACACGGGGTCTTTGGAAGGTGACAAAATTCCATCTCCTGGCCTGGAAGGACTTACATGGGACTCACTTTAGAGTTGTTTATGAAACTGTGCTTTTGTATTTTATGCATTTTTCTGCATGCTGTATTTCACAATAAAAATGTGCTTTCTTGAGGACAGCTAGAGGAAGTAGGGGTGTTTACTCCAGAGAAGGGAAAACATGGGGTGAATGTAAAACCTTTCTTACAATATTTGAAAAGCTGGGATATGGAAAAGACATCACCATTTTTCTACATAGTCCCAGGCAGGGGAAAAATTCAGAACCAAAGAACAGATGTTTCAGAGTGAAAGATTTTGGTTCAATACAAGGAAGAATTTCCAATAACCAGAAATGTTCAAAGATGAAGTGCCCTTTGTGGGGGAGGAGATAAGCTCCTTTTTATTTAATGAAAGGACTCAAAAGCGCACTGATGGAAACCTTGGCAAGGATCTTGGAGGATGAGTCAATGTCAGAGAGGCCTGGAGCAGGGAAGGTTGAGGTGGGCCAACCCCAAGAAGTGAGGTCAGCATGGATGAGTGGGGCTTTTGGAGCCAGCCAGACCTGAGTTTGACATTCTGATTCTACCACTAATTAGTTAAGTGACCTTGGGCAAGCTACCTGACCCTTCTGAGTTTCCATTTACCCAACAGAAAATGATGCTGCATTTAAATGATCTAGTACAGACCCTGGCACTTAATAAGCCATCGATCAATGATGGTCATTATTATTAATAAAAAGTTGGTTCTTCCAAACTTGAGATTCTAAGATTCTCTGCGTCCATAAGTGTACCTGTCAAACTAGTCAGGTCTTGTTGCAATAAAGCTGCATATCAACTCCAAATCACAATGGCTAACAACCACGCACCTACTCTGTGCTCATGGGTCTGTGGACCAGCTGCAACTTGGCATGATGGGGCTCCAGGCTCCAGTCTCCAGCTGTGGGTTAGGTTTAGGTCTATTCCACATTTCTCTCATCCCAGAACCAGGAAATCTGAGGCATGCCCTGTTCATGACTGAAGACAGAAATTTTACAAAGGACAAGTAGAAACACACACTGCATACTGCAAGTCACCCAAGCAAGTCACAGCACCACACTGATAGAGTTTGGATATTTGTCCCTGCCCAAATGTCATGTTGAATTGTAATCCCCACTGCTGGAGGTGGGGCCTGGAGGGAAGTGTTTCAGTCATGGGGTGGATCTTTCATGACTTGGTGCTGTTTTCATGATGGTGAGTTCTCGTAAGATCTGGTCATTTAAAAGTGTATGGCACCTCCACCCCAGCTCCCTCTCACTTGCTTCTGCTTTTGCCATGTGACATGCCTGTTCCCTCTTTACCTTCTGCCATGATTGGAAGCTTCCTGAAGTCTCCCTAGAAACAGATGCTGCTATGCTTCCTGTACAGCCTGCAGAACCATGAGCCAGTTAAATCTTTTTTCTTAGAAATTACCCAGTCTCAAGTATTTCTTTACAGCAGTGCAAGAACAACCTAATACACACTCCCAAAGTCAACGGTGCAGAAAGGTGTGCAGCGCCTTCTCTACTGCACATTATATGGCAAAGGGGAATGCAGGTCAGTGAAAACGTACGAACGATAATGCTATCTATTGTATGCTGTCTGCAGAATGTTGAAAAGGGACTTTTCCCAATCTGAAAGAGCATATTAAAAAAAATATTGAGGAACCATGAGGCTATAAAATATAAGGTTCAAAAAACTCAGCCTAACAGTTAACAGTGAAAATGTAATTTTCCCATTTTATTGGCTTATATAATAAAAATCATTGCATAGCTGATTAGTTTTAATGTTCCATGGTATGTCATTGAGGAGGTAAATTCAGAGCTCTGGGGGTTTTCTTCTTAATTCTACTTCTCACCTGTTTTCCAAAAGACCCTTGAGACTTACCCATCCCCTAGTTGGAACCTGTTTTTGCCTCAGACCCCCACCCCATTTTATTTTATTTTTTATTTCAATAGGTTTTTGGGGAACAGGTGGTGTTTCATTACATGAATAAGTTCTTTAGTGGTGATTTCTGAAATGTTGGTGCCTCCATCACTCAAGCAGTGTACACTATACCCAAAGAATAGTCTTTTATCCCTCACCTGCCTCCCACCTTTTCCCCCAAGTTCCCAAAGTCCATTGTATCATCCTTTTTGTTTTCTCTGTCACCCAGGCTGGAGTGCAGTGGCAAGATCTTGGCTCATGTCAACCTCCGCCTCCTGGGTTCAAACCTCAGCCTCCTGAGTAGCTGGGATTACAGGCATGCGCCACCACACCTGGCTAATTTTTGTATTTTTAGTAGAGACGGGGTTTCACCATGTTGGCCAAGCTGGTCTGGAACTCCTGACCTTGTGATCCACCCGCCTCAGCCTCCCAAAGTGCTGGGATTGTAGGCGTGAGCCACCACGCTCAGCCCACTGTAGCATTCTTATGCCTTTGTGTCCAAATAGCTTAGCTCCCAATTTTATTTTATTTTATTTTTCCACTCTAGGATTCCTTGGTAAGTAGGAATTTCTGTCTCAGGACCAGCATTGCCTAATTGGCAAGCAGAAGTGTTTAAGGGGAAGGCTATGGGAGTCTGGGCTTAGGTGGGGCAAGAAACCAGGTGCAACCAAGCAGAGTACAGCCCTAGTCTCTTCTGAAGAATTTTTAGCGGCTATACCAGGTCCTGGCCTGGTGGTAATCCCCTCCCTCTTGTTAGCATGTCCTCTATGGCTGGCAGTTCCAGCACTCAGGACAGTGGTTGGGGATGCATCTCTTTTGCTGTTCTGTGCCATTTCTGAATCACTTTCAGATGTGCCTGGAGAAAAGCAGATTGCTTAGTATGATTCCCTGGAAGGAACCATACTAAGGAGTGGGCCATTTCTTCCACTGGGGGCTGGGTCTTTGGGGATAAGGAGGAAGCCCTGGAGGTGGAGCAGGGAAGAGAGAAGACAGAGCCATGCAGCCTGGCACAGATCAAAGGATGCCCCATGGGAGGGATGTAGGGCCCATGGAATGGAACTGATGGGGAGTGGATCTGTTCCTGAGTCTGCCACTAACTTTTTGTGGGAGTGAAAGAAAGTCATTTTGTCTTTCTGTGCTTTATCCCCAAATAGAATTGAATTTGAGAACCCACTGGTTCCTTCCAGAAAGGCACATAGTGTAGCGGGGAAGGAGGGAGACTCAAGGCACAGCATGCAGGCTTTGGGTACTGTCTCTGATGCTGATCCCTGTGTGACCCTGGGCAAGTTGCTTAACTGCTCTGAGCCTCAATTTCCTGAACAGAAAAATTATCACACCAGCCCTTGGGGTTGTCACGTGGAGGAAATAAGTCGACGTGTCTGGAGCATTTTCAGCAGTCCTTGGCACAGAGCAAACTCTGCCTCGGCGTTCGCTACTGTTATTATTATTCCAGCTTAAGATGCTCAAGCACTTTGCTTCTTTTTTCAGCGTGATTTATGTTTTTAGGCGGTGAGGGCTATTAGGGTGACTACGTGAGTGTATAATATATGGACCAGGGGAAGCAGTGAAGGCACAGTCTATGCAGAGCTGCCGAGCGATGTGGCACCTGGAAGGGGTCCAGAGATGAGCTGAGGGCATGATTCAAGGCCTGAAGTGTAACACCTCCCAGCAAGAAAGGCCAGGAGTGGATTATTTATGAGAGCAGAGGTGGAGAGGTAACAGAAAAGAACTCCCAGATGCCAGCTCACCCCAAACAGCGAGAAACTTTAGGGGTGAGATTCCAGCTGAGCTTCCAGATGATGAAGAGAGAGGCAGAGAGCCAACCAGATCTTTACCCGCCTGGCAGGAGGGTATGCAGCGTGATCCAGCCCCTGAGACTCAAGCCCCAGGTATGAGTTTTTATCTCACAAAGTTCACGTCACCCCTTGTACCACCCTAAATAAGATATGAAGGTAATACTCAGGTTCTTGGAGACCTCAGAGCTGGGGAAAATGGAGAGAGGCCTTAGGGAGGTTCCAGGGACATTCAGAACACCATAATGTGTCTGCATGACCTTGAAAACATGAGCCTCAGTTTCCCACCTCATCGTAAGGGGCTGAGATGAGACCATAGTTAATGACAATTGCCACTTTTTGGACCAATCTGGATAATGTTCCAGGCTCTGTCTCCCAAAATCACAGTGCTCTGATATCTGATGACCTAAAAAGTAATTGAAAAAGTCAAGTTCAGCTGACAGATCACCTTCTGTCTCCATGATCCTGGACATTCTGCCTGACTTTTATTTCCTGAGCTGAGCAGTGACTTGTAACCCCTGGAGCAACGTCATGGCCAGCAAAACAAAGCAATGCCAGGACCAGTCCAGCAGATGGTTCAAGGCTGAGGGATCCCTCTTCCACCTTGGAGGTTTGGGGAGTTTCCATCTGACCAGGAAATCTGTGTTTAGGAGCTGTGGTTCTGAACAACTGTGCAAGTCCTTGACCTGGGGCTCACCTTCTTAGAGCTGGCCCCAAAGCGGGGACCCGTGTTAAGTCAGGGTGGGATGAGTCATGTTGCAGTGACAATGATCCCCGACTTTAGTGGCTTACATCAACAAACATTTCTTTCTCCAGCCGTGGCTTACATCAACAAACATTTCTTTCTCCGGCTGTGTGGCCATCACAATATGGGTCTCAGCTGCCTCATCGTCTTGCAGGACCCAGGCTGATGGACCTGTCAAGTCTACATGTACTTCCACAGTCACTGCAGCAAAGAGCAGGGAATTCTACAGGATCTTGCACCAGCCATGAAGAGCTGCAGCCCAAAGGCGACATGCATCACTTCCCCCAAAAACTCGACGGTCCAGCAACTATAAGGGGGCCAGGAAATGCAAACCCACCTGATGTCCCTAAGGTGAGAGCGGGAATGTTTGATGAGCTGCAATGTTGACCACCATGCTCCCCTTCTGAGCCCCACAGGACTGTGTCTTCGACATCTACCAGCACAGGCTTAGGCTTTGCTCTCTGCCAGGGCTTCATCCTCCCTCTCCCTACCTTGAGCAACATCCAGTATGTATGTGTGTGTGTGTGTGTATCAGAGAGAGAGACACACACAGAGAGAGAGGGAGATGGAGAGAGAGAGGGAGGGAGAGGGAGACAGAGAAGGAAGAAGAGAGAGAGAGATGGAGAGAGAGAAAAAGAGGGAGGAAGAGAGGGAATGAGAGAAAGAGAGGGGGGAGAGGGAGATAGAGGGAGAAGGAGTGACAGAGGGAGAGGGAGAAAGAGAGGGAGAGGGAAAAGGACAAAGACAGGGATGGAGAGGGAGAGAGGGAGAGGGAGAGGGATAAACAGAGGGAGAGGGGGGAGAGAGAGAAGGAGGGAAAGAGAGAGAGGAAAAAGAGGGGGAGAGGGAGAGAGAAAGAGAGAGAGAGAATGCAATCCTCAGCTCCTCCGTCAAGAAACAGATGAGCCCCTGACATCCTCAAGCTATTACCAAGGTAATTCAGTCTCTGTAGTCCTTCTCATTACACGCAAACTCTTGTTATTATTATTGTTTATCATTTGTATGACACGGCAAGTCTGTGCCGTTCTCACTCGTGCTGCAGAGTGGCCCTGCTCAGCTCTAGGTGGCCTCACTCACTTCTTTCATTCTCACCTCCTGCCCTCGGGCCTCCTTCCCGCTGCCCCACATCTGCGTCACTCCCACCAGTGGGTCTCCCTGCCTGCCCTCTGCACCCAACGTCAGGGTAGCTCCTTGGGCCACCTCTTCTCTCTGTAACACTCTGCACATCAGCAGCCCAGATAGGAAAGAGGAAGCAGCAACTCAGGTGTGAGTGCCTGCTGTTTGCATGGCCCCGTGTCGGATTATGTACCCATGTGGTCACCCTCCTGTGAAGCAGGCAAGTGGAAACTTTCATGCACACAGCACGGTGAGGAAACTGAGGGAGGAGAGTGATTTACACAACTTTCCATGGAGTGCACGGATGGAAGTGAAAGCCCGGAAATAAAGCAGCCCCTCTGTGGGCATAGCTGATCTGTGTCTAGGACCTGAGTGCCGAGTGGGGCTCCTGGAACAAGCCCTGAGCTTGAAGACAGGCTCTGAGTTTGTGGAGGGACACTGCTCAGCTCCATTCATGTGAACCCGAGAGGGACTTTGCCTTCTCGAGCCTCTGCTTCCTTTGCTGCATGAACTAGGTAATGGGGCTTGCTATTTCTGTCTGCCGGGATAAATGAGATAGTAAAGCTAATATTGAAAGTAACCACGAATACCTCAAGGGAAGCAATAGGGGTGGTACCTCTTTGCAACTTCACTAGTTCAACATACTTTTGTCTCAATGGGTCCAGCTGTCCCTAAAAACCCAGCAACTCAATCTGTGGAAGGTCATGAGCAAATAGATGGATGACCTCCTCCCCAGGCTGCCCCAGGACCCACAGAAGGGCAGCGTCTGCATGCCCACTCATTCAGCCAGCGAGTCGCATGCCCACTCTCTCTGCACCAGTGCTGCTTTGAACACTGGGGACGTGGCTGCCCTCCTGGAGCTTGTGGCCTAGTTAGGGGAGATGGACAATCAGCAAGAGTGCAAATAATCACAACAATTTCAAGTACCTATGCGGGCAATGAACAGCAACAGGCGGCTGCAGTGGTGCGTGGCTGCCTGCTTCACTGACCTGTACCACTGTGCGCTCATTACCAGGCGCTCTGCTAAGCCCACACTGAAACCCTGGTGGACCACCATCAGGGTTTCACCAGAAACTCACCTCCCCAAGAAAGGACCCTCTGATCCCGCCTGCCAAAAGTGACCCGCCTGCCTTGAATTTCACCTCTCTTCCAGATTTTGAAGTTGCTTTTTGTTTGTTTGTTTGTTCTTTGTTTTTTGAGACAGGGTTGCACTCTGTCATCCAGGCTGGAGTGCAGTGGCGTGATCTCGGCTCACTGCAACCTCCACTTCTGGGGTTCAAGCGATTCTCCTGCCTCAGCCTCCCAGGTGGCTGGGATTACAGTTACATGCCACCACACCCAGCTAATTTTTTTGTATTTTTAGTAGAGATGGGGTTTCACCATATTGGCCAGGTTGGTCTCGAACTCCTAACCTCAAGTGATCTGCCCACCTCTGCCTCCCAAAGTGCTGGGATTACAGGCATGAGCCACCATGCCTGGCCTTGGAGTTGCCTTTCAAGAATGCTCTTAATAGCTCTAGTAAGCAGGTATCATCTCCATTTTACACACCTGATCTGGACCACACCAGTCTCCCTCCAAAGCCTGTGCTCTTTCCACTGTGCCACGTGTCCCTGGTCCCTCTCTTCCTCGTGCTTCAGCTATTTGTGGGTACGCCCTATCTCCCTCTCATTCTGGGACTTCCATTCTCATTCGAGAAGATTTTCTCTGCATGTCTACTAGACTGTGTGTTCTACAGGGTGGGGTCAGTGGCCGTCTTAGCCACCACTGCATCTCCCTCACTGAGAACAGTGCCTGGCATACTGTGAGTGCTCAGTAAATATTGATGGGTGGGTGAGTGAGTGCCTGGTGTTGCCCCAGGGTCCTGGCGTATAGAAGCCCACAGTAACTGTATGTGGAAGGAAGTGAGGGAAGAAGAAAAATCCCCCACTCAAGAAGCCCAAGGCCGATCCCAGCAAGAAGGCAGCAGGCAATAACCCAACTTACTTTCCCTAAATTCTCCAGGGAAGCAGTTCTTCCCGGAGGCATCCCAGAGGATGGCTCTTGCTGGGAGCTGTCCCTGTGGTCACCTTCTCTCTGCCTGCCTGGAAACTGAAGCTCCCTCCCCAGGGTCTGAACTATCCCTGGTCATTAATTAAGACAGTTTGGAACTTCTTAAGGGCCCAGAAAGTTCATGCCAGTGAGAAGATCAGTTGACAGGTAGCCCAGGACAAGACGGAGAGTCCCAGGGATGTCCTCACCTAGGTTCTCTGCATCATCCTGCATTAGCCTCAGTTTCTCCAGCTGGGTACCAGGCCTGGGTTTGTCTAATCCTGCCCTTTTGGAAGAGCTGCTGTATGACTCTCCAGAGATACAATCAGTTTTGTGGACTGAATGTGTGTGTCCCCCCTCCTGAATTCTTATGTTGAAGCCCTAACCCACATATGATGGCATTTGAAGGTGGGGCCTTTTCAGAGGTAATTAGGGTGAGATGAGTTCATGAGGAATCCCCAGAATGGGACCAGTGGCCTTATAAGAAGAGGTCAAAGAATGTGCTCTCCTCTGTCCTTTTATCTGCCACGTGAGGACACAGTGAGAAGACAGCCTTATGAAGGCCAAGAAAGGGGCCCTCACCAGGAACGGAATCAGTTGGCAATTTGGTCTTGGACTTCCAGCCTCCAGAACTGTGAGAAATAAATGTCTATTGCGTGAGACACCCAACCTACGATATTTTGTTATAGCAGCCGAACTGACCAAGACCAGGAGGAGATGGACAGAGGGAGAGCCCACCGTGTCAATGCCTGCCATCATTTATCAGCTGCCTGGTGTGTACCAGACCCCGGGTTCTACCAACAAGCAGACCTGGTCCCTGCCTTTAAAGAAGGCACAGTCTATGCAGAAAACAGACACGTGGTCAATTATTATAAAACTTTTGTCCACGTAATCATGGACTAAGAAGGTGCTAGGGGAGTACTCAGGAGGCCAGCAGGGCCCTCCTCAGGCCAGGGGAAATCAGGGAGGTCTTCTCTGAGGAGGTGGCTTTGGAGCTGGAACTTGATGGTTGAGTTGCTTGGAGAGCCTGTCCTGATCTTTAATATTAACCACTACTTCCTAAACTGGACTGTCTCCCAATGTGCAAAACCACCCCTTCCTCCACTGATGGACATTGTTTTCCCTGTGAATAATCCTTCCAGGATAATCCCCCTTCTTGGGACCCTCCCCAGATGGCCAGGTCATGTCTATGCCTCTAGAAGGCCACTGTGAAGTCTTTGGGGGCATTGGAAATTCTCCCCTGCCTGGATGTCAGGCACTGGCTAAAGACCAGTGGAGACAATTGATTGTGTACTATGGATCGGAAAACATGTTTTCCCTGAAAAAAGCTCTACTGTTAGCTAGCCTGCTACAAAGAGATTTTGGCAAGTCTTGCCTGAGGACGGAGACAAGTGATGTCTGCAGCTGTCTGCGCTTCCAGTTCTGAAGGATGGGCCTGTGCGAGATGGGTCTGGATATCATCCCAATCTTCAGCACCATCCACGTCACCACTGTCACCGTTGTCATCACAAACTCTCTCCTCCCATCATCACCTGCTGCATCACCACTACCACCGCCTGCATCACCATCACCTTTCTTCTACGGCCACAATCACCACTGTTACCACGATTCTGCATCGCTGCCAGCACCTTCCTTATTTCTTTGAGTATCATGACCACAGCCACTGTGACAACTGATTCCATCATCACCATCACCAAAACTTCTGCACCACAACTCATTACCAGCCTCCCATCACCACTCTATACCCCTAAATTAACAATCTATGCCAACCTTACAGAAAACCTTCCAGGCCTCTTTATTTTTACTGTCTGCCTGGTCTCTGGGGCCAGGGAACCCTGGACGACTTCTGTGCAGATCCTCTGTCTTACCTGGGACATGCAGATCCAACCATGGGCCTGGGAGGAGCAGGACTTGGCAAGGTGGGGATGACCATGGAGCATTAGTAGTAGGTACTAATACCAGGTAACAGGTGCTTCGCCACCCAGGATGCCACCCACAACCTTCAGGCACTTCTCAGTAAATGGAGGGGTGGGTTTCTAGGGCTTGTCAGCCTCAGGCGGTCCTTCCTTTGTCCCTCATCACTCCTGCACTGATTCCTTTGTCTGTTCTCTATGTCCTCTCTCCTCTCTCCAGACCACCAGCCTCTCAAGGCAGGTCTGTGGATTTTTCATCTGCTCGCTCAGCTGAAAGCTCAGAGCCTCGGACTTAGCAGTCATTGGGGAATGGCTGTTGACCTGGGATGTTAAAACAGGAAAGAACGTTGCTCCTCAGACCCCTGCAGGTCTGGCTGGACCTCAGTGCTTCCTTCCAGGAGAAACATCTTGCTGGGCAGAAGCTCCCGCTTGGCGAGGTCCGTGCAGTGGCTTGCTCTGCCACGCCTGGCAGCAGGTGGGCCTGTATCAGCAACAGAAATGAGGTCGCTTACCAGCCTGCCTGCCACCCGCATGATCCTTGCACGCATTCCTTGTTCAATGAGATGTTGTTTTCAAATGCTTCCCAGGGAATTGGTGTGGGTTTCTTTCTTTCTCTTTTTATTTTCCTCCTCTCTGTCTGGCTTGGGGGCAGAGATGCAGCTGCTACGACAGCAGGCTGGAGATTGAGATCAGGGATTATGGGCAGCCCAGCTACTGAGCTCCCTGCTCCCTGGGCTCACTCAGCTCAGCCGATGATATGGCCAAGTGTTAACGGCCACTATCCTGTCACCGGAGGCCAGGAGAGCAGGGCTAGACCCTCTCCTCTGAGAACCCAGGGAGCACTGCTGCTGTATACAGTGATTCCCTCAAACTCCAAGATCCCCTTGCTCTCAGCCCTCCTCTGCATCTGCCAAGACTGTGCCCCAGCCATTCTCAACCCTGGAGGCAGCATCCCACCAGGAAGCCTCCCCAGGATTAGCTCTTTTTTCTACCACCTGCCAATACAACCTATGACCTCCTAAGCTCTGCAGGGGGCAATTGATATGTCTCGTGTGTGGTTATTTCAATCAACACTTCCTGAGCACCTACTGAGTGTCAGAGCCTAGAGATGTGACAGAAAACAAGAGAGGCTTGCTTTGTCACTGACGTGGTTTGGCTGTGTCCCCACCCAAATCTCATCTTGAATTGTAGCTCCCATAATTCCTGCACGTTGTGGGAGGGACCCGGTGAGAGGTAATTGAATCATGGGGGTGGGTTTTCTCTGTGCCGTTCTCGTGATCATGAATAAGTCTCATGAGATCTGATGGTTTGATAAAGGACAATTCCCCTGCTCATGCTGTCTTGCCTGTTGCCATGTAAGACGTGCCTTTCTTCACCTCCATCACGTTTGCGAGGCCTCCCCAGCCTTGTGGAACTGTGAGTCTGTTAGACATCTTTCCTTTATAAACCACCCAGTCTTGGGTATGTCTTTAATAGTAGCATGAGAACAGACTAATACAGTCACTGTCCTCAAGTAACTTCTAACTGGAGAGAAAGAGGTGAAAGAAGTACACAAAGAATAAAGAACTGCAAAGGATGCTCCTTGTTATAAAGAAAACAAAAAAGGATGGGAAGAGAGAGACTAATGAGGGGAGGGAAGGAACCTCTTTTCTAGGGATGGATCAAGGAGGATGTCCTTAAGGCAGTGCCACTGGATCTGAAACCTGAAGGATAAAGAGAAGCCCATCATGGAAACACTGGGGGTAGAGGATCATTTGAGGCAATGGCCCGAGGCTCATGGTGGAGTGTGAGGAGGATGAGGAGTCCTGGGGGATGAGGTTGCAGGGGGTGGCAGGGTCTGATGGTGCTCAGGGAGGACTGTGGGTTTTGCTTCTGTACAATAGATGACTTGCAAGTGCCTTAGGCAGACGTCTAAAACAACGTCGCTTTATCCCCAGTGTGCACACCTGGTGCCCTCAGAGAATATCTGTCAAATAAATGAGGTGAGGTTATGTATACCTTTCCCTTTACTCCATGTTGGATTTTCTATCCCATTAGCATGTGGATTTTGATGCTCAGCTAGGTGCCAGGCCTGTCCCTTCATTGGCACCCCAGTGAAATCTGGTCCCTCTAAGTACCTGGAGTGTGCATTGTTCTGTGCACTATGGGGCCCTCGGCCAGTCACTCTCTTCTTGCCCTCTGTTTCTCCACTCTGAAAATCAATAATGGTCCCTTCTACTTTTCCCAGTCCTGGAGGCTGACAGCTCACATCTGCAAAATCAGGCAGGCACAGAAACTCTTCCATACAAACTGCGGTTATGGTCACCATTGCACATAAAATCTGATTGAAATAAGAATGGGCAGCACATACGGGGCTCTGGAAAGAGGAATGCCTGCCTTCAAATCCCACTATACTTCCTAGCTGTGTGGTGACCATCAAGCCACTCCACCTCTCTGAGCCTGTTTTATTTCCTGTGAAATAGATGGTTTGAGTGCCTTCACAGAGTTTCTTGCTTTGGCAAATGCTCTATTCATAATAACCGTCATTCTAATTGTTCCTGTTCCCATGTAATCCTCATGGCAATATTGCAAGGAAGATATTGTGATCTCCACTTCACAGATGTGGAAACTGAGGCCAGAAGATAAAGCTACCTGCCCCAGGTAACTCAGAGACTGAGACAGGATCACTGGTCTAGGTTTCCTGACTCTGGGTCTAGCACCGTTCCCCGTGCAGCCCTGGCTCCCTCCACCGTGGGAGACCATTCTCTCTGGGGGGACCCTTGCTGCAGCTTCCCAAATGCCACTTATACTGGAGAGTTCCTTGAGGGGATCTACTCTGTCTGGATTCTCAGTGGGGGGCATCTTTTCTTTGATTGTTTACCAGCTGAGTTCCAAATACAATAAAGGCAGGGCCCAGGCAAGGGCTGGAGAAGCTGTCTGCTGACAATACCAACGCATTTTTACCAAATTACCAACTCCCAGCATCTCCCATTAACGAGCAATTCCTTGCAAGGCAGACACGCTAACAAGACGCTTCTGAACTCCCATCTGCATTTTCTGCTGCCAATGAGGAAGGCATGAAAGGGAATGTTTGGGGGAGCCACATTCTTAATTATTGAGTGGGGGAGGAGGAAAGCTGGAAAAGGCTTCTTCGTCCTTTGTGGATCTTTAATGAACCTTTTAACATACTTAAAAAAATAAACGAAGAGAAAAAATTTTTAAAAGCTCTTCTTAAAAGTTTTGGCAGGTTTGATTAGTGGTTTTGAAAGCCCTAAGCAGCCACTTAATTGGTGAACCCCCTTGACAGTTGGCAAGTGGAGGCAGGAATGCAGTTGGCCATGCTGGCCTTTTTCTCTTCTGCGTACCTTTTCCAAGATGGCTCACAGGCCCCAGACTCGCTGACCCCCCCATCTGCTGTCCATGGTGCCCTACAGATGCAGCTGTGCCAAGCAGGCAGATGGATGCAAAGAACTTTACAAGTATGATAGGGTCCTGCCATATGCTGGAAGCAAGATCCAGAAGGAGGGTCAGAGCGGGTGCAATGGGATGAGTTTGAGCAGGGCTAGGGTGACAAGGAGAACTTACATACACAATGAAATCCTCTCTGGATTGGGCTGGTTGCCTCACCTTCAATTCACACCCTGGTTCCCGGGAGGAACCCATGGTGTTGCTATAAAAATGTGGGCTTGGGGACCAGGCAAGTCTGGATTTGAATCCTGAATGTGCCCCCTTTCAGTTGTGTGACATTTACAAGTGAAGAACTTCTCTGAGCCTCAGCTTCCACATCCATAAATTGGGGACAATTGTACCTACCTCATAGGATTGTAAGAAGCAAATAGTTAGGCCGGGCATGGTGGCTCACACCTGTAATCCCAGCACTTTGGGAGGCCGAGGCAGGCGGATCACCTGAGGTCGGGAGTTTGAAACCAGCCTGACCAACATGGAGAAACCCCGTCTCTACTAAAAATACAAAACTTAGCCAGGCATGGTGGCACATGCCTGTAATCCCAGCTACTCAGGAGGTTGAGGCAGGAGAATCACTTGAACCCAGAAGGTGGAGGCCCTGGTGAGCCAAGATTGCAACATTGCACTCCAGCCTGGGCAACAAGAGTGAAACTCCATCTCAAAAAAAGAAGAAGAAGAAGGAGGAGAAGAAGAAGAAGAAGAAGAAGAAGAAGAAGAAGAAGAAGAAGAAGAAGAAGAAGAAGAAGAAGAAGAAGAAGAAGAAGCAGCAGCAGCAGCAGCAGCAGCAGCAAATAGTTGTAAGAAGTAAATGTGTGCCTGGCACGTAGGAAGCACCCCCCCCCAAAAAAAGAATTAATTTCCTCCATCCTCAACTTCTACACTATGACCCTATTCTTCTTGGGTATCAGGAGCTACATAAAAAGTCAACCATATAAGTAAGGAATGGGAAAGCCATAGTTAGGATATGTGAAAAACACAAGGGTTTTAGAAAACAGAAAGTATATTGTGGGTCTTTAATGAAATATGGGGATGCAAACAACAATGGGATGCTTTTGGTCATATTAATAGAGGCAGAGTAGGTAGCATGTGGGAGGTGATCATTTTGCTGTACTACAGAATTCCCACCCCTGGAAAACTGGCATCACATTTTGGACAATATATTGACCAACAGGATTGGGTCTAGAGTGAGCATTCAGAAAGAGGAGAGGGACTCCAAACCATACCATATGGAGAGCAGCTGAATAAACTAGTCCTGTGTAATCTAGGGAGGGACTAGATGGGTAGAGGTGAGAGATTTCTGGTAGTCTTCAAATGCCTGACATGTGGTCCCCTGGAAAACATAAAGTGTTTCTGAGAAGATGGAAACCCCCAGAAGTTTAATTTTGATTAAATATACATATAAGGAGAATTTTTTTATTATGCTTTAAGTTCTAGGGTACATGTGCACAACGTGGACTTTTGTTACATAGGTATACATGTGCCATGTTGGTTTGCTGCACCCATTAACTCATCATTTACATTAGGTATTTCTCCTAATGCTATCCCTCCCCCAGTTCCCCTACCCCATGACAGGCCCCGGTGTGTGATATTCCCTGCCCTGTGTCCAAATGTTCTCGTTGTTCAATTCCCACCTATGAGTGAGAACATGCCGTGTTTAGTTTTCTGTCCTTGAGATAGTTTGCTTAGGATAATTGTTTCCAGTTTCATCCATGTCCCTGCAAAGGACATGAACTCAACATAAGGAGAATATTTTTAAAAGTCAAAGCCAATTGTGAAAATTCATGCAACAATGCATACTGGGCACTGTCCTTAGTCCTGGAAATTTAAAAAAAGGTGAAGGAAAAAAGTCCTTGCCCTCAAGGAACCCACATTCTAGTGGACAAAGCTGCCCGGGAGGAGCGAGTCCCCAGAAGTACTGCCAGCCTTTCAGGGAGGCTGTGGTGGCAAGATTGGACTGAGTGACTTAACATCTGTGATTCCCTGAATTTCAGTTGACTGTTGCCAAGATCTTGTGCTGGAGTCAACTGTCTGGCTGATAAATGCTTTGCCTTGGTCTGGGGTTGACTGAAACTTTGGCCAGCTCTGAATTTGGGAGCTGCCAACGGAGTAGTGGTCAAGGGTGGGGGTGTAGTGGTGCCATCTAAAGCATAAATATACATAAATATCCATCTAGATATTGCCTGCCCAGAATGCATCCCCTTTAGGTCCCATAAGATCACCCTGGCTTCCTGGGATGGCTAAGCCCCTCCCTCTCAGCCCAGGGGTCTTTAGTGGGATCTTCCCATTTATTGCTCCAGGAATGGGCATGTGTTCCAGCCCTGTCCAATCAGAACCACTCCTTCTTCTGGCCACTTCGATTGGTTCAGAGATGAGCATGTGACTCGAGCTGGGCCAATGGGAGCCCACAGGAGTCAGTGCTGATCTTCAGTGGGGATTGCGGGACGACAGTAAGACTCTTTCCCACTTAGAGGATGGGATGACAGCCTGGAGGTGCTGGCAGCCATCTTGCCACCCTGAAGGAAGAGCCTGGGAATAGAGAACACAGAGGAACACAGAGCCAAGCAATGGAGAGAGAAAGATCAATATTTTTATATTGAGGACTGATTATATTTTATATAAGTAAAATATGTATATTTTTATCTGGACAATGTTTTTAGAGTGACCTGGATCCAGCCAGACCTGAAGCACCACCCAAACTTACACATTCTGGGTGGTGATTTGAGGCAGTTTGAATTAATTTTTTTTTTTGTCACTTGCTCCCAAAAGGGTTCTCTCTGATGGAGGGGGCTCTGTTAAGTGTAAGATTGCTCCCTCTCCTGTGAAATCTCAAATCTCAGGTGATCCGGTGGAAGGAAACCATTTTAAAAGGAACAAGAGGGCATCCATTAACATCTCAAGGAGTTCCCCAAAGAGGATTGTGTGAAACTCGTGAAGATATTCCTGCTCCTTAAGACATTTGAAACTGGGCAGGGAATTCCCCAACCATGCTGCCATGATTCTAGAAGAAGGTGGCAGATTAGCATGTCTGTTATCACCCCGGTTTGTGGTGATTTTAGGGAGTGATTTTTGCACGCCACCCCCAACCTCAGGCTTTCCCACCAGGCAGCATGAGTCAGGTTGCAAAGGCCCTGTGGGAGGGAACGCCGCTGTGTCCTCTGATTATCATCATCATTATTATTACTACGTTAAAAAAACACCTTTGGAGATTATTAAAATCTCTCAAGCAAGGACACGTGGGTCTACAGACCAGGCGCCTGATGGTACCCTTGTGTAAGCCCCTGACGGGGCAGTGGAGTTGAATAATAATGCTAATTTGTCACTAATGAGCTTCCCTCTTCAGCGGGCAGGTGAGAAAGGGGATGGTGCCAGGGGGACTCCTGGAGGCTCGAAGGCTGCCATGCTGGTTCCCAGAGCCGAGAAGGTGACCCAGCCCCTGCCCCAGACGCTGCAGAGATGAGGCACAGCTCAGGTTCTGACTTGGCTAGGTGAGGTGGTGAAAAAACCAGGGAGCCTCAACCAGGACGGAAATTGTCCTGACCCCACCTCTAGCATCTAACCACTGCAGACCCTGTTGGCTGAAGGCGGTGGGCAGGGGTGGAGGTGGGGCAGGGGGGGCTTGTCTGAAAGGGGATGGGGCCAAGCCCGGCCTACACAGCCACCCTGTGAGTGCCCTAGCACCCCTGGACAGCAATGGCAGCCTCTAGGAAGCTACCTGGCCATCAGAGGCAGGGGAGGCCGGGTCTGACTGAAGTGGAGCCATGGGGCTGATTCATAGGAGGGAGGGGGAGGGGACCTGCTCCTGTGGCACTGGGGAGTGTGGGGTGGGGGTCCTCAGGAGGGAAGGAGGATGAGGCAGTAGGGGTTCCATCTCATTGAGCTGTGGCCTGCCTGTGAGCTGGGGGATCTCCAAGTGGGTTTAACCAGAACTCTTCTTTTCTTTTCTTTTCTCTTTTATTTTCTTTTCTCTTTTCTTTTCTTTTCTCTTCTCTTTCTTTCTTTTCTTTCTTTCTTTCTTTCTTTCTTTTTCTTTCTCTTTCTTCTTTCACTTTCTCTCTCTCTCTTTTTTTTTTTTTTGAGACAGGGTCTCACTTTGTTGCCCAGGCTGGAGTGCAGTGGTGCAATCTTGGCTCACTCCAGCCTTGATCTTCCCAGGTTCAGGCAATCCTCCCACCTCAGCCTCCTGGGCTGGGCATGGTAGTGCATGCCAGTAGCCTTGGGAGTACTACAGATGCGCCACTATGCTCAGCTAATTTTTCTATTTTTTTGTAGAGATGGGGTTTCACCATGTTGCCCCGGCTGGTCTCGAACTTCTGGGCTCAAGTGATCCACCTGCCTTGGCCTCCCAAAGTGCTGGAATTACAGGCCTGAGCCACTGTGCCTAGCCAACCAGTGACAAACTGTGCACTGAGAAGCCGGGGACCTCTGTGGGTGATCGTGGAGGTGAGAGAGGAGGTGAGTGGGGCCCGCTCTTACCTGGTATAATATCAGAGACCCATGTAAGGTTTTATCCAAAGGAAAGAGTCCACAGGCTTCCTGTCTTCCGTGGTTTTTAAAAAATGGTTTGAAAATGCCTGACATGGTCCATGTTCCCCTGCTGCAGTTATTTAACTGAGGCTCAGAGAAAAGAGCAACATTTTTGAGCCAGTATATTTTCAGCTCCCAACAGGACATAGGAGCATCTGTCACAGCTTGGCATCTTGCAGGGCCTGAGGCTGGGAAAAGCCTTTGCGGGGAGAAGCTGGAGTCCATGGGAATGTGGAAATGGGAGGCCCTGGGGACCCGCAGGGAGACAGCTGAGCCCTGAGGGCCCCCTAGAGATCCAAATGAAAGTGGGAAGATCAGATCCATTTCTATGGGTTCTGGGAAGATCAGATCCATTTCTATGGGTTCTGGCCAATGGCAAGTCCCAGGCAGAGAGTCCTACGGCAGAACCCCACATCCCTGGGGTTGTGGGTTGCAGGAAAGCATGTTGGCTCAGGAATCTCAGTCTGGAAACTCTGGTGGAACTCAACATGCTGACAGGGGAGCGGGGCGGCCTCCCGGGGGTAATTAGTGGGACTGTTGTGTTACCGATGCACCTACAGACGGCCAGGTCTTGCTCTCCAGAGCCTGTCATCACTCTCTGGCAGGTTCGACCTGTCCTGGCTCTGTGCTCACTGCATGGCTGAGGTCCACCCATCAGACAACTGCCAGCACATCTGGGACAGTTGCAATGGGCCAAGGATAGCACCTCCACTGTGCAGAGTTATTCCACCCTCCCTATGAGCCTGGGTGCTGAGAAAGGACATTGTGGTTTAGAGAGGGTAGAGGACTCTCCATGGAGGACAGGAAGCCCATGACAGAGCCAGGTTTATAAGCAGATTTCTCAGCTCCCCCTCTGAGTGTTCAAATCCTCTCCCAATGCTGCCCTCCTCATCACGGCCCATGAGCATGTCTCACATGAGACATCTTCCAGCGGTGCCCCTTGAGTCTGGGAGAGCACCCTGGAATGTTTGTGCTGCCACCCTGCTGTCCTGGGCACTCACTGCCGACCAGCCTTTCCCAGAGATGTTCCACTGGATATTCATGGGAAGGATGGCTTGCTAGTCTATAAGTCCAGGAAACCTTGAATTAAAACAAAGTAAACATGTTTTTCTTTTTTCTTTTTTCCTTTCTATCTTTCTCTTTTCTTCCTTCTTTCCTTCTCTCTCTCTCCTTCCTTCTCTTTCTTTTCTTTCCTTCTTTCTCTCCTTCTTTCTCTTTCCTTCCTTTTTTCTCCCTCTTTTTTTTCTTCCTTCTCTTTCTTTTCTCTCTTTCCTTCCTTTCTTCGTTCTTTCCTCTCAGATCCTTCACTATGATCGTGTCTTGTGAACTCCCAAGAAACAGATAGGGGTTGCAGCATTTCCCATTCTCAGTGAGTCATTTTATCTGTGAGGCTGGACTCAGCTATGCTGCAGTAACAATAATCTCCAAAATGTTCCTGGCTTATAACAACCAAGGTGTGTTTCTTGCTTACACTCTGTGTCCCCTACAGGGTGACAGGCGAGTTTGCTCCTCATAGCCACTCACAACTCCTTCCCAACAGGTGCTTCCCAGCAGGCGAAAAGGGATTCCTGAAACTCTCCCACGAGATGCCCTGGTCAGAAAGTGATGCACGAGACTGTCACCTTGCAGACATTGGCCAGAACTGGTCACGTGGCTTTGCTTGGGGACAAAGGGGTCAGCCAGAGCACTGCTACCATGGGCCCTGGAAGCACACAGCTAGGAAATGTGGAGGAGCACCATGCCCAGGGGCTTGCTGGTCTGCAGAGCAGGCACTGACATTCCCCAGGCCCTGTGGCTCTGCGGAGCCCAACCGGGGAAGGAGGCTCCAGGCCGCGGCAGTGGGAGACCGCTTGGATTTCTGGAGTTCTTTTCCCCACTCCTTCTGCCAGCATCCCAAGAGTAGCAGTTGCCCGTGTCCTTCTTTCCTCTGTTCCCCCCTCAGCCTCCCTTGCCCTTGTCACTTCCCATTAGTCCTGGCTAAGCCCACTCAAGGGCCCCCTTCTGAGAAGGAATCTCACCACAAGAGTCTCAGTGATTGCCTGACAACCAAGGAGACTGTAATTACCAGGAACACACAATGGGATCCGAACCTCTCACTCGCCTACAATGAACAGTCCCCACACACTCCTGCCTGAGGGGTCAATTTAGCCCACCCAAGTCAGAGGGAAGTTGCAGAGAGGCTCAGAGTTAGAAGATGAAGCCCATGGTCAATGTCACCCTCTGCCTACAGTTCAGTTCAGCCCAGCCCCACTGAAGCCCATGCTTAGTGGAGCCCACAGAGACCAGGCTGGTGAGGGGCAGTGGTGCCCAGTGGTGAGGGTCATGGGCACTGGATCCAACAAACTAGCATGTGGCCTTCCTTGAGCATAATGGGGAGCCTCTCTGATCCCCAGTCTCTTCATCTAAACACAGAGATTTTAGCAAGATTGGATCAGGTAGTACTGGACACATAGATCATGACTGGATCATACTGAATGTTGTTGTGGAATGGTTGCTGTTGTCATCACCAGAAGGAAAGAAGGACAGGTGTATAATGAGGGCCTCAAAGGCCTGGGTCCAGCCCTGGCTCTGCCTCTAACCTACCATGTGCCACTGGCACTCCGCCTCTCTTGGCCTTGGCTTTACCCAGTGTAAAGCGAGAACATTTCCAATATCTTTAAGAGGGTCTACAAGGCCCTGCCAAAATCTGCACTTGCGAGTTTTTCAGCCTCACCTTGCACCCTCTCCCTGGCCTTCTCTCGATTCCAATAAGGACAGAATTTTTCTTCCAATAGCTCAGATCTTACATCAGTCAGCTACAGTCCCCGTCCCCCGCCCAAGTGCTTTGTAACAAGTCTTCTCAAAGTCAGTGGCTGACAAGGACAAGCATTTGTCCTCATGCTCATGTGTCTGCAGGTTGACTGAGGTTTGTTTGATATAGGCTACAGAATGGTCTCACTTCTGCTTCATGTTTTTTCCCCTGGAGTCTAACGAGGTTCTGCTCGTGGCAGATGACCAGAATGCAATAAACCAAGCCAAACCAAGCCCTGTTAATTTCCTGTCTGACCAAAGCAAGTCACGTGGCTAAGCCCAACATCAGTGGGGCAGGGACGTACATACCACCCACGTGGAACGGAGAGGGAAATGAACACTGGCTGAACAATAATCCACACTGCCATAGGGCACAGGCATCTATACTTCCCTCCACCCCAGTCTCAGGGCCTTTGCACATGCTGTTCCCCCAGCCTGGAGCATTCCATCTGCACCATTCCGATGGCAGCTTGGACAGCACCCTCCCCAGGGAAGCTGCCTCTGCCCAGACAGTCTGGAGTCACCTCCTCCTCATCCTCCTGCAGCATTTTGTGGGCCTTTGTTCTCGAAGCGCTCAGGGCTGCCCTGGATGGGTGTCCATCAGTGCAAGCTTCCATGCCCAGCCCCTTCTCTGTTTCCTCCTGTATCTCATGGTCTGGAAGGCTGAAATCCCTATCCCTCAGATTTCTCTGCGGCTTGGATTCAGGATAAAACCAAGTTTCCACCAATCCGATCTACTTCCACGGTACTGGGGAGGCAAACATGAGGTGGACTTCTGACCCTCTCTGCTGGTTAGAATAGCTGTGATTTTCCTGCAGCCAATTTCCAGGTTTATTCCCCAGCATCCTGGGTGTCATAAAGGAGTGATGGTGGGGACAGCTTCTTGAGCCTTAATCACTAAATCACAGCGTTAGGGTCCCTCCATCACCTCCTCCTATATGGGAGCTGTGGATCAGGATAGCGGCTCAAATCCAGATAGCAGAGCATTGGCGTAATCTCAGCGGTCCCAGCTGCTTCATGGTCCAGGCCTGACTTGTTCTGACGTCCATTCCTGGAAGCTTAGCCTTGAATCCTGCCTTTTCAGACCTTCTTGTGGTTTAACAAACACATAATCCCCTTCCTCCTGAAAATACAGCACTGTGCCCCGACAGATACCACGTTTTAATTACTTGTTCAAATGCCATAGTCCTGACAAGACTGCAAACATCTGCCGGCAGGGACCAAATGAGTTGTGTTCACCGCTGTGGCGTCTGTCACAGTTCCCAGCACACAGCCAGGGCACGGTAAACATGACTTTGAATGATCAAATGCATGGGTCCACATACTGCCTCCTGCAGATTCTCACCATGATCACCAAATGATAGACAGATATTGAAATGGTAACCCAAGGAGAAGCCCCAGCCTGTTCTGCATCCCCAAAATGCCCAAAAGAAAGACCTCACAAACATTGTCCCCCAATGCTGTCATCCAGGAAGGTGTCATGAGGTTGTGTCTCTTTCAGTAGACAGGAAACAGATCCTATAGCTGGGAAGTCAGGGGGGCGTAACAGTCAAGGAACAGGTTGTAACATCAGGCAGACTTAGATTGAATTCTTGTTCTGCCGCTTACGAGCCGTGCAGCTTCGAGCAAGTGAATTAACCTCTCTGAGACTCAGTTTTTTTCATCTGCACAATGGGGAAAATATATCTATCTTGCAGGTAATTGAGTACTATGTATACATTGGGGACTTAATAATTGGTTGCTTTTCTTTCCAAAGCCTGAAGCCTGACAGGGAGCAACTGCTTGCCTAGGGCTTCCCATTTTGACTTATCAGAGGCCTTGGGATTCTCCAGGGGCTTCCTAGGTTAAGGCATCTCATTGCCCCCACACATGAGCCTTTCATGGAACCAGCCACAAACCATCCCTTGCTGGGAATACTCTGGTGGGCCCCTTGGACTTCATGCTGTTTCAAGACACACCTATAACTTAGCAGATAACAAGAGCTGTTTAAATCCAGGTGGCAGAGTCATTGTAACATATATGCTCTTGCAACAGGGACAAGTTATGTTCACAAGTGAGGATTCCCTACCACCCTCAACTTCCCCTAATGGAAGTGTTGTGTTTGCCAGCTAGGAGACCCTCCCACCCCTCCACCTCCGTAACAGCCAGCCCGGTGTGCACAGCCCACGTAGGAGACTGGATTAAGAGACAAGGAGCAAATGGAGAAAGATAGGGCCAGGATGACTTACACATTGTTCTACGTAAGAAAGAGCTGGGGCAGAGTGGAGGAAGGAGAAAGAGTTTCGATGCTTGGGTTTAGAGAGAGAGCGTTAGCCGTGGGTAATAGAGTCAGAGATGATGGAAAACTGGCAACTGCCCTGCCCCCTGCCCCCTGCCCCAACCTTTCCAGCTCAGAATGTTTCCTCCACCAACCCAGGCAGATGCTGGACTTGAGAGCTTCTGTGATTTCTTGGGTTTAACAACACAAAGGTCACGGTAAACAAGGGTGTATTAAGTCATCATGACCCAGGAGGCTGAGGGGAAGGACAGAAAGACCTGGGTAAGTATTTTGATGAAGGGAGAAGCTCAGGGAAGATTTGGAATGCAGGCCTCACAGGAGAACAGGCAGTTCTGGGTGAAGTATGGGGACCCCCGGGAAGGCTGGCACTGCTGGAGATAAGCTTCTTAGGAACCTTGAATCTGCTAGCAGCAAGCCCCACTCCTCCCCGCATCCTTGGCAGAAAGGAGAAAGTTGGGTTTTTTTGGTTTTTTTTGTTTTTTTGAGATGGAGTCTCACTCTGTCACCCAGACTGGAGTGCAGTGTTGGAATCTCTGCTCACTGCAAGCTCTGCCTACAGGGTTCAAGCGAATCTCCTGCCTCAGCCTCCTGACTACAGGGACTACAGGCGTGCTGGGACTACAGGCGTACTGGGACTACAGGCGTGCGCCGCCATGCCTGACTAAATTTTGTATTGTTAGTAGAGATGGGGTTTCACTGTTTCCCAGGCTGGTCTCAAACTCCTGACCTCAAGAGATCCACCCGCCTTGGCCTCCCAAAGTGCTGGGATTACAGGCATGAGCCACCTTGACTGGCTGAATAAAGTTCCTTATATACCTTTGAGGGCCTCTCAGCAGCCCCTACTGAGGTTTGGAATCTCCCCAGCCCTGCCCCTTAGCAGAGGCGAAGGGCACTTCAGGATGGTAAAATGGAGCAATGATAGAGCAGGACACTTGGAGTCAAGAGACCAGGGTTCAAGTCCTGATTCTGCCACTTCCAGCTGTGAGTGTTGGGCAGATTCTCTAGCCTCCCCTGGGCTCGGTTTCTTCAACTGTGAAATGGGCACAGCAGTACTTACATCGTGGGGTTGCTCTAGATACAAAACCATCGGGCATTTGAAAAGGCTCAGCACAAGGGCTCAAACATGGGAAGCGTTCAGTCCTTGATGCTTACTATTTTCAGTGCCATCAATACCCTTTCTGTCCTGTCCAGTGTCCCCAAGCCATGCCCGCTTAATAACCCTGTTCCCCACCCCCCTTCCAGGCTGCAAACCCTTCTTCTGACACTTGCTGTTTCCATGACATCCCTGGTTTGGGGAGCTAATTTGAATGAAGAGGATTGATTAATACCAAATTATTACTTTTCTTTTGTGTCCCTTTTGTCATTTAGAAATGGAAACAAAAGATATTCTCGAGCTCAAGTCAAACATTTACCAAATTAATTCTCCTAAGAAATTGTTTGAGATTTCAAGGGTTGGTGGTTCCCCCCCTCCCTAACTCTACTACATCATAAAGTAATTGCCTGATTAAGGGATGCGCAGCTTGGAGAGTGACACATTTTTTAAAATTAGAACACGCCTGCCAACGGACACGGTTATGCAACTGGTTTTCTCTTTTCCAAACAACTTGATTCTCAAGGAGAAACGACAGAAGGGACAAGGGCACGGGAAAGAACCGAGGCACAGGAAGCAGGCAAGTGCGCCGGGTAGAGCGTTTCTTTGGCGGCCCAGTTCTACTCCTTTTCCCCGGGACCCCTCACCTGACACCTCTCTGGGGTCTGCAGCCGCCTCCCACCGACCTTCATTGATGTAAACCCACTGTCAGGAAAATCAACAATTTTTGTTGTTGTTGTTGTTGCTGTTGTTGTTGTTGTTGAGACAGAGTCTCGCTCTGTCACCCAGGCTGGAGTGCAGTGGCACGATCTCGGCTCACTGCAACTTCCGCCTCCCGGGTTCGAGAGAGTCTTTTGCCTCAGGCTCCCCAGTAGCTGGGATTACAGGCGCCCACCGCCACATCCGGTTAATTTTTGTATTTTTAGTAGAGATGGGGTTTTGCCATGTTGGCCAGGCTGGTCTTGAACTCCTGACCTCAAGTGATCCGCCCACCTCATATTCCCAAATTGCTAGGATTACAGGCATCAGACACCGTGCCTGGCCCAATGGTGGGGATCCTTGTGAAGGCATCAATTCAAACACAGACTAGAACCCTGGTGGGCACCATGCCCCATGCTAGGCAGCAGGCACTAAGAGGTCCCTATGATTTGGGCCCTGCCCTCCAGGCTGGCAGAGGATATAACACCATAAGCAAAACACTGCAACACTATGTATAAATGGACTTGGGATACTGGAGGGGACAGAAAACCTTACTTCCCGCCACTGTGCCCAGACTGACACCCCAGCCACACTGGCCTGTTTTGCAACCACCTCATGCCACTCCAAATTCAGCCCCTAAACTCAGTTCCTACTTCTTAATGCTTTTCCCCAAGACCTTGGCACAGCTTCCTTCTTCACACCAAATACCTTCTTTTCCAAGAGCCTTCTCTGACCCCCGCAAGCTGAAGTAGTAGCTTCCCCAGGCCAGTCACTCTCCCCAGCTTCCCTCTGTTGCTCTGTGTACAGCACTAGTTGCAACCTGACAGTTCCTTTTATGTGTGTCTGTTTCTATGTAAGCGTCACAGGCCAGGCCTCTCTGTCTTGTTCTCCTCCATCTTTCCATTGCCTCAAACAGAGCCTGCCATGTTACTGCTTGCAGGTGAAGGAATGGAGGAAGGAATGAAGGACGGGAGGTAGGGAGGGAGGAAGGAAGGAAAGAAGGAAGGAAGGGAGGGAAGGAGGGAGGGAGGGAGGGAGGGAGGGAGAAGGAAGGAAGGAAGGAAGGAAGGAAGGAAGGAAGGAAGGAAGGAAGGAAGGAAGGAAGGCAGGCAACTGTTTAACTACTGTTCCACCAAAGGAACTCATTCTCTTCTCAGGATCATATCTTTAAACAGCTCCTGACCCGGGTTGGCTGGGGGAAGGGAGGAAGAGAAAGTCAGACTGGATATCTGGAGACTCAAGTTCTAATCCTGAGCCTGAGGGTGCTCAAGTGACTGCCCCTCTTTGGGCTTCACTTTCACATCTGAAACATGAAGGATATGGTTCAATGATCTAAGGGAGCCTCCCCCATCTCGGTCCACGTGGGGGTCTATGCAATAAATCCGAAGAAGCCAGTCACAAACAACCACATAGTATATGATTCCGTTTATGTGAAATGTCTAGAATAGGCGATTCTATGGAGACAGAAAGTAGATTAGTGGTTGCCAGGGCCTGGGGGGGTGGAGGGATCGCGGAGAGGGAGTGATAGCTAAATGGCATTCTTTTTGGAGTGATAAAATGTTCTAAAATTGATTGTGGTAATGGTTTCACAACTTTGTGGATATATTAAAAACCATTGAGTTGTAAAAAAATTAAAAATAAAAAAAATCAATTAAAAACTAAGTATGATTTAAAGAACTGAAAAATGGGTGGTTAGGGCTGTGATCCTGGAAACTACACTACAGGAAGCCAGCCATGTCATCTATGTGAGCCCCTTCAGGTCCCTTGGAGGCAAGAGGGGAGTCAGGGTCACGGGTGAGGCTCCTGGACACGCTGCTTCCACAGAATTTGGCACGGGACCAGGCAGAAGTATCTGTCCGACTCCTGACTTTCTTGAGAAAGCCACCATCTCTCCCTGGTGCTTCATTTTTAAGACTAATTTGCAATTCCCTTTGGTGGAGAATGTGCCTCCTGTCTTGGCCAAGTGGCTTCTCACCCAGCTTCTCAGCAGCAGGGAAAGGCCTGTTTCAGCACCACCTGGCTTGCATCCACAAGCTGATGACGACTGTCCCCTACACGGCACTCTCCACAGGACAAGCTCTGTCCTGGGTGCTTGGCAGGTACTTCACCCACCCTATAACCATGGGACGTAAAACTTCATTTTACAGATGAGCCACAGCAAATGTAATTTGCCCCAGTTCACATGGTGAGGAAGTGGCAGAGCCAGGATTAGAACCCTCAGTCTGGGCCCAGGGCTGTGCTCTTAACCTGACACCTTGAGGCCCCTGTGAGCCTGGGAATAAATGACGGCCAATGAGCCGGAGGGGCAGACCCTCCACCAGACCACCACCCCACAGCTGGAGTACAAGTGAGGAGTAGGGGGCTATGGATTCTTCCTCAGTCTTTGAACCATGGGGTAACAGCAACAGCTCCAGGGCAGGAGACCAGAACCCTGGGTCCTGCCATGGAGCAGCTCCATGGTCTCCCTTGGAATGACCATGACCATTGCCACAGCAGACCTGGCTCTTACCAGGCACCAACAATGAGGCAGGAGCTGAGCTAGGCACACACGTCATCCCACGTGATTCTTCCAGCCATCTGAGAGGGAAACTCTATCATTTCCACATTACAGGTGAAAATCCTGAGGTTTGGAGCTGGGGAGGACACACTCTCAGATTCAAATCCTGGCCCATCTCACACCCAAACCCATTCTCCCTACACTGTGCTCACCAGCAGCACCACCTGCTCACTCACGGGCAGGGGGCACTTAGCAGGTAACTTATGTGTGTGAACTTGTCTTCTTGGCTTTAAAATGAAGACGATAATGCCTTCCCAGCAGGGCCATTATGAAGGTTAAACAGAAATAATACACCATGATATCATATAACATGATAAAACAAGATAAATTTCATATAATATGATATAAATTTTATATAACATAACATAAATAATACAACTACCTCCACTACAGCATAATATAATAAAACAGAATATACTACCCATGCCAGCATGCAAACTTCATGACACCAGAGCCATGCCAACACCACTAAAGCAGGAACTAGCAAATGGGAGGCATCCGAACAAGATTTATTGAATGGATCGCAGCATAAGCCTGCGGAAAGGAGAAGGCACAGGGCAGGTGCTAAGACATGGCCAGCATTGCTATTGTTACTGTTTTTGTTCACTGTTGTTAAAAGTAAACCTGCCAGCCTGGGCAACATGGCAAAACCCTGTCTCTACAAAAAATTAGCTGGGCGTGGTGGCATGTGCCTGAAGTCCCAGTTATTCAGGAGGCTGAGGTGGGAGGATCGCTTGAGCCTAGGGGATTGAGGCTGCAGTGTGCCATAATCATGCTACTGCACTCCAGCCTGGGCAACAGTGAGACCCTGTCTCAAAAAAAAAAAAAAAAAAAAAAAAAAAGGAAACCTACCCTTAACAGCAACAGCAAGTTCAGTGTCCACAGCCTAGACTTGGGAGAAGGCAGATAAGAGTAGGTACAGGTAACAAAATTCTTGACATTGGCATAATTCTGACACAAAGACATAACTATAGGCATAGGTGACAGATATCTGTCAGCTCCATCAGGAATCTCATTGGATTCCCTGAAAACCTTTCACCACGTACTCAGAGCTCAGTCAATTCAGTTTAGTCATTCTGACAGTGAGATACTCAGCCCAGTGTGTAAAGTTCAATAGACAATTTACCCAAGATCACCTGGCTGGTGACATCACTGAGGGTGGAGAACCGGTCAGTGAGAGCCATCTATTTTTATTTTTATTTTTATTTTTTATTTTATTTTATTTTTGAGATGGAGTCTCGCTCTGTCACCTTGGCTGGAGCGCAGGGGTGAGATCTCGGCTCACTGCAACCTCCACCTCCAGGGTTCAAGTGATTCTTCTGCTTCAACCTCCTGAGTAGCTGGGACTACAGGCATGCACCACCATACCTGGATAATTTTTGTATTTTTTGATAGAGATGGAATTTCCCCATGTTGACCTAGCTGGTCTCAAACTCGTGGCCTCAAGTGACCCACCTGCCTTGGCCTCCCAAAATTCTGGGATTACAGGCATGAGCCACCATGCCCAGTTGATTTAGAGCCACTTAAATCAACAAGTGTATTTTGATGTCCCGAATGTGCCTGGTTTCATGCCAGACATATGGGATGGGGTCCACTAGGAACAGGTGGATGCAGCTCCTGCCGTTGGAGCTCACCCTCTGTGGAAAATGCCTGGATCAACTTACTTTGCAGAGGAGACAAGTCTTCCCACAGCAGCTGGGAACCCCCCTGAGAAGAGAGATGCCAACTTCTCCTCTCTCTGTATTCCCCACTCTAGGGTCTCTTACCCGAAGGATACCGACATGCTAGCTCTGTAGGAGGGCAAAGATGAGCTCTCTAGTCACCGAATTGCCACGAAATTCAGTGTATCAAGTGTATCAGTATAATTCAGTGTATCAGAGTATCAAGCAAAGCATGGCCCTGCCTCTGGCCCCAGCATCCCAGGTTTAACCAGTTTGGCCAGAAGACTCATCAGAGTTGAGCATCCAGTTTTCCACCTTCAGGACTGAACACCCAACCTGCATATGTTGAGACACACAGGTGCGTACATCCCTGCTCATTGTCCATGGGATACAGAGAAGAATATGCAAATCCTGGAAGCCCAAGCAGATATTGTGCATCCCCGGAATGTGGCTGAAGCTGTCCAGCTGGGATCTGAGGCAGTCACCACGTCTTTGGAGTTTGGATATGATTTGGATGTGTCCTCACCCAAATCTCTTCTTGAATTCTAGTTCCCATAATCCCGTGTCATGGGAGGGACCTGGTGGGAGGTAATTTAATCACTGGGGCAGTTACCCTCATGCTGTTCTCATGATAGCGAGTGAGTTTTCACAAGATCTGATGGTTTTATAAGGGGCTTTTCTCCCTTCTGCTTGGCACTTCTCTTCCTGCCGCCATATGAAGAAGTATGTGTTTCCTTCCCCTTCCACCATGATTGCAAGTTTCCTGAGGCCTCCCTAGCCATGCTGAACTGAGTCAATTAAACCTCTTTCTTTTATAAATTACCCAGTCTCAGGTATGTCTTCATTAGCAGCATGAGAACAGACTAAAACAGGGGACCTGCTGGCATGAGAGCAGGCAACCTACACAGCTGAGACCACCAGCAGCCTGGTGGGAAGGGGGAGCAAAGGCTTGTTTATCAGGGGAGGGAGTGCGGGAAGTGGAGGACGGGAGCAGAAGTGGGCTTAGCTTGGCTGGAAAACTCGATTTTGTGGAAATCTGGGTCTGAAATGAAATGAGCCTTTGGGGATGGAATTTAATATTGTCTCGAAGCTTTTGTCTTCATTTAGGGCGATGGGACTGCATTTATCGTGGCTTCTCCCTTCGTCCCGGTTACATTTATTTTGGATTTATTCACTTACGAGTCTTGCAACAAGAAGTTGAAATGAGTAAATGTACTTTTTTTCCTGAGCTACATTAATTTTGGAGTGAGATTTATTCTGTTCGCTGCTCCTCTTATGGTTACTGATGAGCTGCAGAGCTCTGCTAGGGGCTGAACCAGGTAGGTAAGGCTCGGGCTCATAGAGACAGAGGTGAGGTGGGGCTTCCCAGTGAGCCTGGGATGCAGGAGTGTTTCAACTGAGCTGGGTCCTCAGCCCCTTACCAGCATTTTTCCAATAGGATCATGGTGGGGTGAAGGAATGAAGTGTTTCATTTGAAGGAGTGTAGTAGGACGGAAGAGTGAAGCTGTCTATTCAACAGGTATTTTCCTCCAATGCCTATCAGCTGACCTGGCACATAGAAGGTGTTGTGAATTGAACTGTGTTCCCCCCAAAAAGGTGTGTTGAAGTCTTAACCCCTAGTACCTGTGAAAGTGACCTTCATTGGAAACGGGGTCTTTGCGAACATAATGAAGTTTAAAATGAGGTCACTAGGGTAGACTCTAATCCAATATGACTGGAATCTTTATAAGAAGAGGGATATCTGGACAGACACACATAGGGAGAGGGCTGTATGATGACAGAGGCAGAGATTGGAGCCAAGGGACACCAAGGAACTCCAGGGACTGGTGGTCACCACTAGAAGCTAGGAAGAGGCAAGGAAGGACTCTACCTAGAGTTTCAGATCTAACACAGCCTTGGACACTTTGATCTTGGACTCTGGCCTCCAGAACTGTGAGAAAATACTCTCTGTTGTTTTAAGCCACCCAGGTCGTGGCACTTTCTTATGGCAGCCCCAGGAAAATAGTAAGTATATGTATTCTTTGAATAAACAAATGAATGAATGGATGTCTTCATTGCCAAACTACGCTAGGTGCTTGATATGGAGAAGGTATTGTTCTTCTTTCCCAAACTTCATCTTATGGGTACTAGGACCCCGTTTCCCATAGATGTGGCCCTTTAAGGTCCTGGGGGCAACCTAAAATAAATCAAAGATATATCTGGTTTGCAGTATTCTCATGAGACCCATGATCCACAGAGACAGGCAATGAGACTGCCCAAACTTCTCTCATAGCATGTGTTTCTGACCAAGATGTTTGCAATTTCTAAGAAGCCCTTCTCAGTTTATCTTTACCAATCTTCTCCTTGTCAGATGCTATAAAGGACTTCTCAAGGCCAGACGTGCTGGCTCACGCCTGTAATCTCAGCATTTTGGGAGGCCGAGACAGGCAGGTTACTTGAGGTCAGGAGTTCAAGACGAGCCTAGCCAACATGGTGAAACCCCACCTCTATCAAAAATTAGTTGGGTGTGGTGGTGTGCACCTGTAGTCCCAGTGACTCAGGAGGCTGAGGTGGGAGAACCTGGGAGGCACAGGTTGCAGTGAGCTGAGATCGTGTCACTGCACTCCAGCGTGGGAGACAGAGTGAGACCCTGTCTCAACGACGACAACAACAACAAAAGAACTGCTCGAGACCACATAATTTATAAAAGAAAGAGGTTTAGTTGACTCACAATTCTGTAGGACTGGGGAGGCCTCAGGAGACTTACAGTCATGGTGGAAGCGGAAGCAGTAATGTCTTACATGGCAGGTGAGAGAGAGTGCATGAAGGAGGAACTGTCAAACAGTTATAAAACCATTAGATCTTGTGAGAACTCCCTTGTTATCATGAAAACAGCATGAGGGAAACCGCCCTCCCTGGACATGTGGGGATTACAGGTCCCTCCCTCAACACATGGGGATTACAGTTCAAAATGAGATCTGAGTAGGGACACAGAGCCAGACCATATGATCAGACTTCACCCTCCTCCCTGCACCACCTATTTGTTCTCTGTCCCCATAAAGTCCAGCATACTCTCTAGGGGAAGGAGACTAGTATTCAAATATCAAGAAATAGTGGAACAGAGGACGATGATATAGTCTGGAGCAGCTACAACTCCAGACCACTGATGCTTAGGGGACCAGAGCCCAGAATCTTCCCCAACATTGCTTAAAGTTTTCCTGCACTTGACTCAGTTGATGCACCTCCCCCAGCCTGCACGTCCGCCTGCCCCTAGTCCTGGGTCTCTTGCCCAGCTTCCTGCTGGAGCAGCCCCCGGGTTGGCTCATGTCATTTCCATGGTTGTAAAGCCCTGGGCATCCAGCCCAGGCAGCTCACAGTGACCTTGCCCCCACGGCTGCTCCTGCCACCTGCACCTCGGTCACCAGGCCCAGTGCCCAGGTGACGCAAGAGTGTTTGTGAATGTACAATGAGGATGTATGAGGGAAAAAGTGAATGACTGAAATGCGGGATTCATGAACAAATGAGTGAGTGAGGATGTCAGCCGGTGAGTGAGTGAGTGAATGAACTGGGGAGTGGGGTGGTGGTTGGGTCAAGAGGTGGTCTCTCCCTGAAACAGCAGTGGCAGCCTTGTCCAGATTGATCAATGTCATCTCAGGCCATCCAGGAAGTTGGGGAGCTGGGGGATTTGAATGGACGCCTGACTTAATAGCCAATCTGCCAGATAATTGCCCATTTCCTTCACAGCTAGGCTGGGTGGGGGTGTAAGACACAGGGTGGGAGCGGGTGCTGGCCTCACCAGGCCCGCTTACTCCCATTGTTGCAGGAGCTTCAATAAGTTAACACTAGTCTTTCCCACATGACAACAAGCAAAAGTAAATGTGACATTGTCTGATGCCATTTTCTCTCTTTTCTCCTGGAGGCTGGGCTCCTGAGGTCCCTCTGTGCTCAGGGAGCCCTGCTTAGATGCTGACATAATGGCACATCCTAACATGCACTCTAGTGCCCAATGGGCACCTGCTTTGGCAAAACAGCCCCACTGGATTTTTTTTCCCTAATGAAATTGACCAGTAACATAAGTGAACTGAGCAAACTGAATTGAGGATGTTACTTCTGGGTTAAGTAGCTGCAAATTCTTCTTCTGAAAAAAGGAGAGGGCATTTCTGTTTATAGCAACAAGCTAGGGTTTTACAATCTGATGCCAATCCAGACACTCCACTGTCCTCCTGCCTCCTCCCTTAAAGGCTTCCTGCTACCAGGTCGTAGTGCGGAGTGCCACCCCTGCTATTCCCCACCCTGGCACTATTGCCCACACTGGCCCCACAACCTGGAATCCCTTCATTTCTTCCACAGACCTGGACCCTACACACCCACCCGCTTTGTGAATGTGTAATGGTTAGCATGCTTTCTTTCCTCCACCTGCAGTGTTCCTGTCGTCATTAAATTAATAATAATAGGCCGGGCGCGGTGGCTCAAGCCTATAATCCCAGCACTTTGGGAGGCCGAGACGGGTGGATCACGAGGTCAGGAGATCGAGACCATCCTGGCTAACACGGTGAAACCCCGTCTCTACTAAAAAAAAATACAAAAAATTAGCCGGGCGAGGTGGCAGGCGCCTGTAGTCCCAGCTACTCGGGAGGCTGAGGCAGGAGAATGGCGTAAACCCGAGAGGCGGAGCTTGCAGTGAGCTGAGATCCGGCCACTGCACTCGAGCCTGGGCGACAGAGCGAGACTCCGTCTCAAAAAAAAAAAAAAAAAAAAAAAAAAATTAATAATAATAAAAGACTGAGTTAATTTACTGAACAGTAACTCTACGCTTGTCACTGTTCTAGCCTAGTGTGATACACTAGCCACATTACATGTGATACACTTATGTCATCACATTTAATTCTCTCAACAAACCCATGAGGTAGATGTCCATTTTACAGATGAGGAAACTGAGGCTCCAAAATGGTAAGTCGTTTGCTCAATGTTACAGAGCTAGCAAAAAGTCAAACCAGGATTTAAAGCATGCAACAATGCAGGACCCAAGCAACTCATCACAGTGGTCCTGCATGACGTTGCCTTAAATGTCACTGCCCCGGGGAACCTGCTTCATTTTCCTTCCCTGTGCTCTGGGAAGGGTGGCCTGTCCCTTCCCCTGAGTTCCCAGGTACCTTGCATATACATCTGTAATGTGCCCCAGACCATGGAAATTAATGGAATCTATGGCAGTTAATGGCTAACTAGGCTGTGCACCCCTCAAGGGCAAGGATTGTGTCCAATTTATTGCTGTACCCCAAGGTCTGACACTGGAGCTCAGGCTTCATGGCGGAGGTGAATTCCCTCACAGTCCCTGGCCCTGGGCTGGTACACAGCAGACAAGGAAATCTCAGTTGGAGCCGGAGTCATAGCCAGTCCTTGTCAGAGCTCATCGGCTTGCTTGTCACAGAAAAGCCAACTCAACGAGCTTAGGAAACACAGGCCAAGTTCATAGGCTCAAATAACGGAGCCATCCAGCATAGCTGGACTCGGGGCTCAAACACTATCTCTCGGGTCTCCTTCCTTCCTTCGTACAGGTGACAGATAGGCAGGCTCTTGCCAAGAAAGCTCAGGGCTTGCCTCCTCCTGGTTTCAAATCCATGAAAAGAACAGTCTCCATCAAAATCCCAGGCCTGCCTCTCATGGGCTCAGGCTGGGTCCATGTGCCTGAAACTGAACCAACGTGAGAGACAGGGGAGAGAGTGCGCATGGATTGGTTCAATCTAGATCATAAGTCTACCGAGGGCAGGGTCAGCCCCACCCAGACCACAGGGCCTCAGAGGGAGGAGAAATGGCCCCCCTGGATGCTGGGCAGGGAAGAGGGGGGCTTTGCTGATGTTGAATTGAGTCTTCATCTCAAGCCTGGGCTGTCCTTTTGTGCCCTCCATCCTGTGACATCGTCTCTCAAAGGGAACACACAGGGCACCCTCCAGAGTAGAGCTCCGAGTTACAGCGTCTCAAATGCCGTGGCTCTGCCCTGCAGGTGTCCAGGACAGGTGGGCTGGACCTACCCAGGTTGTGCGAAAATCAAGTTTAAGTTTTGATCTGCCCTCACCTGCTTGCAGTCTGCAGCATCAGCAGAACTTCCGCAGAGACAGGCCTGGACCAAAGCAGGGAGGCCTGCCCAGGAAATGCACCCTTCACATCTCAGCTGTCTCCTGCCACTCCCAGGAAGCTTCCCCCAAGAACTACGTATAAGAGCATAAATATTAATAGAACATGCATGTGTTCAGGCCCTTCGGAACAGTATAATGTAATGACTTGGGACACAAACTTCAAAACTGGCTTCAAATCCCAGCTCAGCCACTTACAAGTTTGCTTAACTTCTCTGCTTCCATTTCCTCTGTAAAATGGGAGTAAGATAACACTTACCCCAGGATGTTGTAAGGATCAAATCAGTAAAAATATGTAATATGTTTAGAATGATGTTGGGCATCCAGTAAGAGCTATGTACATGTTAGCTAATATTGTTACTATTATTATTCTGCGTGTAGTAGCACTGGGCTTGGCCTAGAGGTACAGCTCCTTTTCACATGTTCATTGATTAGACTGAAGGGACGAACCAGGGAGAAAGTGTCAAGTAATACACTGGCTTACAGGTTGAACTGCACAGCTATAAGGGAGGGGGCATCTGGCCTGGCTCAGTTCATGTAAAAATTATCTCACATTTTCTCACATGAGCTAATGGTATAAGATGATCATTTTAAAAGCTAATAAAATCCTAGGCTATGTTAATAAAAGGAAAATGTCAAGACCAAAGTATAATACTTTTTCTCTATTGCATTCTAATCGGATCATACATTGGATATTTTTTCAAACTTGGATTTTACATTTTAAGGAAGATGAAGGCAAAGGGAAAAATAAGGGAAAGCAGGACTCTAAAGTACCCCACATCACATGTCAAGGACTGGAGGTATTTCCCTTGATGAAGAGAGGACATGACCTTTACCATCACATTATAGTTGAAGGACTTTCTAAAAGTTAAAGATGTCTGATCTCTGAGTCCCCAGCAGGTACAATTTAATGTAATGGATAATGCTGACTGGACAGTGGGTTTGTTGTCACATGCCAGAAAGTTCCAGGCACTGCAGCTGGACAGTAATGAAACAGATTACCTTAGGAGATGGTGAAGGCTTGGTTAAGGGAGGTGTGAGTGTGAGGCCAGATGGTCATCTGACCAGAACACCAAAGAACAGGAACACAATGGGCTTCATCTCATGTGCCAATCTAGTAAATTGATGGTGGGCATGTTGAGTATTAAAGAAAGGTTGAATTTTGTGATCAAGATTTCCATCATTGATTAGTAATGCCTGCAGTGGGCACAGAAGGGGTATTGAGTGAAAGGTGAGGTGCCTCTTAGATTTCTTAATCCTGCTGTGGAAGTGGCATTGAGTAGAAGGTTAGACCCTATATTCTACAAGGTCTCAGAAATCCTGTGGTTTTGTGATTGCATTTTATTGCACCACTTAAAAGCAAGTCGAGTCCAAATTAACATTTTTGGTAGCAGATTAGACAACTGAAACTCAGAGAAGTTACCTTTGCTCCAGGATCTTAGAGGGCCAAGCCAGCAATACTGAATGAGAGTCCCCTGCCTAGCCAATCCCAGATCCTAGATGCATTCCAGACTCTGAAACTTCAAGCAACAAGTGGAACTTGACACTATCCCAAAATTTTGAGGGTGCCTAGTCTGTAGCACCCGGCTTTAGAGTTGGCAGGCCCGAATTTATCTCCTGATGGTACGGTTTTTTTGTTGTGTGACACTGGAGAAGACACTTCACCACTCTGAGCTCTGTTTTCTCAATGGAGAAGTAGGAAGTAGTATGAGCAAAATAATGTCTACTTTAAAAGTTTATTGGGACTTCAGGCTGAGATGGAGTAACAGGAATCAGATTTACCCTCTTGGATGAAACAACAAAAAACAGACAAAATATTTAAAACAATGGTTTTCTAGACACTGGGCATCAGAGTGAAGGAGCTTGACCCCTAAGAGACAAGAAATACATGAAGTAGGCCCCTCAGCTTCCCCAGCTTACTACCTTGAGAGAGTTTCCAGACTTTGGGTTAGGCAAAAATTTCTTGCATATATCATCAATAACATGATCCATTGAAGAATGAGTTGATAAATTAGACTTCATCAAAATGAAAATCTCCTGATCTTTGAAATCATGTTCAGATAATGAAATGATAAGACAAAGACGAAGAAAAAATATCCACACATCAAGTACCTGCTAAAGGACTGATACCTGGGATATACGTAGAACTCTCAAGACTCAAGAAAACAAACAACTGAATTTTAAATGGATAAAAGACGAACAGACATTTCACCAAAGAAGATACACAGATGGCAAATCAGCAGAGAGAAAGACGCTCAACATGATTAGTCATCAGGCAAATGTCAATTAAAACCATCAAGAGATGCTAACATACTTATTATGTTGCTAAAAGTAAAAGACTGACCGCGTCAAGCCTTGGAGAAGACACGGAGCAACTGGAAATCTCATACATTGCTAGTGGAAATGCAAAATGGTACCAGCACTTCAGAAGACAGTTTGATGGTTTCCTTTCTCTCTCTCTCTCTTTTTTTTTTTTTTTTTAGAGACAGAATCTTGTTCTGTCACCCAGGCTATAGTGGCATGGTGCAATCATAGCTCACTATAACCTTGAGCTCCTGGGCTCAACTGATCCTCCTGCCTCAGCCTCCTCAGTAGGCAGAACCTCAGGTGTGCACCACCACACCACCATGCCCAGCTACTTTGTAAAATTTTTTGTAGAGATAGGGTCTCACGATATGGCCCAGGCTGGTCTTGACTTCTCAAAGTACTGTGATTACAGGCATGAGCCACCACTCCCGGCATTTCCTTAAATTAAACATGTGCCTACCATACGATCCAGCCATTCCTAGGTATTTACTCAAAAGAAAAGAAAGCGTGTATCCACAAAAAGTCTTTTACACAAACATTCATAGCAGTTTTATTCATACTCATCAAAAACTGGAAAAGATCCAATGTCTATCAATGGATGAATGGATATACAAAGTGTAGCACAGCCACAAGCTGGAATATTAGCCATCAATAAAAAGAAGGAACCACTGATACACAACACAACATGTGGAATCTCAAAATAATTATGATGGGAGAAATAAGCTGTGCAAAAACAGTCAATACTGAATGATTCCATTTATACAGAACTCTAAAAAATGCAAACAAATCTATAGTGACAGCAAGCAGATCAGTGACTGCCTGGGAATGGGATGGATGGTGGGGAGGGGAAAAAGAGAAGGTTACAAAAAGGCACAAGAAAACTTTTGGGGAGTGGTGTATATATTCTCTATCTTGATTGTGGTGATGGTTTTACAGGGGTGTGTGTGTATGTATGTATATATTTATATCAAAATATATCAAACCTATTACTTTAAAAATGTGCAGTTTCCAATGTGCAAATTATGCTTCAGGGATGCTACTACAAAAAAAAGGGAGAAAATTCAAAGTTTAATGAGGTGATTAAATGATGTGATACACAGTGGCTGACACTTTCATCTCCGTGGTGTTTGTGGGATTTCACTACAAAGGGTGGGAAAGGGGTAGAGGGTCTCCCGCCTTTGATTGGCTTCATCCAAACCATCAAACACTGACCAGAGCTATCCCATCTGGGAGACCCTGAAATTTGCCAGCAAAAGTTCAGAGAAAGGCGGGAAGGAGGAGCTCATTAGAGCAGCAGCGATCGAAAGTCCGGGCTTGGCCAAATCTGACTCTTGCAGCAAAGTCCCCAGGATAACGCCACCTGCTCTCCTTCCCCAGGGGGGAGCTGCTGGTCCTGGGGTCTCCCTCTGCTCGATGTCCTCTGAGTCACCTGAAAGAGTCACTTGCCTGGAAAGTCTGCGGGCGACTCCTGTGTCCTTTCTCCTGCATCCAGAGGGGTGCCCCACTGACTGCCAGTTGCAGGCTCGTCCAAGGGGCATCTCCAGGTGCTCCACAGAATGTGTGGGCATCTCTGAGCCCAGCGAGGTTTGAGGAGAAAGTTGAAGGATGAGAGCAAGAGTTTCAGAGCTGGAGAGCAAATCTTGACCCCAGCACTGATTCTCCTAGGAAAATCACACAACCTCTCTGAGCCTCAGTGCCTCGTGGGTGAAACAAGGTAAGATGAACTCTTCAGAGGGTTCTTTTGAGGATTTACATAGTATGTCTGGGAGAGCAGGATAGGTCTGCATTCAAGAAGGGGTGCAGGGGGAAGGCCCAAAAATGTCCCTCCCCCAAAAGATATCCATGTCAAATCCCAGAAACCTGTGGATATGACCTTATTTGGAAAAAGTGTCTTGCAGATGAGATTCAAGTTAAGGGATCTTGAAATTAGGAGATAATTCGGGAGTCTCCAGGTGGGCCCTAAATCCAATGACAAGGGGTCTTAGAAGACAGAGAGAGATTTGAGATGGACACAAGAGGAGAAGGTGACATGAAGATGGAGGCAGAGATTGGACTAATGCCGCCTGATATGGTTTGGCTGTGTCCCCACCCAAATCTCGTCTTGAACGGTAGCTCCCATAATTCCCATGTGTGGTAGGAGAGACCCAGTGGAAGATAATTGAATCATGAGGGTGGTTTCCATCATACTGTTCTCATCATAGTGAGTAAGTCTCATGAGATATGATGGTTTTATACACGGAAATCCCTTTCTCTTGGCTCACATTCTGTCTTGCCTACCACCGTGTAAGATGTGCCTTTTGCCTTCTGCCATGATTGTGAGGCCTCCCCAGCCACGTGGAACTGTGAGTCTATAAAATCTCTTTTTCTTTATAAATTACCCAGTCTCAGATATGTCTTTATCAGCAGCCTGAGGACAGACTAATACACAGCCTCATGCCAGGAAACACCAGCAACCACCGGGAAGTGGAAGACCCCAGGCACACGATGTCCGCTGGGGTCTCCAGGGGAGCACAGCCCAGCCAACACCAGGATTTCAGGTTTCCAGCCTCCAGAATTGTGAGCAAACATGCTTCTGCTGCTGTCACCACCCAGTTTGTGGCAGTTTGTTATGGCAGCCACAGGAAACCAACACAGGTGCTTTGGGACAAAACAAATCTGACTTTAATTTCCTGCCAGGCCATGATAGCCAGGCTCCCCTGATAGTCAGCCCAGAGTTTCCCAACCACGGCATTGTTTACATTTTGGGCCAGATCATTCTTTGTGGAGGGATTTCCTTGTAGGATGTACAGCTGCTTTCCTGAACACTACCCGCTGGATGCCAGTAGCACCCCCTCCCCAAGTCGCGACAACCAAAAATGCCTCTAAACATTGCCAAATGTCCTCTGAGGAGACCAAATCGCCCCCAGTTGAGATGTTAGAACCATGGCTTAGGCCAGCCCATCTGCCTCCGTTTTATCAGCTGCAGAAAGACAGCAGGGGACGGACAGCGGCGGAAGTAATGCTAGCATTCACCTTGCAGGACTTCCATCTCAACAACAATTTATTGAGCATTGATGTGCCAGGCATGTACTAGGCCCTGGGGCTACGGCAGTGAACTAAACAGATGTGATGTCTGCTTCATGGAGTTTACAGTCTACTGGGTTGGTCATGCTGAGGGTAAATTGAAACAATACATTTAAATAACCAGATACAGGCCTGACCCATCCTATGTATTCAACAACGGCTGTTTTTCAAGTTATTATTCATTTCAGTATCATTTTTAGCATAACCCTAATTAACATCATAAGCATTTAACACAATGCCTGGCACAGAGTAGGGTCCAAATAAGATAGACATGGTAGTGATACAATAGCATGATGTGTGGATGGTGTTTAGCCCAGTGCTGGGCCCACAGCAGATGATCCGCACATGGTAGCTTCTTTCCTCTCCTCTGGAGGTATAGAGGAAGTTAGCAGTTTTTGGACTACAGCCCAGGTCTCCTGCCTTGTAATCTGGAATAATCAGTTCTGTTATATCATTATTTGAGCTCCCACCCAACCCTCTGTGCCAGCCAGACCTTCGCAGCGATAATGATGCAAACAAATAGCACAAAATCTCGGTGGCTTACAACCATGAGCATTTATTCTCATGCTCATGGGGCTGAAGGCTGGCTGTGGTTTGGCTGATCTAGGCTGGACCTGGTTGGGCTGCTCCACTGTAGGCTGTAGATTGGGTTCCAGTCTGATCCCTGTGTGTTAATTCTTGAGTCTAGTCTGATGAGGCAGTGGCCACCTTGGGTATCTTCTTCTCCTGTTAGGTCACAAGACCACAAGAAATCAAGCCAACTGACACATGCCTATTTAAGGCCTCTGCTTGGGTTATGTTCACTGACCTTCCATTGTCCAGAGCAAGCCACATGGCTAAGCTCCCCATCCATGGAAAGGAGTGATAGGTACCACGCTGAGAGGAGAAGGGAAGCATGTCTGCTGATTGGTAATCTCAATGTCCCTGCTCCCTCCAGGCAAGACCCGCATCCAAACACCTGAGGCTTAGGGGAAATAAAACTGTAGGCTGGAAAGGAGGGGCCGGCTCCAACAGGCATGGCCAGGGCTGTGGATCCCAAAGGAAAAGAGAGAGGGAAGGGGTGAGGACAGAAACTGATGGGAGACGCCTTGGAAGCATTTCCTTTTTCATAGGGAGGGAGTCATAAAGACAAAGGAACTGGAAGTGGCACTCGGTTCCCAAGTCCTGGACTCTACAGGTAACCTCCCCAGGGGCTGGCTGTTCCCTTTCTCTGCTGCAGCTCCAGCCTGAGACCACAGAGACTCATTCCACCAGCATCTATTATCAATATCTAATTAAATCTAATTGGGGGGATGGGAAGGGAGAGAGAAAGAACATGCAGTCAACATAACAAATAGGGTCTAGCTATGATTGATCACCCCATGACCACAAGCTGGGCATGACTCCCAGGCCAGGAGCTAAAACCCAGGGAATCGTTCCTTTGCCGGAATTAACCCATACGGGTCTTGGGAATCATTGGAGCAGGCTCTGCATCATCACTGTGTAGTGTGACACAAGGGCCATAGACCTCCCTTCCCCTTAAATATCACAGCACCCGACTCTGCTGAAAGGACACAGTCACTGGAGCCCTCCCTTGGGCTCAGCGTCGCCCTCTGTAGGTAGACTGTGGAATTGCAACAACACATACCACCCTATCCTTTCTTTTGAAGAACTCCTTATAATTTGCAGTTTTTCATATCAACTACCCCAGATTCCTCACTAGTCAAACTCACCAGGTATGTATTGCATGCATATTATGTACCAGACACCTTGATGAGCATTGAGATACCACAGTGAACCCAAAAGACCCAGACCCTGCCTACCCTATGAGATCCCACTGTCTACTGGGGGATACAGACATTTAAAAAGCCAATGATTATAGTCTGCAATCAATGCTATGTCAGGGTGCACAGCTACCACAGGAACACAAAGACAGAACATCGGTTATTAGAGAGGGCTTCCTGGACGAGGTGACATCTAATGACACCTCAGTAATGACTGGGTGTCAGCCAGATGAAGTAATTGGAGGAAGGATCAGAAGAGGAGAGGGAGTCCATAGGTATGGCAGGCAGAGAGTATGATTGCAGAGTCATCGAGACCTCATATTTCAAGTGCCCAGCCCAGGGTGCAACACGCCATAGGAATTGAGGTGTCAGCTGTCTTTACCCTTATGTTTATACCTGACTCATCCAAACTCCCAGCTGCCCTTTGAGTTGGATGGGGCCAGGACTTGTACCCTCATTCATCCATGTGGGGAAATGACAGATCAGAGGAAGTGGGACCTGCCCAGAGCCATAGAGTGAGCTAGTGAGGGTCTGGCCTCACCCAGGGAGGCTGTGCCAGGTGCAAGCAGGAATATTGATCACAGAGGTCAGAAGGCTTGGGTAATCATGATGGCTCATCCATTAAACATCTGCCTCTCCTTGACAGGCTGCTTCCTGTCTCTGGCCCTGGAGTCTCCAATTGGAACACGGATGGAAGCAGAACTGAAGGAGCAGGGTCCCTTCCAGCCCTGACGCCCCGAGATGCTAAGACGCCTTGTGAATGAGGATGATTCTGAGGCTGCTGTGAAGAACCGAGCCTGACCCTGACACTCTCCCACCCACCCTGGTTGGGTGGTGGGGATCTCCTCCACCTCTCTCCACTTCCTCTGATGCAGCAGGAAAGAGGGGCAGGTCAAGGTCTCTGAAAGGCAGAGTCATGCCATCTTGGCCAGGTTATCAGCCTGGCATATTGGAAGTTCAACAAACCATGGTGCCCATTCTAGCATTGACCACTATTACTGGGTGGCCCAATACAATCTCTGAACCTTTCCAAGCCTCAGTTTCCCCATCTTATATGAGGAAAGTCACTGCCACTTTTCTCCCTCCCAAGGTTCTTTTGAAGACTGGCAAATGTATGAGATGGATGAAGGGCCAGCACCTCCCTAACCAACCTGGGATAATCTAGCCTGCCTGGGCTAAGTCTGCCCTCTTCCTTCTGCCACCGCAGGCCTGGGTTCTGTCCCTTTGACTGCTCAGGGGACACCTCTGCCAGTGACTTCATGAACAGAAAAGTCAAGACAGAGCCCTCAGCTCCAGGGGGTTGGGGGTCGCGGCAATGGAAAGTAGAGAGAGGGCATCCCACTCAAAGTCTACACTAGAAAGAGGTGGAGACAACAGCTACCCTTGGTTTGGAGAGGCCATGGAGAATCTGATGGACTGTTCCTCTGCTGTTCCCCATGACCAGGGTCCTTGAGTGTCCCTGAGTCACCCCAATATCTGACGCATCTGGTTGAAAAGATTCAGCTTGCCTTCCAGATGTGACCATCGGCCACTGGACATCTGGCTATCTGAACACTCCTGGCAGCACGGAGGGATAAAACAGTTCATTTTCCCTAGCACTTTTTCATCCAGATGTGTGGCAGTCTATACAGAGCACACATCTGGAGAACCAGAAACAGCCTCTCCTGTTGAAGCCAATGAATAAACATGCAGAACCTAGACTGTGCGGAACAGAAGCAGCCATCTGCCTCACACTGATAAACCATGAACCACTCACCGTCTCCCCTCTCCCAGCCCCTCGCCCGTTTTTCGCTGTCTCATCCCTGTCTCTGCCATCTCCTCTGTGCCAAGGGTGGTCAAGAAATGTCAGGGGGAAAACAAGAAAAGGAAAAATAAAAGCTGAGGGTTTTTTGATGCCTGCTAACATAACTTCACGTGTTATACCTTCTTTTCATTCGTGGACTCAGTCTATGAGTTGAATCGTTTTTACAAGAGTTTACATTTTTTAGTTAGCCAAGGGGCAGACACTGCGTTACGCTCTCTACACGCTTTATCTCATTTAATCTGCAAGGCTGCATGATTAAGTTGGGACTATTAAGAGAGCTCTTTACAGGGGAGGAAATTGAGGCACAGAGAGGTTAAGCTATTTTCCCAAGGTCACACAGCTAGGGAGGCCTGGACAGAAAAGGTCTTCTAAGACAAGATTGACTTCAGGGTCTGTGTGCTATTGCCCCACAGCACGGAATTCCTGCCAAATGGGCCAGGGGAGTGGTTATTTATTCAAGCAAGTGGTTTCAGTGATCTCATAATAGCATGCTAGACCACCACTCCATCCTAAAAGCAAGTCCCACGGGACCAAGATTAAGGTAAGGCCAATGAGGTGGGGTCATGTAAGATCAGATCTTGTCTTTATTTAAAATTTTAATATTTTGTTCATCATGGATTTTTTTCACACTAAATCAATATTTTTAAATATTGCATTAAAATATTATTTACCTTAATTACTGAGCTTTGGAAGCCTCCCTTAAGTTTTGCCCCTGAGGAGACTCCCCTTGCTCTATCCTTGACCCTGAGTTAAAGACCCTCTATTTGGTGTCCAACCTGGGTCAAGGTCAAGGTGGGTAATGAGGAGTGTAAGTACCCAGCCCCTGTCTTTAGGGAATTTACAAGGTCTTAGGGAAATAAAACCTCTGTAAACTCAGTACCTAGGGGAGTAGAAAAGCAAGCACTGGCTTGTGGGAAGCACACGTAGTAGCTTTAAGAGCAGACGTGCTCATGTCAGAGTGCCTGGGCCTGAATCCTGCCCCTACAACTTACTAGCTGAGGAAGCTTGGGTAAGTTACCTAACTTCCCTGGGCCTCAGTTTCCTCATCTTTAAAATGGTACTAACGACAGTTCCTAGTTCCCAGAGTGGGCATGCCATGATCCAGGCAAAACACTTATAACTTGCCCCAGGACACCTTCACCAAGTGTTAGCAACTGTTATTAACAAGGTCATGATTATTATATAAAAACCATGAGCACTTGGAGTATTTGGAGACAGAAGAGCTGGAGAGGGCTGGGGCAGTCTGCTGATGCTGCACCAGGAGGCAAGACTTAAGGTACGGCCTGACTGGAGCAGGTGGGAAGAGAGGGAGTGGAATTCTGTGGAGGGAATATTGTAGCCTCCTTGTGAAACTGATACTTTAAAAATGTATTTCTAATTGTGGCAAAGTATCGATAGCAAAAAATTTACCACTCTAAGCCCTTTTTAGTTCAGGGGCATTAAGTACATTCCCATGGTTCTGCTGCTATCACCACCATCCATCTCCAGAATGTTTGCATCTTGCCAAACTGAAATCTATCCCCATTAAACAAAAACTGCCCATTCTCCTCTCCCTTCAGCCCCTGGCAGCCACCACTCTACTTTCTGTCTCTATGAATTTGACTGTCATATAAGTGAAATCATACAGTATTTTTCTTTTTATGACTGGCTCATTTCACTTAGCATAATGTCTTCAAATGTCATCCATGTTGTAGCATGTGTTAGGATAAAGTCTGATAATTGTTTAAGTCTTGAGAACTACCTTAAAATGGAGAGATGAATGGATGGATGGATGGTTGGATGAATGGATAATGGGTGGGTGGATGGATGGATGGATGGATGAATGAATGGATGGTTGGATGAATGGATAATGGGTGGGTGGATGGATGGATGGATGGATGAATGGATGGTTGGATGAATGGATAGTGGGTGGATGGATGGATGGATGGATGAATGGATGGATGGATAAAAGGATGGAGGGATGGATGGATGGTTGGATGAATGGATGGACGGGGGGTGGGTGGGTGGAGAGATATACAAATAAATGGTTAAACAGGTGGAGTGATGAATGTCCATGCCAGTATTCCAGTGAGTTGATTGAAAAATGAGATAGTAAGTTAGGATACAGTCAAACCCTGCAGTGGCTCACAGCCTAGGTAAGGCACCATGAGGACAAATACTCCCTAGACACTATCCTAGAGTCTACACTAGACACAAATGCAAATTCCCATGGGGCACCTGGGAAAGGCATGACAACGCCAGCTGAAGATATCACAGAACCTCCCCTCAGGCCCCGCCTTCCCTGCAACATTGCAGCCAGGTGGTGAGAGCCACTCTGGAGTTTCCCAGGTGGAGGAGAGAAGACTCCGGCACCAGGACAGAGGATACAGCATGTGCAGAGGCCCCTGAGGCAGAAAAGAATGGGACAGGGAGGCAAATCTTGTTTAAACAAGTGCCTTTGGGCCTCTGGAATAGGGAGGACCTGCATTCCATTCCAGGAATTTCTACTTATTAACTGTGTGATGCCAGGCAAGTGGCTTCACCTTTCTGAGCCTCTGTTTCCTGAACTGTGAAATGGGGGTAATGACAGCATCTACCTCCAAGAGCTATTCTGAGGATCCAATAGGACTGCGCAGGTCAAGCATGAAGTCTGGAGTAAGCTCTCAAGAAATATGTCAACTCTTAACTTCCTCCCAGCCCTGAGCCCCTTCCCTCCCAGGGTGCTCAGGCCAGGCTGGGGCCAGCCTGGGAGGGGCCTCACTGCATCGCAGAGAGAACCAAATCCCCTGGCAGCTGTGCATGTGGCTCCAGAGTACCTGCTTTCACCTCCCTCTGGAGCCCCACCTCCACTGCTGATTGGCTGAGGTTTCTCCTCCCCCTCCTCCCTTATTATTCTCTAATGTGCACCTGCCATCACTTTATTCATGAAGATTTGCATTGATTTTGCCATAAACCGTTATGAATTTAGCTTGTGGAAAAAATAACATTGATTCTGCTGCCTTGTAATTTCTCTCTGAGCTGCAGGGCCCACCACTAATGGTTTTCCGAAAGATTTACACTGGGAAGCAGAGGACGTGGCTCCAGCCACCCACTCCGTGCCACCACCTTTGCTCTCAGGATTTTCTTTGGTCATTTTGGCCCTTTAGTTGGACATGGGCAGGTTTGGTAGCTGCAGACCAGAGGCCGTGCAAGCTGCCACCTGGCTCACTGCAGGGGAAAGAAAGGGAGAAGATGGAAGGGGTGGGAAGGAGGGAAGTTGGAGGCGAGAGGAAGAGGAGGCTTGTTGGGGAAAGAAAGGAAGGAAAGAAACATTCACCAAGCATCTTCCAAGCACCAGGCACCTTGAACTTACCTTTCCTCATGTGAACCTCACAATAATAACACTGGTGTCATTAGCTCTATTTACAAGAAAACGGAAGCTCAGAAGGTTGAACATGTCAAGCTCCGCACAGTATACAAGGAGTAGAGTCAGTGCTACAGCCCAGCTGTCGCAGGAGCCTTGGTGGCCACAATGCTCTGTTCTCCCCCGGGCACATGGTGAATGACTCCCTTGTAGTTTAGTGGTGCCTTTGACAACTTCTGGCCACTGGGATGTGGGCAGAGGTGATGTGTGTCACTTCCAGGCCTGGCCCTTAGAAACATCTTCCATCCCTCTCTTCCCTGCTTGAAGACTTGACTGATGTTAATTAACTAGTTAGAAGATAAAGAGCCACTGTCGCGTCAGGTTGATATGAGTGAGGAATAAACAACTGCATGAAGCCACTTAGTGTTAGAGTTTGCAGCTCACATTAATCACCCTAACACAATACCTGACATTCATTGAGCATTTACTACATGCCAGACACCATACTAGGCATTTTGCATTATTTCCTTGTCTAAGCCTTACAACAACCCCATGAGATAGGTGCTACTATCACAGGTTGGGGCCTGTGGAAGTCAATTACCTGCTCAAGGTCACATGGGTAGTAGGTGACACGATCAGGACTCATACCCAGGCAGTGGTGCTCACGCCTGGGTGCTCCTTTCTCTTCACCAGAACATCCTTCATGGCCCTGGAAGGAGGCAGAGTGAGTAGCGGTCAGGAAAGGGGTGGCAATTCTGCAGATACCACTAGCTTGGTTCATAGTCCCTCACTTTTGCATACTTTTCTTTTTTTTTTTGAGAGTTTTGCTCTTGTTGCCCAGGCTAGAAGACTGGAGCACAATGGTGCGATCTCAGCTCACAGCAATCTCCATCTCCCAGGTTCAAACAATTCTCCTGCCTCAATCTCCCAAGTAGCTGGGATTACATGCATATGCCACCATGCCTGACTAATTTTGTGTTTTTCATAGAGATAGTTTCACTATGTTGGTTAGGCTGGTCTCAAACTTCTGACCTCAGGTGATCCACCCACCTCGGCCTCCCAAAGTGCTGGGATTACAGGCGTGAGCCACTGTGCCCAGCCCATACTCTTTATTTTCACAAGCATCATTTCTTTTCATCACATGTGGTCCTGGAAGTTATGCAAAAAGGAATGGATGACAGGTAGAAACCTGTGGTGATCCTGTAATGGGGGCCATTGCTACCTAACGCATCCACTGTAAAGCTGTGTGTTCTGTAGCTGGCCACTGTCTCTCTCCCTCCATTTCCCTATATGCAAAACGAGAGACGGCAGTGAGCCAGAGGAGCTCTGAGGCCCAGCTCTAGCCTGCCAGGGCAGGAATGTGCATTTCCGAGAGTGAGTGGGCTTGACTAGAAGTGCCTGGATACATTGTCAGCCTCATGTCAGAAAGCAGCAGGCTTTTGTCTAGGGCAGTCACCTTCTCCCAGAGAAATGCACAATTTCTTTGGCAATATAATTCCCTCAAGAATTGTGTAGAGTTTCATTCAATTTACTTCTTCTCAGTTCCATATACAAATAACAACAACCAAGATATCTTCCAGATACAGTTTTTATGTTTGAAAACGTTTGTTGGCCGGGCGCGGTGGCTCAAGCCTGTAATCCCAGCACTTTGGGAGGCTGAGACGGGCGGATCACGAGGTCAGGAGATCGAGACCATCCTGGTGAACACAGTGAAACCCTGTCTCTACTTAAAAAAAAACACAAAAAAAACTAGCCGGGCGAGGTGGCGGGCACCTGTAATCCCAGCTACTCAGGAGGCTGAGGCAGGAGAATGGCGTAAACCCGGGAGGCAGAGCTTGCAGTAAGCTCAGATCCGGCCACTGCACTCCAGCCTGGGCGACAGAGCGAGACTCCGTCTCAAAAAAAAAAAAAAGAAAAAAAAAGAAAACGTTTGTCTTTAATTTCCTAGTATCTCCGTCCTGCCTAGCCCCCAACCTGAAGGCGGCCTCCTGGGGCCATGTGGGACAGTGGGCTCGGGTGGGAAGAGATCACCCTAATGGGACCTTTGCAGCCATATTTTATCCGATGGTCTGGCTTGAGGTGCCCAAGAAAAGCCTGAGCTTCAGTCTTCTTCTCTCCTGCCCCTGTTCAGGCTTCCTCTTCCGAATCCCTTTCTAATGAGCCTGACATCATCCCTCCTGTGGGACTTTGCTAAGCACGAAAGAATAAGTCAATACATACTTCATTCTGGGATTTCCAACAGACACCTGAGAGGGACACACACTACTGGTACATGATCTGCTTCCGAGGTTTTGCAGGCAACACCAGATGTTTTTGCCTGATCATAACAAGGGCCGTCTTCCTATCCTGTGTTATCTCCATCTTCACCACCTGCTCCTTGACCACTGAACCACAGCCTTATGGTTTAAGTCTCGTTATGGCTGCACCCACTCTGGAACGAGTCAGTTTGAGTCAAAATACAGACAGCTGCTGTAACAAAATCCCAAACAGGGGTGCTTTAAATAAGACACAAGTTTCTCCCTTGTCTAACAACTGATCTAGGGCTGATAAGGTAGCTTCCAATGTCAGAGACAAGGCCTCCAAATTTATCCCCTGCTGTTGAAAACATATGGCTTCCATCTCACGGTCCAGCATTCTCACCAGCAGGCAGAGGAGCGAGGGGAAGTGGAAGATATTCCGTTTTATTTTAAGGGCATGGCCTGGAAGTTGCTCCTGAAACTTCCTCTGAAATCATATTGGTCAGCACATAATCACATGGCCATATCTGGCAACACAGGAGTATGGGAAATGTAGTCTTTATCAGGGGACCATGTGCCCAGCTGAAATCCAGCATTTCTATTACTAAAAGAAAAAGAAAGAAAGAAATATGAGAGACAATCTTCTACACCAAAGTCAGCATTCCATAGGTAGGAGAGTGGAAGTGCAGAGAAGTTAAATAAGTCACCAAAGTTTGCACAGTTAGCAAAAGTGACAGAACCGGACCCCAAACCTGGCAGTCTGAGTTCAGAGTCCATGCACACAGCTATAACAACGGGCTGCCTCCTCGACACAGGTGATGTTCCTAAAATCATGCTCAAAGATTAAAAAAAAAAAAAGGCTGTAGCTACCACTGCCCAAACAGGTAAGTTTCAAAAAGACAGTGTTGCTGGTAGTGATTTCAGGAACATGGTGGGAGGGTTTAGCAAGTAACATCCTGGGTCTTTGGGTCTTTTGAGAAAATAGTATCCAGCTGTTCCACAGCATCCATTTGACTTAATTAGGGCTCTGGGGAGCCCAGGAATCTGCCCTGATTTGGGTGAAGTTTGGCAAGCAAATGTTTGGAATTTTTGCAAGGTGCCTGGAACATGGTCACCTGCAGCCAAGTGGTAACCAGGTGAGGTAAATACAATGTTTGACTTCTGAGCCAGATCAACCTGGATTCAAATTCAAGCTCCCAGCCTTGTGAGTTCGGGCAAATCACTGCACTTTTAGGATCCTCAGCTTTCTCATCTGTAAAACTGAGTTGAAATACCTGCCTCACAGGATTGTTCATTCATTCAGCAAATACATATTAAGCACCTGCAATGTACTGAGGATGAATAAAGCAATAAACAGAGCAAGTCCAACTCCCACTCTCATGGAGCTTATGTTATAGTGAGGAGACAGGAAGCAGACAAGAAAGACAAGTAAAATGCATCATATGTTAGGCGGTGGGAAGTGTTATGGAGAAAAAATGAAGCAAGGGAAAGAGATCAAAACTGTGGTGGGATGCGATTTTAGATCAGGCAGAGGGGGGTAGAGCTCATGTGATCAAACATATGACAGCTTCCATGGGGGTCTCACGATGTATCTTTCTGCTTTGGCTTCTTGTAGCCCTGACTCACTGTAGGCATGCCCCCCTAATGCCAGGAAGGGAGGAGGGACAGGGAGAGGACCACTGGCTGTGTACATGCTTAGCACCTGTGTGGTGCTTTCAGTGTAGTGCTTAGCACCTGTGTGGTGCTCTCAGGTTTGTGTACCTGTATGAAGTGGGTGGGTGGACAAGACCTTTCCTCTTCCATTTCCTGGTTCACCTGGCTCTATATGTCTAGTTGCACATAGATGTCTAGTTATTGCCACTTGTATGCTTAGGTGCATATGCATATACGTGCATATATCTACATGTGGGTCACTGAGTGCATACATGTCTGGGTGTACATCTATATTCAGGGGCATATATGCACATGGTGCCTCTAAGGCGTGCCTTTCTGTGTGTGCTCATGTTTGTGTTGCTGTGTGTGCATCTATGCCTCTGACTCCATAGGAATGCAAGAATGTGCATATGTGTACACACTTTCAGGTGTTTAGCCCTTCCCTCCTGGAATGCAGGACCCTTGCCAGCTCATTGGTGACACAAAAGGCCCTCTGTCCCCTTTGGGAGGCAGGAGGCTGAGTGGACAACTGAAGCAGATGGATCTTCTAGAGGCCAGGTGCAGTGGCTCACGCCTGCAATCCCAGCAATTTTGGAGGCCAAAGCAGGTGGATCACTTGAGCCCAGGAGTTTGAGACCACCCTAGGCAATATGGCGCAACCCTGTCTCTACTAAAAATACAAAAAAAAAAAAAAAAAAAAAAAAGCCTGGCGTGGTGGCACACGCCTGTAATCTCAGTTAATTGGAAGGCTGAGGCACCAGAATCACTTGAACCCAGGAGGCAGAGATTTCAGTGAGCCAAGACTGTGCCACTGCACTCCAGCCTGGTGACAGAGTGAGACCCTGTCTCAAAGGTAAACAATAAATAAATAAATAAATTTTAAAAATGGAAATTCTGGGAGATTTGATTTTTATCCTACATGGTGAAGCATCTTCAAAGACTGGGGTCATGGCTGGCTCACAGAGCAGTGTCTCCATGCTGAGGAGGAGGCGAGGAGGATGGAGAAGACAGGAGATAGTACAGGTGCAGGGAGAAAGAGAGGATGGAGAGAAGGATGAGAAACAGGTAGAAAGAAAAGTAACCAATTGAATAAAAATGGGCTGAGGAACACGGAACACATCCCTGAACAGATTAGTTGAAAAATTGCAAAATTCCACAAAATTAGATAACAGGTGCTGCACAGAACATCCAACGCTCATTCATTCATTTTTCAACGAGAAAATGTTCATATCTCTGCCTGACACTGCCCAGTCCAACAGTTTTCATTCTGCCTCCTTTGCAATGTTGGTGACATGCCCACAAAATGCTAGGAGACCCCCAGGGACGAGCTGGTTGGTGATGCTTTCACCTTCTTCTTATAGCTCAGTATAAGACAAGGACCCCTGGCCTTTAATGTAAAAATGTAATTGATTCAAGCCTCTTATCAGACATTCTGTGGCAAGCCTGATGCCCTCCTCCTCAAGTTTTCTGAGCTCTCTTAGGGGAGCAGGTGCATGTGGTCACCTCCGGCACCGAGTTCTTCTCCCCATCAGACTCTGTCATCCTCTGCAGCTGCACTGGTCCAGCTACAGAACCCTGTCCCATTTTCCTGATTTTCTCCAAAACCATTACAGGAGGCATTGCACGTAGCAGGCTCAACTCCACACGTGGAGTGCTGGTGGGAAGGTTACCGCACCGCAAGGCGAGGTTACCGTGAAGCATTCAGCATTGTTCATATTAAAACTTCTTCACAGTCACTGTTCCCATGGGCCATGCTGTCCACTCCACTATCTTTCTCTTGCTTCCCCTTGTCTGGAAGGTGAGTGGACTGGATGGCTTCTGTGGACTTTCGATGGGGCTCGAATTTCAGAGCTCAGAAAGTCCACAAAAGCCATGCAGGTAGAAAGAAAAGATTGAATTTAAATGGGCAGAGGAACACCTTCCCAAACTGATTAGCTGGCCGGGCGTGGTGGCTCAAGCCTGTAATCCCAGCACTTTGGGAGGCTGAGACGGGCGGATCACAAGGTCAGATCGAGACCATCCTGGCTAACACGGTGAAACCCCGTCTCTACTAAAAAATACAAAAAACTAGCCGGTCGAGGTGGCGGGCGCCCGTAGTCCCAGCTACTCGGGAGGCTGAGGCAGGAGAATGGCGTGAACCCGGGAGGCGGAGCTTGCAGTGAGCCGAGATCTGGCCACTGCACTCCAGCCTGGGTGACAGAGCAAGACTCCGTCTCAAAAAAAAAAAAAAAAAAGAAAAAGAAAACAAAAAATTTCACCAGGGCTGACAGAGCTTCTGCACCCCAGGAGGGAATGGCTAAGCACCCGAAAGTGATCTGCCACCTGTGGCTCCAAGAAAGAGCCCTGCCCAGAGACTGACACCAGCTAATTATGGTTTTGTCACACCCCATCCTTATTCAACTACGTGTTCCCCCTTATCCTCAATTTCCACTCCTGTTAACTTCCCTTCAGTAGGCAACCCGTCTGACGTGTTTTATGTGTTCTCTTTGCACGTCCTTTTATGAAATGCACATTGCTGTTTTGTCTGTGCATTTTCAGGATACTAAATGGCATTTCTGTTCTGGCACTGGATTTTTGCAGTTGATCCACATGGCTGTGGGTGCATCTGGTGTGGTGCTGCTGACTGCTCTCAGCCTCGTGACGGACACGCTCTCCCTCTATTATCCAGATACTCCGTGGAAAGTAACATTTTCAACATCTGCCTTGTGGCAGACACTGCCAACAGAGGCTCAATCTTGAATTATCAGACTTAATCCTTACAGCAACCCCTGCCTTAGGCTCTCTTATTATCCTCATTTGATGGAGGAGGCAACTAAGGCAAAGAGAGATTAAGCAACTTTCACAAATAACTGAGCTAGGAAGGGGCAGAGCAGGAATTCAAATCTAGACCTGTTTGATCCCAATGTCCTCTCTTTTAATTACTCTGGGTAACAGCCCCCTCTGGGCCCCTTCCAAATCCAAAATTCTGGAGCTAGTTGTACTTAGGAATAAGAATCACGATGATAATAACAGCTATTACCTGTTACATACCTACTGTATGCTGGGGTCTTTACATCATATACAGCTGCCATGCACTGCTGCACAGGTAGCACACTGCACAACTTCAGGGAGTATCATCTACTTAGAGTACAAAGTAAATAACATCCCTTGGAGATGGAGGGTAAGGTGACAACAATCCAATAAGGCTGGAATTGTTATGACTACTTTACAGACAAAAAAAAAAAAAAAATGAATTTCGGCCCGGCACAGTGATCAAACTTGTAATCCCAGTACTTTGGGAGGTTGAGATGGGAGGATCACTTGAGCCCAGGAGGTAGAGGCTGCAGTGAGCGATGATGGACCCACCGCACTCCAGCCCGAGCAGCAGAGCGAGACTCCATCTCAAAAAAAAAAAAAAAAAAAAAAAATCAGTCTCTGAGAAGTTATGAGATCTGACCCAGAGCACAGTCCGTGAACAGCAGAGTGCAGCTCTGACACCGGCTGGCTGCAGAGTCGGTAATTCCCTGAGACCTTTAGACTCTTCCCCCGCCTCCTGCTGGGTAGTGAGCTGTCCATGCCACATGGTCACTTCAGAGGAGTCCAGCTCTCAAGCTGAATCGACCTCCGGTGTTCCTGAGGGCTGCTGCCTAAGGGCAGATGTTGACAGATGAGGTATGTCTCCAGGGTGTGGGCACTGAGCATGGCATGCCTGCCACCCAGACACTCCAGACACTGTTGGTTCTGGGTGTGCCTTCTCACACTCACCCATCCTCTCCACCACTACCAGCCTGTGCCCAGCAGCTCATGCTCCCTCAACCCCGCTGCTCACGGGCTCGGTCCCTATCCACCCGCCAGGTGGTTGCCAAACTTATCATGGCAGAAGGCTGTGAGAGGGGCAGTAATTCAAGAGAAGGAGCCCTTGAGAGATCTCTAGGTTTTGTTCACAGCATTAAGACAGCTTCAGAGAAAAGCCTTTATTGCAGACAGAAGAATATTATTTCAGAGCTATTCCCCCGGCCCATTACAGCAAAATAATAGAGCTTTAGTTTCTATATATTTGTCATGCTTAGCGCACATGTATTTCAAGTGTATTTGACAGCATATAAAATTGAGGTGAAATATTGCAAAATTGGCCAATTCTTGTACATTTTAAATGTATTTCCTTTATTTGTTACACTTATTTTACATATCTACACAATCCATCTTTGGAACTAGAGAGGTAATAAGTGATGAATCGATAACTGAGGTTTTCCATGGCAAAAAGGCTCACGTTGGATGTGAAATTTCCTTCTTGCCTGGCATGTCCCGGCTCTAGCTACAGAGAGAAATGGCTGCTTTCCTTGGTCTTCCTGGCCAGTTGCATCTCCCAGGAGCAGGAAGCCAGCAGTTGAAAATTACAGGCAAAAGCCTTTTCCTTCCCACCTTGGGTGCCAGCTTTTTCTTTCTCTAATGGTACGAGAAAGTTTTATTGGTCTGCGTTGGAACTCTAATTAGTTGAATTAATCTTCTTAGGTTGGAGTTCTTATCCTGAGGTTCAAAGTGGACTTTAGGGGTTTTTCTAAAATTATTTGCATAATTTTGAGGTCAAAGACATTTTTCCGTGGCTGCAAAAGAAGGTAACCACATCTATTTAGGAGTCTGGGTGGGGCTCTGTCTTACTGAAGTAAAGGGTCTCCTTGACTTCCTGGCCCCCACCTCCACCCACTCTTGTAGGGAGAGTTTTGTGGTGGATGGAGCCCAGGGCTATCACTCCACCTATACAACTTCTTACCTGAACTTGGCTACTCAGTAGCCTTTCCCACGGGTGGCCACAAAGCAAAGGGCTTGGGATGTTTATTCACACCTGATTGAGTGCAGCAGGGGCAGGAGGGAGTGGCCATTCCTTGGGGCCCAGGCTACAAGGCGGTGTCAGAAGCTTAGTACCAAGGCTCCCAGAGGTACACATCCCATCACCATGGTGTTCGTCCATGAAGACCCTCATGGTTCAGCATCTTAAATGCAGGTCTGTGATGGGCAAGGTTCTGATCCTCATATTCCATCCTGAGGTGACCCTTCATCCTTTACATGTTGGAAGGCAGTGTGGGACCCATCAATAGGACAGCAGTTCGAGCCTGCAGAAAGCTAGTCACATCTATCTCTAGGTTTCAGCCTGGGTATAGTTCCTTTTCAGACCTGGGGCAGAATTTACTCTGCCTGGTTCCTTTCTCCATGTTTGGCTGCACCCAACACCCAGAATGGTGCATTGACTGACTACTTGTGTGTCCTCCCCTCTACAGTTCTGGGACTATGTTTTACTCATCTCTATACTGTCTGTAGCTGGATTAACACATACAAGGCCTTAAGAAGACTGATGGGCTGGGCGTCGTGGCTCACACTTTGGGAGGCCAAGGCGGGTAGATCACAAGGTCAGGAGATTGAGACCATCCTGGTTAACACAGTGAAACCCTCTCTCTACTAAAAATACAAAAAATTAGCCGGGCATGGTGGTAGGCGCCTATAGTCCCAGCTACTCAGGAGGCTGAGGCAGGAGAATGGCGTGAACCTGGGAGGCAGAGCTGGCAGTGAGCTGAGATCGCACCACTGCACTCCAGCCTGGGCAACAGAGCGAGACTCCATCTCAAAAAAAAAAAAAAAGTGAAGACTGACGAATGGAGGCCTGGATGGATGGATGGATGGATGGATGGATGGATGGATGCTTGGATGCCTGGATAGATGGATGGATGATTTTGGATGGATGCATGGGTGGATGGATGGATGCACGCATGCATGAAATAAATCCCTTATATGCAGTTTCATACAGGCTTCAGCATGTAGAAACTGGGTCTGTAAAATAGTTCTCTCTTTTACGTCACCCTCCCCTTCAAGGTGGCATCCATAAAAACCTCATTAATGTCTCAAACAATGAGGAGACCAAATCAACCACATCCCCTCCTCCATTTAGAATGAATGCCCCTCAGGGGCATAAGAGGGACTAATGCATCTCTCCCCATGACTCTACCACAGCTGCTGACCATCAGGAAGCCCATTAAGAAACAAGGAGAGTTATTGATTTCAGATGAAAGATGCCCAGGATCCCAGAGCAGGCACTTGCTGGGCCCAGCAGAGAAGAGGTGGAGGCAAGAGCCTCCTCCTCACTGTGGCCAGCTAGAATCCAGATGGGCCCTGGAAGCCTGGATTGAAGTGGATCCACAGGTCATCTGAGCTAGGATGATCATCCTATGCAACCTCTTTGTTTTACAAATGACAAAACAGGGCCAGACAGAGCGAGCGACTTACCCAAAGCTCTGCTGTTGTATATGAACTGCAAAAATGGCCCCAGTTCTCCATCTATCCTTGCATCCACACCCATTGCAATGAGACTTTGCAGCTCTACCCATCAAGAGTAGGAACCTACAACTTTAGCGCTTGAATCTGGGCTTGGCCATGAAGCTTGTTTGATCAATAGTCATGCCTATATGCTAGTTTCCAACCTGTATCTCAAGAGTTATAGGGGTTTTGTTCTCTGCTTTGCCTTTCTACCTCTGATGAGAACATTCCTGGGTGAGACTGCTGGAGGAACTGATTGAGAGCTCAATCAGTTCAGTCGTCCTAGTCATGTTCCATACCTGAGAGAACCTAGCCAAGATTACCAAAGCTACTTCGTTGACCTGCAGCCAATGGACATAAGTGTGGGCCCTGCCTGATACCGGCCCTTCCCACCTGCAGCCTTCTCTCCTTCCTGAACCCAGCTTCAATCAGAAAGGCCTCAACTGGTGGTTCCTGGCCTTCAGATTTCCCATCTTTTCATTTCCTTTCTTTTTTTTTTTTCTTTTTGTACATACAGTGTACTAAAAATTTAAAACAGAGTTTGTCCCAACATTTAAATATTGGATGCTCACATAGAATCTTTCTTTTGAAAAATCAGATCTTGGCCAGGCACAGGGGCTCATGCCTATAATCCCAGCACTTTGGAAGGCTGAGGCAGGTGGATCGCTTGAACCCAAGAGTTCAAGACCAGCCTGGCCAACATGGTGAAACCGTCTCTACGAAAAATATAAAAGTTAGCCAGGTATGGTGGTTTGTGCCTGTAGTCCCAGCTGTTGGGAAGGCTGGGGTGGGAGGATCCCTCGAACCTGGGAGGTCAAGGCTACAGTGAGCTGAGATCATGCCACAGAACTCAAGCCTGGGTGACAGAGTTTAATCCTGTCTCAAAAAATAAAATAAAATAAAATAAAACAAAAATAAAAATGAGAAATCAGATCTTGTCTGCCACCTTCCTGCACATCTGGGCCTGGGGAGCAGTTGCCTCACTAGACTAAGATATGCACCATCCCCGCATTCTGACCCTGTCCTCGTCACTAACTCCCGTTCCCCATGAGGAGTCCGAGCACAGTCACCATGGATCTTCTGCTCTTGGCTTTGTGGTTTTAGAGAAAGCTCCCTGTATGTGTCTCTGTCAAAAGTTGGCAAACAAAAGATAGACCTTGAGGGCCTATGAATTCAAAGAAAATAAAGACAGCATGTTTCTTTACGGAAGTGATGGATATTTCCACGTATTTAAAATGCAGACAACAGTTGATTCCTCCCATTAATACCGGCCTCTGGAGGCATCTGGGCTTTTCACCCTGGCTCTAGGCCAAACTCCTTCAGACCGTGGTCCTGCCCATCATCCTGGCTTCTCTTTACCCCATGTCCATGTGCTCCAAATCCCACGCCCAAGTGACCACTCACTTTGCCTCCTTGCCCTCGCACCCCTGCCCAAGCGGTGCCTCCCTAATCAGTGGTTGGCATTCACTTCAGACTTGTATCTTCCTCTCAAACCCTGCCTCTTCCCAGAAATCCCGCCTCACCCCAATCATGACTGCTTTTATTTTCCTTTGCACCCCACACTGCTCAGCCCCATAATGACCCCCCATATCAGCAGCTATCACAGACTGCCTCAGAGTATAACCCCCAGCACAGCTCTGCCTTCCCCTCAAAGGCGGGACATGTAATGCACCCTCCCTGCCAATTACCAGCCCTGCCACAGACTTATTACCAAAAGTAGCTTTGGACTGAAATCGAATGTTCATGATTTGCATAGTTTTGCATGCCATTTGCATAGCACTTATTTCCTGTCCAAAAATACTGACATTCACCCACAGTTTTGCTCCTGACTCTCTAGAGCTCCCAACATTGTCCTCTATAGCCCTGTCATCTCACCTGCCCACCTCATCTGGGGCTGACCACACCAGGAGAAACACCTGGCTGGCCCAGGTCTGGTGGGGATGGGCCCCTCTCCCTCTCTTCCTCCCACAATGCTTCTGGGATCTTGCCCTTGGAAATCCCAACTTGGATTCTAGGATTGATGTTGGCTGTGCCCAATGCCCAGCACATTGTCTGGGCAGGCCAGGAGTTTAGGAAGAGCCTGAATGAAAGAATGAAAGAAAGAGTGAATAAATACACGCATGCCTGAGTAAATGGGTGATTGAGTTAGTGATATCCAGTGAGTGGGTGGGAGAGAAATGACAGCATGGCAAAAGGAGAGAGAGGGAGCCTGGAAGGAAGAGCATGCTCAGGGAAGTGGGGTCTGCAGATGCAGTTTGCACAGCAGTTAGAGCTCTACGTTAGGAGTGAGACAAGTCTGGGTCTGAATCCTAAATACCTCAAACCAGGTGTGTGACCTCGAGCAAGCCCTTTCATCACTGTGTGTCTCAGTTTCTCAAAGGAAGCCATGGACCCCACCACATCCCAGCACCCAGTGCAGTGCCAGATTCACAGAAGGTGCTCACGAAATATGTTGGATAGGTGAATGAATGAATGAATCAGTGAATGACAACCTCATGGAATTGCTGAGCAGATTAGCAAGATGTTGCATATGTGTCCCCAGCCTTTCACTGACCACAACTAGAAACACAAATATGTGTCATTCAACAGTTTACCAGGAGCCAGTTTTGTGCCCGGCCCTGAGCCAGATGCTGGAGAACCAGAGCTGGGACTCAAAGTCCTGCCCAGGGGTGCGTAATGGTCAGGCTGGGAGAACAAGGCTGACTCTCGCAAGAAATAAGAGACATGCAGGGGGCTGGAGCCCGCCGGGTGCGACGCCAGAGAGTCAGGTTTCTTGAAGGAACTGAGCTCGCCAAGGCCCTGGGTCTGTGAGGTTATTTGAAGGGGAAGGATGACAAGGAGAGGGGAGGAGAGCAAGAACAAAGGAGTGAAGGTGGAAATACACGTAAAGGTTGGACAGAAAGCAGAGGAAAGCGGGGCTGGGGAAGAAAGATGCCAGTAACAGGTGCACATTGCCGTGGGCCACCTCCACAACCTCTGGCTCCAAACTGTGCCACCACAAGAGTTGTTCGCTGAACAGAGGCCCATTTCCCCAGTCTCAGGGCAGATCTGCATGTACTGAGGGTGCCAGAGTCTCCAGTGGTATCTCTGAATGGTCCCGTCAGCATTGCACAGAGGAAAACACCACCTAGCTCAACAGCAACCAATGGGAGCCCAGACAGGGGATGCCCACACTAGATGGGGCAGGAACCAAGTCAGCAAGGCTCCCCTGAGGAAGGTGAGCTGTGCTGAATTTGGAAAGATGATTCCAGCTAGCTGGGGAGAAACGGTGTTTCAGGCAGAGCGAGAACCACCTGCAGGGGCTCAGAGGCAAGATGGACTGCAGCAGGCTTGGAGGCAAGGGGCCTGGGAGCTGGAAGGGACCTGAGACCCCTTTTGAAGCCACAAGCACAAATTAGACTGAACTCCAGAGAGGGTAAGTGACTTTTTCAATGTCACACAGCGTTTCAACAGCAGAACGTTGGTCTCTGGTTCCTGATTAATGGCCCAGAGCACTGGAAGCAGAGAGTATCAAAGAAACCAATGAGGGTGGGATAACAGAATACAGACCACAGGTTCCTCTCAGACCTAAGCCCATCTTATTTTTAAACATATGACCAAAAGTGACCCCAAGAAGAAATTGCTGGGAAAAAAATCACTATTTGAATTATTCCCTTTTAATTTTAATCTCTTTGGAGAAATATGCATTTGTTTGCCAGGGAGCCTAGAGGCAGTGAAATCTCACGATGAAAATCCCAACTCCAGACTGGCCTAGGCCAGGGAGACTTTTTTTTGCTCAATCAACTCCTAAGTCTAGGACAGGATGGACTTCAGGCACAGCCTGATCCAGGGGCTCAGACTGTGTCTGCAAAGCTGGATTTCTCTCTCTTCCCTCTTTAGCTGGATTTCTCTTCTGTTGGCTTCCTTCTTGGAAAGGTAATCTCATCTCCCTCACATTTGAGCTTGGATCCCACAAGCTCTGGGAAAGTCTCAGAAGGCAGAGGTCTTCACATTCAGGGGCTTCACCACTCAGAGCCTTAGTTTTGTAATCTGCTGCCTCACTGCTATCCCTGCCCGGTCTTTCTATCTTGAAGACTCATGACATGTATCATGATGTCATTTTAGTTTCTTATTTTAAGTTTAATTTTTTTTTTTTTTTTTTTTTTTTTTTTTTTTTTTTTTTGAGACAGAGTCTTCTCTGTTGCCCAGGCTGGAGGCCAGTGGTGCGATCTTGGCTCACTGCAACCTCCGCCTACTGGGTTCAAGTGATTCTTGTACCTCTGCCTCCTGAGCAGCTGGAATTACAGGCACTCGCGACCACACCCAGCAAATTTTTGTACTTTTAGTAGAGATGGGGTTTTGCCATGTTGGCCAGTCTGGTCTCAAACTCCTGGTCTAAGTGATCCACCCACCTCAGCCTCCCAAAACGCTGGAATTACAGGCATGAGCCACCACGCCCAGCCTCATGACATCATTTTCGAAGGGGCTTGGGAAAGCTTGTAATCTTGGCTCCACCAGGACCACACTAAACAGCTGTGGTCTTTGCCAAGTCACTGCCTTTCCCTGGGCCTCTGTTTCCTCACTTGTACAATGAGGAAGTTAGAGTAGATTGGTGGTTTTCAAACTTTTTTTGTTGTTGTTAGAGTCTCGCTCTGTCACCCAGGCTGGAGTGGTGCAGTGGCGCGATCTTGGCTCACTGCAACCTCCACCTGCCAGGTTCAAGCAATTCTCAGCCTCAGCTTCCCAGGTAGCTGGGATTACAGGTGTCCGCCACCACGCCCAGCTAATTTTTTGTATTTTTAGTAGAGACGGGGTTTCACCATCTTGGCCAGGCTGGTCTTGAACTCCTAACCTTGTGATCTATTTGCCTTGGCCTCCTAAAGTGCTGGGATTACAGGCATGAGCCACCACACCCGGCTGTGGTTTTCAAACATTTTTAAGCAACAGAGCACATCCTCTCAGTGAAGTATTACAGAGAAGGCCAGTGAAAGGCAAAGCAAAGCAGAGTAACTCTGGTTGCTGTGGGGGTGATGGGGGCAGAGTTCGGGAGCTCAGTTCTTCTCCTCCACACCCTCACCAGTCTGCAAAACACTGGACTGGTCCCCTAGAATGCCCTCAGAGCTGAGGACACATGGCATTAAGGAAAGAGCATGGGCCTTAGAGACAGATGGACCCAGGGGCCAGTGTTTGAATTCCAATCCCATCAATCTATTGGTCAGCTCTTGCTGCCTCAAAACTCAGCGACTTCCAACAGCAACTACTTCTTCCCACTCATGCCCCTGCAGGTCTGTGGGGGGTGGCTGATCCTAGCTGATCTCCATGGGCAACTGTGTTCCACCTGTCTCTCACCCTCCCCTTGGGGACCTGAAGGCAAAACTGGGCACGTTCTCATAGCTAAGGTTGCAGCACAAGAAACCCCATGGAAACACACACAGGGTGGAAGGTCAAAGCCTCAGAACTGCACCCATTGGCACCTTCACCAATGTGCCAGCCACTGAAACAAGTTTCATGGCCAAACTCACTGTCAGGAGTGGAGAAGAACATTCCACTCACAGTGAGGCCAAGGCTAGGGTGGGGTGAGGAGTCGAGGTCCACACATCAATTTACTGCAGCCACCTTTTCAGTGGGAAGCTTTAGACAAGAGAACTAAACTGTGCCTTGGTGTCCTCATCCAGGAAGTGGGAGTGATCATAGCCACCTGCCGAGGTTGTCGTGAGAATGAAATGGCATTCAGAGATGATATCTCCTGCTTCTCTACCAACTTCACCTATGAGATGCTACCCAGATAATCCCCAACTCAGACGTAGCATCTGAGCAGCTGGTTGAACACATACCTACATTCCCATGACAGGGGAAGCCTGGGGTCTGAGTGTGCATGTGTGTGCACGTGTGCAAGGGCAGATGTGGGAAGCACTCTCTTTGACAGGCAGATGCCACACATACTGCGTTAGGCTGCCTCTAGGAGGCTGAAATCTCTTTCAGGGCCCAGCTCCCAGATTCTGCCCGCTGCAAAAATCGTGTTATAATTACAAGTTAATTAAAGCAGAGGAGATCAAAGCCACTTTAGACAGATTAATGATACAGCGAGTGCCAGAAATTTCACCATTTCATATATTAACCACATTGTCGTTTTTATTCTACGTTTTTTCCCCTCTTTTGTGTCAACCGAAAAGCCTTTCATATCTTTTCTCTGCCCCCATCAATGCATGAGGAATTTGAAGTCCTAACAGCTGTGAGGAGCTGTCTGTGGAGAAGGAGCCCATTCAAAGGATATCAGAAAAACCAATGAGCCTTTTAGCTTCTGATTAGAATGAAGCTGCCACCGCCTAACCCTCCCCTACCTTAAAAAAAAAAAATCAGTCATTAAAATCCGGCCAAAGCAATGGGAGGAATTGAAAGCTGGATTTCCCACCTTTCTACAAGGAATTTTTGCATTCAGGTTCGCCACCTGGCTGGGCATGAGAGCCGAGCCATCAAAGCTTAGCCTGGAGGTAAAGTGTGATTCAGAAAACCCAGGCAGGAAAGTAAATAAAGAGAGCATGCCCTCACCAGGTGTTTACTGAACGTCCACCCTGTGCCAGGCTTTGGGTTAGTGCATCGGTACGATGGAGAACAAGGCAGAGACTGTCTCTGCCACCATGGTGCTTACAGTCTAGCTGGTGACAAGAGAATTAAACTGTGTCTCATGTCCTGGCTGGCTGAGGGACATTGCTAAGGCATTCCCTTTGTCTGGGTACTAGAGTTCTTACTGTTATTGTTCGACACATACTGATCAAGCCGGGGATGTTTCCCAATTCCAAGCTAGGGGTTGAGGTCGAGGCACACAAGGGTCTTCTTGATTGGGAGCTTAAGGACACATTGAGGAGACAGAGGAAAACAGCAAAAGAATGCCCTGGAGTACGTGATTAATTGGCAGTGAACAAGTGTATTGTTAAGGTGATGTGTAGTAGAACCACCACCACCCTCCAATCTCAGTGGCTTAAAGTAAAAGTCTGTTTCTCTCCTGCCTAAAAGTCCATCTGTGCATGAGGAAGGAATTCTTCTGGGACGCAGGCTGACGGAAGCACCTTCATCTTCACCGTACGGTTCCCAAAGTCACATCCAACTGATAGACAGAGGAAAACAGGAAGTATGGAAGCCGCATAGGACGTGCTTGTATGCCAGGACCGGAAGTGGTGCACATCACCTTTGCTCACAATCCATTGGCTAGAACTCAGGACCTGCCAAGCTGCAAAGGGGGCTGGAAAAGGTAGCCTCTGGCTGGGTGGCCACTTTGCAACAACTACACTACCTAGGAAGGGAAGCAGAGTCTTGGTTGAATAGTCAACCTTTCTGCCAATATGAGTAATCACAACAAAGCATGATGGATGCTTAAGAGGAGAAGCTCCGGGTCCTGTGGGTGCACACAGCAGGGGACCTGTTTTGAGGATGTGCTCTTGTGTAAGAAACCACCCTCGCAACTTAGTGGATTAAAATATAAATTTATGATGATCTCCCACTGCTCTACAGGTTAACTGGGCTCAGCTGGGCAGTATTCACTGTGGGAGTCCCACGACTGCTGAGAGTTCAAGATGTTTCTTCACTCGCATGTGTAACACCGCAGCTGGGATGGCCAGATCAGCTGATGATAGCCAGGTGTCTCTCTCTCTGTTTCTCCCAACCTGGCCAAATTGACCTTCCTAGCATGGCGGACTTGGGGCAGTGAGACTTGGTACATGGCAGCTGGCTTCCCCTGAGTAAGCGTTCTCAGAAACCCAGGCGGAAGTTGTAAAGCTTCTTATGACCTGGCCATGGAGGTCCCAGAGCATAACTGCCACAGCATTCCATTGGTTGAGCAAGTGACTAGGGCCAGCCCATATTCAAAGGGTGAGGAATCGGCTCCACCTCTAAATGGGAGAAGCAGTGTGAGAGCAGCTCTCTGTGGGGGCCAGAGAGCATAGGGCCAACCTCATCTTGGTGATCATGGAAGGCTTCCTGGAGAGAGTGGCATGAAGCCATCTGTGTAAGGTGGGGAAGATCATGGTCAAGCTCCTCAAAGATGTGGGTGAGCTCAATGGGAAAGAGAAGCATGGAGAAATCCATTTGTGGGTGGTGCCTGAGAGCAGAGGGCACTGAGGGAGAACTGAGACTGAAGAGACTGGCAGGGAGCCTGTGGAGGCTTTGCAAACCACAGCAAGGAGACTAGATCTCACCTGAAGGCAGTGGAAAGAATGGAAGAGTTTGAGGCTAGGAGCTTATCTGGACACTTCGGCACCATAGAAAGGTCCCTTTAGCTCCTGAGCAGGGAACTGATGGGAAAGAAGCCAGTCTGGAGGCAAGAACAGTTTTAGAGCAGTTGCAGGAGTTGCATCCTTCAGGGTGTCTGCTGCTTCCTTATCTCATTAGCTTCTCTTAGGAGGGAATACGTAGGACCAAAGAGATCAGCCATTCACATTTTACAGATGAGGAGGCTGAGATCTGGAAAGGGAAGGAGATTCACCTGGTGTCACCCTGAGCCGGTTCTACAGAAGCAGCCACCAAATATTTCCTTATACAGGCAACCGCATCTATGATCCTCATGATAGGTATCCTTTTCTATAAGGCCAACATCAGAACTCTGCCCTGTTGACTCCCAGGCAAGGGACTCTCCCCTTGAAGTTACCTGTAAGATGACAAAACCCAGCCTGGAGTGAGACTGAGGAGGCAACAATGGTAAACAGGCAAGGAAGCAAGCTTGGGGCCGGCATGGTTCAGTCTGGCAGGAAAGGTGCAGACTGTGGGTCCAGAAAACAGGTATTTGAGTTAAGCGCTGCTACTGGCTGGCTGAGGGACATTCTGTAAGGCATCCCCTTTGTCTGGGTACCAGAGTCCTTACTGTTATTGTTCCACAGATACTGATCAAACCTGGGATGTTTCTCAATTCCAAGCTGGGGGTGAAGTCAAGGCACACAAGTGTCTTATTGGCTGGGAGCTTATGGACACATTGGGGAGACCGAGGAAAACAATAAAAGAATGCCCCAGAGTAGGTGATTAATTGTCAAATGAGTATGGACAAGATATAGGAATTTAGAAGGAGAGACTTCCGGGGATGAGGGTAGTCATGGAGAGCTTCCAGGAAGAGGTGAGGTTTGATTGAGGCCTAAGAAGGATGGGTAGTATCTGAACAGAAAAGGAAGGAGGAGAGGGCACAAATGGGGAGGACGGAGTGAGCATTCATTCCCCAAATGCTTATTGTGAGCTCACATATTAGCAGCATTGCGCTGACCTGTGTGTACAGAAAGAATGTGGGTCACACAGGACTCAAGAATGTTTAAGGCATGGGCATAGGGTGATGAGGAAAGAGGTCTGGCTAGATCAGAGATTTCTGATCCAGTGTGAAGTGATGAAACCTGAGGACTACATTCCCAAGCCCTTGAGTTGCCACACCAAGGAGTCTCATTCTTGTTCAGCAGTCAGTGGAAGCCATGGTAGAACATTGAGGAAGGAGTGGCATCTGGAAAAAGTATTGCCGATAATGTCACTTATTCTACAGGTAATGTTAGACAAACCACCACCAGCAGGCCCAACACCTCACGGGAACATAACCTCTGCCTATTTAACATAATTGTGAGAAGTTGGTAACATCACAAGCCTTCATTCGTAAATATCTGTGCCAGACTCTGCTCCAGGCACCAGGGAAATAAAGGCACTAGAGAGCAATTCAAAAATTCGAAAATTGCTGTGCCCGATACAAAAGAAAGACACGTGTTTAGGATTACTGGGTCTTGGTCTCATCTCTGACCCTCACTGGATCTTGGACCATGGACAAATGGCTTAGCCACCCTGAGCCTCAATTCTTTGATCTATCAAATGAGAGAGGGAAACTCTGTGTTCTCAAAAGCCTCTTCTAGCTCTTTGTGTTCTGTGAATCTTCCTCAGACAATAGGAAGATTTCTATTGTGTTGGTGCAAAAGTAATTGCATTTTTTGCCGTTAAAAATAATTGTGCAATTATTTCTTTGCACAATTATTATTTCTTTGCACAAGAATAAATGATGCAATTATTTCTGTGCACTAACCTAATAGAAAACGAATCTGACTGCAGTATCCAGCCTATGCTGAAAGAATGACATGTAACAACAGACAAGGAGACCAGGCAGAAGATCATCTCATGGTTGTCTTTTTGTGCATTTTGCCGTTTTCCACTCACATCATACCCCATCCTCCATCACCTGAGAAATGGGGTCCGGAGGAGTTGATGCCCTTGGTTTGATCTGTCACCTTAATTCATTCACCTCTCTAGGACTATTCCTACAAGCTGAGTCTGAAAGAGCTTTTCACACTTGGGAAAATGTTTGTGACGAGAGAAGTCAGAGGATCTACACAAGAGTGTGAAGACATTTGTGAAGTACAATTTCCTTCCTCTTGAATGAGAGTGGCTAGAACAAGTCAGCACCCTGGTTAGCACCGGATCCATTCCTTACTGTGGGCTTAGCCAGTTTGGTACTCCTGGGATCATCAGCTGAATGATGGGAAAAGGAGCTCCTTCTCTCAGGGAGCTCCCAGTCTGAAAGGAAAACTCAGATCCTGCTTTGAGGGGTGTATTAGTCCATTCTTACACTGCCACAAAGAACTACCTGAGACTGGGTAATTTACAAAGAAAAGAGGTTTAATTGACTCACAATTCCTCAGATTGTACACGAAGCATGGTTGGGGAGGCCTCAGGAAACTTACAGTCATGACAGAAGGGTGAAGGGCAAGCCAGTACCCTCTTCAGACGGCAAAGCAGGAGAGAGAGAGAGCGAAGGGGGAAGTGCTCCACGCTTTCAAACAACCAGATCCCATGAGAACTCTATCACAAGAACAGCAAGAGGGAAGTCGGCCCTCCTGATTCAATCATCTCCCAGCATGCCCCTCCCCGAACACTGGGGGGGATTACAATTGAATATGAGATTTGGGTGGGGACACAGAGCCAAAGCACATCAGGGTGTTGTTAGAAGAGAAGAGAATACACTAAGAGTCTGTCTGATCCTGTGAGTAGAAAACATGCTTGCAAAAGTCACGACACATATAGAGTTGAGGGTGAAGGCAGGGGTGGAGAGTGTAGAAAAAAGAAACTAACAGTTATGTAACCCCATGCCAGACGCCAAATAGATAACAGACAGGCCCCTCCCAGTCTCTGTAGGAGGTCGATCCTAATATGCCTGTTTTATAAGTAAGGGCATGGAAGATTGGAGTAGGGAGGCAGCTCCCCTAAATCTTACACCTTGTTAAGTGCAAGAGTCAGGACTTGAACCCAGGTCCAGCTGAATCCAGGCTGCAGGCTTCTTCTGACCATTCCACAAACTCCAGAGAGTCCAGGCGTCATCCCAGAGTAGGACGCACAGCAGGGTCTCAGTAAATATTTCCCAAATTATTGAAGGAAAGAATAGAAGAATGGGGAGTGAACTAGGTCAGTGCTTAAGCAACTGGGAGGCGATGCATCTTGAGCTATATTCAGATGCTGAACTACAGAGGAAGATCAGGTCATCCTGACTCCTCTCTTCCCCAAGGGAGCTGACCACCTCACCAGGGTCATGGGGTGAGTTGGCTGTGGGGTTTGCGTTGTAGCAGGTGAGCTTAGGTGCTCCTCCCATCTTGCCTGACTTGAGGGAATGGAGTGGCTCAAATTGGGATGAAGGAAGGAGCACACTCTCTCCCCTTCTGGCTCAATTTGCTCAGCAACAGCATAATGAAGCCATCAATGGCATCTCTGACAGGCCTGGACACGCCCCAGCACACGATGGCAAATTCAGGCCTGGAATCATGTTCTGAGTTTTGTCTGGCATTAAGAAAATGACAGAAAGGATCCTTGAAGAAGAAAGATAGAATGGGAGTGGGAGCTCTTACGTTAGACCTAAGGGGATCTTCTCTACAAAAGGAATTGTCCAGCCCCAGGATAGGTGGGAAAACCTCACTTGGGAGCAGATTCCTGTGAAAAGGGCAGGGAATTCTCAAGGGGCCTTTCTCATGCAAACCCATTAGGCAATAGAGGAACGGTCCAAAGGAGCTCACCCAACCCTCCAATGTCAGAGCTGGGAGGGCCTTGAGACAGAAAATCTCTTAGATCAACATCCCCCTTTACAGATCCTGAGGTCCAGGGAAGGGTGGGAAGACAGCAAGTTTACACATCGAGGAGGGACCAAGCAGTCACCGGAGCTCCCTGTCTTGCCTCCTGTCCCAGGCCAGTCGACAGACAAAAGTTTCCTCTGTGGCTCCTTGCTCTGATCTTTTTCCCTTTAGCTATAGGATTTTTCCCACAGATGAATATCATTTTCCTCTATCACATTTCATGGAACCACTTTGAATCTGTCTACTTTTGGCCCTGGGACCCTCCAACGAAGACATAGTAAAGAAGATTTTCATAAAGGAATTCCGCGGCACGCAGAAGCAATTAGATTGTAAGTGGGTAACGACTTGAAGGCAATGGACTTTGGTTCCTGGGAAGTGATCTCTTCCTAAGCTGTCAGACACTTTGAATCTGGAGCCCTCTGGTCTGGGTTCAAATCCTGACTCTGCCATTTTCTAGTACGACGACTTTGGGCAAGTTATTCTCTGTGACTCAGTTTCCCCATTGTGAAATGGGGATAATATCACTACATCCTAAGAAGCGAAATAAAGTAAGTGAATAGTTACAGACCATTTCGAACAGAGACTGCCACATAGCAAGTGCTCAATACATATTAGTTACTGTTTTTGGCATGGTGGGGCAGGGGCATGGGAGGGTGGCTTGGCAGAGATCTGATGCTGGCTAGGACTGGAAAGCTCTCCAGAGACAGGCTGGTCTATGACTCTGGAAGTGCGAGCTCTAAGTCCAGTTCAGTCATGTAGGTTTTGCTGTGTGGCCTTGAGTAAGTAACCCGTCTTCAATCTCCAAGTCTCAGCTTCCCCATCTGGGAAATGAAGTAATAGTACCAAGAAATAGCCACCTTGTACTCCCAACGCTAAGATTATAAGAGTCAAAGGTTGTCACTCCCGGCACAGCGAGGGGAAACTGGCTCAACAGGCCTACTTTATCATCCTCACCCTAACACGATAGCATTTGTAAATTCCATCCTTCCCATCTAGCCTGTTCTCATCTGACCCATTCTGGGAGATTTTCTCATGGATCTTGGAGCCAGGATAGCCAGGCTGGGCCATTAGAGCCAGCTGTCAGGACAGAAAGCTTGTCTGTGGGCACCTGGGCTGGCCACTACCTGTCACCCTCCCCACAGGTTCCATCAGCCATCCTCAGGTACCAGTCTCCCTGGCTCGTGAGCCAAGAGACAGCGGGCGGCCTGTCAGAGAAGCTGGACAGATGCTCCCCTAGTGAGGGTATGGGAAGCCCCAAGCTGGCTGCTTGCTTCCCTGAGCTGGAGTGCATCTGACAGTCTGAGAGGCAAGGAGAAGGGGCTGCTCTCCTTCTCGGCTGGCCTGGCGTGAGACCAAGGGACAGGCTGTCTGTGTGAGACTGGGATGTGCCACAGCACTGCCTCAGTTAAGGGACTTGGGGGAGCAAGGAGGACCTCTTGGGAGACCTTCAGAACAACCCTCAATTGTTCCTTCCCTCTGTGCTTAGCCACACCCAGCTGCAGATGCAGGCAGCAGGCACCAGTCAGGGCCGGGTGTGGCCCCACTGGGCTCCTCCTCAGCTTCCCGGCTTTGAGTGAGTCATGCCCCTCCTGGGCCTCACTTTCCTCATCTGTAAAATGAGGATCCTACTAAGACACACCTGTAGGGTTCAGGGAACGTCTAAAAGAAGAAACAGGAGAATAGCTAACACGGACCTAGTATCTCAGCTTCACAGGCTCTGATCCAAACACTTTACTTGTGTGCTTTATTCACTGTTCATCATAATCCTTTGGAGTAGACACAGAGAGGTTAAGCGACTTGCCCAAGGAAACACAGCCGGTCAGAGGCAGAGCCAGTTCAACCCTGAGCATCTGGCTCCAGACTCTACTCTTAACGCCTGCTAGTTGGAGAGCGTTTCCAGCACAGGCTAGATAGCTTGATCAGTATTAATTTCCCTGCCCTTCCCCTCACTGAGGCCAAGGCTGGGCAACTCTGGGAGAGGCTATGGTCTCCGCTGCTCCAGGAGAGAGAAGCAGAGATGCTTCTGGGCAGCTGCCTCACACACTGGGCTTCACTGGTACCAAAAAAAATGCCAGCAGCAGCCGGGCACGGTGGCTCACACCTATAATCCCAGCACTTTGGGAGGCTGAAGTGGGTGGATCACGAGGTCAGGAGTTCGAAAACAGCAGGGCCAATATGGTGAAACCCCGTCTCTACTACAAATACAAAAATTGGCCGGGCATGGTGGTGTGCACCTGTAGACCCAGCTACTCAAGAGGCTGAGGCAGAAGAATTGTCTGAACCCAGGAGGCAGAGGTTGCAGTGAGCCGAGATCATGTCACTGTACTCCAGCCCGGGCGACAGGGCAAGACTCCGTCTCAAAAAAGGAAAAAAAAAAAAAGAAGAAGAAGAAGAAAAAAAAAAAAAGAAAAAAAAAATGCTGGCAGCAACCCGAAGTTCCCCTGCTGCCCAGGTCTTTTCTGGACTTACCTGCACGGATTCCCACCACCTCTCTCTCTTCCCAAAAGTCCTTAAACAGAGTTTGAAGCCCCATAACCTGGGGGAAACATTTCTTCAAGCACATCAGGATGCAGAAACTTCATTCCCTGATCACTCCGTATCACCCGGGGGCACAGGGGTCGGGGGGCGTCTTCTAGACCTGGACCCTCCTCAGCCACATCACCAGCCAGGAGCTGGCTTAGGACACCCAGGCCTGCACTCTGAACCCAGCATCCTGAAGGCTCACCTCTGAGTCTGGCCCACAGGTTTCATTCAGTCCAGGTAGAGTGGCAGGAGGTCCAGCCACTAGCTAGCAATAGGATGCTTAGAAGACAAAAGCCTTATCCTCAGTGCAACCCTGGCTCCCAGAGGAAATGGCAAGATGGGGCAGGAATGCTTGCAATTAATTAGATTAAAACCCAAAAGCAGGAATTTTCTTTTAACCGTCTGGCACGTGTCACCATGAGGGAGGGGACAAATGCCTCTGTGGAGGGAAATAGGGTTTGTAGCCACACAAGGCTCTGGCTTGGTGACTAGGCCCTTCCCGTAGGGACAAAAAGGCTTTGTGTGAGGCCCCAGTCCCATGGCTCTAAGGAAACCCAAGGCCAATCAGCACAGGTGACATCCCTGGCTGATGGCCCTTTTCTTTCCTAAATGTCAATCTCCATTGCCCCGGGTCAGATTTTCTTGTTCCTGTCTCTACCTTCTAACTTCCCCTCCTCCTCCAGCCCATTTTATTTATTTATTTATTTGTTTGTTTGTTTATTTATTTATTTATTCTTTTATTTGGAGACAGAGTCTCGCTCTGTTGCCCAGGCTGGAGTGAAGTGGCACGATCTCAACTCACTGCAACCTCTGACTCCCAGGTTCAAGCAATTCTCCTGCCTCAGCCCCTCTAGTAGCTGGGATTGCAGGCACATGCCACCATGCCCAGCTAATTTTTGTATTTTTAGTAGAGACAGGGTTTCAAAATGTTGGCCAGGCTGGTCTCCAACTCCTGACCTCAGGTGATCCACCCGCCTTGGCCTCCCAAAGTGCTGGGATTACAGGCATGAGCCACCACGTCCGCCCCAACCCATCTTTCTATGAGTCTGCTGTTCTTTCTTTCTCCTCTTCTCCGTGCAGGGCTTTCTCTGTTTGCCCCTCCCTGCCCCTGCCTGACCCCTGCCCTGCCCTTCTGTGCCTGCCTCTGTGCACCAAGAGGCAGACCTCCCAGGTGCATCTCCAGGGCTCCCTGACCCCAGCTTCAGTTGACCCAGGGAGTACTGGTGGGTTGGAGGCCGGAGAAGAAAGTATCACCAGACCTGACCCCCTCTCCTTCGCTTGGGGCCCCTCAGGCACTGGCCAATCCCCTCTCCCCGAAGCTGCAGCTCCTATCCAGTGGCCCTGCCATCACCCGCTGGGTTCTGGAAGCGGCTCCCTCACCTTGGGCTTTGGGTTTGCTGGGGAAGGGGCCTTGGCTCCTCACAGTCACATCTCCCTGGGTGCCTTCTGTTCCCCTCACCCTGCCCATATCTCTATAAAAGACCCCTTCGGCCGGGCACGGTGGCTCAAGCCTGTAATCCCAGCATGTTGGGAGGCCGAGACGGGTGGATCACGAGGTCAGGAGATCAAGACTATCCTGGCTAACACGGTGAAACCCCATCTCTACTAAAAAATACAAAAATCTAGCCGGGCGAGGTGGCGGGCGCCTGTAGTCCCAGCTACTCGGGAGGCTGAGGCAGGAGAATGGCGTAAACCTGGGAGGCGGAGCTTGCAGTGAGCTGAGATCCAGCCACTGCACTCCAGCCTGGGCGACAGAGCGAGACTCCGCCTCAAAAAAAAAAAAAAAAAAAAAAAAAAAAGACCCCTTCATTAACTCTCTTCAGTTACACCTGACCGCGTGCCCAGTGTTTCCCCAGAGACCCTAACCGATGCCCCCCGCATCTCCGTCTCCTCGGTATGCCTGCCCCACCGGCACCTGCTTCTCGACCCCATCTCCACCCCCTCTGTCTTTCTGCCTCATTCTTTCCTGCTCCATCTTCCTAATTCCATTCCCCTCCATTTTGGTCTCATTTGTTTGTCTCATTTTCTGGGTTCCCTCTTCTCTTGTTTCTTCTCTTTCTCTTCCCATCCTGACTACATAAAATCCCTCATTTCAGAGACAGGATCCACCATTCTCCCAAGAAAGCACAGAGGAGCGCTGGCCAAGAGGATCTGAGGGCCCCTGAAGAAAGTGCCCACCCGAACTAGTCCCTCAACCTCCCATGCCTGCTACCTGAATTCCACCTTTAAGTCTCTCCATGAGAGTCAGAGCATTGTCAGGGAGGAGAATAAACACCCGGGGTTAGGAAGTGAGTCTGCCCTGCCCCTAAACCCCAAGCTTCGTCATCAGCACCCCCCATCCATGCCTCACAAACGTCTCAGACTCCACAAGCCCCAAACAGGATCTTATCTTCCCCTCCCTCTCCTCCTCTCTGCCAGCCCCCATTCCTCCGTAGGAGCTACACCTGATCCTTCTTCCTGCAGCTCCCATCTCAAAACTGGTGGCGTGGCTTGGGAATTCAGTGTCTAAAGTAAATCTCCAATACGTATATTCGTCTCCAGCTCCCACCCCCAAGTCCAAGCCCCTCTCCCCTACAACCTGGATAATGTGACAAACCTTCTAACTGGCCTGTCAGCTGCACTCCTGGCTCCTTACCCCACATTCTCCAACCAATCATCAGAGTGATCTTTTTAAAGCGTAAATCAAATCACGTCATGTTCCTGCCTAGAACTCTGCACAAACCTTCTACCACTTACACTAAAAGCCAAACCCGGGCCCCCGTCCACAGTCCCCAAGGAGCCATCTGCTCGCCTCTCCCTCTGTCAACCTGGTCCACACAGTGTCCCCACCCACAGGGTCAGATCTGCCCAGACCTGTGGGCTCCTAGATGCAAAGAGTGGTGCTCTAGACCCTTCTGATGCCCCCACTCAGTGCCTGCTGCTGATGGCAACATGCTGTCCTTGAGAAGGGGAAAGGCTGCACGGCAAGACATGGCTGCCAGCCCCACATTGCCTGTGGAAGCAGCAGCTCCTCCAGGAATCCTCCTCTATCTGCCCAGTTCTCAGTGCTTCCTATCTAAGCTCCTACCCAAGGCTGGTCTATCCACCATGTCAACATAAGCAATACCTGCCCAAGTTTGTTCTTTGTTGTTTTTTTAAATCTAAATCTGTGCTCATCTATGAGCTAAGTACGTGTCTAAGTCTCATACATAAGGTTGGACCAAAGTCTCCTGAGTGCAGAGGTAAGGTCTTGGATATAGGTGAGCCTCTGAGTACTGCAGACCTGCCCTGCTTCCCGCTGTCCCTCCTCCACTTACCCCTCCCACTGCGGGCACCTCTGATTAGCCTTTGCCTGTCCCTGAGCCTCCTCTCTGTAGCCCCCACCTTCAGATACAGGTGAGATCAGGGAAAATGAGCATCAGCGGCTCCTTGACAAGGAAAGAATAGAAAGGTACCAGGAACTGGCTCCCCATGACCCAAGGGTAGATGGGGGCTCATAGCCAGTGTCAGCAGGCCACAGATTTTCTCTTAAAGGGACAGCCATGAGCTCTTGTATGGAAAAAACAAACTCCTGCCCATTTCTGGGCCCCAGAGCCTGGGAAAGGCTAACTTTGGAATCTATCCTGGAGGGAGACGTTTGGATTTGCACAGTTCTGTTTCCATCTTCAGACCCTGTCACCTGCTGGCTCTGTAACTTGGTCAGCGGGATAATGACAATCACTGATATTTCTTATGTACCTGGGGTGGGCACAGTGCCCAGTGCTGAAGGTATATTCACTCATTTAATTGACACAAAAAGCATAGGAGGCAGGCGCTATCATAACCCCATTTTACAGATGAGGAAACGGAGGCACAGAGATTAAGTGATCCATCCAATTTCACAGACTTAGTAAGTGGGAGAACCGAGGGCAGTACAGCTCATAGCCCCGTCCTCACCCTCATCTCACTAGTCAAGGGACCGTGTGGCCCAAGGCAGGGTGGGCTTTGCGGGGTGCAGCCTGTGTAGGCACAAGGGGCTTGGTTTACTCTTCTGCCGTTGACATCCTGAAATTCTCAATCATTTTTTAACAAGAGACCCCACGTGTTTATTATGGCCAGGGTTCTGCTAATTACACAGTCAGTCGTGCCTCCAGATGTCAAAGTGACTTTGCAGAGTGATGGTGAGTGCAGGGGCCAGCAAAGTGTGCCCTGCTTCCAGCAGTGTGGCTGGGCCCATCATAGCTGTGACTCAAGGGAACCGAGATCCCACACGCACAGCTCCCCCATGAGGCAGACAGTCTGCCTGACTGTGACGCCAATCACCCAGCATCACAGTAAAGCTCCGACCCAGGCAGGCCGACAGACCCACACATGGGTGAGCATACACCCACAGCGTTCACATCATCACTGAACGCTTTGCATTTTGTCACTCAACTCCCCTAGCCCAATGTCAGATGAGTGTCTGTAATCACCACCCCTGGCAGTGGCATGGCACCTCTCCTCATGACCTGCCCAGCAGCTCAAAGGATAGGAGATGAAACTGAGGCCCAGAAAAGCATAAACTTGCTCAAGGTCACACAATCAGAAAAAAAAAAAAAAAAATGGGTAGCTGGCCAGGCTCGGTGGCTCACGCCTGTAATGCTAACATTTTGAGAGGCTGAGGGGAGAGGATTGCTTGAGCCCAGGAGATAAGGCTGCAGTGAGGCCTGGGTGACAGAGCAAGACGCTGTCTCATAAAAAAAGAAAAGAAAAGAGAGAGAAGAGGAGAGAAGAGGAGAGGAGAGGAGGAAAAGAAAAGAAGAGAAAAAAAGAAAAGAAAAGAGTGGATAAGCTGAGTCTTGGCCAGGCGTGGTGGCTCATGCCTGTAATCCCAGCACTTTGGGAGGCCGAGGCAGGGGATCACGAGGTCAAGAGATCGAGACCATCCCGGCCAAAATAGTGAAACCCCGTCTCCACTGAAAATACAAAAATTAGCTGAGCATGGTGGCACACGCCTGTAGTCCAAGCTACTCAGGAGGCTGAGGCAGGAGAATTGCTTGAATCCAGGAGGCTGAGGTTGCAGTGAGCTGAGATTGCTCCACTGCACTCCAGCCTGGTGACAGAGCGAGATTCTATATAAAAAATAAAAAAAACTAAAAAAAAAAAGAGCGGAAAAGCTGAGTCTCAAATCCACAGCTCCTGCTTCCAGTCACACCTCTTTCCATCTCACACCCCTACAAGTCTGCCTCTTTTGGTCCAAACTCACCCTTTGATCTGCATCTTTAGTTCCTGCTCATAAAGGCAGACACAGGTGATGTGGCCCGGCTGCCCTCAGAATTTCCACCAAGTCTTCAGCCCCCTAAGGTGCTGAGTCAACGCCGGGCTCTTTTTCTCTCTTATTATGAGTGTGCGACAGCGGAGGCGCGAGCGAGAGAGGAGGAGGTGCTGAGCAGAGGACACCAGCCATCACTTACCTATCTATATATCTGCCTGCCTGGCAACCTGCCTGTCTACCTTTGCTTCCGTCTTCTATTTATTTATCTGTCAATCTTTCTTTCTTTCTTTTCATCCATCACTTGTCTCTCTGTGTCAGAGCTGCCCATGCCTTCACTCTGTCGCCAACCTTGCAGTGGGAATCCAAAGGCATTCACCCTCAGCAACCTCGTCCTCCAACACCCCAGCTCTTTTCTTCCTGCTCCCGGCTGGGAAAACCCCACCAGCGTCTGGAAACTCATGCCTACTCCTGCAGGCTGGCCAAAGGAAGGCTTCCAAGAATCGACCTCAGAGTAAAATTGTTACTATCATCAATAGCAAATAAATAAAACAGCTAATAATAAAATTAATATCAATAGCAACGATAATTGGGCACCACACCCATGCAGGCTCTGCGCTCCTCCCCTTTACTCACTCGGCACTTATTTTCTGAGCGCCTGTCACATGCTAAGCTCTGTGTTGGACCCTTGATGTCAGGAAGTCAAAAGGCCACCATGGTCCCTGAGGAAATGTTTCCACTCTGGGCCGCACATACAAACGGGATCATCTCCCATCCTCGAAACGATCCCTCGGAGAAGCCAGGTGACTCCCCCGGGGTCACACAGACAGTGAGGGGGCACAGCTGCGTCAGATGCCAGCCGGGTGCTTCCCAAGCTGGTCTGTCTCCTTCCCGCATCACTGATGAATGCCTTGGCCTGGAGAGGCCCCTGCAGTGCCTGGGAGCATGACAGGGAGGGAGGGACAGGGGTGGGGTGCACGCCCGAGCTACTGGCGGATCAGCATCCGACTCTCCAGGGCCACCCGCTCCATCAGCTATTAATCCCTCCACTCAGCCATGTAATTCTATAGTGTCATGTCGCCCAAGCGCTGTGATGGGCATGCGATTACCACAAACAACATGCTCAGGAGAGAGGGAGGGAGGAGGGGACAGGGGGACGCGCACCTCCAGGCATCTCTCCTAGAGCCAGCATCACACTGAGCTCTGGGCCTGGGTGGGACAGTTTCAGGGTGAGGGCAGGGAGACACTGAACCCTCACCCCATCTTGGTGCAGGACTGGGACAACCCCCCCCTCCGAAAAAGCATGGGAAATCTGTGCTGAAACATGCTCTGAAAAGGAGTCAATTTGGTGTAGAGCACGGATGGGCAAACTTTTGGTAAAGAGCTAGGCAGGAAATACTTTGGGCTTTGCAGCTCTTCTACTCGGCCACTGTAGCCACAGACAATATGTTAACAAATGAGCATAGCCCTGGCCCAATGATTCTTTACAAAAACACGCCCTGCAGGATGCAGTCCGCTGACTCTGGGGCTAGATTCTACGCCAACACCACCACCACCAATAATAATAATAATTAATAATAATAATGAGAGCTAATGTTTACTGAGTCCTTACTACACACCAGGTCAGTCTTCATAATAACCTCATGAAGCTCAGACTACTTTTCTCCCACATTTACATTTGGGGAAACTGAGGCACAGAGCTGTTAAGTAACTAAGTGGTCCAAGGTATCTTAGTCAGTAAGTGGCAGAGCCAGTCAGGAAGTTCTACTTGGTATCCATCCATTCAGTTGTTCAGACTGAAAAGCTTAGCATCATCTTTGACCCTGTTCTTCTCACCCCTCTACTTCCAACCCATCAGCAAATTCTATTGGATCCACCTTCAAAATACATCCACAAATCTGATGGCTACTCACCTGCTCCCCCACAGTCATCTTGGTCTATGCCCTCATCATTTCTCACCTGGTTACTGCAACACCCTCCTCTCTTGACTCCCCGAAGTGGGTTCTCCACACAGCAGCCTGAGGCACCTTTTACAAAGGTAGGTCGGATCCTGTCAATCCTTGGCTCAACACTCTGCAGCACTTCCCCATCTCACTGAGAGCAAAAGCTGAGTCCAGCCTGGGTCACATGGCAAAACCCCATCTCTACAGAAAAATACAAAAATTAGCCTGGCTCTGTGGTGCATGCCTGTAGTCCCAGCTACTCAGGAGGTCAAGACAGGAGGATCCACTGAGCCTAGGAGGTCCAGGCTGCAGTGAACTGTGATCACGACACTGCACTCCAGCCTGGGTGACAGAGCAAGACCCTGCCTCAAAAAAAAAAAACAAAGGACCAGGCATAGTGACTCATGCCTGTAACCCTAGCACTTCAGGACGCCGAGGTGGGAAGATTGCTTGAGGTCAGGCATTCGAGACTAGCCTGGGCAACATGGCAAAATCCCGTCTTTACTAAAAATACAAACATTAGCCTGGTGCAGTGGTGCATGCCTGTAGCCCCAGCTACTCAGAAGGCTGAGATGGGCAGAATGACTGAGCCTAGGAGGTTCAGGCTTCATTGAGCCATGATTGGGCCACTGTTGTCTAGCCTGGGTAACAGATCAAGACCCTGTTTCAAAAAAAAAAAAAAAAAAGAAAGAAAGAAAAGAAAGTAAAGAAAAAACTGAGTCCTTCCCATGGTTGAATTAGAAGTAGCATCTGCCCCCATCCCTCCCACCTCTGTGACCTCCTTTCCTATGTCTCCCCCTCCTTCCCTCCACTCCAACCACTATGGCCTCCTTGCTGTTCCTGGAACACACCAGCACCTCCCTGCCCCAGGGCCTTTGTATCCTCTCCTTGACATGCTCCTCCCCAGACACCCACATGGCCACCTCCCTCACCACCCTCTTTAATTCTGCAACTTGTCCCCCTTCCCTCATCCCTGCTCCCCCTTACCCTGCTGTATGTTTCTTTTATATCACATATTACCTCTACCACAGCATATAATACAGCTATTTATTTTGCTTTTGCTTAGTTGCCCATCTTTCCCCACTAGAATGTATCCTCGCAAGGGCAAGGCATCTCCTGCTCTATCATTCATACCTCTCTGCCGGCAGTGCTGGTCCACGCACTAAAGGAGCTCAAGGGTGTTTACTGAATGAATGCATGAATCCCACCCAAGCCTTATTCAGCCAGTGCCTGCTGTTTCCTAGAGCACTAAGTAGAGATAGAGACCTGAAAGGCCCACATGTCCAGGCTATGATGTATTTGCAAAGAATGTCCCCCACTAAACTATAGATGCCAGCACTGGAATAGGAGTGTCCACATCAGCTGGATCTAGATAAGCTTGAAATAAGAGCAAGTTGCTTGTGTCTTTTTATTTGAGCACACAGTCAGGCCAGTCCTCAAGAAATGGGCCATTGGCCTCCATGGGACCCCTCACTCTTCTCCTAGAACAAACAAATCAAGAAGAGACTCCTAGCTCCCTTGGAACCAAATGAGGCCAAGGAAATCCAAGTGACATATGGGGACTGGCCCAAAGGGACTCTCTTTAAGGCTGTCTGGCCAATGAGGAGGGCAGGTGGTGAAGGTTGGTTAGAGCCAAGCTGGCCAGCTGTACCTGCCTGCTGGGACCAGATGGTAAGTCGGGAAAAAGAATGTGATTCCCTGAACAGGCACAAGGTTGGTCTAAGGATGATGTGAATCCCAGCATCAGGCACTTTTGGAACTGCAAGCTCATTCCCCCACTTTATTCTCATCCCCTAGACACAGCTCTGGCCATCGCCCTCTGATCCAGGTGCTGTTAATGTCCCATTGGCTTGCCTTGGACAAACCACCTCAATTTCAACTTCTTTAATCTTCCCAACTCTAAAGTGTTATTGAGGGCCCCATCCAGCAAGGACAATCTGTGGTTCTGGGATTCCATATCTAATCCCTCTCCAACAACCTGGAGTGGATTTTAACTCAAGCTGGAAAAAAAGGGGGAGGGGGGAGAAAGTTCCCTATAACCTGCCTGGCAATAGAGGCAGGGAACTGATTTTGAACTGCAGTTCTATCCCTTGTTAATTGCACAAGTTTGCCCTCTTGGCTTCAGTTTCCACATCTGCAAAACGGGGATAATAATTCCCTCATCATAAAGCTGTCAGAATTAAGTGGCAGGGTATGTGTCAATTGCTGAGAGCAACTTGTAGGTGGGGAGCTATTATCAATACAGAGATAGCGGGACTATTATTATTATTATTATTATTATTATTATTATTATTTTACCAGGCTGGTCTCAAACTCCTGGCCTCAAGCAATCCTCCCATCTTGGCCTCCCAAAGCACTGGGATTACAGGTGTGAGCCACCATGCCACGCCATAGAGGGACTCCCAATACAAGATGTCAGTGACTCTGAGGCCTAAAAGGAAGTGAGCATGACATTGCACTTACCCTCGTAGTTCTAAAAAGAGACCCATTCCACTGCAAGGGAAAACAAGATGTAATTTCATCTGGAAGCTGAAAAAGACAGCCAGGTAGAGGAAGGCAATGTGTCAGCAATGCTTTGGACTGTGGCATCCTAGTCAGCTGGAACTACATTTCCCAGAATTCCCTTCTCTGTGTAGTTCCAGAAATGGCCCCTGAGGGTGTTGGGTCAGGCCAAATTCATTGCCACGAATGCATTAAACAGAGATTCTGGATCCAGTGTGTTGGCTCAAGCAGCTGAGACTGGCCCTAACTATTTGCTTGGTTGATTGACTAAAACCTGGATGCAGAGGTGGCTTACACTAAGTGAAGTTCTAATGCCAGCATCTCCTTGATAGGTTGTAAAGGAAGGTATCCAAAGGCTTGGGGGTGTTGGAATGCTGAAGTGGATTTATCATGCAAGACCTGTGCGCCCATTCCCCGACAGGTGCACGTTGCCATGCAAGCTGTTCTGCCACATGGGCTGTACGACCAGCAGACAAAGTCTGTCGCTGAGAGGGATGCTGTATGGAGACTTTGGCAGGCCCCTAATGGGTGACTCACAGCACAGGCCCTTATTATTTGGGGGGAAAGTATGACAGTCTCTGAAAATAATTATTCTCCTTCTGAGAAACAGCTTCTGGATGGCTACTGGGCATTAATAGAGATTGAAAGCTTGACTATGAGCCACAAGTTGTGATGTCTTCTGAACTGCCTGTCACGCACTGGATTTTGTCTAACCAACCAAACTATAAAATCAGGCACACATGACAGCAATTTTATCATAAAATAGAAGTGGTATATACAATATCAGTTCGAACAGGCCATGAAGACGCAAGTTGGTTGTATGAGCAAACACTCCATATGCCCTGTCTACTCTTCAGACTGCATCCTTCCTCTCCTTCAACCCACACCAATAACCCATGTGGAATGCCGTGAGATAAGTGGACTGTGAAAGGTCACAGCTGATTCTGGCTGACACATATTTCTGCACAATGTGCTGGTGCTACCCAGAAGGGCAACTGCAACAGGACAGCCTGCACTTTGGGACAGTGGTGACGGACAATCCTCCAGGGGCATAACTGAGCAGTGAACCTGATTGTTTATTTAGCCTGTGGGGAGAGACGGCCACAGCCTGTGGATTCATAAGCTGTGGCTCGTGGTCTGGCTGAATAGTCAGGCCCTTGGGCCATAATTGGAAATAATAATAATTACAAAATAATTACAAAATAATAATTATTACAAAATAATTTTCTATAATTGGAAAATTGGTGAAAGAGGTCTTGAGAAGTATACAGCTAGAACTTTCTAAATTGGTAGACAGGGTGACAGTATGTGTGTCCCATGTAAATATTCACAGAAGAGTGACCTCAGTATAGGAGGATCTTAGTAATTGAGTGGACAAGCTGATCCATTTAGTTCCCAAGACCCAGCCCTCATCATTACCCAAAGGACTCATGATCAAAATGGCCATAAAGAAGGGGATGGAAACTATGCAGGGACTCAGCAACTTGGACTTTCACTCTTCCAGGCTGACCATGCTACAGTCACTGCCAATGCCCAAGTACCAACAGCAGAGCCCAACACTGAACTCCCAATGTGGCCCTAGAGTACAGCCCCATGCTTCATTCTCATTCACTTACCTAGATCCTTGCCCAGACATGGATCTACCTTCCCTGACCACAGGGCCTCTGCCAAAACCAGCATCTGGGGCCTTGCAGAATGCCTCGTTCACCACCAGCATGCCACACAGCTTTGCTTCTGACTCAGGAAATCTTCAGAGCAAAGGATGGGCACCAGGGGGCCCACATTCAGGTCATCCACTAGTCTTACCATGTTCCTCATCATTCTGAAGCAGCTGGCCTGGTAGAATCATGGAATGGCCCTTTGAAGACTCAATTAAGGCACCAGCCTTGTGGCAACACCTTGCAGTGCTGGGGAAATACCCTCCAAGATGCAGTCTATGCTCTTAAACCAGCAACCAAGGTATGGTGCTATTCATCCCACAACCAAAATCGCCAGGTCTGGGACTTGAGGGGTGGAAATAGGAGTGTCTCTTCTCACCATTATCCTATGTAATCCACTAGTTAAATGTTTGCTTCCTGTCCCCATGTTAGTCCAGAGGTCTCAGTTCCCAAAGGAGGAATGCCTTCACCAGGGGACATAACACTGCTCCCATTAAACTGGAGTTAGGAGTGCTATCTGAAAACTTTGGGATCCCCATGCCAGAGAATCAATGGGTATAGAAAGGGGTCTCTATACCAGCTGGAGTAATTAATCCTGAATATCAAGGAGAAATACAGATTATTACTATACAATGGGAATAAGTAAGAAGATGCCCTGAATGGAAGATATCCCAATGGTCACCTGTTAGTATATGCATGCCCTGTGATAACATCAATGAAAACTATAACCACTCATAAGACGCAGGACAGCTAACAGCCTAGATTCTTAAATAGGGAAGGTTTGAGTCACCCTATCATGCAAGAACCCATAATAGGCCAAGGTTATTGCTGAGAGAAAATGGGATAAGAAATGGGCAGCAGAAGAAGGAAATTATAAATGCCAACTACAACCACATGACCAGTTGAAGAAGAGGGCAGTAATAGACAGTGAGTATTTCTTCCTTATTCTGATATGACAATTTTGTGCATATGTTAATTACTTCTTCTCCTTTCTCATTCCCCTATCATCTAACATAGAATTTGTTAACAGTAGCTAACCTTATCATTCAGAATTTAAATAAGAGGTCTAAAAAGGAATTTGACTCAGCTAGGAAAGGAATGAACCTCACCCAAAGAGGAGGGACAAAAGGGACTTTGTGTCATCTTTTGAAAAGAAGGTAAGTGTGGCGTGTTTTCAGTTTTACAAGGGACAGTTGCATTATGTTAGGAGGAAGCATGCTTTTGCATGCTTAATTTGGAAGTTAAATCTGGTAAAAAGAAGCGTGTGGGTGTGCCAGGTTGACAGGGGGTAGCCTACGGTGGTTTTGTACAGGGTCAGCTTAACTAAGCTGGAAATACATGTCTTAGAATACCTTTAAATTTATGCTTCTGAGTTAGGTTGGCAGCAGAGAAATTTGCTTGGAATTTGGAAGGCAAAGTGAAGTGAAGCAGCAGCCATGTTTGCATTCAGAAGTCAGGGGGGATCAGACACGGTTGTAATTCTCGCACATGGTTGCCGATCTCCTGGCTCACCTTGTCGGGGTGGGGCAGCAGCTGGGCCCACAGCAACCCCAGTTCCTGCCACATCTCAGCCAGCATCTCTGGGTCCTGGGCTGGGTGCCATGCAGCTCCATGGTGAAGCATGCTGGCTTCTTCTGCAGGTCACCTGCACCATGGGAGTTGCAAGCTGGCGGGTGGTGAGAGACACACACAAGTTCCAGCTCATCACTGTGAGTTCTAGCTTGTTCTTTGCAGGAGTCATTGTTTTCCCCACTTCACAAGCATCCTTTTCTTTTTCCCAGCTGCCTGCTGGCTGATTTCAGGATCAACACCAGATGCACAAGCAACAACCTTACACACGCTGTTTCACTCGTTCCCATGGTTGCAGGAGACCAAATCCCTGAAACAAATTCTTTATTCTTTATCATTCCTATTAGTTCTGCTTTCAGGACCAAACCTACTTGATATGGTGTCTTAGGTCAGCTTTTCTACAAGAGGAGCCTGAGATGGGAATTCCCATGTAAGCGACCGATTGAAGCAGCACTCTCAGGAAACTTAGGACTGAGTCAAATACGATGGGCGCAGGGGAAGAAGCAAAATAAAGAGGTGGGGCCTCTGAGGTCTAGCCTCATCCTAATCCCACAGGAGCTCTGCAGCATGGCGTCAAAGACTTGTCCCACCTTGAGTGAAGGGCATCAGCAGCGTAAACCCTGGATCAATCAGCTACTACTTCCTGGGGCTACCCTGTAAGGAGGGTGTACTCTTCCAAATATTTCCTGGTGAAATGACATCTGGGGGCCGAGGGCAATTCTCAGGAGAAGGGGACACCTGTGAGCTGTTAGCTGCCAACATGCCCAGCAGCTGGGGGATGGGTGCATTGGCCTGGTAAAGGGGATCTGGAAGCATCATCAATAGCATCTACTACACAGTCATGTTAGAAGACCTGGGTTCTGATCCCAGCTCCACCACGTAACGGCCTCAAGCAAGTTTCCTGAATTCCCTAAACTTCAGGTATCTCATCTGTAACATCAGAGCTACAACAGTGCATAACATATGTAAATGGTCTTGGAACAGGGCTGAGCACATTGCAAACATTTGATGAATTAAAAGTATTCAAATTCATCTAATTCATTACTATTAATTAAATTATTAAGAGTAAATATTAATAATAACAATAGCTTTAAAAGTATGAGTCAGAGATCTGGGTTCTGGTCCTGGATTTACAACTTACTGGCTGAAGTTTCCTCAGCTATAAAATGGAAATAACTGGGTGATAATGCCTGTGTTCTCTACCCTGGAAGGAATGTCAGGGTCTTTGATTGGCAGAACAATGGCCTCCCAAAGACATCCACATTCTACTTCCTAGAGCCTGTAACTATGTTACCTAGCATGGTAAAAGGGACTTTGCAGACCTTGAAATGAGGAGTGCCTTGGATTTTCTGATTGGGCCCAATGTAATTACTAGAGGCCTTATAAGAAGGAGGCAGGAGGCTCCGAGTCAGTAGTAGATGATGTGATGATGAAAGTGGTAGACTGGAGTGATGAGAGGAAGGGGTTAAAAGCTAAAGACTGCAGATGCTTCTGGGAGTTGGAAATGGCAAGGAAACAAATTCTCCCTCAGAGCCTTCAGAAGGAACCAGCCCTGCCAACACCTTGACTTTAGTTCAGTGAAACTGCTCTCAGGCCTCTGACCTCCAGATCGTAGGAGAGTGAACGTGTGTTGTTTTAAGCAGCAGTAGGAACCGAATACAAGGTTTGGTGAGATGGTGTCTGTGAGTGGTGAACACTGGGACCCGTTCACCACTGTAGCCATGGCCCCAGGGCCCCAGGGTCAGGTCCTGAGAACTAAGACAACAGGCTGGCAAGATCTTAGGAGATTTTATTGGCATGTGCTATCTCAAGGGAGTTGGGTAATGCCCAAACCAAGCTTGAATCAGAAAGAGAGATTTTCATAAAGATTGTCTAAGCTCCAAAATTATAGAAATTTTCTAAGTTCCTTCCCCACCATTTCCATCTCCCTCTCAGCATACTACTGAAACCACCCACACCCGTGTAACAGATTCGGCAGGCAGAAAGAGGGGACACATCAACCTTTTTCCCGAGATATCTCCCTACATTACTTAATATTTCAAATCATCCAAAACAGACTCTTCCATGCCCTGGATCAAACCATGGAGGTCCTGGTTCTATATTAAATATTCCCAAGTGATGGAGGGGACAGGGCAAATGGCAAGGAAATGGGTTTTGCCCACTCAAGCCTTTTCTTCTACAAGGCTGTGCCTGAGTACTTCCTTTGGAGGCATGCTTGATTATTAGAGGAAATGTAGCTTCATTGGCTCTAATAGAACCAAGAACAATCATGTTAGGCCAGGTGTAGTGGTTCACACCTGTAATCCCAGCACTTTGGAAGGTCGAGGCGGGTGGATCACTTAAGGTCAGGAGTTCAAGACCAGCCTGGCCAACATGGTAAGACCCTGTCTCTACCAAAAATACAAAAATTAGGCAGGCGTGGTGGCACACGCCTGTAATCCCAACTACTCGGGAGGCTGAGGCACGAGAATCGCTTGAACCCGTGATGCGGAGGTTGCAGCAAGCTGAGATCGTACCATGGCACTCTAGCCTAGGCAACAGAGCAAGACTCCACCTCAAAAAAGAAAGAAAAAAAAAAAAGAGTCATTCTATTGTCTGGTCAGGTCATACCTAAGATGTTGCCTAGCAAGGACTGGGAGAGGAAGAAAAGTCCGAATGTTACCTGTTTGCTTAAGGGTTACTGCTAATGTTAGATCTCATTCTGATTAAACAAGGATGCTGCACTCACACTGGTCTGGTGCTTAGTCTACATATTGCTCAGGTTTCCTCTATACTAAGGATACGTAACAAACAGTCCCAAGGTCTCAATGGCTCATACCACAAAATATGCATTTCATACTCACAGGTTTCTAGGTCAAATACAGTTCAGCTGATTTTGGCTGGATTAAATTGGGCCAGGCTGAACTCTAAGCCTTCAAAGGGACCAGGTGTGCTCCATGTGTCTTGATTCTAGGAAGCCTCAAGGCTCAGGCTCTCCTGTGGGGAATGGAGCATCAAGAATGCTGGTGGGAATTGCCATGGCTCTGAAGAGCTTGTCTTGGAACTAGCACACAATTACTTCCACCCACATTACATTGGCCAAAGCAAGTCCCATGGCCAAGTCCAAAGTCAGTGGGAAAGTACATACTATGCATGGCAAGAAGCCATGGCAAGGGAGACATGGAAAGAACTGAGGGAAAATAATATAATCTAACACAGTCCAGGGTCTCTGACGTATTCAATCTATCACCCATTCCCCTGTTCATCCTTCTAGACCAAAACTGTCCTAGAAATAAAAACTTGTTGGTACTGTCCTCCCCAGCACTGTAGGGTCCCAACCACATTTCTACAAGCAGGAGGCTGCTAACTGTGGAGACATCATTCCTGGATAGAAGAAAATCCAAAGGGAGTTCTCATTGAAAGAATTCTTAAACATTACCTCACCCTAACAATTCATTGTACAGATGGGAAAACTGAGACCCAGACATGTGGAAAGAGTAGTCCAATATCACAAAGACATTCAGCTTAAAGGCTGTAAAGCCAGCTTACCAAGGTTCTGTTTCTGGCGCCATCATTTATTCACTGTATAACCTTGGATAAATGACCACAATCTCTCTGTGTCTGTTTTCTCATTTATAAAAATGAGATAATCACAGTTCCTATATTACAGAGTTACTATGAGTATTGATGTTAAAGTGCTTAGAATAGTCACTGATATATAGTAGGTAACCACCAACGTTATAATAATTCCACAAATAGTTATTATTGAAATGGTTCTGGCTGGGCGTGGTGGCTCACACCTGTAATCCCAGCACTTTGGGAGGCCGAGGCAGGCGGATCACGAGGTCAGGAGATCGAGACCATCCTGGCTAACACGGTGAAACCCCATCTCCACTACAAACACAAAAAATTAGCCAGGCATGGTGGCAGGCACCTGTACTCCCAGCTACTAGGGAGGTTGAGGCAGGAGAAAGGTGTGAACCCAGGAGGCAGAGCTTGCAGTGAGCTGAGATTGTGCCACTGCACTCCAGCCTGAGCAACACAGCAAGACTCCATCTCAAAAAAAAAAAAAAAAAGAAGAAAGAAAAAAAAAGAAGAAAGAAAGAAACGATTCCACAGATACCACTCTGTCTTAGGTACAGAGGAAACAGTTCCTGGTCCAAAGAGCTCTCATTTCGTAGGCGAGACAGACAGAAATAAACAAATTCACCACCTGCCATGCTCTTCGGTAGAGGAGGGGGAAAGTGTGAGTCTAATTTTGCCCTAACTGGGGAGAACAAAGACCAGGAAGACTTCCCAAAGAAGATACAATCTGAAGTCAGTTTCAAATAGTGGGCAGAAGGTTTTCCAGATGGACAAGGGGTTGGAGGAGATTCCTGAAGGAGAAAGAACATGCAAAGGACCTGATGTATGGAAAGATGCCTGAGAGTGTGTTTGGAACATGCAGCCAACTCCAGCTGTGAGGTGGGGTGAGGGACCTTTTAGAGAATCACAGGAGAGGATGGCAGGGGTTGGACTGGGGAACTCAGGATGACAGGTGAAAAACTTGAATTCTTCCTACTGGCGGGTGATCTCAAACTTTCCCTCATAAGGAGAACTAAAGGCAGATAAAAGGAAATATTATCTATAGGGTCATAGACAATGGCATTTCTTTATATACTTTGAAGCCTCCAATTTATCTTAATTCCTATAAATTTGTGTTTTCTTCAATATTATAGTCGTGTTCATTTAGTCGTTCAACAAATATTTATTAAGTACCTCCTAGATGGCACTTAGAACACAAGTAAATAACACCAAGATTCTTGCCCTTGTGGCTTTTATTTTAGTGTGATAGGGAAAATGGTGGTGAAGATAGAATGACAATAAGTAATGATGACAGGTAGATAGATAGATAGATAGATAGATAGATAGATAGATAGATAGATAATTAGTTCATTTTCATACTGCTGTGAAGAAATACCCAGGACTGGATAATTTATAAAGAAAAAGAGGTTTAATGGACTCACAGTTCCACATGGCATGGGAAACAGAAGACAAAAAAGGAGCAAAGGCACATCTTACATGGTGGCAGGCAAGAGAGCGTGGGCAAGGGAACTGCCCTTTATTTTATTTTATTTTATTTCATTTATTTATTTATTTTTGAGATGGAATTCCTTTCTTGTTGGCCCAGGCTGGAGTGCAATGGTGCAATCCTGGCTCACTGCAACCTCTACCTCCCAGGTTCAAGCGATTCTTCTGCCTCAGCCTCCCGAGTAGCTGGGATTACAGGCATGCACCACCACGCCCAGCTAATTTTGTATTTTTAGTAGAGACAGGGTTTCTCCATGTTGGTCAGATTTGTCTCAAACGCCCAACCTCAGGTGATCAGCCCGCCTTGGCCTCCTAAAGTGCTGGGATTACAGGTGTGAGCCACCGTGCCTGGCCCAAAACTGCCCTTTATAAAACCACCAGATCTCGTGAGACTTATTCACTATCACAAGAAGAGCATGGGAAAGACCCGCTTCTATGATGCAATTGCCTCCCACAGGGTCCGTCCCATGACACATGGGGATTATGGGAGCTACAATTCAAGATAAGATTTGGGTGGGGACACAGCCAAACCATATCAGATAGATAACTATTTGGGTATGTCAAAAAGGTGATAAGTGCTTTGGCAAATAGGAAAATTAGAGCAGTATGAGGTAGGCTGTCATTAAATGAATTAATTAAATAATGAATGAATGAAGATGGATGGATGGATGGATGAATAAATGACTGGATGGGTAGAAGAAAAAAAGAAGGGAGGGACAGAAGAAGAAATGAAAGAAGGGAGGGAGGGAAGAAGGCAGGAAGGCAGGCAGAAAGGAAGGCAGAGAGGCAGGTAGGAAGCTGGTTAGAAGACGGGGAACCACTGAAAGGTTAAAGTGACGGAATGACAATAGTCCTATCTGACAATCCCCTGCCTGATACGAGGCTTCTATTATCGAGGCTTCCATTATCGAGGCTTCCATTATGTTCGGCACACTCAGGATCATGGGAAGGTGAGGCTGGCAAAGGAGGATTCCTAGATCCTACCTGGTCCCCAAGCAGGTCATCAGCTTGTTACCCACACTTCAAAGGCTGCTGCACTTCCAAATGCGCAGTTGATATAAATACCTTCTGGGTGCATAGCAGTTAATGAATAACTTGGTTAAATTGCTGCAGAGGGAGGAAGCTCAGAAACTGGAGGTGGGGACGGAAGGCTGGGGAATGCTGCCCTTATTAACGACTGAAATGCAATCTCTGAAAGGAAGGGAATGATACTTTGGGAAATGAGTTTATGATAATCATTCCTTCTGCTGGCAGAGCACCCTGATGGCTCCTCCCGGAGACACAGCCGCCTTGAAGCCAGTGGCAGGGGCTCAGATGGCCACTTCACCTCTCTGGGCCTCACCTTTCTCATCACTAAAGTGGGAAAGCAATTTTCCAGCCCTTCTCATAGGATCAAATAAATCAATAAGTGGGGAAACTTTGGAATCTGTTTTAGAAAGGGCAGTGGGGAGGGATTTTCTTTTTAATTAAAAATAAAACTAAATTTGTTCGATATTCCCCATCTTATTTTATTTTAATTACTTAATTTATTTAGAGACAAGATCCCACTCTGTTGCCCAAGCTGAAGTACAGTGGTGCATTTATAGCTCACTGCAGCCTCAGCCTCCCAAGCTCAAGTGATTCTCCCACCTCAGCCTCCCAGGTAGCAGGGACTATAGGCACGCGCCACCATGCCACGCCTTCCATTTGGTAAAGCACGTGGCAGCGCAGTGGTTAAGAATGGAATCACACATAGCTGGGTTCAAATCCTGACTCTGCTTCTTTCAAACTATGATTTGGCACAATTTGTTTTATCTCTCTGGGTCTCAGTTTTCTCATCTCTACAGTGGGGTCACCACAGCTTCCTCAGCGGGCTACTGGGAGAACTGAAAGAGACACTGCAGGTTGGTACCTGCACACCATAAGCACTTTCTGAAAGTCATTCTAATGACGTGTGGTCACAGCCCTGTGCCCTCCTGCTGAGAGCCCTTGGATCGAGAAGGAGGTTATCTATCCTGGCAGCAGGTGCAGGTGTGCAGGAAGGGGTCTGGAGAGCACAAAAGCTTGGAGTAGACACCTCAGCCCCACTCCCTGACACAACCTTGCTCTCCCCCAGATCATTTCTGGGCAAGACAGAGGAGCAGACAAAAGGCAGGAACAGGAAAGAAAGAGAGCGGTGGCTTTGATCCTGGAGGGGAGATGCAGCCGCTCCCTCTCAAAGCCAGAGGAGCCAGTGATGGAGCTAATGGGGAAGGCTCATCAGCTCGGGTCTCTCCTGACCAGAGAGAGTGCCCCAGGCTCAGAAATGACATTTCCTGAGTGCATCCAGACCCTCCGCTCCCTGCACACAAGCCCGTCACAGCGCATGATGTTTAAACACAGCACTGCAGGCCCCAGCTACGCACTCCCAGCCCGGAGCCCAGAGACCCATGACATTCCACGGCCGGTGAAACAGCTGGTTTGTGAAACTGGTGTTGGCACTGCTGCTTCACCTCTGGGCTGTTTTCTCCCGGGCTTCTGTCTGAGAACCTGCCCGCACATGGACGCCCCTCTCTGAGCTGAGCCTTGCTTCTGTTGTTGTTGTTGCTATTCTCACTGTTGTGTGTGTGTGTGTGTGTGTGTGTGTGTGTGTGTGTGTGTGTGTAAATGCAATTGGGATGCAAGGTTCAGGACACTGAGAGACAGAAACAAAGACAGGAAAGATTTGTTCTCCTTTCATTCCCTCCGCCAAACTCAAATACAACTATATTACCTGCGTGGCTCCTCCCCTCCACCTGGTATTCTAGGAATACTCTGAATAGTAATAATAAATGGTTTGCATTGACCTTGAGCCTGCTATGTGCTGGGCAGGGTTTCAAGTGCCTTGCCTACATCAACTCATTTAATCCTCGGAAAACCTGGTGGGTTCCAGGGCTCAGAGCTGGTCGGGGACTGGATCAAGTGCACGTTCCCAGTGTAGGGAGCTAGCTGGTCTGATCTTGTATATTGCCCTCCTTGGGGGAAGACATGATGGGGCCAGAATGACATTAAATTCCAGCTCCTTTAACTCACTGGAAACTCACCGTGACAAGCTTCACCACGTTCTCCAATGGATCCATATTTTTCGAACCCCAAGGTGATTTCTAAACAAGAACAAACTTTTACCAGGGAAGTTGCAAACCTCTGGGCTCTCATCCCCCGCTGCAGAGACATCATCCATCTTCCTGGAAGTGACACTCGTTGCTTCTACGCAACTTGGTTAAAAGCAGAGTCAATCATCGCAGGCTATGAATCTTTTCTGCTCCTCTAGAGAAGGAAAAAAATCATTGCATGTTAGTGTTTGGGGGTCTTAGGCCCATAATGCAGTTTCTGAGGTCTTGTAACAGGGGCCCAGCCCTTCGATGCTCCCAGCTGAGGCCTCTCAGAGTGGGATCTGGGAGTGGCGGATGGGTGGGAAAGAAGCTGAAGAGTGGGAGGTGGGGGACACAGGGAAGCCAGTCCGACACCATCGTGGGAGGCCACAGCACCAGGCTGGGTGTCAGGAGTCCACTGGCTCTTTGTGACCTTAGGCCCATCTGAGCCTCCTCTGAGTCTCGGGTTTTCCTCTTTGAAAAATGGCAGTAACATGTGATTGGTCCTGTCCTGCACAGCTCACAGGGCTGTTGAAAGGATCACGTGAGATGGAGTTATAGAAATAGCTGAAAGACCTTAACATCCCATTCACCTACAGAGGATAGTAATGGTGATAACGGTGATGCTGGTGGCCTGGCACTCTGATCGCTTCACAAGAGCCTGGAAGGGTTGGTTGTATCTTTGTGTTGTGTGACCCCAGACAACTTGCCAAACCTCCCTGGGCTTTGATGTTCTCTCCTGTCAAATAGGGATAGTGAAGGACACAGGCAGATAAGAGGTATGGAAGGACTCTAAACACTGTTGACAGGATCCTGCTCTTGCCAATATTCATTTGATGAGAAGAGCTCTTTTGACAATTACAGAAGGAGAGCCACACCCAGGACAGTAAACCTCCCAGGCCAGCAGAAATTGGCAAATTCAAATCTTCCCAATATTCATCTTCATAACAACAATAACAAAAGCCTTGACTTCTAAAGAGAGCAAGTTCAAGTATTTATTGTTTTTTGGCACCTACTAAATGCCCAGCCAAAGAGACAAAGAAGAACTAACAGATGTAAACTGTTTATGTGCCAAGCACAGTACCAAATGCTTTCTGATACAGTTTGGTTGCATCCCTGCCCAAATCTCATCTTGAATTGTGGCTCCCATAATCCCCATGTATCGTGGGAGAGACCTGGTGGGAGGTCACTGAATCGTGGGGGTGGGTCTCTCCTGTGCTGTTCTCATGATAGTGAATAAGTCTCATGAGATCTGATGATTTTATTAAGGGCAGTTCCCCTGCACAAGCTCTCTTGCCTGCTGCCATGTGAGATGTGCCTTTGCTCCTCCTTCACCTTCCACCATGATTGTGAGGCCTCACCAGCCATGTGGAACTGTGAGTCCATTAAACCTCTTTTTCTTTATAAGTTATCCAGTCTCAGGTATGTCCTTATAGTAGCATGAGAATGGACTAATACACTTTCCATGCCTTAACTCTTTTAATCATCACAGAAAAATAATGCATTCAATATTATTTTTACTGTTATCCCTGTTCTATAGAAATAATTTGATGTTTAGTAGAATACTGTCACTTGCCCAAAGTCACACAGCTAAGAATTGTCCACACCTGGTTTTGAACCTCTCTAACATACTCAAAGGTGAGGCTTTCAACCACCATGGGACACTGTCTCCAGACTTAACCCTCACACCAACCCTTTGGGATTGGAATTGCTACTACCCATTACCTAGATGAGAAAACCGAGGCTCAGAGCGAAGAAGGGGCTTGACCAAGGTCACATGTGGGTAAGTGGTGGGTTGAAGCCAGGTCTGTTTTTGGGAATTCACCTTTGGGTACCAAGACTCCACATAGAATGGCAGGCACAGGATTCACCAATAGGATGAGGTGCATGCAGGGAGGAGGGGGCAGAGTCTACCACTCAGAGTTCTAGAGGGAGGGCAGAGGCAGAGGGAAGTCACGGGCTCTCCTCTATCACCCTGGGCAGGCTGGGTGGCAGGCAGGGGAATTACGGCCATGGAGGGGGATCTGGCCAGGCACTTCAGCCCCAGCTGAAAGTCAGACCAGGAGCAACGAGAACAGATCAGCCTTGCCACTTTACAGCAAGGAAGAGCCTCCCAGAGTCAGGAGACTGAAAGCCACAAGGTGTGGCCATCCCATGCCCCAGGAAAGACTTGCAAGGCCATCCTGCCTAGATGCAGCCATCCATTCCTTCAAAAAGTATTTATGAAGCATCTGCTCTGTGCCAGACAGTATGCCAGGTGCTGGGTATGCAGCAATGAGCAAGTCCAAGTCTGTGCTCGCAGGAAGCTTGGAGTCTGTTGTTTGGAGACAGACAGCACACCAGATACATCAACTTTGCGGTGAGGCAGACAGTGATACGTGGAGGAGACAGTGATACAAGCAAGAGTGGGGGCTCTTCCTTGCTGTAAAGTGGCAAGGCTGATCTGTTCTCGTTGCTCCTGGTCTAACTTTCAGCTGGGGCTGAAGTGCCTGGCCGGATCCCCCTCCATGGCCGTAATTCCCCTCCCTGCCACCCAGCCTGCCCAGGGTGATAGAGGAGAGCCCGTGACTTCCCTCTGCCTCTGCCCTCCCTCCAGTACTCTCAGTGGTAGACTGCCCCCTCCTCCCCTCCTCAGTCAGGACTGAGGAGCTCATGTGTTAGCTGTCTGTTTCCTCTTGCTACTAGAATGTGAACTTCACGAGGGCCAGGACCTCCCAGGTTTTGCTGGCTTCTCTATCTGCGGGGCCGGGTGGGTCACAGAGCATAGAGAAGCCTCTCCATTGGCAGCCATATGGTTGCTGTCACCCTTCTGCTCTTCCTGGAGTCCTAGGCTGGGATCTGTCAGATCCCCTGGGCCTGGAATGAGGCCTCCCAGCCAGTCCCCGAGACGGGGAACAGAAATAGTAACAGCTCTCATTTAATAAGCACTTGCATTGTGTCTGGATGTTGTTCTAAGTGCCTTAAATGCATCTCTCTCGTGGAAGGCACCATCTTTATTATCTCCATTTTACAGTGGAGGAAACTGAGGCTTAGGGAGGCAAAATCACTTGCCTGAGAGCCTACCCACATAGCCACCATGCCCCACCGGGAAACTTGGCCCAGCCTGCTGTCCAGATGCAGAAATGAAGGCGGGAATCAGAGCTGGAGCAGGAAGCAGTGCCCGGGAGAGGACAGGAGGAGAGGACTTTTCTGAGCAGCACATCCCAGGCGTGACCGGGAAGTGGAGAATCCTCCCCACCACCCAGGAACAAACAAACACACTAGGGGCTGGGCCAGGAGACAGGGAGGAAGGGAGGGTCCTTCATCCCAAAGGGGAGCAAGGAAAGAAAACCATTTCACCATAGCCTGTTCTACTCATCAGCCTTGTTCAGACCAAAAGGATGCTTTCCCCAAATTGGGGTGGATTTTGAACTGGGTTTAAAGGCAGCTCATCCCAACTGCTCCGTGGGTCATGCAGCTCAGTCACGTTCACTGATGGTTAGCTCAGTGATAATTAGTAACTGGGGAAGGGGGCTAAGACCGAGGTCAATTCTGTCCTTTCTGAGTGTGTCCAGACCTTATCTCTAGCAAATCCCAAATTTCTTAAAAATATGTTTTAAATGAAAATCCATCTCCAAGGGGTACATGTGGAGCAGAGAGATGGATCTTGGCACCAATGGCCTCGTGCTCACCTACTGCCATCAACACCACCCCTCCAGGGTGTCATCATGGGGGCTCAGCGCTGCCAGGGCTCCAGACATGGCTGGATCTGCTTTGGGAATTGCCTTCCAAGTCATTGCTGAGTCCCACAAGGAAGTCCATCTAATTATTTGCTAGTCTTACCTTACATTTGTCCACTCGGCTTCTAATTCATAATATCCATCTTTGGGATGATGGGATCAGGAGAAAATAGTATCCTTTTGCAGCAGGAAAGATTCAGGTTAGACCCCAAAGTGCACTTCCCAGTCAAAACGGCTGGGCCAGTGCCAGCCCCTCAGTGACACTGTGCCACCCATTTCTCAAGCTCCTTTCTTGTTCTTCAACTCCTCTGGAGCTTGGATCTGTATCTCACCACTCAGCTGCAGATTTATTACTCCCTGGGAAGGATTCATCATATCCCGGAGGCTGGAGCCACTGGTTTAGTTTAATGCATGTGGGGTTTGCACCTCTGCTCTTGAGAGCAGGCAGTTCCAGGTTTGTCTTCTGCCTCCAGTCCCAGAGGCTGGCATGATGCCCACATAGAGCGGGTGCTCAACAAGCGCTCTGGTTTGCTGGAGACTTTCAGGATAGTAGGGGCCTGTTAGTCCACTGAGGGTGGCAGCGATGGAGGTAAGAGCCACACAGCAGGACTTTTGCACCTTTATCCCTCTTCATCCTCCTGGCAGCCCTGCATGGTAGGCATAAGCAGCTCTGTTTCACAAAAGACGAAACTGGGACACAAAGAACTCATCTGAGCCTTCATAATCTTAGATCTCACAACAGTGGTCCAAGAGGGGGGACCCTCCTTTCTGGAATCACTTGTGAGGAAAACTCCAGATTCAGCCTCTAAGAACAGGCTCCACTGCCTGGCTTCAGTCCTGTCTGGTGGCAGGGGCTGGACCAGATGAAAAATAAAGATACAAATAGCTGACATCTTTCAAGCACAGATCATGCACTGAGTACTGTTCTGAATATTCCAACACTAACGCTTTCAACCCCTCAAGGACGGCAGGCATCACCTCCATTCTACAGTCAAGGAAAGAGAAGCGTGGAGTTAAAGACTGCTGGTTCATACAGCAAGTGAACAGTGGAGCAAGGGAGGGTTGCAGCACAGCAGTCTTAGGCGAGAACACTTGCTCCTTTCTGCCTGCCCTCCAGCTCTCTGCAGGACGTGCTTTACGCGGAGGCCCAGAGAAGCCAAGCAGGCAATCTGATGTCACACAGCAAGGTTGTGGTCCTGCTGGTTCAGAGCCCAGGTCTCTGGCTTTACCTGCTGTGGGAGCAAGAGGAAAACAGGTAGGATGTGTCCATGCCATGCACTGTGCTTGGCACTTTCTTTACACATCGCATTTGATCCTGACAACAGTCCTATACGGTAGACATGCACCTGCGGTCCCAGCTACTTGGGAAACTGAGGTGGGAGGATCCCTTGAGCCTGGGAGATTGAGGCTGCTGTGAGCCAAGACTGCTCCACTACACTCCAGTCTGGCCAACAGAGCAAGACCCCATCTCAAAAAAAAAAAAAAAAAAAGAAAGAAAGAAAGGAGCTTCTGCAAATGGGATGGCACAGCCTTTACTTAGAGGCTGGTGCTGGACCAGCCATTTTGACTGGGAAGTGCACTTTGGGGTCTAATATATATCCGTATAATCCCTGTGATATAGAAGAGAAAACAGAAAGGTTGAGACACCTGTTCTCAGCAGCTCAGCAACCTGGTTTTCCAACCCTGAACTCAGGCTCCCGCCAGCACTGCAGCTGGCCCTGTCTCCCCATCCCAGGGCACTCTCCCTTCTTCCCTCACTCCTCCTAAATTCTTCAGACTAATTTATGGACGGCAGGCAGAGCGAGTTCCAAGTCTGAGATAATGAAGGTGCGGTATTAGGAGAAGGCAGGAGAAGGAAGAGAGGGGGCGGGGCTGTAAATACTAATTGTTGTATCAGGAGGTTGCTTTTTATTTCCTTGCTGAAGGGAAGGCTATGTTTAATTAACTCTGCCTGTGTGCTGGGGACGGGGCCTGATTGAAAATGAGTTACCGGGCCTCTGTGACAAGGCGGAGGGCACAAACTCTGAGGCAGAGAGGCCCAAAGGCTCCGAGCTATCTGTTCCCAAAAACCCTGCCAAGGCCCCCTCGCACCCCTCCTGCAGCCTGCAGGTGTCCAGGCCTCTGCTTGAACCCCTCTCCCCTCCAGGGGCGCCCTTTCCTGTTTCCTCTGGCCAGCACGAACCTGTCCACTCACCTGCCCTAGGGCTAGCATTATGTGGGGACAAGAAACTGGAGGCCACGCTAGTTTCACTTAAGTCCAGGGGATCTGATTATCAAGCTATAGGTTGCCCATGAACCCCAGAAGCTGGAAGAATGGCTGAGCCTCTAGAACTCAGAAATCGTAAGGACTCAGAGGCAAACCAGGTACATTCTCTCTTTTTCCCCCCACCTCTGGCCTCTGCCCTCCTCTCCTTCTCTCCTTGGCGCTAGCTCCTCTCTGACCCTCCAGTCTGAGGCCACCACAGCTCCCACTCTCTGGTTACGTGGGTTTAAATTCTTGGGTCTGATCGCAGTCTCATCGGTCAGACATGTACCCGGGTCCCGTAAGCCAGGGCTAGCACGGTCATGTGACTGTCCCTTGAGAGTCAAGTATGGGGCTGGTTCCCTGGGGTAGAAGCGAGAGGACAGGATGGCATTGATGAGCAGAAAAGGAAGGACAGGGGTGGTCTCAGGATTCAAGGCTCACCTTAAAGCTCTCCCTTTCAGAAGTGTCCCACTGCTGGACTCCCCTTTTGGAGTTAGTTATGCTTCCACTGTGTTTTCACTACCCCTTTTACCATGTACCAGCTGTGTGACCTTGGATAAGTTACTCGCCCTCTCTGTGCCTCAGTTTCCTCATCTGTAAAATGATGGAAATAACAGTACTCAACCCATGAGGCTGTTGTAAGAATCTCTTAAGGCAAAGAGGCAAAGCATTTGGCACATCCCCTGGAAGTACAGTAAGCACCTAGATACGTGAACTCTAATTATTGTTGTGAGTACTGTTTCATCTTTAATAGCATTTTGGATGTCATTTGGAATCACTTTCTTATGTGTGTGTCTCACCTACTACCCTGAGTGCTCCTCCCTGGAGACACTCAGCCATATTCCTCTAGCCATTTGCCTCCGAACCTGAACCTGCCCTAGCACCTGGCATGAGGTCATTCTCAGTCAATGCCTGATAGGCGAATGATACTGACAACTTCTGTTTACTGAGCACCTACTATGTGCCAAGGCAGGAAGACCAGAGATGGAGTGCCCCTGGGGAACAGGGAACTTGATACACATTTGCTGAACAAATCCAGAAGCAGGTGCTTTACAAACCTTTATTTAATTCCCACCACTGCCTTGAGAAATAAGAACTTGTGTCCATTTTAGAGAAGGGGAGATTCACTGTCCTTGGTGAGTCTCAGGGGGTCTAGAGTCACCAGCCATCGAGGGGGACCCAGGATTGTTGACTCTTCTCATTGAACTCCTGGCTGTGCTGGCTTCACAATGAGGCTGGAAACAGGGTTTAAGGTCTGAAAGCCCCGGCCTGAGTGGGAGATGGGTGGTCAGAGGGTCTCCACCCACCCGAGACAGTCCAGGAAGGGGTTATGGGTGGGGACACCCAGTCCAGGCAGATGGCAAAATCACTGTAGCCTCCAGAGATTCAATTCAGGTACCGGCTCCAGGAGCAGGTGTGCCTGTGTGCGCACATACCTGGGGAGGCCTCTGTGTTTGAATGTGTGCAGAACATTTCCGTGCATGTTCTCTTTGTGGCTCCCTGAAAGTGCCAGTATATGTGACGTGCTTGCCTTTTCTTGTCAAATTATTCAAGACATGCGAATCGAGAAGCCTCCTCATCCCTTAGTTCCAAACTGAAATTCAGGATCCTAATCCCAGCATTGCTGTGACCTTGCTGTGTGACCCAGGGTAGGTGCCTTCCCCTCTCTGAGTCTGTGTGATAACAGTGGAGTTGTGTGAAAATATTTTTTAAAGTCTTTCAGCTCAGGATAGTGGAGAGACCTCAGGTCTGAACCAAGTGCCTTGTTTTGTCCTTCCACGCAGAAAAGGCCTGCCCCCCACCTCTGTGGAGAGAAGACGGAGCAGGCAGGGGCCTGCGTTATTTTTATCCCAGATTGGGAGCCTCTTGCCAATTGCTAGGCCTCCTGACCCCACACTTACTCCTCTGAAGGGCGCGCCAACTGCTTAATCAGACCGCCCTCAGCACAACTGATTAATAGAGGTTCCTGCTTTTAAAAAAAGAAAGAAAGAAAGAAAGGAAATGCTTCTGTAAATCAGCTGTTTATTTAACTTTCCCTGGCATTTAATGATTGCGAAGCTTGGGAGAGAAGGAGAGATGGAAAATTAATTTGAGTCTCGCCAGAAAAGCCAGTCAGGGAAATAATGAACTTCCCAAGTCTTACGGGGAACAGAGACAGAGGAGATGCCAGGAGGAGACAGAGCCCCCGAGCCTCCACGCTGTGGGCTGGAGCTGGGCTCTGCTGAGTGGCAGACGGGCAGCCCATCCTGCCTGAGCTGCCGTCAGATAGTGAGGGCGAGAGACCGGCAGGGTTTTCAGCCTCTTTCAATATGCAAAGTCTCGTCAATTCCCCCCCCACCCCGATCTTGTTAAAATGGAGGGAAGCAGAAGTACAGCAAGGAAGAGCCAAGAAATTGCAGATAATAACAACTGTTGGATGTTTTTGTGTTTGTGTGCTCAGATATCCAGCAGAACTCCTCCCCATCCACCCACCTCCCCACAAGATGGTGGCATCGGGATGGAGAGGAGATGGGCCTAAGAGATGTCCAACTCCAGAGTGAAAAAGTAGCACCTCGAAGGTAATCTACCTTGAGTTCCTTCTTCTACAAATATGGAAACAAAGACCCAGGGGAGGCAGGAGTGTGCCCAAGACTACATATTGGGTATGGAACAGAGCCGGAGCTCAAGCCCACACCTCGGTTCCTGGTCTGGCTATCTCTCCACCAGAGGCTGTGTAGAAGATAATTCCATTGTCTGTAAATGACATAGGGGATGGGGGTGATTCCAGCAAAAGTCCCATGGCTGATTCTCATTGGAACATCTTGGATCACATTCCATTCTGGAACCAATCATGTAGCCAGAAGAATGGACTCTACTGATAGGCCAGATGTGGGTCAGGTGACTCAGCCTTCCTGCCAAGGCTAAGGTCAGGTGACCGACCTCAGCACCCCTGCTGAAACCACATGCCTCAACCACACGATAGGCTGACAGTCCTGCCTGGGCCTTGCACTCTCCCACCTCTGAGTCTGTGTCTACATTGTCCTCTCTTCCTGGGTATTCTGAGATACTGCAAAGCCCAGTTGAAATACCACCTCCTACAGGAAGCCTTCTGTGACCACCTGGTCCCAAGTGTCATCTCTCTTCTAAACTCATGTTGGTCCTTCTAAGATGCCACCAACCACTTTGGGTGTGTGTTTTAGTCAGCTAGGCATGTGTCTTGTCCCACTCATAGACTCCTGGAGGGCGGGGACTTTGTCTTATTTATCTCCCTTGCCCAGGGCTCAGCACTGGCACACAGTAAGAGGGATGGATGATGGAAGGATGGATGGATGGATGGATGGATGGATGGATGGATGGATGGATAGATGGATGAACAAATGAATGAATCAGAGCTCATATGTATGATTCAGAAATCAGAAACAACCACCTCTACACAGGTATCCACAGTCCTCTTTGATAATAAAATGACAACTGGTCCTGCCAAGATGTTCTTCCTGATACCCGACTTAAACATTTCCTGCTTTTTTTTGGCGGAGCTCTTTAGAGACAGTCCTCCCCACTCTCCCCATAAAAGTCTTCCTTTCCAGCTCTGCTCTGACTTCTTCCCTCGCAAGCCAAATCCCTCACTTCAGGACTCAGCACACACAGGCTGTTGGAATGTCTTCTTCCAGGGGTAGCGGGATCCAGCCAGCAACAGCTTCACTGGGTGGGTGTGTTCTCAGGAGAGGCCTGGAGGCTGATGCCCAGAAAATGCCACCGCCTCTCCCTGGCTCCTCCTGGCAAGCCTATCTCTGCACCCCTCCCTTCCCTTTCAGCAGTCTGTCACAGGCTGATGGCTGATGAACGGGAAGCTGTCACCCTCTTCCTCCACCCAACATTGCCACCACATCCTCAGCTCTGGCCCTTCCTGGCTCTGGGTAGTGGTGAAGCTATTCCTAACAAGTTGGCACTCAGCCTGGCTTTTGCCACTCAAGGGAAGGCAGCTCCTTGCATGCTGTGCCAGGATGCTGACAAAGGAAAAGAACTATCTCCCTGCATGGGGGCAGCAGGGAGGGGCTACCCCCCAAGCCTGGCACACAGAGTGTCCTCATCTGGACCCCAGCACTAAGCTGTCCCTCCGTATCTCAGGCTCCCCCAAGATCAGAAGCACCCAATGCCTCTGTCCTCCTGAGTTCTTCCCAGGAAACCAGGAAATGTAGGAGCCGGGGAGGTTCTTAAGGATCATCCTGTACAAATGTCTTATTTATAAGTTGGAAGGCCAAGACTGGGGTGAAGAAGGAAATGTTCTCAAGGGGGCAGATTTGCTCCAAATGCAGAGGGAAACTGTCAGGACCATCTGGAGATGGCGTCAGAAATCCTGTTGGTGCAGGCGCCCTGACCCCACTCTGAATATCGTCAGCTCCCCAATGACATTGCCAGCTCCAAAATGGCATAAATGTGCTTGTCTCTGTCCGCATTGTAATGCTGATGCTTGACATTGTGCCTGGCATATAGTAGGTGCTCAATAAATGTTTTCTGAATGGATGGTTAGAACAAACTTCATTTATTAAGCAATAGCCAATATGGATTTAATCCCAAGTAAATTCTTGGTCCCCTTTGCTCTTTTTGAGCAGCTGCAGAACCCCTGGGACAGCCTCTGGCGCCCTCTAGAGATCTGGAGAACTTATGTTAGAAACACTGGTCTTGCCCACATGTATCATTCATTCATCTGTTCATTCCGGCCACAGATCTTTACTGAGCACCTGCTGAGTGCCAGGTACTGTTCTCAGTGCTGGGGATACAGCAGCAAACAAAAATGTGTTGTAGAAATTATCAGGTATGACACTAGATTCTCACAATAAGCAAACAAACAAAGAAATCTATCAGGTAAGGGAGAGCAATGCTTTGAAGAATAGGGAGTGATGAGGGTGCTAGTTTAGTTAGGGTGGTCAGGGAAGGCTCTTCTGCTGAGGTGACACTTCAAGATATTTGAAGGAAGCAAGGGAATGAGCCATGCAGATATTGGGGGACACCATTCCAGAGGGAGGGCTGCAAGGGCCTGTATGTTCCAGGAAGTTAGAGAAGGTTCATGCAGCTAAGGTGGAATCAGCAAGCAGGGAAGTAGCAAGACACAGTCAAAGAGCTGGAGAGGGGCCAGATAGACCCTACAGAGGCTAGAGGAGCCCACGATGGACTCTGCATGTTATCCTGAGTACAGCACAATCATTCAAGCTCTACTTTGTACCAGGCAATGTCCCTTACTGCTATTTTGTGGCTCTGTGACAGCTGCCCTCTGTCAAGATCTCCAGGGCTGAATGGACCAATGGGTTATGAGAGAGAAGAGTGTGTGTGGCCATAGCTCAGCCACAAGCTCACCATGTGGTTGTGCCCCCTATGTTTAACCTGACCTCATAAATGCAAGGAGGACAGAAAGAAGTGGGGTGTCACCAACATGCATCAAGTACCCATCATGTGCCAGGCACCTCCCACATCATCTTACCTGGCCCGCTGAGCGTGGCTGCCCTCCATTTAGAGAGGGTCCGGATGGTGCAGGTACCCCTCATCGGGAAGAGTTTCATCGCTACCCGGAGCCAGGAGGGGACAGGGTGAAGGAAGTGGTGGTGATGTTGGGTGGGGGGAGGAGATGACAACTTCCTGTCCATCAGCCTCCAACAGGCTGGTGGAAAGACAGGGAGGGGTGCAGAGACGGGCTTGCCAAGAGGAGCCAGGGGAGAGGCGGTGGCATTTCCTAGGCATCAGCCTCCAGGCCGCTCCTGGGAACATACTCACTCAGTGGGGCTGGATCCCTCCTCTTCCGGAAGAAGCCATTCCAGCAGCCTGTGTGTGCTAAGTCCCAGGGAAATGAAGGACTTGGCTCCAGGAAGGAGGAAGTCAGAGTGTATCCCAAAAGGTCACCTGGCTGCCAGGATTCAAGCCTGAGTCTACCTGGAGCCAAAGCCGAGGATGCTCCATAAAGCAATGGGCATCCTCCAGTGGCCTCCCCAGTTCCCTCCCCACTACTGAATGGAAGAAAGGCTCTGCTCTCCCAGTTGGCACTGAGCAGGCTACTCTCACCTGCAAGAGAATTACTTTAAACTCAGGAAATGCAAACCAGTTTTGACATCCATCAAAACAAAAGTTCCCTTCCCCCAGAAATAAAGGACATAATCTCTTAGGCCGCATTGAGGCGCTTGCATTTTGAAATAGGAACTCGGTGAAGGCATGGCTCTGGAACGGCAGACTCCAAGCACATTGGCAGTGGATGAGCGATGGAAATATTTTGGGCAGGGGCTCTTCCTAGCAGCCATCATTCACACCATACAGGCTGCCGCCTACTCCATTTGTACATAAGGCTGGGTTTGCGCATATGTGGGTTCCTGCAAACGGTTTTTAAAAAGCTCTCATCCCAGGGAAAGTCTATTCATAGACTCTTAGAGCTGGAGGATCCTTAGAGAGCATCCTAGTCCAATCCTTCTGTTTTCCAATGGGGGAACCGAGGAAGCTCCACATCGAAGGTCAAACAACTACATTCAGGAGCAGAGCCAGGATCAGAAACGTTTGGCTGACTCTCGGCCAAGATCCCTCCCCACAATGTCACATTGTTTAATTCACCCCCAGAGTCAGACAGACTGGGCATGAGGCTCAGCTCTGCCACTCCTTTGCTGCGTGGCCTTCGCTAAACACTTGAACCTCTCTGGCCATAGACTTCATAATGATGGTGCCTGCATCGTGTGCTTAAGTGAGATGTGCGCTTGGCCCTGAGCAAGTGCTCGAGACTACAGTATCCATCACCCTCATGTCTCAGGACCTCATTTCCACTTCTTGACCTCCCGTGACTCAGAGTCACCCCCTGCTCCCAGCAAACACAAGCCTCTCATGGAACAAAAGAGCAGCACAGGACAGGAAGCAAGGCTGGGGCTTCCCTTTCCCTTCTACCCCATGGCTCCACTGTGCTGGACCAACCCAGAACATCCTACGGTGGAGGACAGGAGGAGTGGGGAAAAGGAGAAGGAACTGGGTGGATTGTTCCCCAAGCCCTGCAATGCAGACCTCTCAGGGGAAGGCAGAGGACCAGGCAGCAATACAGGGTCAGATAGAAAAGCAGGACAAACGTTCATCTCAAAGGCAGGCACAGCCTCAGCACCTGCTGCCATGGTGATGAGAGGCAGGGGATGGGGTTTTGGGAAGCGGATATCGAAGGGATAATGGAGAGAGGAGACACTCAGGGTTCAAGGACTCCACTCACTCCAGCCAGCTTTGAGATCTTCAGTGGTGTCTTGTGGGTTGTCAGCCAGGAAACCTTGCCCCATGGGTGGACATAGGACAGAGGGTGCCATCTGCTGGCCCTTGGGACTCATGGCCTCCATCCCCAGAGGACTAGCACAGACCCAAAGCCTGCCAGAGCCTGGCAAGTCTTGGGAGAACAAACTCCTTTGCTTTGCAGATGAGAAAAGGGTGCCCCAGAGCAGGGAGGAGGACCCTCTCCTATCTCCACCCCTCAAGTACATGCACTGGTGAGGACGGACCCAGGACTCTAAGTTCCCTCTCTCTGGCTCCTTCGGTCTTTTCTCCATGGCGCCTGTGGGCAATCTTGATTAGACACAGACATCATCGCTGGATGATGAACATTTGGGGCCCAGTCTGGGGGACCCTTATCTTGTCAAGGGGCCTGCAGGATGAGCAGTTGAAATGGTTTCTGTGGTTCATTGTTCTTTGGAGGAAAAATCTTTCTTGAGATGGAGATTGGGAGCTGTCCCTGGTGCTGACTCCTACAATGTCCTGTCTAGGTGGCTGTCTGGATTTGATCTACTTGTATAACATTCATGGCAGTCCGTTAATGCCAGAACTACTTCTCCTGACATTTGAAATCTTCTGGGTCAACTCCAATTAAGTGAAGATGATGGCAAATAACACTGGGGCCAGATGCGATGGCTCATCTCTGTAATCCCAGCAATTTGGGAGGCTGAGGTGGGAGGATCACTTGAGGCCAGGAGTTTGAGACCAGCCTAGGCAACATGGCAAGACCCCATCTCTACAAAAATTCAAAGAAAAAAAAACATAAAATCAACCAGGAATGGTGGTGTGCACTTGTAGTCCTAGCTATTCAGGAGTCTGAGGTGGGAGAATTTCTTGAGTCCAGGAGTTTGAGGCTGCAGTGAACTATGTAATGGACCACTGCACTCCAGCCTGAGTGACAGAGCAAGACCCTGTCTCTAAAAAATATTAATAAAAATAAACATTTTAACAAAACTCTCTACCAATCATTACCATCCAAGGCAAACATTTATTGAGCAGTTACTATGAATCAGGCACAACTCCAAGGGCTGGATATGTCATGATTTATTATGCTGACAATAGTTTTATGATATAGATACAATTGTTAAATTCTCCTTGTTTCAGGTTAGGAAACTGAGGTACAGTGAGGCTGAATAACTTACTCCAAGTTATTCATGCAGCTAGTAAGTGGTAAAGCCGAGGTACACACTAGGTGGTCTGTATCCACAGTGCACTTACTTACTTGATGCCATCACACTTCTTCCATCCCCTTGCAATCACGTAATGCAACTGAAGGACAAATGTAAATGATTTTGTATTATCTGCTGCTTTGCATGATTAGGGACATGGCTCCCTTCCATAAGTGCAAAAACCAGGAGCTGGCTGGTGAAGACAAGGGCTCATGTCCTTCCTCTACAGAAGGTTTTACTGGGGTCAGAGGGAAGCCCAGAAACAGGGAGAAATTCCCCAGGTACTTAGTAACCACATCCGATTGTCAGGTTGGGTCTGAAGGCAAGATATCAGGACCCTGGTCTGACAAAAGATGCAGCCAACAGGAAGTGGGGCCAGGAACAGCAGAGCCAGGAGAAGCAGACCTGGGTCCCAGAGCGGTCAGGGCAGGACTGACCTAGAGGAGACTTCGAGAGCCTCTGGGTTAAGCTCTGTGATGTACTACCCAGGTAGTCCTTCAGGAATGAAAGACTGAAGAGACTGGGTGCCCAGCTACTGGGAGGGCTACCAACTCACAGATCCTAATTCCCAGCCCCCTTCGGGGATTGCCTCAGTTGGAGAAAGTCACCACACCCAAGTCTTGCTCACTCCCCAGGGAGGCCCACACCCCGCCCTCACCCCCGACTTGGGCAGACTCTGAAGAGCCCTTCAAACTCTGGCTAGCCAAGTGCCATTGGCCAAGACCATTTTGGGACTCTGTCCCAACTCAAATTCTCCCTCTGCCCACTTCTGTTTCCATCCTCTCCCTGCCATGGGTGGCGTTTCCAAAAGGCTTTCTAACAAACATCCCGCACACTGAGCTCCATCTCACAGTCTCCTTCCCATAGTTCCCAGCTCGCAACAGTCTTAAATGCCCAAATTTACTTAGTGGAGATGCCCAAGCAGCCTACCCACTGGCCAAGTATGTACTGGCACTTTAGGTGAGCTATATATTGGCAAGTTGATTTTCCATGTAAGAAAAAGAGCACAGAGAAGGTTTTGCAACAACATTACTGAAGAGGAAAAATGCCTCCTCCTGCACCCAGACCATCCAAGTAGAATACCACATTGGGAAAGGAAACGAACGGGTGGGCAAGAGGTGGAAGACAGTGCCAGCATGAGTGGGGGATCTGGACCAAATCCTCCCACGTTCGTGAAGGAGACCTGTGGAAGCGACAGAAAGGTATCAAGCGGGTCACACATGTAGAAGAAAATAGAATTAAAGTTGGCATTTGTACAACATGCCCAACCCTAGTTGACAGTGGAAATCCTGCCTGCATCCCACTTACTTCTACATCCTGCTCACCGTGCCATCATGAGGCTAGTGCACCCCCTTTGCACTGTGTTTCTAGTGCACATATTTTGCATATAAAGGTGTGGAGATCCAGTCGCCCACCTGGACGGGGATAGACCTGAGTAGATCTAGAAACCGGGATTTCATACCAAGTTTCCCAGCTGCAGAATCCAACTTCTCCCACACCAGGCTGAAGGAGTGGAGAGGCCAAGATAAGAAAGGAAAAAGCAAACAGGAGAGCAACGAAAGCAATTCAGATGGCGGTAGAGACAACAGCCAGCACTAACTCCAGGAGCTGCTCAGCCATCTCTGTGGCCAGCATGGCCAGAGGGTGGCAGCGGGGACGGAGACATGGGTATCTTTATTTCCCAAAACCAAAGCTCTATGAGGAATTTCAAAATTCTCTCTGCTGCCCTAGCTGGGACTCACCACTGACAAATGGAGAACAAATGAGACCGTTTAGCCAGTAATTAAGCAACAATGGCCTGCTCAGAGGTCTCCACCAGGCAGCAACCAGCCCAAGAAAGGAGCTAAAGGTTCCAGACAGGATCCGGGGGAGGAAGAGCCATTTATCAGATTATTGCAGAGTAAGAGCGACTCATTAACCCCATGCCAGGCTCTGGACCTTCCTTTCACTGCGCAGACAGAGGGAGGCCCTGGTATCTCTGGGTTCTCATATGGGGAAGCCCAGCCTCCTCACTCAGCCTCCTTCTTGCATCTGACTCAAGGCGCAAGACATCCCAGAAACCAGAGCATCTCCCAGCCACCAGCCCTTACCCAGGGGCTCAGAGCAGAGATTTAAGTGAGGTCAGTGCTGTCTACCTTCAAGTTCACATCCATGGCTAGCGACACCCTCCAAATGGCCCTGTGATGTCCTGGTGTGGCCTGAAATCAATTCAACAAAGAGATACTAACATCCCTAATGGTGGTAATAATAATAACAATAATAGTAGCAACTGCCACTCATTAAATGCTTACTATGTGATTTTTTACTCTGCTGAGCTGTTCACGTGAAAACATTGCAAACGCGTTCTACTATTATCCTATATTGCAGCAGAGGAAACACAGATGAGGCTCAGAGCAGTTGAGTAACATTCTCCAAGATCACCCCACTCTTCTGAGATTGTACCAGGTCTCAAACTTGAATCTGACTCCAAAGTTCATGTCTCAACCACCATGACACCCAGGGTCTGCTCTGAAGACACTCAAGAAAGTCCCTAACATGAAGCTTCCTACAAGGAAAAGGTTGTTTCTAGCTAAATGAATCAGTACAAACCTCCTGGAAGAGGGTATTCCAACAAGGCCTTGAAGGATGAGTTCGATTCATAGGCAAAGGTGAGAGGCGATCGAATGGGTGAGACCAGGGGCGGGTGGGTGCAGGTTCTGAACTGCTTCATGTCAAGATTTACCCTAGAGGTTCTTTGAGATGTTAACTGGAGTTGCAAATGAAAAAAGAAAAGTCCTAGAGTTAAATTTACTTGGAGAAAGTAAGAATTGAACAACATTAAATCCGTTTGCTTATTGCGGGACTTTCTCAAGGAGTGGCCATTTCCTTATCCTGAGACTTTTGGGCGAGGAACTCCTGTCTGGGGGCCAGCTTCCAGAGGCTGGGTTGGTAGAACACACATCAACACACTGTTTTAGGAAATGACCAAGCCCTCCCCATTCTTCTGTGCCCTGGGGAGCCCTGGTTGGAAGAGTACGCAGGGTTCTTGTAAACATGTGCATTTGTAGGAGCATAAGCCATCAGCTCTGAGGATGATGTGTGTTGAGAAACGGAAGTAGAACGGGGAATCCTGGCAGAGCAAAGCTGCACCGTGGAAGGTGTGACCTCCAGAGGCAGAAGGAGGGTCCAGGGTCAGGGTCAGGAGGAGAGCAGGGTGAGGGTCAGATCTGTAAACCCAGAAAATCTGAGACAGATTTCAGTTGATTTAGAAAGCTTATTTTGCCAAGGTTGAGGACACGCACCTGTGACACAGCCTCAGGAAGTCCTGACTACATGTGCCTAAGGTGGCAGGGGCACAGCTTGGTTTTATACATTTTAGGAAGGCATGCGACATCAGTCAATATGTGTAAGAAGTACATTGGTTCCGTCCAGAAAGGCAGGGACAAGCAAGGAGGGGGCTTCCAGGTCACAGGTAAGTGAGAGAAAAATTGTTGCATTCTTTTGAGTTTCTGATTAGCCTCTCCAAAGGAGGCAATCAGATATGCATCTATCTCAGTGAGCAGAGGGGTGACTTTGAATAGAATGGGAGACAGGTTTGCTCTGAGCAGTTTCCAGCTTGATTTCCTTTTAGTTTCGTGATTTTGGGGGCCCAAGATATTTTCCTTTCACAGATGGGAAGCCTGTTTGGAAAGCCCTTCCACTGGAAAGAGGGCAGAACTGGAGCTCCCAGAGACAGTCTTCGCCCTACCGCAGGGATCCACGCAGCAGCTTGAAGTGTGACAGGGGCAGATGGCCTTCCCAGAGCTGGGCAGAGAGAATCTGCAGGAGAAAGCATGTGGGACAGGAGACGCCTCCCTCAGAAAGGAGAAACAGTGGCCTGGAGGCGAAAAGCTCAGGCTCTGACCACTGGAGTGCCAGCTCTGCCCTTCAGTGCTCTAGCTACTCTGGGCATGTTCCTTAACTTTCCTGTGCCTCGGTTTTCTCACCTGTAAAATGGGACCATTCTATAAATTCAATGAGATCTTTGTCAACTACTCAGCCCAGTGTCTAGAATGTGACAAGCCCTCCACAAAAGGGAGTTATTGAGGGAACTTTCATAGCCCACAAGGTCTGAGTGTAACTTCTGCCCACGTAAGGAGCCCTTTGGTAAACAAATGGCAGAGGCTCAGGAGGGACAAGCCACCTCCAAGTCTGAGAATGAGAACAGGACAGGGCATGGTGTTTCATGTGAACTCAGGGAGGCAGGAAGAGGCAGCCTAGATGCCGTGGGAGATGCAGGGTCTATGACAAAGGAGGACAGGAGGCAGGGACCATAGCTGACACTCCCCAGGACACCCAGGACCTTGCACATAACAATCCCCACAGCTTGCAATATTTTTTGCACATCTAGACTATGGGCCAGGAATTGTGGTAAGTCCCTTGCAATCAACTCATTAATTCCTGACAACAGCGATGTGAAGTGAAGACTGTTTACACGTCTGTTTGTCAGATGAGGAAAATGAAGTATGAAGAGGGTAACCAAGTTCTCTGGGGTGTCACAGCTGCTGTGCCTCACTGAGCCTTGTAGACAGTGGGAGCTCAAGCATGGCTGTGTCCTCCATGAAGCTGAGGATCAGAGCCCCATGACGAGTGGGCACTGATGGATGCAGTAAGAAGAATTTGGGTGTGGGCTACAGAAGCAGACCTAGATGCTGAGAGGGGGACTGAGCCATCCCCAAGGACTAAGACTCAGAGCAGCCAGTTGTAGTCATGGAAACCAAAGCTCTTGAGCACCCAGCACTCACTACGTGCTAAGTGCTGCCCGGAGTGCTTCCAATGAACTAATTTAACCCTTACAGCAACTTTGTGAGGTGGTCCTCTTATCACCTCCATTTTCCAGATGAAGAGACTGAGGCACGGAGCGGATATGTCCCTTGCTCAAGGTGGAACCAGTTCCAGAGCCAGCTCCTCCCCACTCGCTGTGCTGCCCAGATGTGGAAGGCAGTGTCAACATGAGCAGATGAAGTAGAGGCAGTCTGAGAGCTGCCAAGGGTTTACAGTCATGACCTGAACGCACCGCAGAGAAATTCTTTCTGAAATTTTGTTGCTTAAGTTTGGGCAAGGCTGGGACACTGGGGACAAGGGCTTGGGGGAGCACTGTCAGGTCACTTGGGGACCACAGCTTGGGGGTGTCCAGATGGGACAGTAAGGTGAGGACTTGGTGACCATTGGGTCCTGCCTAGGACTTGTCCTGGGGCTGTTCTGTCATCAGTTGACCTTGGCTGGCTGGACTAAGGTGTCTCTAAGGAGGACTCTGAGTGGGACAGGCTGCCTGCTGGGGCTCTACCCTGTGCCCACCATGACCAGAATGCCAAGTCTGAGCTCAGGTGGTCTCAGCAGGGGAGGTAAGAATGACCTGATGGTGGAGCATGGGGTGGCTCTGTGCCAGGGTCACAGGTCACGAGGGAACAGCGTACCTAAGAGAGAACAAGCCAGGCAAAAGGTCATGGCAAAGAGTCCCTCTCAGGAATGCCTCCGTGGGGCTCTGTCATGACTCACAGAGACTTATTCACTGTCATGAGAACAGCATCGGAAAGACCCACCCCCTGATTCAATTATCTCCACCAGGTCCCTCCCACAACACATGGGAATTATGGGAGCTACAAGATGAGATTTGGCTGGGGACACAGAGCCAAACTGTATCACTCTGTGTGAATACCTTACAAGGGTGCACAGAGAGTAATGGGGCCCCCCAAAAATGGCTGGGTGAGAAAGGGGGGCTGTAGGGGAGGGAAGAAAGAAAAAAGATAGGGGAGAGAAGGAAGGAAAGAGGAAAGAAAGGAAGATGGCAGGGAAGACGGGAAGCATCTCAAGACCAGAAAGTTGTATTTTTCTTTATGCCCCTCTCCTCCCCAGCTCTAGCTTTCAGCCTTGCACCTAATATGCCAACTGATCATTATTAGTTGAATCTGAGTGAGCCACGGTCAACTTAAAATAGCAGTAAATGGAATCCCATAGCAAACTTCAGCAGAAGGCCTCCTAATAATGCTATCCCCGTCTTCTCAAGCTATGAGTAATAGAGTTGTTGTTTTAAATACAGTCTATCCTGGCACTGCCCATAATTCAAAGTCATGTACATTTGTATGTTTGTCTGCTACACAAATAATCACATTAGGGCCTGCAGGAGGAAAAAAAACCTCTGTGCTGTCTTCAGAAGAAAAAGCAGAATTAGAAGAAATTGCAGCAATATTTCCAGTTGATCAGCGACAGTTCTGCCTGTGCAGAGGAGCAGGTGGAAAACCGATGCACCGTCCCGTGCTGGGGACTGCGGGAGTCTGGAGTGGCTAGGAAAAGGCAGCAGGGGGTGGAGAGATGGCTTCTGCCCAGACTCAGACAATGGCAATGAGACAGCAAGGCTGGTTCCCCTCTCTGGCCTCAGTTTCCCCACAGGGGGGATTAGGACCAGATGAGAGAAGCAATGCAGTACTGTGATTTTGATCATTGGCTCTGGGGTCAGATAAGCCTGAATTCAATCCCAGTTTTGATGCTTAGTAGCCTGTGACCTTGGGCAAGTAACTTGGCCTCTCTGAACTTCAGTTTCTTTCTGGACAAATAGGGATTGTGGCAGTACCATCCCATGGGGTTGCAGTGAGGAATTAGGTCACGTAAAACACTACAGTCAGAGCCCAAACTACAGTAAATACTAAAAAAAAGGACACATCTCATATAATCTGCCATATATCGTATGCAATATGTAATATAATAGGATATACAAACATACAACTTAAATATTTCCCTAAAATCCAGCTGAACACGCCAACAATTAGGCGAACATCCACAAACACCAGTAATAGCATAAAAAACATGTCATCAAGTCATAAATGATGACAGTTAAATATGACAGGTAGATAGTAACTATAAGTCACTGTTTATCACTCAATCATCTTAAAAACAAACTTAGAATTTTCACAAGGTGGAAGAGTCAACATCAGCCCTCTACCCTGATTCAGCAAATAAATCATTTACAAGCTTTCATTCATTTCTGGGTGTTGGTCTAATTAATCAAAGAATGTGCAGTGTCTTTGAGCATCCATTTACTTCATCAGAGATTTCACTGTGTAAAAAATTTTAGAGAAGAAAAACAGCTGAATGGTACGCAAGAACTCAGATAAGCACAAGAGAAAGGCTAATAAAACTTAAGAGGCAGGATTAACAGAGCATACAAGTGAAGGAAAGCCCTGTGTTGGGTTTCCTGAGGTGTGGAACATATCTGTGTATAGCAGATTTTCTGTGATTTCAGTATGATTTGTGAGCCTAGAAAATCTGAGACAGGTCTCAGTTAATTTAGAAAGTTTATTTTGCTACAAAAATTAGCTGGGTGTGGTGGTGCGCGCCTGTAGTCCCAGCTACTCAAGAGGCTGAGGCAGGAGAATCACTTGAACCCGGGAGGCGGAGGTTGCAGTGAGCCGAGATCATGCCACTGCACTCCAGCCTGGTGACAGAGCAAGACTCTGTCTCAAAAAAAAAAAGAAAAAGAAAAAGAAAGAAAAAATAAGAAGAAGAAGAAGAAAGTTTATTTTGCCAAGGCTGAGGACACAGCCACGACACAGTCTCAGGAAGTCCTGACATGTGCTCAAGGTGGTCAGGGCACAGCTTGGTTTTATACATTTAGGGAGACATGAGATATCAATCAATATATGTAAGAAGTACATTGGTTCAGTCTGGAAGGGTGGGACAACTTGAAGCAAAGGCAGGAAGACTGGAAGTGGCGAGGGAGCTTCCAGGTTACAGATAGGTGATACACAAATGATAACACTCCTTTGGGTTTCTTTCGTTTTTCTTTTTTTCTGAGATGGAGGTTTTGCTCTGTTGCCCAGGCTGGAAAGCAATGGTGCGATCTTGGCTCACTGTAACCTCCGCCTCTTGGATTCAAGTGATTCTCCTGCCTCAGCCTCCCGAGTAGCTGGGATTACAGGCACCTAACACCACGCCTGACTAATTTTTGTATTTTTAGTAGAGACGGGGTTTCACCATGTTGCCCAGGCTGGTCTCGAACTCTTGAACTCATGATCCGCCTGCCTCAGGCTCCCAAAGTGCTAGGATTACAGGCGTGAGCCACCATGCTGCCCTGCTGTGAGCCACCATGCTGCCCTGCTGCCTGACTCTTTTGAGTTTCTGATTAGCCTCTCCAAAGGAGGTAAATCAGATATGCACCTGTCTCAGTGAGAAGAGGAGTGATTTTGAAAAGAATGGGAGGTAGGTTTGCCCTAAGCAGTTCCCAGCTTGAGCTTTCCTTAGTGATTTTGGGTGCCCAAGATATTCTCGTTTCACAGATTTCAGGTGTTAGGAGAAATGGCATTGGTGGCATTGGTAGCCCCCAAATCACACAGGGTCAGAGTGAATCCCTGTTGAATTCTATTCCAGTCCCTCTGATTACACCAATGAGTCATCTCCCTTGGTGCTACTCTTTAACAATGTTTATTTTTTTAACATTTTCCCTTTTTAACAAAGAGCCTCATATTCATGGTCTTTGCTGCAGGATCTAGCCAGAATTTAATTAATACTGAATTGGTTTCACGGTATTTATTTATATTGATGGCATATGATTCTGATTTTCTATGTACAGCAGTGATCAGAAGTTCTCTTCATTACTAAATTTATTAATGTGTTCAAAAATAGAGTGGAGAAAACAATGGTACACGTGATATGCAGACACAACAGAAGTGATGACATGATATCTGAGTAAGGCAACACTGAGAAGGGGGTCAAAGAATGTTTGAAGTTGAGAAACTGTTTACACCTTTGTGAGCAGGAAGAGGAGGAAATCTTGAACTGAGAAAGGAATGGTAGCAAGTGAGAAGAGGAAGACCACTTAGGACTCATAAAAGCTGGATGTAAATTACAAACAAGAGGCAATAAATGGGGACATCTATCTCCTGTGAGTGACCACGGTGGGCACTGCAGTGAACTTGGACGCTGTGTGACTTCTAACCCTTCCCTCCTCTCCCTCCATATAGATGTACTTTTTATGGTCCCAGGCATTCAGCCTTGTCAACGGTCATCAGAGGGACTGAATTTTAGCAGAATCCACATATCCTTTTGGCTGATCCTGGGCCTGGTTGCCCCTCCCTCATTCCCCTCTAGCCCATGTTTGGTCTGTTAAGCAGGGGAGAGCCCAACCCTGGAGGCTGAGTTGCAGACTCCCACGTGGACTGGCTTCTGGCGGGATTTAACCAGTAGGAGAAGCTGTTGGAAAACTGAAACGGCAAGAGGAAGAGAAGCTAGAGTAATTCTCTCCCTTACTTTCTGCTAAGCAGTTCTCCAGTGGCCGCCACTCCTCCACGATTCTAGCCCCACTGGATGGGGACGGGTGGCTGTGGTTCCAGCTTCCCATTGGCTGCCTGGGCTCCTGTACCACCACCTGCTCCCTTCTCCCAGCAGCCTAGGGTTCATAGCAGCTTCCCTTCCAATGTTTTATTTTCCAGCTCTTCCATCACCTGTAGATGCTGATTTACTTAGTAAGCCCTTATCTATCCCTGCTATTTTAAATACTTACTTAGAGCAGCTTCTGTCTTCCTGGTTGGGTCCTGACTGATACACCTCCCAAAACCTTTGCTTATTCAGAAACAACCTTATGTTGCTCTATGAAGAACCCTCTCATTCGACTCATTAAATGTTGGATCTGAGAATAGCTGGTTTATTCTATTTACGAGATAGATCAGGGGTCAAAAAACATTTCCTGTAAAGAGCCAGATAGTAACTATTTTAGAATTTGTGGACCACATAAGTCTTTGTAGCAGTCTTTGTTGTGTTTTTTAATTAAGTCCTCTATAAATGTAGAAAGTATCCTTAGCTGTGGGTAGCACTAAAGCAAGCTGTGGGCCGGATCTGGCCCGTGAATAGTAGTTTGCTGACTGCTGCAACAGTGGAGAAATACACACCCTGCCTTCCCACTCTCCAGCCACATGACTGAGTGTGGCCCAGTCCCCTCTCCAGGGTCAGGGCTGGTCATGTGACCTGGGTCTGGCCGATCAGAGTCTCCTATTTTCCTGGCCCTACATTGCCTCTAAATATAAAATAAGTGCTTTGGGAAGGGCATCCCCACAGGGAAATAGCATTTGAAATAAATTCACCCACTTTATGCCAGGCATTGTACTAGGCACTTTCATGCCCCATCTCTTTTAATCCTCATAGTGGGGCTTAGAGACATGAATGAATAAGTCCCCCAAGGTAAGTGGCAGGGCCAGGTTTTGGAAGCAGATGATTTTGGCTTCAAATCTGTTTATGCACTAGGCCATCCTAAAATAAAGCCTTGGGGCTCAAGACAGAAGAGAATAGAATTACAAGTCTTCCTTGACACATTGTCGGGAGCCCCAGGCTAAGAATAAATGTGTCTGGCCTCCCATCTATAATCATTTCTTCTATTTACCAAGTACTTTATGGTTTCCAAGGCACTTTCACACACGTAATTTCATTCCATCCTCACAACAACCTGGTGAGGTAGGCAGAGCAAGAATCCTATTTCCCAGTTTACGGATGAAAAGCCTGAGGATCAGAGAGGTGAAGTGACTTGCCCAAGGCCACACAGCTCAGAGGTGGCAGAATTGAGATCAGAACTTGTGAGATATTAAACAGGGCCTGTTTTTTTTGTTTTTTTCTAAGCCATAGAATTGCAGAGCTTGGAATGCCTGGCTATCACACCCTCTCACCCATGTAAGAAGCCCTGCCTCTTCCTCACTACCCCTGCAAATCCTCCTGTCCTTCAAGTCCAAGTTCAAAGCTTCTCTCTTTCAGAAACGCTCTCCTGACTGCAGCCTATGGTCTTCACTTTCTCCTCTGAACTCCTGAAGCAATTACTCTCTGTACCACTCATTTAGCAATTAATCACCGACAACCTTGCAGCAACCCTTCTATTGCTGCCTCCAACTACTGCTCAAATCCATTGTTGTTTTTTAACTCTGCTTTCCCCAGGTAGATGGGAGATGCCCCATTGGCAGGGGTAAGTCTCCTGCTCCTCCTTGCAGCCTTGCACATAGTAGGTGCTCAATAATGCTTTATTCATTCGATTTAAAAAGTTTTCCAGATTCTCATTTTAGTGAGTCTGAATGAGTTGCCCAGGGTCACTTGCCAGCTATGTGACCTGGACAGGTTATTCATCCTTTCTGACCCTCCGCATTCTCATCTGTAAAGTGCAGGCTGTCACAGTACCTTTCTCATGGGGTGTTTGTGTGAACTGGATATAGATTGACGTTTTTGTGCATTCCAGTGGGACTACCAATCACTGAACCCCACCTCCACCCCACCACACCCTCAGAAGTGGGCATGTGATGGGTGTCTGGCCAATCACAAAATCCCATCACCCTGGAAGCACTGATTGGCCCACAGACGGGCTTATGCTCCAGAGGAGAGCCAATCACGGGCCTTCCCTGGAATGACTATACAGACTTTGGGTGAGGGGTGGTCTCTATTCCACTGGGGTAATTAAGTCAGGAGAATGGAAATCTGGGGGCAGCCACACAGAAAAAGTCTATCTCCCATAGGAGGGAAAGCAGTCACACAGGAAAGTTGAATGAAGAAAACTGAAGGCAGGATTCAAGCCCCTGAACCTGGCTGTTCAGGGATCCACCCCTGGATATAATAATTCTATGAGCCAATAAATAACATTTTATTTGAACCAGTTTGAGTGGAATTTCTCTACTTGCAAATGAAAAGGTTGCCACTGATGCAGAGACATTGCAAGTAAAATCACCTAGAATAATGCCTGACAAATAGAAGATGCCCAATAAATGGTGGTTATTGATGTTTATCATCATTAGCAGCCAAGGCCAGAAAACTAAATACTTTTCCTTAGGAAGCTGTGTAGCTTGGTGGCTAGACGGACCTGGGCTCAGATCTTGCTTCCATACCCTAGCCATTTTGTGTCTATGCGTGAGTAAACTAACCTCTCAGAGCCACTGTTTCTTGGTTTGTAAATGGTCTTAGTTGTGCCAGCCTCACCAACTTATGGGGACAAGTATGTTTGCTGTTTGTCGTGCCTGGTATGTGAGCTAGCACTCCACTGCGATTCCTGGCCAGGGTTGCAGTCAGAAGAACTACACTGTGTATTCAGCCCAGCTCCCTCCCCCTCCACAGGGAAAGGGAATACGCAGAGTGGGGAATTGCTTGCCCAGGATCTCACAGCTAGGGACAGGGCTTGAGTTCAAACCACGTCTGCAGGGTTATGCTTTAGGGCTCTTGCTACCCTTTTTTAAAATCATGCTACAGTGCACTTTCCTTCTCCTTATGACATCAAGCATCTTACAGCCTCTCTTTTGAGGGAGGATGAAAAAGAACCCAGAACAAGTTTCCATCCCATCTCACCACACGCATGCAACTCCATAACCTCAGGCAAATCACATTCTCGCTTTGGGCCTCACTTTATCCATCTGTAAAATGGGGACAATCATGATAATGTGGATGACACAAGGGTGGCATGAGGTATGAGAGTTGTCATTTGTGACCTGTTTTCTTCTGGGGGGAAAGGAAGGCAGAGATGCTGAGTCAAGTGGCCACTGATCTGAGACTCTTAGAAATCCAGCCTCGCATTCCCAGCCTCGCGAACAGTTGTTCCAGTGCAGTTTCCAGGTGGTGAAACGTCTTCAAGGTCTGTGATTTTCCTGTCAGTCTTCCAGAGAACGAGGTTATTTCTCTAGCAGGACATTCCTGGGAAGAAAAGGTGCTGTGGACTCTCCCTCTGGCTCAGCTCTGCCTTGTGTTAGGTGCCAGCCAGCCAGAGGCACTGCTGATGGCTCTCTCCCTCTTACCCTGCCCCACATGCTCTCTCTCTTTCTCAGAAGTCTCATTCCCCTGGAGCTCAGTGGCAATGCTTGACACCTCCTCACCAACTTTTGAGGAGAGAATGAAGAGGGGATGGAGCTGAATGGAACAAGGGGCCATTCACTTAGAGAGGGTTCTGCCAGGATCTGGAGGTATAGGCTCTTGTATGTTCACTCCTCTTAGCTGAGTTGTTCTGGCTTGGGTTCTCTCATGAGGTTGCAGTCATGATACTGGCTGGGACTGCACTCATCTGAAGGCTTGACTGGGATGGAGGATCCAATTCCAAGATGGAGTACTCACATGCCCAACATGTGGAAGGCTCATGCTATGCCTGGGCTTTGAGACTGCACCAATGGACCAGGAGGGTGATTTTTCTTGCAGTGCTTGCAGGTGGGTGACCACCCCAATGTGGACTCATTCATCTCCTCCTCCCTCCCCTGCTGACCCCATTATCCACTCAGTCAACCATTCACTTATACATTTGCCCACTCAGCACTCACTCAGTCACTCAGTGTACCGGAGCCCTCTTGGGCACCCAATTCCTGTCCTCTTGGCCACCTCTTGCTCCAGCCACCACCGTGATGACAGTTCTACTCAGGCTTCAGTCAGCCTTGTGTAGGTGTGACCTGATGTTTTCTCACCTCAGGCCTAATCATACCCTCTCGTTTCCTGCCTGGAGACTTCCTCACTTCATAATGTAGGATGCCCACAGGGACCCTCTCTTGGCATACACAAATGTGTAACCACAAGTGCAGAGGGGCCAATGCCTATGAGGCAGCCCTAAGACAATGGAAGATGGAATCCAGTGGGTTAATGCTTCCCCTGTCTTCCCCTGGACAGATAGTCTTGAGACACATTTTACAGGCTTCACAGAGGTCTGTTGGAATCAAACAACTAGTGACCCATAGCAGGGGCCAATTCAATAACAAAACATATTATCATCCAAAAACTCAATGGCTAAAAGCAACAATAAACACTAAAAATCTTAGTTTCTGTGGGTCAGAAATGTGGAAATAGCTTAGTTGCGTTGTTCTGGCATGGGATCTCTCATGAGGTTGCAGTCACAATATTGGCTGGGTCTGCACTCAACTGAAGGCTTGACGGAAGCTAAAGCATCCAGTTCCAAGAGAGTGCACTCTTGTGCCCAACATGTGGAAGGTTCATGCTGGCTTTTGGCAGGATGCCTCAGTTCCTCACCAAATAGACCTCCCCAAAGGGGGACCTGTCATGACCTCATGACATGACACCTGGCTTCCCGCAGAGAAGGTGATCCAAGAGAGCACAAGAGAAGCTTCAATGCCTCCTATGACCCAGCCTTGGAAACCACAGGTTATCATTTCTCCAATACTGTATAGTCACAAAGGTCAGCCCTCTTCAGTGTTGGGGGATTATGACACGCGGGTATTAATACCAGGATGCACAGCTCACTGGGGCCATCCTGGAGGCTGGTGAACCTCATGGTAGCTGTGTTCCTCCCTTTTTCACTCCCACTTCATTTCTGCCTTGGAGTCACAAATGGATGATCTTCATTTAAGTCTTTGTTCCAGACTCTGCTTTTGAGTCTAAGACATTCTATCTATCCAGGCTAAGACATTCTATCAATCAACTCACACATTCAACAATTATTGAGCACAGACTGTGTGCAAGGCACTATTAGCACTTTCCACAGTCCCTAGACAGTAGAACTTGGCACCACTACCCCAACTGGAGATGGAAGAAGGTAAGCCCTGGGGCACTGCTGACAGGTGAGCGAACTGGGAGTAGAGACAGCCTGGGGCTTGGAGCCAGGAGGAGAAAACTTTCTTTGAAGGAGCTGGGAGACTGAAAATGGTGCACTCCTCTGAACTTCCATTTCCTTATTGGCAAGTATGGGATCCTAAAAATAAAGTAATTTTATTCATCAGGGCGCCTTCTGAAACTCAGAGGTCAGGACCTATTAGAGAAGTTCCAGGCACCTTTTGTTTATTTAGTTTCCTTATTTGCCACAAAGCTCTCAGGGAAGGTGTAATTCATCTTGGAAATCCAGCTCAGGGAGTGTTCATAAACTAGATGCAAGCTGAGTCCTCCAGGGCCTCAAAAAGCAGCCTCCCAAATTGCGAGGGTCTTAAAGAGAAAAGGGGGCAGTGGGAGCCCGGGACATAGCACATTTCAGTCTCTGCAGCACAGAGGTCCACTCACGGTAGATGGACATAAGGGTTGGATGATATTGATGGTAACGGTGTTGGGTATGTCCTTTGAGGCTGAAACTAACTTAAGCAAAACAAATAATATTGGCTTGTATAACTAAAGAATCCAGATGTCCACATCAGGTATGGCTGGATCCAGGGGCCACAAAGATGTCTCCATTACTCCATCTCTTGTCATCCCTTGACTTTATGTTTCCTCATATTGGCCTCATTGTCAAGCAACCCATAGTGAAAGGAGGGCTTCCAGAAGATCCAGGCTACAACTTCCCAGGTGCAAGTCCAATGGAAAAGAACGCTGCCTGTCTCTCAGAAAAGAGTCCCAACAAAAGCCTCATTTCATCTTACTAACTCTGGTTAGGTCACACAAAAAACCAAGGGAATCCAATGAACTTAGTCACCAGATCATGTGGCCACCCCTAGAGCCAGAGATTAATTCCACCTGAAGTGGATTAGGAAAGCAGAGGGAGTGGATTCCATCCAAGAGGAAATGAACAGAGCAGTAAGAAAGCAGCAGTTATCTGCTAACTGGCCTTGGCCTCCCCCTTGCACAATGCTAGTCTTTCATCTCTCTTCTTAACTATTGCCCTCTTTCTTCTCCAAACACATTGGCAGAGCCTTCTAAACACTATTAGAGTTTAGTATCATAGAAGTACAGGCCATCAGAGTTAGAAGAGGCCTTCAAATTCAACCATCCATAAATTGCAAATATACAGCATGCTCCCTGTCACTCTTCTCTCCCACCCCCTGGGTAGACATCACCAATAGATCATAATTCTCTTTCCTGCAGGGCAGAGATACAAATCCAGAATCATTTTCCCAACAGCACTCCAAGAAGCCACTACTAATTGATCACAGTGGACTCCTAAGATGAAATCTATGTCTATTCTTTTATCTAGACCAACATTTCATAGATGGGAAAACAGGCCTAAAGAGATTGTTATGCTCAACCTCATGCTGTTAGTGGACTGTTTTGCTTTCTCTTTCCAATTGGAAATATATGAGATTGTATGATCTTTCTGTTGCTAAGACCTCTTCTTAATAAGACTCTATGGTTCTCATTTTCCTTTCTCCTTTCCCCGTGGACCAGCTCCCTCTTTAGTACAGACAGACCAGCCAACAACTGGAGCAGCAATAATGGTAATAAGAGCTATGCTGAGGTTTCTCTTTTTGTTGGACTTCAGCAACAGAAATTTCTTTCTCACATTTCAAGAGACTAGAAAGTCCAGGATCAAAGTTTGGTTGCTGGTGTGGGCTCCCTTGCTGGCTTGCAGACAGCTGCCTTCTTGCTGTGTCTTCACATGGCAGAGAGAGCCTCTTGTCTTTTGGCTGACTTACTGGTAGTCTCTTTCAAGAGTTAACTTTTAATGGAATATTTATATATGTTATGGACTCTTCTTCATAGTGCCTATGTGTGAAAGGATTACATTTGTGGAGTGCTTAGAATGTTTAGAATGCTGTCTGGCATAGAGTAAGTGTTCAATAAAATGGTAGCTATTAGGTTAGGTTTTTAGAAGCAGAACCTTGAATGGGAATTTGTGTGTAAGGGACTATTTTTCAAAGAACGCTCTCAAGAGAAATCTGTAAGGAGGTAAGGGAAATAGGAAGAGAACAGCAAGAAATTAACCAAAGACGCAGTTCAGACAAAGTCTAGCCTTAGCCTAATCCTGATCCCACAGGGAGTTCAGGAACATAATTGCATTGTAGAGTGTGTCCCACCTGAAGACAAGGGAGTTGGGTTCCTGTATCCCCTACACAAGGATACTCACCCTTCCCCGTGCAGTCATGTCCAATGGCCACCTCTGGGGGCAAGGTCATCACCTCCCTGATAACCCCAAGCTAGTAGCTCTAGTCACCCAAGGGCCACCTGCTAGAGGTAGTTGTGCCTTTAGCAGCAACACCTCCAGCAACTAGGCGCTGGGCACACATAACCAGTAAAAGGGAACCAGAGAATCTGGGCAGATGCCAACAGTATCTCCAAAAATGATTACCAATCACATGAGGGAGATACTATTGTTATCTGCACTTGAAAGAGGAGGAAAAAAAGCACAAAGAGGTTAAGTCATTTGTCCAAGGTGTACAGCTAAGAAGTCGTGGAGACAGAATTCAAAAGTCCTGGCCAAGCAACTAAAGTGTTGGTAATGGATAGATGATGACTAAATAAAATGTGGAACATACATACAACGGAATATTGTTCAGCCTTAAAAACGAAAATTCTGACAGAGGCTACAACATGGATGAAACTTGAAGACATTGTGCTGAGTTAAATAAGCCAGTCACAAAAAGATAAATATTGTTTGATTCCACTTATATGAGGTACCTATTGTATTCAATTCATAGAGACAGCGAATGGAATGGTGGTTGCCGGGGGCTGGGGGGAGGGGGAGGAAAATGTGAAGTTGTTCAATGGTTACAGAATTTCAGTTTTGCAAAATGAGGAGTTCTGGAGAGTGGTTGCACAGCAATGTGAATATACTAAACACTACTGAACTGTACACCTAAAATGGTTAAGATTGTAAATTTTATGTAATATGTATCTTACCAAAATTTTTATCAACTTATTTAAATTTTTAATTTTAGATTCAGGGGATACATGTGCAAGTTTGTTGCATGGGTATATTACATGATGCTGAGGTTTGGGCTTCTAATATCCCATCACCCAAGTAGCAAACATAGTACCTAATAGGTTGTTTTTCAACGTTTACCCCCTCATGCCCTCTCCCCCTTTTTGGAATCCAAGTATCTATTGTTTCCATCTATGTGTCCATGTGTACTCCAACTTACGTAGCTCCAACTTGTAAGTAAGAACATGCCATATTTGGTTTTATGTTTCTGTGCTAATTCACTTAGGATAATGTCCTCCAGCTGCATCCATATTGCTGCAAAGGACATGATTTTATCTTTCTTATGGTCACATAGTGTTCCACGGTATATATGTACCACATTTTCTTTATCCGATCCACCTTTGATAGGCACCTGGGTTGATTCCATGTCTTTGCTATTGTGAATAGTGCTGTGATAAACATATGAGCACAGGTATATTTTTAGTAGAATTATTTATTTTCCCTTGGGTATATACCCAGTAATGAAATTGCTGGGTTGAATGGTAATTAGATTTTTTGTTCTTTGAGAAATCTCCAAAGTGCTTTCCAAAAGAACTGAACTAATTTCCACTTGCACCAATAGTGTATACACTATATTCTCTTTTCTCCACAATTTCACCAACATCTGGTATTTTTTTGACTTCTTAATAGTAGCCATTCTGACTGATGTGAGATGGTATCTTATTGTGGTTTTGATTTGCATTTTTCTGATGATTAGTGATGTTGAGCATTTTTTCATATGTTTATTGGCTGCTTGTATGTCTTCTTTTGAGAAGTGTCTGTTAATGTCCTTTGTCTACTTTTTAATTGAGTTACTTCTTTTTCTTGCTGATTTCAGTTCCTATAGATTCTGGATACTAAACCTTTGTTGGGTGCATAGTTTGCAAATATTTTCTCCCATTGTTTAGGTTGTTTGTTTACTGTATTGATAGTTTTTTGTTTTTTGTTTTTGCTGTGCTCTTTAGTTTAAGTCCCATTTGTCTGTGTTTAATTTTGTCACATTTGTTTTTGGGGTCTTTATCATAAGTTCTTTGTCTAGGCCAATGTCTAGAAGAGCATTTCCTAGGTTTTCTTCTAGGATTTTTATAGTTTGGGGTCTTATATTAAGTCTTTAATTCATCTCGAGTTTTGTATATGATGAGCAATAAGGATCCAGTTTCATTCTTCAGTATATGGTTAGCCAGTTTTCCCAACACCATCTATTAAATAGGGTACTTTTTCCTCTTTTCTTCATTGTTTGTTTTTGTTGACTTTGTCAAATATCAGTTGGTTGTAGATGTGTGACTTTATTTCAGAGGTCTCCATTCTGTTCCAGACAATGCCTATTTTTTTTTTTTTTTTTTTTTTTTTTTTTACCAGTACAATGCTGTTTTGGTTACTGTAACCTTGCAGTATAGTTTGATGTCGGGTAATGTAATGTCTCCAGCTTTATTCTTTTTGCTTAGGATCGTCTTAGCTATTTGGTTTCTTTTTTTAGTTCCAAATGAATTCTAGAACATTTTTTCTGTGAAAAATGATGTTGGCAGTTTGGTAAGAATAGCATTGAATCTGTATTGCTTTGGGCAATGTGAACATCCTAATGATATTAATTCTTCCAATCCATGAGCATGGAATGTTTTTCCATCTGTTTGTTCCATCTATGATTTCTTTCAGCAGTGTTTTATAGTTCTCTTCATAGAGATCTTTCACCTCCTTGGTTAGATGTATTCTTAAGTATTTTATTTTTTGTGTGGCTGTTGCTAAGTGGGATTGCACTCTTGATTTGTTTCTCAGCTTGAACGGTATTGGTGTATAGAAACGCTACTGGTTTTTGTACACTGATTTTGTATCCTAAGACTTTGCTAAAGTCGTTTATCAGTTCTAGGAGTCTTTTGGCAGAATCTTTAGTATTCTATAGATATAGAATCATATCACCAGAGAAAAGGAAGAATTTGACTTCCTCTTTTCCTATTTGGATGCCTTTTATTTCTTTCTCTTGACTGATTGCTCTGGCTAAGACTTCCATAACTATGTTGAATGGGAGTAGTGAGAATGGACGTACTTCTCTTGTTTCATTTCTTAAGAATAATGCTTCCAGCTTTTACCCATTCAGTATGATGTTGGCCATGACTTTGTCCTAGATGGCTCCTATTATTTTGAGGAATGTTCCTTTGATGCCTCGTTTGATGAGGAATGTTGGAGTTTATCGAATGCTTTTTCTGTGTCTACTGAGATTATCATATGGTTTTTGTTTTTAAATATGTGTATGTGGTGAATCACATTTATTGATTTGCATATACTGAACCGTCCTTGCATCCAGGAATGAAGCCCACTTGATCATGGTGAATTAATTTTTTGATGTGCTGCTGGATTCAGTTCGCTACTATTTTGTTGAGGATTTTTGTGTCCATGTTCATCAGGGATATTGGCTTGTAGTTTCCTCTTTTTTGTTGTGTCTTTGTCAGATTTTGGTATCAGGACAATATTGGTTTCACAGAATGAGTTAGGGAGAAATCACGCCTCTTCAATTTTTTGAAATAGTTTCGGTAGGATTGGTACCAGCTCCTCTTTGTATGCCTAGTTGAATTCAGCTGTGAATCCATCCAGTCCAGGACTTTTTTGGTTGGTCGGGTTTTTTTTGTTTGTTTGTTTTGTTTTAACTACTAATTCAGTTTCATTACTCATGGTTGGTCTGTTCAGGATTTCTGTTTCTTCCTGACTTAATCTTGGGAGGTTGTGTGTTTTTAGGAATTTATCCATTTCCTCTAGATTTTCTAGTTTGTGCGCATAGAGATGTTCATTGTAGTCTCCAAAGATCTTTTGCATTTCTGTAGGATCAGTTGTGATGTCACCTTTGTGATTTATGATTGTGCTTATTTGGGTCTTCTCCCTTGTTCTCTGCTAATCTAGCTAGCAGTCTATCAAACTTGTTTATCCTTTCAAAGAACCAATTTTTTGTTTTGTTGATCTTTTGTACATTTTTGGGTGGCCTCAATTTCATTTAGTTGTGTTCTGAGTTTAGTTATTACTTTTCTTCTGCTAGCTTTAGGTTTATTCTTGTTTTTCTAGCTCCTTTCAGTGTGAGATTAGGTTGTTAATCTGGAATCTTTCTGTCTTCTTAATGTAGGCATTTAATGCTATAAACTTTCCTCTTAACACTGTTTTTGACATCCCAAGAGGTTTTGGTATGTTGTGTCTCTATTTTCATTTGTTTCAAAGAATTTTTTTTTTAATTTCTGCCTTAATTTAGTTTTTTTACCCAAAAGTCATTCAGGAGCAAGTTGTTCAGTTTCCTCGTATTTGTGTGGTTTTGAGACTTCCTCTTGGTATTGATTTCTACTTTTATTCCATTGTGGTCTAAGAGGGTGTCTGGTATGGTTTCATTTTTTTTTTTAATTTATTGAGACTTGCTTTATGACTGAGTATGTGGTCAATCTTAGAGTATGTTCTGTGTACATATAAGAAAAATGTATACTCTGTGGTTATTGGGTGGAATATTCTGTAGATGTCTACTAAGTCCAATTGACCTAGTGTCAAATTTAAGTCCAAAATGTCTTTGTTAGCTTTCTGCCTCAACAATTGTCTAATGCTGTCAGTGGGATGTTGAAGTCCTCCACCATTATTGTGTGGCTATCAGAGTCTTTTCTTAGGTCCAGAAGTAATTGTTTCACAAATCTGGGTGCTCCAGTGTTGGGTGTGTATATAGCTAGGATAGTTAAGCTTCTTGTTGAATTGAACACTTTATCATTATGTACTGCTTTTCTTTGTCCCTTTCTACTGATGTTGGTTTAAAGTCTATTTTATCTGATACAAGAATAGTGACTCATGTTCTTTTTTGTTTTCTCTTGCATTACTACAAATATTTTAAATTTAATAATCTTTTTTTAAAAAAAGAAGTAAGAAACAAGAAAAAAAGAAAGAAGAAAGAAAAGAAAGAAGGAAGGAAGGAAGGAAGCAAGCAAGCAAGCAAGCAAGCAAGCAAGCAAGCAATCAAGCAAGCAATCCTGGCCACAATTCCCATCTGCTAGCAGACCTGCGAGTAGACAGCCCCAAACCAGAAGTCAGGAAGCTCAGGTTCTAGTCCCAGCACCACCACTAACAGTCTACATGATCGGGCAAGGCTTGTGTCATCTAACTTCTCTAGGCCTCAGTTTACCCATCTATACAATGGAGAAGAATATTCCAACCAGGCAGCCAACAGGAGTCCAGAATAGTGAGGCCCTTGACCCAGGAAAGGAGCAGGCCTAGAAAGCATTGTTCCCAGGAATCATGCTTTAATCCTGTGCAGATCACCTCCTTACTCCCTACTGGGAGAGGAACAGCAAGCAGTCAAGCACCGTGCTGATTATAAAATTAAAAGACCCCCTCACAAATTGGTTTCCACTCAAGTCATGGCCCTGGACTGGAGGCCCTGGGGCTCAGGCCAATAATCCCTGACTTAGTGATGAAAATAACTGGATGGGGAGTTCCTCACGGCCGTCTGAGGATTCTCATTTCTAGCGCAGCAACTCAGTGCATCCTGGAGGGCAGATTCACCAAAGCAGGAAAGGACCTACATTTGTTGGCTCCTACTCTGGGACCAGCTTCAGCACGTGGTGGGAAATGGAAGCCAGTAGGATACATTTCTTTCCTGGGAAAACTAAGTCTATTTCTGTCTCATTCCGTCAATTTCTGGTATCTTCTGGGATGCCCCGGAAAACTCTTCTCTGAGGTTCGAGGGACAATTTGCGAGAGATTTCAGTGATCCTGGCTGGTTCAACGCCAAGACAAAAATGCACAAAACAGTTGAAGAACATACAACAGGACTTTGGGGAGTGCAGGTAACATCTATGGAGCAAAGGCCAAGTGCTTCACCCACATTGTCCTCATTCATCCTGACATAATCCTGCAGGAGGAAATACGATTACCCTTATTTTATATAGAGGGGAAAGAGAGTCCAGCAACTTGCCCCAAATTGCTCAGCCAGTGAATAGCAGGGCTGAGAGTTGAACTGAGTTCTGTCCTTCCCCAAAGCCTGTGATCATGACCTGGGGATTCTCTACATTGGGGAGGCAGAGTGTGAAGGTGACCTGGAGGCCCTAATATCAGGAGCCTCCAGTTCCACGGAGGAGATGTTGGGTCCCCAGAGGATATGTCGGGAGGGCAGCAAGTGCTCCTGGGCCCCCATCAGGAGGCATGACAGCCACCACGGAGGAGCTGAGAGGGAGGTGGCAGGCCACAAGCTTGAAAGTATAGTCAGCAGGGGCCTGGATGAGGGGTTCCAAAGACGCTGAGCCTGACAGACCAGCCTCCAGCCTCTCCCACACCTGGCTCTGCTGCCCACCTGCTGGGTGGGGAAAGAGGGAGGTACTGACAGCCACCCACCTCTCCCCAGGTGGGCTGTCTGCTGGCTGGAGTTGGGGGCTGGGAGCAGCTTAGTATTTACTGGGAATTAACTACGCAATGCCATCATCCTGGCCCTGACACCTTCTTCCCACTCACCAGCAGCCAGGTCAGCAAGCACTTCCTGAGCTCCTGCTGTGTGCCAGGTGTTCACACACACACACACACACGCATGCACGCGCACACACACACTTGTTCACATGCGCGCGCGCCCACACACACACACACATGCTTTATCCTCAACACCCCCTTCGGGGTGTCAGCCCCTGCCTTGCTGTGGGCAGGGGGGCACTTATTGTTTCACCTGCCCACCATCTCCTTCTCCTTTGGGGAACAGCACCATGCTCTTCTTTATGATGGGTCTGTGGTGGGGTGAGACCAAAGCCCCTCCCCACCACAGGAGTGGGCACATGACCCATGTCTGGCCAGTCTATTTTATCTCCCTGGCCACAGTGATGGCACAGAGGCAGGCCTAGAAGGACGGATAGCTGAGAGAGGTTAAGGCACCTGCCCCAGGCGACACAGGAATGACAGAGCTGAAATCAGAATGACGTCTGCCACAGACTCCAAAGCACGTTTCTCCACTTTCCCACCAGACTTCATCATCAGAAACTGGTCAAGGTGACAGACAACTTCAGTGCCTTATGTATTTCTACTGGTCTACTTACGGCCAAATGGACACCCCAAAAGAGTTTTCACTTGGATGAAGGATCTCTAACAGGCACTGGCTACCAACGGAATCTACATCTAGGCAGAGGCCATAGGCAGCAACGGCGCAGTTCTTCATTGGGATAGCTGGGACATTTCCTGGGCACCTGTAACCATGTCCCTCTGCCCCCCTTTTCCAGTCACACCTCCAGTTTACAAAGCCCCATGCTGCCCACAGCCTCCCACAGCACCCCTGGCCTCACAAGAACTATCAGAGCTATGCTCACCCGGATGTAGCCAGAGACAGCTCCTTGTCCAGGAGCTAGGTGGAGAGGTGAGGCATGGCATGTAAGGGCTGGAAGGGACACTGGAGAATGACTAACTGACTTAGCCAGTTTTTGTTTTGTTTTGTTTTGTTTTTTTGAGACAGAGTCTTGCTCTGTCACCAGGCTAGAGTGCAACGGCACAATCTCGGCTCACTGCAACTTCCGCCTCCCAGGTTTAAGCGATTCTCCTGCCTCAGCCTCCTGAGTAGCTGGGACTACAGGTGCGCGCCGCCACGCCCAGCTGATTTTTGTATTTTCAGTAGAGACGGGGTTTCACTGTGTTGGCCAAGATGGTCTCGATCTCTTGACCTCGTGATCCACCCGCCTTGGCCTCCCAAAGTGCTGGGATTATAGACGTGAGCCACCGTGCCCCGCTGACCTAGCCATTTTATACACAGGCAGCAGAGACCCGAGGGAGACTTGTCCAAGGTCATATAGTGTTTTAGTCCAGACTCTTTTATTGCAAAATGGCAGAAACTCAACTCAAACTAAGTTAAACAAACAAAAGCAGAAATAACTGGCTCACATAGCTGAGATGCCCAGGAGAACACTGTCAGGCTCCGCTGGATCCAGGGGTTCACATGAGTCATCTGCTCTGATCTCTCTGCCTCTCAGCTCTGCTCTTCTCTGTGCTGACCGTACTCTCAGGCCAGGTTCTCTCAACCTGGCAGTCTCCAGCAGCTGCAGGCTCAATCCCCCTAGCTCAGCAGCCTTCACAGAAAGAGCACAGCTTGTTGCCAATAACCGCAGCCACAGTCCTAGGGTGGACGCTAATCGAATTGACTTAAGTTGTGTGTCCTCTTTGGTCAATCTCTGTAGCCAGAGAGGATGGGGTGTGCTGGTTGTTCAGGCCTGGGTCACATGCCCACTCCTGGGACCAGGGAAGGGGGATTAGTCCCATCTACCTCGGGTGGACTGTGAGTCGGCGAGGGAGGGCTGCTGAAGGGAAGCCAGGGTGCTGCCCCTTAAGAAGGAGATGCAGATCATGAGCAGTCAAAGCAACCAACATCCACTCCACCAAGCGAGGCTGAACACAGCAGGGCTAGAACCAGGTACCTGACTCTCAAACCCTAGCCCCGGGGTTCTCAATGTTGGCTGTGTGCTGGGATCACCTGTAGTGCTTTAAAAAGTAAAAGTACTAGTTGGGCATGTTGGCTCACACCTGTAATCTCAACACTTTGAGAGGCCGAGGTGGGAGAATTGCCTGATGCCAGGAGCTCGAGACCAGCCTGGGCAACATAGCAAGGCCCCTATCTCTACAAAAACTGTAAAAAAATTAAGCCAAGAATGGATCGCTTGAGCTGAGAAGGTCAAGGCTGCAGTGAGCTGTGATTGTGCCACTGCACTCCAGCTTGGGCAACAGGGCAAGACTCTGTCTCTTAAAAAAAAAAAAAAAAAAACAAAGCAAGAGTACTAATGTCTATGTTCCACCACAGAGACTCCAATTTAATAAGGCTTCGGTGCAATCTAGGCATCAAGACTTTTTAAATTTCCCAGGAGATTGTAATATGCACCATGTCTGAGAAACTCTGCCCTGTATCACCTGCCACTACACAGAGAAGGGAGGGGAGTGGAGAGGAAGGGAGGGGATGAGGAGAACAGGGGAGGGGAGGAGAGGGGAGGGTTGAGGGAGGCAGGGGACGTGCACTAAAGAAGCTTTTTTCACCTTTGATGAATGTGTTCATTGCTCCCCCATTGAGCCCAGTCTGTGCCAACCAAGCCCCTTTAGGCACCAATGTCATACTTCCATGGCCCTAAGGTCCCTGTTCCCCTCTCCCATACAACTCCTGGGCCTCAGTCTCCCTTCTCTCTCAGGAACCTCTAGCCACATCTTTATAAACAAAGTATTAGCTTCTTGAAGCTGCTTAATGTATCACCACAAACTGGGTGACTTAACACAAATTCATTCTCTCACAGTTCTGGAGTCCAGAGCCCGAAATTAACATACCTTGGCCAAATTCCAGGTGCCAGCAGGGCCACACCCTCTCCAGAGACTGCAGAAGGGGAACGCATTCCCTGCCCCTTGGAACTTTGGTCAGTGTTCAGTGGCCAGTGTTCCTCGGCTTACGGCTGTGTCACTCCAACCTCTGCCTCCATGTCACAGCGCCTTTCGCTCTGTGTGTGTTAAATCCCCTCCGCCTCCCTCCTACAAGGATGCTGGTGATAGCATTTAGGGCTCACCCAGATAGTCCAGGGTAGTCCCCCCATCTTGAGATCCTTAACTTAATCGCATCCACTAAGACCCTTTTTCCAAATAAGGTCACATTTGCAGTTTCCAGGGATTACAACCTGATATCCTTGGGGACACCATTTAGGATGTGTGGCTCCATTTTCCACCTGTGGAAGCTGAGGCCTAGATGATTTGCACACTCTGCCTGATGTGACAGCCAACGTCATCCTCTCCACCCAGCCTCGCTGGGGAAGAAGAGGCTGAAAAAGCATCAGAGAAAAGAGATTTCCACTACGAGAAAAGAGGACACCACATACGACATACTGTCCTTTGAGAGATGTCCCAGACAAGCAAACTACTAAGAGGCTGAGCTGCCAGCACTGATCCCAGCCTGGCTGGCAAACAGCTGGCACCAGAATTGTGCCCTGGAGCCCAAGGGTGGCTGATGGCAAGCTGCCACAGAAACTCTATTTATAGCACCTCTTGTCCCAGGTGCTCCTGGAGCCGGCCCAGATTAACCCGGAGAGCCCAGAGAGGACAGCAGAGATCAGAGGAAGAGCGCCTCCGCAGATGGATAAACTGAGGCAGGAAAACCTCCATGACATCTCCAGAGTTGAAGGGTGCAGGACACTGAGAAGTGGGTGGGGACTTTTTCTTGGTTCCAGTCCCAGCTATGCTGACGGCTGGCTGTGTGGCCTTGGGCAAGTCACTGCATCTGTGACTCAGTTTCCCAAATGTAAAATGGAGCTCCTGCCGTCACCCAGAAAGGCTGTTGTTAAAGGAGATGGCAGGTGAGCATGCTCCTGGCTCAGGATATGTGAGTATGGATTTAGGGGGTTGGGGGTTGCTGAAGTGGAGGCTGAAGCCCCCTGGGCTTGTGGGAGGATGTCAGGACAGACGCCTCTGGAAGGCAGGGGCTGGGCAATCAGGAAGATTTAAAAGGCAGCCAACCTTGACTCCCTGGCCTGGAGACTGTCAAGGAACATTAGTTGACATCCCTTTTCCTGCTCCCCAGCAGAGACCACTCAAGAGCAGAGGGGTTGTGACAGGCGGCCGGGGTCACCCGCACAGAGCCAGCAGGCAGATGCAGCAGACAGCAGTGATGGCTCCCCAACCTGCTTGTGCTACACACCAGGTAGGTCCTCATGAATTTCTTTGCCCCCCAGAGCTGTTGCGGGCTGATTTTATTTCAGACCCACTGGTACACTGTGTGCACCAAAAGAGTCTAATAGTGATACCTTTGGAAACCCCACGTTTGTGTATGAGTGCAACCTGCCTCCCTTGTCTGCCTGGGAGGTCCTGAGGTCTGAGGTGTGTCCTCTCCCTATCAGATTGTGGGTTCCCAGAGAATAGATCCTTCCCCACTCACTGATTTGTTCACTCAGCATTCATTGAAAACTTACTGAATGCGAGGCTCTGTGCCAAGCACTGGGCAGAATCAAAGATGGAAACAAAATGTGTCTCTGCCTTTGGGGGCATCCAGGCTGGCCATCCCCGGGGCTAATAATAGTAACAACAACAACAGCAGTGGCAGCAGCAATAAATAGCCCTGTGATTGCACCTCCTTTCCATTCTGCTGGGTGCCATGAGAGCTCTTCACATCTGAGCAGAGCGCTGTTATAGCAGAGCTCCTCAATTTATAGATAGGGAAACAAGGGCATATTGGGGTCAATGATTTGCCCACCCCTCAGCCTGTAAGTGACAGACCTGAGATTTGGACCCAGAGCTGATGCTCCAGGGAGCAAGTGTGTGCCCTGCTGTGGAACTGCAAGTATGACATGTGGGTGCACATAGGCAGGGGTTGAGAGATGGGGCAAGGCTGGAGGCGGGAGGAATCTGATCCCAGAGGGAGGGCTTTGCCAAGCTGAGATCTCCAACTTCAAGTCCAACAGGTGATGGGGAGCGATGGAAGGGGTGGAAGCAAGGCAGGGGTGTGGTCAGATTTAGAGAGACTGCTTCGACAGCATCAAGGAGGATGAGTGAGGAGAGGTTTATGGGGTCCTAGTACACAAAGGGACAGGGCTGAGCAGAGCCCCTGAGATGGTTGGGAGAAGCAGACGGATATTAGAGGTGCTCAAAGGACAGGCAGGCAACCTCAGAATGAGTTCTCTACCCACTCCCTCGCTTCTGCTGGGAGAGACAGATCCCACTGGGCGGGGGCCAGTCCTCCAACCTCTGCTCTTGAGTGTTCCAGAGGATGCAGCCCTCACGGCCAGGCGCGGGAGCCCCTCCCTCATCCACATGCCCACCTCCAATGCACGATTCATCTCCCTGACCTACATTCCCTGCTTGCTCGTCCTCGCAGACAAAGCCTGGGTGGGCAGTGTTGCGCTCCCCTCTGGTCCAGGGGCTTGGGGAATGGGGAGACTGGAAACAGATGTGTGAGGTAGGGGGAGGAGGAGAACACAGGTGGGAAGGGTGGAGGGGGGAAGAAAAGGCGGGAGGGAGGGGAAGGCACAGGGGCAGGTCCCTCAGCCTCTGTCAAAGAGCAGCTGGCTGTGTAGGGATTTCTGGTGCAGGGGAACAGACCTGGCTCTGGGGGACTGGATGCCACCTCTCACTCCACCACAGCTGTTGCATGACCTTGAACAAGTCACTCCAACCAAACTGCAGTTTCCTCATTGGGAAAATGGCAATAAGGCTGGAGCCAGCCTGATTCCAAGACCACGACGTCCTTCCACAGCCCCAGGTGCCCTCACCTTTCTCCCAAGACCTGGCTCTCCAAGGAGGAACTGCCTCTTGAGGTGCAGTGAGAACAAATCTCGCCTCTCCCAGCACCCAGCAGGCAGGAACAGGCATGCACTGCTGTCAAGATTAATGGACCAAAAGAAGGCAATTAATTAATGCAAATGGCTCCCAGCTTAACAGGACCCTCATCTTCCAGGTAAAGGAGCCCGGCCCACTTCTTTCTGCCCAGAAGGCTCTGAAAAGCCCAGTTCCTCCCAAGAAGCAGTGTTCCTCTGCCACGTGCCCCTCCTGAAGAGCTCAAAGTACCCATCCCAAGTGTGCCACAGTCTTGGGAGTCAGAGAGAAGAAAGGGCATCAAATTCCAATCCCGGACATGGTGCTCCGCGCTGGGTGGGAACTGCCCCTCGAATCTTTTCAGAGATGCCTGAAGAGGATATGTCTCAGCCACATTCAGGTCTCTCTCCTCTCAGAACTCGTACCTATCAAACACTTGCTGGTCCCAGACATACTGCGCTGACCCTGAAACACACTGTTCCCTCTGCCTGGAATGCCCTCTCCCCAGCCCCTTCTGTCTCAGGGGTGACCATCCACCCCCTGGCCACAACTCAATGTCACCTTCTCCCTGAGCTTTTCCTGATCTCGTTGTATGGAACTGACCTCACTGTGCTTTGCAGCCCACAGCTCCCACAACAACCCCTCCAAGACGCTGACAGTGGTGATGGCATCATGTCACCTGTGCCATCATCCTCATTAGAACTCATAACCTAGTGTGCTTCAGCATCCTTATCTGTGAAATGGGGCTATGGACAGTACCTGTCTCATTGCATTGTTTTGAGGGTTAAATTACTTACTATATGATATGGTTTAGCTGTGTCCCCACTGAAATCTCAACTTGAATGGTATCTCCCAGAATTTCCATGTGTTGTGGGAGGGACGAGGGACCAAGGGGGAAGTAACTGAATCATGCGGGCCGGTCTTTCCCATGCTATTCTCATGAGAGTGAAAAAGTCTCATAAGATCTGATGGGTTTATCAGGAGTTTCTGCTTTTGCTTCTTCCTCATTTTCTCTTGCTGCCACCATGTAAGAAGTGCTTTTTGTTTTTTTTTGTTTGTTTGCTTTGGTTTTTTTTTGGAGACGGAGTCTCGCTCTGTTGTCCAGGCTGGAATGAGTGAAGTGGCACAATCTCTGCTTACTGCAAGCTCTGCCCCCCGGGTTCATGTCATTCTCCTGCCTCAGCCTCCTGAGTAGCTGGGGCTACAGGCGCCCACCACCATGCCCAGCTAATTTTTTGTATTTTTAGTAGAGATGGGGTTTCACCGTGTTCACCAGGATGGTCTCGATCTCCTGACCTCATGATCCACCTGCCTCGGCCTCCCAAAGTGCTGGGATTACAGGTGTGAGCCACCGTGCCCAGGCTTTCATCTCCCACCATAAGTCTAAGGCTTCCCAGCCATATGGAACTGTAAGTCCAATGAAACCTTTTTCTCTTCCCAGTCTACAGTATGGTTTTTTTTTTGTTTTTTTTTTTGTTTTTTTGAGACAGAGTTTTCACTCCCTCGCCCAGGCTGGAGTGCAATGGCACCATCTCAGCTCACTGAAACCTCTGCCTCCCTGGTTCAAGTGATTCTCCTGCCTCAGCCACCAGAGTAGCTGAGATTACAGGCATGCGCCACCACACCCAGCTAATTTTCATATTTTTAGTACAGACGGGGTTTCTCCATGTTGGCTACGCTGGTCTCGAACTCCTGACCTCAGGTGATCTGCCCACCTCAGCCTCCCAAAGTGCTGGCCAGTGGGCCTGGCCTCGGGTATGTCTTTATCAGCAGTGTGAAAACGGACTAATACACTGTACAAAGAGAGTACACAAAGTGCTCGACATATTTAGCTACTATTATTATTATTATTATTATCACTACTACTATTATTATCTTTGAAGCTCCAATGTGGTTCTTAGCACAGAGGAGGTGCTTATTATAAATGGCTAATGAATAAGAAGAGAATCAAGATCCACACTTTTCAGTTGAGGAATGTGAGACTCAGCGGTGGAGGGAGCAGAGGGAGGTGGTGTCTGTGGTCGCTCAGCCAGCCTCCAGCAGGGAAGGATCTGACGCCACAGTCCAGACTATTCCTGCAGTTCCTCGAGGCCCTGCTTACTGAGGCCAAGACAGGAGAAGGACCTTACCTTTCCCAAGGTCATGCACTGGTCAGCCGGCTGTGGAACCGAGATCAGAGGGCTGGCCCCTGGCCACTGGGCAGATAGCAGCCTGCAGTCAAGCACAAGTGGCTTTTTGGAGGTGATTTCATTGACCCCTGCTTCTCCCCCCAACCAGGCTTGGCCATTCCCCGACTGCCAGGAGCAGCGACAGGTGATGGAGCAGGAGGTGATAAACACATCCCCTGACTTCCGTGAACGCCCATCCAATTTGCCATTCCCAGGCTTATGCCAAGAGTGTTTGTGTTAATAAACCAAATGGGCTTTTCAGAGTCCACCCAGAGTGACTGATGGCAGAGGCAGCGTGCAATCCTGGCGGCTCCTTGGCCTCCTTCCTACTGAGCGGGGCGCCAGCTGGAATGAGGTGGGGGCACAGGACAGCACAGGCTTCAACTTCAAGTCGCTTTAAGTCGCAGACTTCCAGAGTCATCCGGGCCCAGGGACACTCTCCCAACACCGTCAATGTGCAGGTGAGGAAACTGAGGCAGGGGTAGAACAGGCAGAGGCACTGCTGGGACTAGAACCTGAGATTCCCAGGTCCCAGGTACGTGTGGGTCAGGACTGGGTTCTGGGGTGGGTGGTGGTGTTCTGACAAGCCAAAGACCACTTGATGGAGAAATGAGGCAGAAGGAGCGGTCAGAGCAAGGAATGGAAACTCGGAGCTCAGATATTTGTCAGGGGAGGGGTTTGGGAGGGGGTGGAGAGGGAGACCCACCCCAAACCCAGCCCCAGAAGAAGAACTATTAAGCCTGCTTTAGGAGGGATTTAATTGTTCTCCAAATATGACCTTTCTGAGAGCAATCTGACCCCCTGCAGGGACGGACTTTCCACCCGAGGGTCCCTCGTCCCCTCTTCCAGCCCCCTCATCTCTCTCAGAGCCCATACCCCATTCCCTGGGCCTGGGGGCTCTTTTCTGGAATTCGTCCCTCATCTCCAGAGCCTGCTGACATGGGCTCCAGTGCCAGCCCAGGGGATACCCCTGCCCACATCCTGACATCCCCCAGCCATGCGGGCCACACCCTCTTCATGGCCCTGTTCCTGCCCCACGTAGGGTCCTGCCCAGGCTTCCTCTGAGCACGTGCCAGTCCACAGTGAGCCATGCACAGTGTGGGTGAAGGTATGGGAGGCTGGAGAATCAAGAGCCTCTCCAAGTCCCTATTTCTAACATCAGAGGGTCAAAAGGCAGTGACTCTGAGCTGCCCTGTGCAGCGCCTCTGGAGGAGGTGACTGGAGGAGGCCCAGCCTGGATAATCCACAGGCCCGGGGTCACCTACGGAGAGGCCGGCAGCGACACTCGGGTGCGAACTGGGAAGTCCTGCGAAGCCTGTGTCCCTCCCAGCTGGGAAGGTTGGACTCATGAACTTTCAGGTTTACACACCCCTCCGAGTGACCCCAAGTGGCTGCTGTCACATCCTCCAGGTGAGCCTCACCCTGCGGAAGCTTTGACCCCGGAAGTCCCCCAGCGGAGCCCTGTTGGCTGCAGGGTGGGAAGGAGGGATCAGGGAAGGTCCGCCCCACCGACCCCCCGCTCGCCCACCCCGACTCCCGCTTCAGTCAGGTCCACTCTGCTTTGATCTGTTTTCTGCAAAGCATTTCTGGGTGAGATTTTGTTTGAACAAAGCTTCCCTCCACTACAAACATTTTGCAAACCTCTGATCCAGCCCAGCCCCTCGTGTTAGACAGTGGAGGTCTGCAGTCAGGCGGCCGTGGGCTAAATCCTATTTATAACTCTCCCTAGCTGGGGTCCCTTTCCCTGTCTAAGCCACGGACCCTGTACAATGGAGAACTTCCCAGGTTCGCTCCACAAATTCAATTTTAGGAAACCTGGTGCACAGTAGGTTTTCAGTGACAGTAAGAAAACTCCTTTTCTTTACACATGAGGAGCCCGAGGATGTACGGGGATGTCACTCATCTGATGGTCACCCGGGGGTCAGTGGCAGTGCCCCTGGGACTGGACACCGGTAAGCTAGCTCCCCACTGCATGGGCTGCCTACCCCTCCCCATCTCCAGACCCCTCCAGGGGCTGCAGCCCGCCCAGCCCTGCTATGTGTGCAAGCCTCGGCCCCTCAGAGAGCCTCACGGTCCTGACAAAGTGTGAGCACTAACCAGGCCCGACAGGCTTTAAAGAACAGAATGCGGCGGGAGGAGGACAGCAGGCAGGAGATGGCCAATAAGCCCACACATCGTTCATAGAGCCCATCTCGGCTGTTACGGCTGCTATTTAGCATTTAGATAACGCTCTATATTTCCGCAGGGTTGGCTGTCTGGGCTTTTAGTAACCAGCTGGGGGTTCAGACGCTGGTTCCAAGCAAAGAGGAAAAATTGGGTGGAAGCTGCCTGTCTGCTGAACCTTGCCCCATCTATCCATCCACTCATTCACCCATCCATCCATCCATCCAACCACCCACCCACCCACCAATCCACCCATCCACTCATCTACCCATCCACCCATCCCTCCATTCTTCCATCCAACCACCCATCCCTCCATCCCTCCATCCCTCCATCCTTCCATCCAACCACTCAACACATAATAGCAAAGTCCCTAGAATATTCCATGTCATGCACTGAGGACATGGTGTTTAGACCCAACCCCTGCCCTCAAGGTGAGTACAGTCTAGAGAGGAAACTGACATATTTACAGTCAGTGTGATAAGTCTAAGTCTAAGAAGCATGGGTGGCTGAGGGACACAAGGATGAGACACCCACGCAATCCAGGCAGGGAGGAAAATGGGTGACAGCTGAGCAAAGGCTGAAAGATAATGAAGAGTTGGTGGTAAGTGAAGTGGAAAGACAGAGCATCCCAGGCACAGAGAACAGCTTGTGCCAAGGCCTGGAGAGAGCTGGGCATTTTGGGGGAACTGCCAGGAGCTCAGCAGAGCTGGACCCTCAAATGTGATGGGAGAAGGGGGTAAGAGATGAGATGCAAAGGAGGTGACCAGGGGTCTCCACCTGAGGGGCTTCCTGGACCTTGGCAAATAGTTGGACTTCGTCCTGAAGGCCAGAGGCAGATTTTATGTGATTTAAAAGGACTCATCGCCACCTACAGCAACATCTTCCCTGCCACACCCCCTCATTAGGGATAAACTGCATCTCACCTCCCAGCCTCGAGTAGCTTGGGCTCCCTTTGCTTGGTACTAAGCGCTGAAAGCTTGGCTCAGGGCTGCAGCATTTGCTGTGTCCAGGAAGGCTTCCATCTTCCCCTCCGTTAACACACATGTACCCACACCTGAGGCCCCTCCATCAGCACTGTGGAGTAGTCAGTGGGCAGAGCTATCACCAAGAGGTGACTACATTAGACTCTTCCCTGAGGTTGCTAAAACAGACATGGAGGGCAGTTTCCCCAGCAGTAAGAATGGATTCCATCGTAATATCCAGACCCTCTCACTACCTGCAGGGCTTCTGCACACTCTCCTTCCACCTGCCCATTACTAACAGGAGTAGTTCCCATGAAATTTGTTGAAGGCACAACAATGAATGACCTGCATTTGACAGACATCCACTGAGGATCGGGCTACAGGCCTAATCCATGGCCAAGGTTCAGGGGCAGTCTGACCAGGGTTAGGATCAGCCATAAGAGATGACATCTATTAGAACAGAGGCTCCCTGAGGGCCAAGAGATTGTCTGTCTGGGTCCCCACTGTAATCCCCAGGACATACAGCAATGCCTCCTGCTCAATAGAGACTGAATGAATGAATGAATGTTAACCAAGCTTCATGGAATAGCCAGGGCCCTGGTTCAGGGACAGTCTGTGTCCAGCAGTAAGTCAGTCCGAGAAGCATGTTGGAGCCTTTCTGCAGTGAGCACCAGGGCCAAGGAACTAAACAAAAATCAGAGGACCCCTTGGTAATCAAGCTACCATCTTGATTTCCCCAGTCATGGGTACTGCTCCAGCCCCCAAACTCACTGACACCTCCAGCCCCTAGAGAACTAGTATACCATAAGACAACACTTATCCTTCATAGATGTCTGGCTCATGCAACATTCCCCCCACCCCACCCCATCACACATAAGAGCTGGTGACATCAGGTGTCTCTGGACCTCAAGCCCCAGCTGATCTGGTTGTGCTGTGTTGTAGGTGCCTCCCCATCATTGTAAGAACAAGGCCAAAATCCTTGCTGTGGCATTCAGTGCCCTGCCTACCTCTGCAGCCCCTGCCCTACCACCTCAACCCCAGCTCAGGCTCTGTACTCCAGCAACAGTGAACCTCCTGCCATTTCCTACTTCCACGCCATAGCAGGCATGGTTCCCACTCCATCCCATACCCTTTTCCTCCTTAAAAATATGGCAAATCATTACTCCTTCAAAACGCATGTCCTTAAAGTGTTGACCAGTTCATTCTGATGTTCCTCACTGTCACAAAGTATGGTAATGACCAATTCTGTGTTTCTCTTTCCTACCTTTAAAAAATCTTCATATCCCCAAAACCCAGCCCCAGGCTTGACACTCATTACCACCACCACCACCATCACTACCACCGCCATCATCATCACTACCACCATTGCCACCATCCCATCATCACCCCTCCATCATTCCCACAACCACCTCCACCACCATCACTGCCATTACTGTCGTCACAGCTGACATTCACTGGGCATTCACTGTGTGTCAGGCCCAGGGTGAAGGCATCCCCAGAAAGATCCCAATAAGGAGGACGGTCCTTTATCATTATCCCATTGTACGGATGAAGAGATCAAGGCTCCTAGACATTCGGTAACTTGTTCAAGAATTCAAATTCAAGCTGTTTCTTCCTTATCGAAACCAAGGCAAGAGCCTGGAGCCCAGGTAACCCAAACAATTCCTTAAAATATTGGTTCTGTTTGACTTTGGACTGTCTTGAAGAGGTCAACCACTCAGAGAGCCATTAATATCTGTGGACTCCAGACACTGTCCCAGGCACCACATCTTAGAATGTGAACCTTTGGGGCAGAGCTCCTGAAATGCCATCTGACACCCCTGACCCCTAACCCCTGCTCCACCCCTGGGCTCAGATATAGCACCAGACAGCTGACCTGCAGAGCCACTGATGAGGAGCCCATATCTACTCCTTACGGCCACGCCAGGTGCCACTCGCCTCTGGAAGGATGGATCCCAGCAGCAGCCAATTCCTGGGGCAGTTTGGTAGATCCTACAGGAAAAGAAAACCTCCCAGCCAGCCAGCTGACACTCTCTGCTTCTCTCAGCATCTCTCCCTTACCCCCTAGGCTGGAGAGAGATAAGGAGATTCCAGGTGATGTCATCCTTCTGCCCAGCGTCCCAACCTTCCCTGGCATTGTCCCCTCCATGTGCACAAGCCTGCCGAGGCCTTTGCAAGATGTCCTGCCCACCCATGACCCCTACCCACGGTCCAGTCCAAGCATCAGAAAGGGCCTTTATCCCAGTATCCTGCCAGTCCACTGAGATGGGCGGGCCGGCTCCGGGGACAGCTCCCTTACCTCACTATAGCACCAATAATCCCTTCATTTCACACAGCACTTGACAGTCTATCACTCACCTTCACACCCATTTTCTCAAGAATCTTGGGGGTCCTGCTTCATCCCAGAATCAGAGCCTATTACAGAAGCATCTGATGATCATGCTTAGGATCCTCACTGACACTCAGCATTGCACAGCAGTGATGAGAAGCACAATAAAAATAGAAGCGATCGGCCTGGCGAGGTGGCTCACACCTGTAATCCCAGCACTTTGGGAGGCCAAGGCGGGCGGATCACGAGGTCAGGAGATCGAGATCATCCTGGCTAACACGGTGAAACCTCATCTCTACTAAAAGTAAAAAAAAAAAAAAAAAAAAAAAAGTAGCCGGGCATGGTAGCAGGCACCTGTAGTCCCAGCTACTTGGGAAGTTGAGACAGGAAAATGGCGTGAACCCAGGAGGCTGAGCTTTCAGTGAGCTGAGATCACGCCACTGCACTCCAGCCTGGGCGACAGAGTGAGACTCCATCTCGGAAAAAAAAAAAAAAAAAAAAGAAAAGAAAAAAAAAATTGAAGTGATCTTCATTAAGCTCTTGCTTTGGGCCAGACATGTTCCAACTGCCTTGCAGGTATTCGATCATTTCATTTGCACATGAGCCTATAAACTAGAAACTCTCATCATCTCCATTTTACAGGTGAGAAAACTGAGAGTGGCTAAGCCACCTGCTATAGGCCTCACAACTAGAAGGTGGCAGTGCCAGGATTACGTTTATATACCAGGAGGGGAAATGCCTTCTGCGGGTTTCATGTGTCCCGATAACACTCCCACTAGCTTGCTATGCACCCAGCCCCTCCCCGATGTTTCCCCTTCCCCCCCTCCCCGAGTCTCTGATTGGTGAGTCTGGAGGGAGCACCCCAGATGCGTGAGATGCTCGCCCTCCTCCTCTGCCTGCAGAGGGCACTTGCCTGGCCCCAGTAAAGGGGTTAGGACTGGCATTGCCCGCTCTGCCAGGGTCTGGGCTGTAGGAGGTCTGCTGAAGACCAAGCCACCCACGCCAGACAGCTTCATCAGCCATCAGAATGACGTTTGGCCCCCCTCCCTCTGACACACGCATCTGTCTCTCAATTGGTTCTAAACCTGGGTGCGGAACAAGTTGTTTGCTGCCTGCTCAGTAGTTACAAACACATATATAAATAAATAGATTTTTTTTTCGCCCCTATTGGAATTCACTGCCTTCTAAATATATCCCATTCTAAATATAAACTTTGCCATTCTCTTACACTCACCTCACATTTCATTTAATAGTAGAAATAGCAGTATTAATAATAAGGCAGATCGCGGCTGTTTGGTGTCTGCAGTACGCCAGGGGCCACGGTGTTCTTCTCACACTTCATTTCACAACTCCCATACAAGGACTCCCTCTTGGCCCCGGTTTGGCAAATGAGAACATTTCAGCTCCAACAAGGCTTTCCCAAGGACACACAGCTGACAAGCGATGGATCAGAATTTGTAGAGGTTCAACGGTACCCCCCAAAATTCACGTCACCTGGAACCTTGGAACCTTTCCTTATTTGGAAATAGGATCTGTGTGGATCACCAGTGAAGTGGAGGTCATACTGGATGAGGGCAGCCTCTAAATCCAGTGATGGTGCTTTTTTTTTTTTTTTTTTTTTTTCTGAGACGGCATCTTGCTCTGTTGCCCAGGCTGGAGTACAGTGGCGCGATCTGGGCTCACTGTGATCTCCGTCTCCCGGGTTCAAGAGATTCTCTTGCCCAACTAGCTGGGATTATAGCACACATGCTACCAAGCCCAGCTAACCTTTGTATTTTTAGTAGAGATGGGGTTTCACCATGTTGGCCAGGCTGGTCTTGAACTCCTGACCTCAGGTGATCCACCCACCTAGGTCTCCCAAGGTGCTGGGATTACGGATGTGAGCCACCGCGTCCGGCCTTGTTTTTTTGTTTTTGTTTGTTTTTGTTTTTAATCGAGACGCAGTCTCACTCTGTCCCCCAGGCTGGAGTGCAGTGGTGCAATCTCAGCTCATTGCAACCTCTGCCTCCTGGGTTCAAGTGATTCTCCTGCCTCAGCCTCCTGAGTAGCTGGGATTACAGGTGTGTGCCACCACGCCTGGCTAATTATGGTATTTCTAATAGAGGCAAGGTTTCACCATGTTGGCCAGGCTGGTGTCAAACTCCTGACCTTGTGATCTGCCTGCCTCAGCCTCCCAAAGTGCTAGGATTACAGGTGTGAATCACCACACCCGACCTGACTGTTGTTCTTAAAAGGACAGGAAGACTTGTGGAGACACAGAGGAGGCCAAGTCATGACACAGACAGAGACTGGCGCGACGCAGTGACAAGCCAGGGGACACCAAGCATTTCCAACATTCCCCAGAAGCTGGACGAGAGTAGGAAGGATTCTGTCCTGGAGCCTTCAGAGGGAACATGGCCCTTCCCATACCTTAATTTCAGACTTCCAGCCCCCAGCACTAAGAGAGAATCCATTTCTATTGTTTTAAGCCACCCAGTTTGTGGTATTTTGTTATGGAGGCCCCAGGAGACAAATACAGAATCTAAGAGTGACTATTCTGATGTCTCCTCCGTGCAATCTTCCCTTCCCACAGTTAGGGTCACACAGGATCTCTTTGTGGAGTCAAATGAGTATTTCCTGACAGTCAGTAGGTGCCAGGAGACGGAGGACACAGACAATATATGGCCCCTCATTCACACATCAGACACTGACAATGTAGCTCTCTCCCATCCTGGGTGCTCATCTTCTGGTGCGGAATAGGCGGGAAGCGGCTGGATGGATTTTGACAGGTCTTGATTTGGAGTCTTGGCCACTCTCTGGCTGCGTGGCCAAAGGCAGGTCACAGCTCACCTCTCTGAACCTCCATTTTCTCATCCGTAAAATGGGGGCATTTATACCAACCTGCCTTCTTCGCATTCGGTAAGGGACGTGGAAACACTTTAGCCACCATGTCTGGCTGCGGAACAGGGTGAGTGCGTGCGCATCTGAGCGTAAGTGTGCGACGCTACGCTTCCGAAAGGGTAGATAAAGTCCTAGTGGCAAGTAGGGCTTGGTTGCTCTTATTCTTTGCACCTTTCCGTGTGCAGAAATATTTCTTAGGAAATTCAGAAGAGGAAGAGAGAGGGCACAGTCATGGAGGGTGTCAGGGCTGTGACGTTCAGCCCTGGGTACATTCGTATTCTCCCCAGATACCAGGGCCTTTGGGAGCCCAGAGCCATCCTGAAAGGGTATCTTGAATCTCAAACAGGCAGAGCCACAAAGGAAAGGAAAGGCCCATGGGAAGGCGGCGCATTTGGATCTGTCCCCAAATCCTGCCACCATCAGCTGGCAGATTTGTTTCTCCTGCCTTGGCGGCCAGCATCAGCCATGCCAGGGACTGTTCGGTAGCCCTGAGATTTGTCACAAGCCACGTCTGATCACGACCATCAGCTTCCAGTCAAGTAGAGGGGAAAAAAGACCCACAAGATCAAACAAGACGCCTTTGAAAACTGCTCTGTTTTCAAACAGGAAGCCTTGGAGTGCAAGCACCAGAGCATGAGCTGGGTGGCTGACGAGGTGGAAGCATTTTCCTTGCAGATTCTGGGAGGATGGAGAGAATGGGGTCCCCAGAGTGCAAGGGGAGGGCATGTCCAGCCCGGAGAGGGGACTTGGCAGCTCCTGGTACCACTAAGCCAGGTCTGAGCAGGGCACCCCTCTTCAGAGCCTCTGAACCACTGCTGGGCAGCCCAGCCTCCAGGGCCAGGCCAGGGCAGTTCATGGAGGTCACACTGTCCCGCCTACAGGGCTGGTAACTGTGCCCTCGTGGGATTGTGACGTCACTCGCTGAATCAGAGTCCAGAAGAAAGATGGATGTGGTTGACTAAGCCCCTCAGGGACTCATGAAAACTCACCCCCAAGTAGGCCTGGCAAAAATCATGCGGGTGATTTAATTCAATCCAATTCAACCACTATTTATTAAGTGAACAGACAGAAAAACATGGAAGCTAAGAAAAGGGACTGTGGAGCCAGGTGGACTGGGTTTGAATCCTAGCTGTGATGCTCGGACAAGCCACTTAGCCTTTCTGAGCCTCAGTTTCCTCATCTGTAAAATAAGAAGGGTAATAGCACTTACTTCACAGGATGGCATGAGCATGAAATTAGTTAACAACTGTAAAGCACTTGGCTGGGCATGGTGGCTCACACCTATAATCCCAGCACTTTGGGAGGCCAAGGTGGGTGGACCACCTGAGGTCAGGAGTTCTAGACCACCCTGGCCAACATGGCGAAACCCTGCCTCTACTAAAAAATACAAAATTAGCCGGATGTGGTGGCACGCACCTGTAGTCCCAGCTACTTGGGAGGCTGAGGCAGGAGAATCACTTGAACCCAGGAGGCAGAGGTTGTAGTGAGCTGAGATCGCACACTACACTCCAGCCTCTGTGACAAAGTGAGATTCCACCTCAAAAAAAGAAAAAAAAAAAAAAACCGTAAAGTACTTAAAAGTCTTTTCAGGTATATAGTAAGTGCTAAATAAGTGCTCTATAAGGGCTTGATAAACAAGGCAGTGTGGGGCAGTGGTATGAACACAGGCCCTGGACATCCTACCATGCACCCACACACAGACACCTGGGGCTGGAGAGAGGAAATGCCTGATCAGTGGGGGCACAGCTCAAAAGCTATCAAGGCAGGATTTTAACCCGAAAAGCCCAATTCCAGAGACCCTCCTCCCTTAATCACTAAGTGGCAGAGATTCCTCCTGTTCAGTTCAGTATTTCCCCCGGGAAGCTGAGCCCACAGCCTGGCGCATGGAAGACACTCGGTAAATGCCAAAGGACTGAGAGCCTGGCAATTGCATCAACAGCTCTTCTTTTGCTCTTTATGTGACCTTGGGCGTGTGACAGTCTGTCTTAAGTGTCAGTTTCTTTGTATGTAAAAATATGTGTCCGAATATCCAATTCACAGGGCTGTTGGTGGGAACCAAATGAAAGCTTGGATGCAAACACGCCTGGTGGGGTGTCTGACAGTCCAGGTTAAATAAATCTCATCTTGATTTTATTTCATTTCCTGGATTCTGTGTTCAGTTCCACCCAAGGACCCACAGAGAACACAACAGAAGGAGAAAATGTATTCTTGTCCTGAAGGGCTTTACACAAGACAGAGAAGAAGTAGGAAGCTGTTCGTTTAGAGGACAAGCTACAATTAGGTGTTGAAGCAGAAATCCCCTGGGAGTTCAGAGAGCACCTTGTGGACTGCAGCAGTCTGGAGGGCCTCTGGGAGGAGGTGTTTGAAAGAGCCATCCACCTCATTATCTGCCACACGAAGGGCCTCGTGGATCACGTTCCCATTAGGCAAGACTGGACCGGCGATGTGGGTGAGGACATGAAAACGCTGCCTCAGGGTTTGAAACCCACTGCCTCTGAGAGAGGGAAAGAAGCGCTCATCACTTCTTTCGGATCAAAGGATTGGGGATGGCAGCGGAACCAACTGGAGTGCTGGCAGCGGGCGAGGCTGAGCGAGTGATGTTCAAAACCGCACGCTTTGGGTCCAGACATTGATATCCTTCCAGAAAGTGCCCTGCATGGATGTGAGGGAGAACAAAAGGATGGAGGAGAGAGAAAATGCTCAGCTGGGAGAGTCAACCCAAGGCCCAAATGAGCCAATTCCAAGATATTCCAGCAGAAAGGAAATCTGAGCATCACCAAGTCACACATTTCAGGCCTGGGCAGTTTGGCAAAGTCATTCCATCCCGGCAAACCCTCCGTAATACCTGTGTGTCCGGCACCCTCACTGAATCAGGAAAGGATGCTGATACTCAGAGTTTCTGAGCACTGCTCAAGTTTGTGGCGATGGACAAATGCCCAGAATCTAGTTTCCTCCTCAAGCTGCACCTCATGTGCAATTAACTCCACCCTCAGCCCCATAAGTGAACACGTGCTGGGCTGACCAACCCAAACACTGCTACCCACCCGGACACAGTAATTCATTCTGGTATAAGCTCACAAATTTAAGTGATGAGATACAAGGTCTGGGACTCCATTAGAACTATTAAGAGGGTGGTATCTTTTCTGCTGGCCTTAAACCTAGGACCCTCCGGACCTCTACTTGTTCTAGAGTTGCCGGCAGCTATGTTGCTATCCCATGGGCCTGAAGAACGAAGCCAGCAGAGAAGCAAGCAGAAGAGACAGCTGGAGAGAGAAGAGGTCCTGATGATATCTGTAATAGTCAGAGAAATGCTAGTTGCTGTAACAAATAAACCCTCAAATCCTGAATAATAAAAATTTATTTCTTGGCCATGGTGGCTCATGCCTGTAATCCCAGCACTTTGGGAGGTTGAGATGGGAGGACTGCTTGAGCCCAGGAGTTCAAGATCAGCCTGGGCAACATGGCAAGATCTCATCTCTATAAAAATTGTTTTTAATTAAACAATTAGCTGGGCATGGTGACACACACCTGTGGTCCCAGCTGCTTGGGAGGCTATACTGGGAGGACTGACTGAGCCCAGGAGGTTGAGGATACAGTGAGCCATGATCGCACCACTGTACTCCAGCCTGGGCAACAGAGTGAGACCACCTCAAAAAAATATATTTCCTGCTCACATAAGAGTCTTACATGGATCTCTTTGGTAAATCAGGATCCAGGATCCTTCTACCTTGTGCTACACCTGCCCCTTGTGCCTTGGAGTTCTCTAAATTCCACCCTTGGGGGAAGTTGGAATGGAGGAGGCATACCTGTTCTTTAAGCTCCTTGGTCTGGAAGTGAGTCACATGCCACCTCTACCCTTCTCTATTGGTGAGAACTGGTCATGGTCACACCTAAATACAAGGCATGCTGGGAAATGTAGTTTCTGGCTGGCAGGGCAGCAGCTTCTAAGCAACAGCCTACACCATGACAGAAGGAGCCTGAGCTCTGGGTGACCAGCCAGCCACCTCCACACCTTAGAATGCTTCCCTCCGGCAGCTCCTGGAGCCTGGTTCACCCCCTGATCTTCTTCACTTACATAAGTTATTACATTTTCTATTCCTACTTAAGCCAGTTTAGGCTGAATTTTCTGTTATTAGTGCCCAGAGAGTCCTAACCAACAGATTCCTGTGGCCCATTTGTGCAGATCAGACTAAAACCCAGTTCTTGCTTTCCCCAGTCCAGTGCCTGTCCTAAGATACCCTGCAACCTCCTCCAGCAAAGCTCCATGGCCTAGGCCACGCCCCAGGGAATCAACTAACAATGCAGTCATCCCAAGGAAGAAGGGGATTGGTCAAGACCACGTGCAGAAGCCAGTGATTCAGCTAAAAGTCCATTGCCAGTAAAGAGCGTTAGTCTGAAACATGTTAGATGCTTTTTTTTTTTGTCATTAAACAAAGGGTAAGTTATATGACTCGGGGCAAGCTATTAAGTTGAACCACATGAAATACCCAATATACAACCATTTTCTGACCTACAAAACTGGTAACCTCATATGGTTCAACCTGACCCTTCACCTTTTTGTGAAATAGAGGTCATGATCCTCATGGTAAGGATTAAGCTGATAACCAAAATGACATTACAAACCACAGATGGGCTGCCCAGAGCAACAGGATGACAGTGAGTGCCTTGCTGAGGGCACAGAAATCAGCTCCTGGGGAGGGGGAACAGAGAATGAAAGTAAGGATCTGCCAGTTGTTAGAAACTTGAGATCTGCCCTTGTCTCCCAAATACAGAATTGGGACTTGAAGGTGGGATCTCAGTCTTCCTCCCTGTGTAATGGGAATAACATCTGCATGGTGCCTTTCCTGAGCCAGGCTTACTTTTCCGGCCCATCTCTGGCCCCCTGGAGGAAGACAGAGAGACCAGGAGGCTGTGTCCCCGCTGCTGGGCCCCACAGCCAGCAGGAGGAAGGGAGGGCGGGGGAGGGCCCTCATTGCTGAAGCAGGCCTCGTCCCAGAGGCTGGATTTGGCAGGATTGTTCCAGCAAATGGCTCAATTCCCCCTGGTTTTTGTAGTACAAACAATCCCAGACAAGTCTCAGAGGGAGGGGGAAAAAGAGTAATTTGTGTGGTGTGAAAAAAACGTGAAGCATTGAGCGTGGCCTCGCAAAGGCATTTGCATTTCTCAACAAGAAACCGCCGCTGCTGCGGAGAGTGGCTGTCACTTAGTTATCTTGTTAACTCCCTCCTGCCCCAGGCGGGCCAGACAGCGGACGCTTAGCTCCCAGGATGCCTGGGGTGCAGAAGGAGAGGCAGGTAGTTGGCCGCCCTGAAGACTGGAGTTCAAGTCCAGCTTTGCCACTAAGAATGGAGGTGCACTAGTGTCACCTCTTCAGTTACCCCTCATCTCTGTAAAATGGGGGGTTGGATTAGATGACTACTAAGAGACTTCTAGAAGTAACAGTCCATGGTTATACCTAAGAGTCCAGACACCTGCACTTATTCTAATTGTGAACCTGGCATTGACTCACCAGGTGGGCTGAACATAACCATTACTCCTCAGAGCTCAACACTGGAAGGCATCTGTGGTATGAACTGGTTCAGCCTCTGATTCCCCCTAAAGCCCGCCCTAGCATTCCTGAAAGATGACCATCTGGTTTCTGTTAGAATACCTCCAAAGATGGGGAGCTCACTTCCCTGGACCAGGAGGAAGACATCCATTCTATTGCCAGCTCGCTCCACAAGTTACAAAGTCTTTCCATAGATATGAGTTCAAATCCACTTTCATGAAACCTCTGCCCAAAGGGAGGCCCGGGAAAGCCCGGTGGACAATTAGAATCCGACAGGTGTGTGTGCCCATCCCAGCTAGGTGAGCTGCAGTGCCTTCATCACTCTGTGTCTTGGTTTCTACATCTGTGAAATGGAGACAATAATTCTGCTCACCTCCCAGGGTTGTTGTGAAGAAGCTTTGAGCTGGTTACTCAGCATGGTGCCGGCTATATGGCAGTTGCTCAAGGATGTCAGCTATGTTAGTAGTGATCGTACATTGGGGATCTCTACCAGTGTCCCCACCCTGACACTCAGAACACATGATATTTATAAGTGGGGAGAGGGAACAGAGAATGAAAGTAAAGATTTGCCACCTGTTGGAAACCCGAGATCTGCCCTTGTCTCCCAAATAGAGAATTGGGACCTGAAGGTGGGACCTCAGTCTCCCCACCTGTGTAATGGGAATAGCATTTCTGCATGGTGCCTTTCCTAAGCCAGGCTTGCTTTTCTGGCCCATCTCTGGCCTCCTGGAGGAAGAAGACAAAAAAGCCACTTATTCACTTAATCATGCAGCTATAATCTGCAGCCAGGGAGGAGGGCTAGTGGATACAGACAACTCCCCAAGAGTCCCTTAACTGTAACTCAGCTGCTTCCGTCCTCCCCAGAAAGCCCATGAGTGCAAGTGAAGGCTGAGCACAATCGTCTGGGGACAGCCTGGCTTCTAACTTTTTTAAAGCAAATCATTTATGCACACTGGCACTTGTGGTGGACTGGACATCAATCATCACCCTTCATGCCCTCCCCCTATAAAATTATACCTCCACACCCTTTGTCATGTACTCTCGCAGAACCACCCATTAGAAAAAGCAGAGTGAATCTCTTCCTTCCCCATGGATATTGGGTGTGGCCGTGTGATATGATCTGGCTGAGGACTTGTGGATGGGAGCAACAGTGTGCCAGTTCCAGGACGAAGCCTGCATTGTGTGCCACATTCCCGCTCATTCCCTTGTACCCTGGTAATCCAGCCTGAGAAGAGCATGCCCTAACAGCCGCTGGCCCTCAGCCCACGTCCCAGAAGGAGCACAGGGGAAGCAGACCTGAGCCCAGCCTGCAGCCTGGAGCCCAGCCTACCTGACCTGCAGGCAGAAACAGAGCCATGGGACAGGCCCATCTCAGACTCATGAACCCTAGTCCTGTGAGCTTGAGAAGAAATGTTTATCATGGGAGTCCAACTGAGTCTGGGGCAGATTTATTATGCAGCCCTATTGTGGCAAGAGCTGGTGCCTTATTATCCATCGATAGCAGGTGACTTATAGCACCCCACCTTTTGAGACACCCACTGAGTCCCACAACCACTGCTGAACACTCAGGCTTCATTTCCAGTCCTTCAGAAGAACAAACAGTTGCTTGTAGGGTGTTCCCAGTCTGATGGGAGAGAACATAGTCTCCTTGAAAATATCCAAGTCCATCCAGCAAACTTAAACTTGCAAGGCAGCCTGGCTTCCTGTCATCTCCCAGTTCTGGTGCACCTCGACCCCAGCCCCTGGACTTCAACTTTCACACTGATATCATCAGAAGGATGAGAGAACTTGTGGAAATTGATTGGTTGGTTTGGAGGATCCACAATACAGTCCCTCTTGAGTGCTCAGGTAGTCTCAATTTCCAGTGAATGTTCACATCCAGTAGGTGGGAGTCCAGCTCCAAGATGGCCCCAGTGGTCCCAACCTTCTGGTGTTCATATCTTATATGGCCCCTCCCACATTGTGCTAGCGTTGTTCTCTGTCACCAAAGGACAAGGGGTGGCACAATATTTCTAAGACAGTGATGATATGATACCATATTTGTTCTACGACTGAAGGAACAAGTGATGGCATGATACCCTTAAGGTTGCAAAAGACATTGCCATCCTTACAAAGATCCCTGCAGGCTTTTTTGCAGAAATTAGCAAGCGGACCCCAAAATTTATATGGAAATGCTAAAGAGGTAGAACAGCAAAAACAATTCTGAAAGAGAACAGAATGAAAGGATTTATACTACCTGATTTCAAAACTTACTATAAAGCCACAGAAGTCAAGAGAGTGTGGTATTGCCACAAAGATAGGCACACAGACCAACAGAATGGAATTAAGAGTCTAGAAATAAATCCTTACATTTATGGTTAATTGATTTTCAACAAAGGTCCTAAGACGTTCCAGTGGAGAAACAATTATCTTTTCAACAACTGATGCTAGGATAATTGGATATTCATATGTTAAAAATATCAATTGATACCTTAAGCCATACACAAAAATCAACTCAAAACAGATCCTAGGCCTAAAAGTTAGAACTAAAACTCTAAATATTTCAGAAGAAAACATAGGGAAAAAAATTTATTACCTTGGGTTGGACAAAGAGTTCTTATGTATGACAGCAATAGCATGATCAATGTAAAGAAAAATTGATAAATTGGACTTCATCAAAATTACCACTTTCACACTTTAGAATATACCATTAAAAGAATAAAAAGAAAACCCACAGACTAAGAGAAAATATTTACAAATCATATATCTGATTGTGGGCTTGTATCCAGACTATATGAAGAACTTTGTTTGGGTGCTGTGCCTCACGCCTATAATCCCAGCACCTTGGGAGTTCAAGGCAGATGGATCACTGAGGTCACGAGTTCAAGACCAGCCTGACCAACATGGTGAAATCCCATCTCTACTATAAATACAAAAATTAGCCTGGCATGGCGGTGCATGCCTGTAATCCCAGCTACTTGGGAGGCTGAGGCACGAGAATCACTTTAACCCGGGAGACGGAGGTTGCAGTGAGCTGAGATCATGCCATTGCACTCCAGCCTAGGCAAAAGGCAAAACTCTGTCTCAAAAAAAAAAAAAAAACCTTGATAACTTAGTAATAAGACAAAAATCCAATAGGCAAAAGATTTCAATACATATTTCATTAAAGATGATATACAAACAGCTAACAAGCACATGAGAAAATGCTCAACATAATTAATCATCAGGGAAATGCAAATAAAAACCACAATGAGATACCACTACACATCTGCTGGAACGCCTTTAATCAAAAAGACAGATAATACCAAGTGTTGAGGATACAGAGGAAGCGGAACCCTTGTGCATTGCTGGTGGGAATTTAAAACGGAAAACAATGTGGCAGTTTCTTATAAAAGATAAACAATAATTTATCAAGACCCAGCAAGTCCGCTCCTAAGAATCAACCCAAGAGAGATGAAAACATGTCTACAGGAAGATTTGCATGTGAATGCTCATAGCTATGTTATTCATCACAGGCAAAAACTGGAAATACGCTAAATGCTCATCAGCAAACCAATGGGTAAACAAAATGCGGTATATCCATTCAACGAGACGCTACTTGGCAATAAGAAGAAATGAGCTCTTGATCCCTGCAATAACATAGATGAACCTCAAAAACATTTTGCCAAGTGAAAGAACTCAGAAATAAAACATTGCCTATTCTATGATTCCATTTCAACGAAGTGACTAGAAAAGGCAAACCAGTATAGACAGAAAGCAGAACAGGCCAGGCACAGTGGCTCATGCCTGTGAGCCCAGCATTTTGGGAGGGCAAGGCAGGAGGATCACTTGAACCCAGGAGTGTGAGACCAGCCTGGGCGCAGAGGGAGACCCCTTCTCTACAAAGGAAAATTTAAAAATTATTCAGGTATGGTGATGCATGCCTGTAGTCCCAGCTACTTGGGAGATAGAGGCTGGAAGATCCCTTGAGTCCAGGAGGTGGAGGCTGCAGTGTGCCAGGATCATGCCACTGCACTCCAGCCTGGGCAACAGAGCAAAACCCTGTCTCAAAATAAAAGTTAAAAATTAAAAAAAACAAACAAACAAACAAAACAAAACAGAAAGCAGAAGAGTGGCTGTCTTAGGACCGAGAGTGAGAACAGGTATTTACTGTAAGTGGGCAGAAGGAAACATTTGGGGATAATGGGAATGTCCTAAAACTGGTTGTGGTTATGGCTGTACAACTCTGTAAATTTATTAAAACCACTGGCGGGGGGAAAGACATCACAGCTGCCACCTGCCTAGCTCTTGCGTTTTCTTGACCATTTATTGCCCACCGTTGTGTCACTTGCGACCCTGTGGAAAGGTCCAAGTCACGAAGAAGTGAAGCCTCCACAAAGCCAGGAGGAAATGAGGCTGCCTGAACAGCCATGTGAGTGCGCCATGTTGGAAGCAGGTCCTCTGGGCCCACACAAGCCTTTGATGACTACAAGGCCTGCTGATGTCTTGACTGAAAAAACCCTTCATGAGACTCTGAGCCGGAATCACCCAGCTGAGCTGCTCTCAGTACCCCACCCTCAGAAACCGTGTGAAAGAATATATGTTTGCTGTTTTAAGATGCTAATCTTGGGGTCATGTGTTACACAGCCATAGATAACTAGTATGCACTATCTTATGATGACCCTCATAGCCTACATTTTAAGTAGATATCTGTATCCACATTACAGAGGTACAGAGACTGAGGCCCAGGGGTTTGGTCCAAGATAATACAGCTTAGCAAGAGATAGCGCTGGGGCTTAAACCAGCCTGACCCCAGAGCTGTGGTCTTTCTACCACACTTCTCTAAGCATCCTGAACCAGGTCCCATGGGAGATCCCAAGGAAGGAGGAAAAGTCAGGATCTCTGCCCTGTACGACCTCCTGGGCTGATGGGGCAGGCAGGGGAGCAAAGCAGAGGGTCCTTTCAGCCAAGCTGAGTGACCGTCCCCCACCCACGGCTCCCTGTGGCTCCCATTCAGCACCACAGCTGCCAAACCCATTTCATTCAATTCTGCAAAGAGCTCGGAGCACCCCGAGTGGGGGTTCCTGCCTCTCCCTCGAAGCGGAGAGCAGCGAAATTGGACAGTAATGTGTTGTCGTTCAAATATTTCAGCTGGAGCCAGGGTGAATTATGATGCCGTCCCACTTTATTCAGTGTAGCATCTTTCATAAGAGCGGTGTCTCAGAAACACGTTGGAGAAGGAAATAATAAATAATTGCCCAAGGGGACAAAGCGTAAGATGAAAAGCTCCAGGCTGTTGGGGAGGGGAGAAGAAACTCCGACTTGAGGAGCTGGTGTGTCCAGGGAGCCCAAGCTGAGCCCTGGGCTCCAGCAAGCAGAGCCTTGGGCTTGAGTGCTGGGTTCTGGATGCTTCCAGGACCTCCAGGAGGCAAGGCCACAGGGACCCCACACCCCAGGACTCCACAGAGACTATCCTGCTGTCAAGGAGTCCTAGAGCTCCCTCCATCGGAGCTAGGCCCCCTGGATAAGCGACCTTTTTGCAGAGACAGGGTGCTCACTCTACTCTGAGCTGTCAGTCAAGGCACAGGTCCTCACTCTGACCCACAGAGCCCTACACAGCCTCACTCCCATTACTCCCCTGACCTTTTCTGACCCCTGAAACTGCTCTTCCTGCACCAGCCCCACTGATCTCCTTGCTGTTCTTTCAACATGCCAGGCACATGCCTGTCCCAGGACCTTTGCACTGCTGTTCCATTTGCCTGGAACAGTCTTCACTCAAACAGCCATATCATCAACTCCCTCACCTCCTTCAAGTCTTTGCTTAAACATTATTAGATTGGTGCAAAAGTTAATTGTGGTTTTTGCCATTGTTAATTGCATTATTAATTGCAAACACCACAATTACTTTTGCACCAACCTAATGCCTTCTTGGTTAAGCCTTGTGTTAGTCCACTTCGTGTTGTTATAAGGAATATCTAACTCTGAATAACCTAGAGAGAAAAGAGGATTATTTGGCTCGCAGTCCTGTGGGCTGTACAAGCACGGCGTTAGCATGTGCTCAGGTTCTGGTGAAGCCTCAGGAATCTTTTACTCCTGGCAGAATGTGGAGAGGAAGCAGGTGTGTCACTTGGTAAGAGAGGGAGCAAAAGAGAAAGAGCAAGAGAGAAGGAAGGAGGTGCCAGGCTCTTTTAAACAACCAGCCCTTGCATGAACGAATAAAGTGAGAACTCACTCATTATCATGAGCCATTCATGAGGGATCCACCCCCATGACTCAAACACCTCCCACCAGGCCCCACTTCCAACACTGAGGATCACATATCAACATGAGATTTGGAGGAAGCAAATATCCAAACTAGATTAGGCCTACTATTATTGCTCTATTTAAAATTGCTCTTCCCTTTTCCTTACTCTTGATCATCCTTACCCTGCTCTGTCCTCCCAGCAATATGATACTTCTCACCTTCTCACATACTCTGCAATGCACGGATTCTTACGATTATAATCCTTCTCCTCCTGCTGCTGTTTCTGGATTCTTTCACTTAACAAAACGTTTTTGAGGATCATCCATGCCGTTGCATGGATCAAGAGCTCATTCCTAGGAGTTTGAGACCAGCCTGACCAACATGGTGAAACCCTGTCTCTACTAAAAATACAAAAATTAGCTGGGCATGGTGGCACATGCCTATAGTCCCAGCTACTCAGGAGGCTGAGGCAGGAAAATCACTTGAACCTGGAAGGCGGAGGCTGCAGTGAGCCAAGATCATGCCACAGAACTCCAGCCTGGACAAGAGGAAAACTCCATCTCAAAAAAAAAAAAAAAAAAAAAAAAAAAAAAAAAAATTTATTCCTTCTTACCACTGAGTAACATTCCGTTGAATGGATATACCACATTGTGCTTACCCATTCTTTTGTTGATGGATGTTTTGCCTGTGATGACACCTCTCACCTCTCGCGTACACTATAATGTACGTGTTATTAGGATCAGAATCCATCTCCTACTGCTAGGTTGTAAGCACTGCAAAGGCAGCGCTTTTGTTCCCACATGGTGCCTGCCACACCCTCAGTGTTCTGTCAACATTTGTTGAGTGAATGCAGGCACGTACCAGCAGACCCTAGAGCATCACACTTACAGGTAAGTACATGCATGTTCCTACCTGTAGGCCCATCTGCAGTGCCGCACACAAGCACACCCTCAATGCAAACTCACAGAGGCTCTCTGATTTGAAAGACCTGCCTCAAAATGGGTAAAGTCCCAGGCCTCACCCTCCCTAGATTTTAATCCCAGCTCTACCATGGGCTGTGAGGTCACCTTGGGCAAGGCGTGTTGCCTCTCTACGCTTCCAAGTCTTCATCTACAAAAAGGAGATAATCATGATTACTGCTACCCTGTTAGGTAGAAACTAATTATTATGTCTGTTGTGCAGATAGGAAAACTGAGGCATAGAGAGGCAAAGTGAGAATGAAATAATTGCAAAACAGCTATCATCACTCAGGTGTTTGCTGAGCCTAGAAATTAAAACAGAGAGGACACAGGAGGCAGAAGAAGGCTGAAGTAAAAACCTCAAAATAGACACTAGAACTGACCTGGAATAATTTGTCCCCAATCCCTGTATGATGGAAAGTAAATCTGCTGTGACAAAGTGAACCAAGAGCCAATGTCAGCCATGCGGACTAAAAATCATCCTCAAGCATCAGCGCAGGAAGGTCCTTAGAGATAATCAACCCACGTACCCACTTTCCAAACGACGAATGAGGTTCAGAGAGGGAAAGCCATTTGTGGGCAATCACACAGCTGATAAGAGTGTGAAATCTGGGGTTTCAGTAGGCTCTGGCTGACATTTCAGCTCTTGCCCTTTTTGTTGTCTGATTTCATATTGATTCATTCTCCAGGAAGCCAGCTCTTGCCCAACTCCTGAGTCACTGAGGGCGCTAGAACCCAGTCACTCTGGAGCAGGCTCTCTGGAGGCCATGAAGATCCCCGATCCTGGGTTTGTGCTGAGGCAGCAAAGCCACTCATAGGCCAGGAGAAGGGGTCTGTGGGGTATGGGGCAGGATGCTTGTGTGCAGCTCAAGTGTGTCTGTCAGATCCACAGCTGCCAGCCACGGGGGCAGGAAGCAGAGGCCAGCGGGGACCTCCAGGAACATCTGGCTTGAGGCTTTTCAGGGATATTTTTTTCTTGCTTGCTCAGAAGCAGTGATTTCTTGTTGGGAAGTGAAGAAGATGTCTCAGCAGAGTCTGAATTTAAAATAATTAAAGCTGCCATGTCTCCCAGGGCCTAATAGAAAATTTAGGACTATGTACAAGAGTGAGTTTGACATGCCAGTGGGAAGGGGAAAATGAGCGGGGAGGAGTGCTCAATTCCTATACTCAGTCTCTGTTCAACAAAACTATCCTGGGTCCAGCACCAGGCAGGACAAGGGGGACCAGGCCAGGCACTGGGGCAGGTGGGGATTCAAGGATGAGTAAGATATGGCCTCAGTATTCACAGAGCCCACAGTCTGTTTAGAAATAGGCCAATCCCATGGTATTGTCTGAACCTAGCCAGTTGCAGCTCCCTCCACCTCAGTGGTCCTCAAGTGGGCAATTTTTATCCCCCAGGGAGTATTTGGCAATGTCTGGAGACATTTTGTTTGTTGTAATGGGGAGAGTGGGCGGCCATGCTACTGGCCTGTAGAGGGTGGAGGCCAAGGATGCCCCTAAGCATCCTACAGTGCCCAGGGCGCCCCACAACAAAGAATGATCCACCTCGAAATGTCCATGGCGCTGACGATAACAACCCTGCTCCACACAAGGAGTTTTGTTTTCATTTTTATTTGTTTGAGGTGGGATCTCACTCTGTTGCCCAGGCTGGAGTGCAGTGGTGCAAGCATGGCTCACTGCAGCCCCAACCTCCGGGGCTCAAGCAATCCTCCCACCTCAGCCTTCCAAGTAGGTAGGACTATAAGTACATGCCATCACGCTGGCTAATTTTTTTTTTTTTTTTTTGGTAGAGGCAGGGTTTTACCATGTTGCACAGGCTGGTCTCAAACTCCTAGGCTCATGCGATCCTCCCGCTTTGGCCTCCCAAAGTGCTGGGATTACAGGCATGAGCCACCGTGCCTGACTTAAACAAGGAGTTTTTTGTTTTTTGTTTTTTGTTTTTTTAAAAAGAAAGAAAGAAAGAAAGAAAAACAGGGATTCTAGGATGCTTAGAAGGCCCAGGGATGTTCTTCCAGAAACCCAGGTATCCCCCTAAAATCATAAGCAAAATTGGGTGTTTATGTGTATATATGAATTTTTCCAGCCTGACAACCATTGTAAGTTTCAGTTCAGTTTTGAGGCCAGATATCAGGCTGAATTGTTTGACTGTTTTGTGCTCAGCACAGGCCACGGCACAAAGTAAGTGCTTGGTACACAGTTTGGATGAATGGCAGGGGGTCCTTAAAGACTCCCAGAAAGACTCTGCCTCTTCTCCATCTAAGTTCTGAACAAATTGGGAAATAAGACAGGCCACCTGCCTCCCAGCCCCCTCACAGGAAAAAAGCTCATGTCTAGATCAACACTGTCCAATAGAAATATAATGCAAGCCACATATATATCATTTTAAATTTTCATGTAGCCACATTTTTAAAAAGAAACAGGTGAAATTGATTTTAATAATATATTGTATTTAACCCAGTATCTCTAAAACATTATCATTTAAACACATAATATAAAAAATTATTGATGAGCTATTTTACATTCTTTTTGAATACTAGTTTTCAAACTCCAGAGTGTATCTTATGTTAATAGCACTCTTTTTTTTGAGACAAGGTCTAGCTCTGTTGCCCAGGCTGGAGTGCAGTGGCACAATCATGGCTCACAGCAGCCTAGACCTCCTAGGCTCATGAGATTCTCCTGCCTAGGCCTCCCAAAGTTAACAGCACATGTCAGTTTGGACTAATAGTCACAAATGGTGAACAGCTACCATATTGGATAGCAAAGGTTATAGAAGATCAGAGAGCAATGCCTGCCCCCTGTAGACAGCAAGCTTTCAGGGGGAAAAAGAGAAAAAGGGCCAGGCTATGTGAGCCAAAAGCACCAACCAGATCAACCACTCCACACCCCTGGGACAGAATGGAGAGAGGCCAAGAATTATACTAATTGAGCCACCTGTGAAGGAAACATTGGAATTGGAGACACATTCCTCCCAGACGGATGGACGGATGGATGGATGGATGGATGGATGGATGGATCGATGGATGGATATGGATGGATGGATGGATATGGATGGGTAGGGATGGATGGGTGGATGGTGGATCATTAACACACAGATGATGTGAAATCTAAGGAAGACAAACCACACCAGGGCAGGAAGTCAATTTCTATTTTAAAAAGTTACAAATGCCAAACCCTTATGAAAGAGAATACTGTGCTTTTGGTAGCAATAAGTCCTTGTCTTGAAAAAGACCAGAATCCCATCCACTGTCACCTCATCCAGCCTCTGAGGGAGGAGGAAATAATACCTAAATAATAAATAAGTCACCATTGCAAAGCTCTTGCTGTATGGCAGATAGTTGAATACTTCATCCAGTAGGAACACAGGCTATAAGCAAAGAGGGATATTTTTGTCTGATAGTTTATGTCTCTATCTCTAGTATGTGCATAAAATAGTACTGAATACATTTCTGTTGAGTTAATAAATTATTCAATTGACTCAAAAGGCTCAGGAGGATGAAGCCAGGTCACATCACCACTAAATGGTAAAACCTGAACTTGAACCCAGGTCAGTTTCCAACACCTGTCTCTCAAGCGAATGACGCAGAAAATCACATTTTCCCATCTGTTCTTCAGGGAGTATGGCACCAGCTCAGACCTGTGGATTACCCGCCTTCCAGACTATCTCAGCAAAAGTTCAAAGCCAAAGTGGTTTTCTCCATTTTTCCAGCTAATAATTTGCCATGATGCTCTCCTCAACCCCCAGAGTTGAGAGTGCCAGCGGGGAAAACAAACTCATTTAAATGAGGAAAAGTGGTGTGCTGGTGCAGGCTCGCAAAGGCTTGTAAGAATCCATTGTCAAGGGTTCAGGAATTCTGTGAGCCTGTTGTCAGATACAGCCATTATTAAAAAATCAGATTACATAAACTAAATACATTTTGTCTACATCTTCTGTCCAGCTGAAACTTGATCCTGTTGTAAGACTTCCGCAAAGCAATTCTTTTTTTATATATATTTTTTATTTTGTTTTATTATTTATTTTGTTTTTTGAGACAGAGTCTCACTCAGTCACCCAGGCTGGAGTGCAGTGGCACAATCTCGGCTCATTTCAACCTCCGCCTCCCGGGTTCAAGCGATTCTTCTGTCTCAGCCTCCCGAGTAACTGGGATTATAGGCATGTGCCACCATGCCTGGCTAATTTTAGTATTTTTAGTAGAGACGAGGTTTCACCATGTTAGCCAGGCTGGTCTTGAACTCCTGACCTCAGGTGATCCATCTGCCTCAGCCTCTCAAAAAGCTAAGATTGCAGGTGTGAACCACCACACCTGGCCTTCTTTTACTTTTGATGCTAAGACATAGGGGACTAAGTTTTGTTGGGATTGGGTTTAAAGTAAGAGAGGAAATTGAAAATCTGTACCTGAATCTCTCACTAGAGGAAAAATATCTAATTAGTGTTAACTAATAATTTTGTAGCATCTGATATTAATTTGAATGCCATGTGTTCTTCGTACAATGTATTTTTCCCTATTAAATAAGAATGTGGACTAGATCAATTTTAGTTATATTATTAGTTTCAACATTATATAATTTATTTAAATTATGAACTGTACTATACATATAGTGCTTGGTATAATTGATAATACAATTAATGATCATAACAATAATAATTTAATAATAGCAAATACCCATGTACCCACTAGCAGTTTTCTGAATTTTGCATTAATCCCTTGCATTTTGTACAGTTTTACCATACATGTATACATCTTTAACATGTTATTTTACTTTGCCTGTTTTTGACTGTAATAAATATAATGCATGTAATTCTTTAAAAAATTACATAAGTTGCCATTAATTAAATCACATTAAAAACAAAGATGATTAAAACTCAAAATTGATCGCTTTATAATTATTTTAGTATATTTAGTACTACCTATGTTTTTGAGCTTATTTCTGCTTTCTGTACCTGCAGGATCAAGATACTCTAGGATATCCTACTGAGGTTCCCTTCCCAACTCCATGTTCAATGATGTCACTTTGGATGACTTGAGATCAGCCATGGTGGGCGTATTTACATCACAGAAACTGTCAAATGCTACAAACCAGGTCCTGTTTTTACTAATGTCCCAGAGAGACCATTATTAAACATGTGCCAACAGCGTTATCATCACATAATCAGAGTATGGTTTTCAAACTCTCCACTAGGCCAGTATATAACTGAGAGAAAACCATCTTCACTCAAAAAAGGACATCTTGCTTCAGAAGCCAGCACCAGCCTTGTACTTTCTGATGTTTCCCCATGGGGGATGGGAAATTCAGCACACATTCCCTTTGGGGCCTAGCTGACCTGTTCATCTCTGCAGGGGGCCTCTCTGACCACAGAGAGTCAAAAGGCTCTCCCACAGACATCTAGCTCCCTTTGGAAATATCAAAGCCCAGCCCATTGGAGTCATTGCTATGCATGTCAGAGCAGGTATCTCGTCTCTAATGAGCAGTTGGCATGATGCCCGCAGTATCATCCCAGGCCCCCTGCTGAGATGAAGTTGATTTAACCATGTCCTGCTGTCTATATTGCCCACCCTTTGTCTCTGCTTTTAATACTCTGAAGAATGTATCAGTGGTTGGAGTGGAGACCATGCAAAGCAGAGAACAAAAGCAGAAGTCAGCCTCAGAAAGCACGTCTGCCCCCAGCCAGCCATCTCATATATACCTTGAGAGCCACCTCATATGTACAGGAGGGTCTTTAATCAATTTCGCATTTCCTCTTCAATGGAGTTTAGTATTTGTTGAGTACCCCCTGGGTGCCATGTATGTTGCTGGGCACTTTACAGACAATCTTATTTAACCCTTCAATTATTTCGCAAAGTAGGTATCATTAGCCCCTTTTCCATAAAAGGAAATTGAGACTTGGAGAGGTTGAGCAGCCTTCCCAAGGTCATACAGTCAATGAATAACTGAGCCAGAATGATAACACTCATCTCTAGCTGCAGAGTCACCTATTTTCTAGTGTTCTCTGCTTGCTTGAAATAGAGTTCCTAAAATAACCCTTGAAGAGTATGATTTCAACAATCAGAGTTCAGGAGGAGGACATGAGAGACATGGTAGAGACCATCAACAAACTAACGGAAATAGGAAATGACAGGGCTTATGAAGAGCACTGAGTAGGCTTAAGGTTCACACAGGAGGTGAAGGAATTAGTGTGGATGGAGGGACATACGGACAAATCGGGGGTGGTAAAAAGGATGGGTGGGTGGGTGAATGGGGGAATAGATGGATGGGTGAATAGGTGGGTGGGTAGATAGGTGGATAGGTGAATGAGTGGATAGATGGATAGGTGGATGGGTGAAGAGGTGGATGGGTGGGTAGGTGGATGAGTGGATAGATGGATAGGTGGATGGGTGGAGAGGTGGATGGGTGGAGAGGTGGATGCGTGGAGAGGTAGAGAGGTGGATGGGTGGAGAGGTGGATGAGTGAATAGGTGGATGGATGAATGGGTAGAGAAGTGGATAGGTGGCTTGATGAAGAGGTAGATGGGTGGGTGAGTGGACAGGTGAATTGGTGGGTGGGTGGGTGGTTGAGTGGATAGGTAAGTAGGCAGGTAGGTAGATGGATGGATGGATGGATAGATGGATGGATGGAAGGTTGGATAGGTGAATAGGTAGATGGGTGAACATGAAGTCTGGATAGATGAATGAATGGAAGAGAAAAGGTAGAAGGATGAAAAGGGAGATGGGTAGACAGGTAGACAATGAATGGTGGCAGGGAGGGAAGGGTACAGGGAAGGGTGAAGGGAGAACTGGTAGGTAGATGAATAGGTGGAAAAGTGGAAAATGAAGGGTGGATGGGTAGATGAATGAAAGTGTGGAAAGGTGATGGATGGATAGGGAGAAAAATGAAAATGTGAGCGGTGGCACATGGATGCATGGATGGGTGTTAACGTGATCATCTGGAAAGATGAACGGGTAGACATATTGATAGAGGTAGACTGAAAATGTGGAAGGGTGTCTGGGTAGATAGATGGTAATGCGACTGGATGGATGAACACATGTGTGGGTCTGAGAGAAGGAAGAGACAGAGGCAGAAAAGAAATGAAGGGAAGAAAAGAGGGTAGGGCTTATCCCACCACAGGGGTACATCCTAAGGCTCCTGAGGAAAGAGTCACCCTCACACCGCATCCAAGAACCAACCAAAGCCAGGCTTCCTGGGGAACCCAAGGTACTAATAGCTAAGCTTTCTCCAGGGGCTCAACGCCTCCTCTGAGTCCCTGGTCAAGGACTAGGCTCTGTCCCTGGACTTCCTCCACCTCCTCCTTCCTCTTCCCACCTCCCTGCCCGTCCCTCTGCTGCCCCTTCCACACAGCAGCATTCTCTTGGCAAGAGTCTTGTTGGAGTCGAGCAGTGGGACCAGCCAGTTTGACCTTCTCTGTTCTTGGACATAATTACTGTTATCCCAGATAATCACTTTGAAATAACTCTATGTCAGTACGCACCTTTGTGCTGCTTTGCCCATTTATCTGCAAGCAGCCCTGTCCTGGGGAGTGGGGATTTGGAGGGAACAGCCTGCTGGGTTATTTCTCTGTCTCTCTCTCTCTCCCGCTCCTCCTCACCTTTCCCCTCCCACCCTCCTCTCTCTCCTCCCAGGCACCACACTTGCCTTAACCCTTCCCATCACTGTTCTTGTCAATGTAGAGTTCAAAAAATAGGATAGACAGCCCCTACAGGCCAGGGACCAGACACCTCTGGATGAGTAAAGAGCCAGTGGCCCAGGCAGACTCTGAAGCCATACCGGACCACATGTGCATTCTGAGGACCCAGGAGTATGTAGGGGTGGGAGGGAGAGACAATCTAAAGCCAGCAGCAACAAGAGCTGTACATGCTGAACAGAGGAACCAGAGTTAGGCCCAAGAGCGAGTAAGACCCTTGGTGAAACTGACCTGGAGGAGGCTACTACTGGATAGTGATTGAGATTGTCATCAAGTGTCCCCCAGCGTCCCATGGTGAGCTAGCAGAATTGGTCATATCTGGAGCATTCCAAGGCACAGGGCCATAGATGGTGGATAAAATAACGAACCTAACCAGGAAGGGCACTTCCTTGGGGTCAAAGGGCTGTGCCCTTCAGCCTAAGAAGCCTCCATCCGACAGGCCTATCTCTGAGTCTGCAGAAGGAGTGAGGGTCCAGACAAGCCCTGCCCACGGAGAGGGCTCCAACCTCCCATGTCTCAGCAGTGACTCCACCACCCCTATCATTTTCCTGGGAGGCCCACCCATGGTCTTTCCCCTAGAATCAGCCTGCTTGGAAGACTGCCTTTGGGATGAGACAGACTTGCATCTGATCCTGGCTTCATCACGGAGTAGCTCTGTAACTTGGGGAAAGTGACTTAGTCTCTCTGGACCTTGGCTTCCTCATCTGTAAAGTGGGGAAAATGATTACACCCACTCACAGAGTGGTTGGGAAGATTCGACGTGATAATGCACATAATTAGCACAGTGTACAAAGCATAGCAGTTGATCAGTAAATAACAATAAGAGGAACAGTCAGCTTGGGCAACCTTCCCCCTTGCCAGCCCTGGTTGCCCTCCAGACTTCTCTCTTGCCACACCAGACCTTGGGTCTGTGAGCCTCCAACTTCCCACTGGTCTCCATTTGGTTCCGCCTCTCCTAGTATCAGCAACGCCCATCGGCTCTGCCGTGGGACCCAAGCCACATATGGCAAAGGCTGGGAGTTTAAGGAGAGGTAATGGCATGTCACTAGGGTCAGGTGGGCTGGAGGTCAAGGCCAGAGAAGCCAGCTCAGGGAGGAGATCAGGCAGTGTCCAGCCCTTAAGCCCACCTGATGCATCCAAAAATGAATAGCTCCCAGCAGCTTGGCTTGGTTCCGAGGCCACATTCCAAGACTCTCAGAGCTTCTTAAGCCTTTCCCGAGCTCAGCAGTCCCTGTTTGTTGCCTCTTCGCCTGTCCATGGTGCTTGCTAACACTCTGACTTCTGCTTGCCTGGCCTGGCTCCAGCATCCAATTTGTCTGCATTGAACGTTGCCATGGCAGGTGACTGGGAGCAACTGATGTAGCCATTGCAGAGAGTATTCATGACTGGGGAGCACGGGGTTACTCAAACCTGATGGCTTTTCCATTATAAGCTCTTCCAGCGGGTGTCTTCTATCTCCTTTAATTATCTTCATTACACCTTTCCATTACAGCCTTTAAACACGTCCTCTTGCTTTGAATGCATCATCACTCCTGAGCAGCTTGGCTCAGCTGCCCAGGAGAGGTGAAAGGAGAGGTGAAGAGGCCCAAAAGGGCTAAGAACAATTCAGTGGCTGAGCTCCTCCAGAGAAACTCTGAAGGGAGATCAAGACCTCAAAGTCTAGCCTCCATGCTCTCTTCCTGCAGGAAGCCCTCCATGATTTAAACCTACCCAAATAAGATCAGTCAGAGTAGCTTCCAAGCTTTGGGTGCTCACAGCCAAACACTGCACTTGGGGCTTTAGGAGCATTCACTCACTTAAATATTAACCCTGTATTTAGTGAGAAAATAGTCTCACTAGGCACAGTAACGTAGCCAATGTCACAGTTTGTCCACGGTGGGGCAGAGAATCCAACCCAAGCCTGTGTGACTCCAAATCCAGCGTACCTCCCATAGGGCCACACTCCCTGTCACACAGCATCCGTCCTTGATGCAGATGTCACTTTCTGTGTTTTTAAACAGAGTTTTCAGTGATTGAAAACTACACCAAGGCTTTCCAATATTTCTCTATTGTCTTCTTCATGAGACTGAGAGGTCCCCAAGGGCCAGGATTGTCACCTCACTAGACTGGGAGCTCCTTGAGGTAGCAGCTGTGCTTCTTCTATCAGGCTGGAAGCAGAAGCGGTGCCTCCCCTATCAGAGCAGCAGTTCCTTGAAGGCAGAAATTGGGTCTCCTCCATCAGACTGGGAGATCTCACCTTCCCTCCACCGCACTGCCTATCCCTGCAACGCCCTACCCTCCTCTGCGCTCCCCAACTGTCAGTGACTACAAAAAAGGCTGCTGGGCACCATAGCAGGACCCCCTCTCCCAGCACACAGCCCTGGCACTATCCCTTCCCTGGATCCCCTCTTGTGGCTCCTTCTCCTGGAAGCAAACAGCACATCCATCATCTCACTAACAGGTGTCTCATGCGGCCCACCCCAGACTCTCCAACAGCTGGAGCAAAATGGAGTGTGCACGCTTATATGGGCGGGGGGGGAGGGGCAGCATGGCCTCCTGCTCCGTCCATGGCGGCACAGAGCCCACAGCTGGACCAGGCCATGGCAGAGGGTGGGGAGGTCCACAAGAGAGCACACAGAGTCCACCCTGCTCCACAAATACTAATTCAAAGCCCTGGCTTGCCCTTTCCACTCCAGGGTCCAACTTACCAGCTGCGTGGCCTTGGGTAAGTCTCCTCTCCAGTCTCGGCCTGAATCTACTCTCAGCCTGGAAATCTATCCCTGCCAGACCTGCCACTTCTGCTGCCACTCTGCAACCTGGGAGTTTCTGGAAATGGAATGGCAACCGCCTCCCTTCCCACCTCACAGCCTGCCTCCAAGGGCAGATGAGGCCGTGTGTGTGGAGGCTGTTTCTGAATGGGGGTTCCTTATGGCTGCAGCCCACAGCCTAGCAGCTCATGCCAGGCTGGGATGCCTGAATCCCTGCCGCCTAGGCTGGAGGCTCCAGACCAGCTGGGGCAGGAGGTCTGGATGCCAGGATGGTGTCCAGGGGTCGTGCCATCATCTTTTACCCTGTTTTTTTTTTTTTTTTCTTTTGAGACGGAGTCTCATTCTTATCTCCCAGGCTGGAGTGCAATGGTGCAATCTCGACTCACTGCAACCTCCTCCTCCAAGGTTCAAGCGATTCTCCTGCCTCAGCCTCCTGAGTAGCTGGGATTACAGGAGTCTGCCACCGTGCCCAGCTGTTTATATTTTCAGTAGAGATGAAGTTTCACCATGTTGGCCAAACTGGTCTTGAAATCCTGACCTCAGGTGATCTGCCAGCCTCAGCCTCCCAAAGTGCTGGGACTACAGGCGTGAGCCACTGCACCCAGCCTACCCTGGGTCTCTCTTGAGCTTTGGAGTCAGACATATTGGAATTCAAATCCCACCTCTGGAATCTATGAAAATATAAGATGTTTATAACCCTTGACCCCAGTCCCACTTCTAGAATCCATCCTCAGACATCAAAGCACCATTACCAGTGGACACCCACTCCACGGTGGCTGTAGCACTATTGTGAGAATGGAAACCTTGAAACAGCCGAGATGTGCATCGCAAGGGAAGCTGGCTGAATAACTATGCTAATGCATGCTACTGGCTACTAAAACACTATTAAAAACAATCACCGACATCTGTGTTATTGACCTGAGGTATCCAGACTGTACTGTGAAGCAAAAAATATATCGTTGAGGAAAAAAACATATTAATGTGAAAACAAAGTTGCAGAGTAGACAGAGAGCAGCACCCCACATTTTTCCCAGTGCCCCCAGATATGTGTGTATATGTTTGTATATATTTATAGGTGTGGATGGAGATTGTTTACATCTGGGAGGAGGTACTGGCAGAACAGGAAATGGAAGAAAGGTAATAAAGGTTATTAATATTTTATGTACTTTGGAATTATTTAAATTGCTTTAATGAGCATATGTTTTAAAAATAAAGAAATGGTTGGAGGGGCATGGTGGTTCACACCTGTAATCTTAGCTTTTTGAGAGGCTGAGGCAGATGGATCACCTGAGGTCAGGAGTTCAAGACCAGCCTGACCAACATGGTGAAACCCCGACTCTATTAAAAATACAAAAATTAGCCAGGCATGGTAGCAAGTGCCTGTAATCCCAGCTACTTGGGAGGCTGAGGCAGGAGAACTGATTGAACCCAGGAGGCAGAGGTTGCAATGAACCGAGATCACACCACTGCACTCCAGCCTGGGCAACAGCGTGAGACTCTGTCTCAAAAAAAATAAAATAAAATAAAGAAATGGCAATTTTTAAAACTTGTATCTCTGTCACTGATTTACAATGGGATTTGGGCATATCACTGCATGTACCTCAGTCTTTCCACCTGTAAAATGGGAATAGCAATGTCTGCCTCATAGACGCACTGTGAGGATTAAGAGATTGTGGCACCCAGTACATACGAGTGCAGAGGGGAGAACGGGAGGCTATGCCCCTGCAGCCAGAGGCCCATCTCTTTCAGGGCATTTGCTTGGACTGACATGGGGAGAATTCCGCTTTTATTCCCCTCCACAAATGCCACCCCACCCTCCCTGCCTTCCAAGCTAGCCAGAGAATGCTAAGCCAGCCTTGTCACTGCTGCCAAATGACCCTGACAAATGTCCATCCCTCTCTGATTCCCAGTCTCCCCTCCTGGAGAAAGGCAGGTGTCTCCTCCCCGCCTCCTGTGTGTGCCCAGGGTACCTGGCTTCCTCCAGGCCTGGGCAGCCTCTCCAGCAGAGCCTCTAGCTGGTGGATGAGTAGAGAGGCAGAGCTCTTGGGTAAACATGGCTTCTTATGCAAAAGCTCGGAGATCTGCCCCCGAAAAGCTCACCTGAGATGTCTGAAACCAGCCAATGAATCCCGAAGCGCTTTGCAAACACAACTTGAGCAGGCTGCTGCCCCTCAGGAATGGGGGTTAAATTCTGGGCTTCTGCACTGAAAAGCAGAGAGATTTGCTACATTCTACCAGGGAGGGGAGGAGGAAGAGGGGGAAGAGGAAAGGTATTGGGGAAAAGAAGGAGGAGGAAGAGGAGGAGAGCACCCTCTTCCCTATCTTATTCCTCAAGAGACAGAAAGGAGGCACAAACCTAATTCCTAGAGACCAGCTAGGAAGGTAGACAGCTCCAGGAAGGAGCGACCCCACTGAGGGGCCAGGTTGGCACTGCCCACCCAGCAGAAGCTCTTGTGGACAGAAGCTGAGGATGAGGCACCGGGCACTGCCTGCAGATGCCACCACAGTCCTGGAAATCAGATGGCATCCCAAGCAGTAGGAAGGGAGGGAAGTCCCAGATCAACTGAACTTAAACCTGAAATGACTGAGTTTACCTGGAATTGTCTGAGATTACATTTTCTGCCCTCAGGCAGAAAGGGAACTTGGGACGGAAATTCAGTTCCAGGATAGAAAAATAAAGTTACAGTTCTTTGCACACCAGAGTACGTGGCTTGAAAATTCATACTCACTCTCTAGATAGCCCTTAAATTTAAAAATAATAAAAAGAGTAGCTACGGAACAGAGGACCCCAGACCCCACCCACGCAGCTCCCGCTCTTGGATCATAGGGAGGCTCTCCAAACATCGTTGGAAAAGTTCTGCCCCAGGCCAAAGGGGGACGGGGTAGGAGAAGGGATGGCTTTAGGCTGCCTGCCCCTATAGCACTGGTGCTGTCTGTTTTCTCTGAAGTCTGAGTTGTTGCCTCAGATTAGAGCAGATTTGAGATCCCAGGTCCTGTCCCAAGAGCAGGGCTGGGTGAATGTACATCCACATAGAGCCTCATGACATACCCTGGACTTGCAGAGCAGCACTACCCACCCCTGCAGCTTCGGGCCCCCAGAGTAGGGCTTCTCAACCTCTGCATTATTGAAAGTGGGGCTGTTGGCAGGTGTGGTGGCTCATGCTTGTAATCCCAGCACTTTGGGAGGCCGAGGAGAAGGATCACTTGAGCTCAGGAGTTTGAGACCAGCCTGGGAAACCTAGCGAGACCTTGTCTTTACTAAAATTCAAAAAACAATTAGTCGGGCGTGGTGGCGCACACCTGTAGTCCCAGCTGCTTGGGGTCAGGGAGGCCAAGGCGGGAGGATCGCTTGAGCCTGGGAGGTGGGGGCTGCAGTGAGCCCTGATCGTGCCACTGCACTCCAGCCTGGGTGACAGAGCAAGACTCTGCCTCAAAAAAATAAAATTAAAAAAATATATAGAAATAGAAAAAAAAGTGGGGCTGTCTTATGTACTGTAGGGTGTTTAGCAGCATCCCTGGCCTCTACCCACCAGATTTCAGCAGCACCTACACCCCCACCCCCAATTGTAACAACCAAAAATGGTCCCAGGCATTACCAACTGTCCCCTGGGGGGGGAAATCTACTCTCCCTCTGTTTCCCAGTCTCTTATGTGCAATCTGCTCTGAAGAGTTTTCCAGGCCTCTTGTTGTGTTTTGAAGTGTCTCCAGACCCTGGGCTGCCAATGGGGCTCCCTTGAGCTCCGCTCAAAGATTTGGTGCCAGCCACTTGAGGGGCTTTTCAGCAGGTGCTAGGCCTGGGTCTCTGCCAGCTCCTGTGCATGGGAAGGGAACTCGCCCATCTGAGCCTGGCTGTCAGTCTTGGTGAGCTGCTCCATGGAACCGCAGTATCAAACCCAGCATGTGCAGGAGCAACAGAGCGGCTCTGGACTCGCACAGGACACAGATGCAAAAGCAGCGCTCTCACCCTGGAGGGCGGGGGTGATGGAAAGAGCCTCAAGATCTCCTGGGGAAGGTCTTCTCCCAACACCCTCTGACCCGGCCCCTGGGCCCGGGGTGACTGCACATCTCAGCCCCAGCCAGGAACCAGGCCCTGCTCTGTGAGCTCAGGCCCTGGGCAGCCACTCCATGAGACACAGCCTGGTGTCTCTGGGCTGGGGAAGGAGCAGGCAGCTTTCAGTTTGGGAAGAACAGCATATGGGGTGAAGACGCTGGTCCCAGCCACACTCCTGGGCACACCATCAGGATATGCTCTACAGCTCCAAGCTCCCCGCTGCATTTCCCATTGCATCCAACCCAGAGCAGCCTGCAGCACCAAGACCCAGAGCTCAGTGGACCCCTCTGTGTACATCCCCAGGGCACCACCGTGGGCCAAGCTGCATGCTCGGCACTGGGGGACTAGAGGTGGCACAGACACAAGGCATGGGAATGACACGAGGTGTCGGGGACACAGGCACATGTGGTCTGATAAGAGCTAACAGGGGGCCATGGGGCATGAGGGCTCTCCAGCCCTAGCATCTCTTGAGCTACCTACATGCCCTTCAGTCTCTCAACCTCAACACATCCCAAAACACCTCCTTGCTCTGCCTCAAACCTGCCCCTGGTATGGTTTCCCCATTTCAGGTTCTGGGCCCACCCTGGGTCATACACTCTGGGCCCAACAGAGGAACACAAGTGAAGACAGGAACCCACATGTGGGTGGCTTCCTTTTCTCTCACTGTCCATCCAAGCAGGTGCCAAGTCCAATTTTCAAGCACCCCTCGTGTCTCATTCTGTCCTGCCTCCATTCCTGCCCCTCTCGTCTCTGGGCCCCTGGCCTCCAGAGAGGTTAAGAAATTGCATGTGTGCAAAATCCAGCATCATTGTGAGCTATTAGGTGCATGATATGGAGAGAGTTTTCCAACCTTTCTCAATTTTCTTATCTTCAAAATTAGCATAATAATAGTACGTACCTGATAGGGTTGTGAGGATTAAATAAGCTAACACGTGCGCTGTGTTGGAGCTGTGCCCGGACCATAATAAATGAACAATAACGAACAGCTATTTTTCATTGCCTAACGCATCCTCTATGCTGTAAAGACTGATCTTCCTAACCCACAAATCTGACCTTCAGCTCTTACTTAAAGGGTTCCCATGAGACCCTTCACAGGTTAGTAGCTCTGCTAACTACTTGTATTAGTTATCAACTGCTGTGTGACAAATTGTCCCAAAAAGTTGTGGCTTAAAACAAGAAACAGTGTCTCCTCCAGGTTCTGTGGGTTAAGACATCACAGCAGCTGGCTAGGTGATGCTGGCTCTGGCCCTCACACGGTGGTAGTCAGTGCGTCACCTGGGCTGCAGCCGTCCACACACAATTGACTGGGGCTGGAGGACCCACTCCTTAGATGGCTGATTCTCACAGCCACTGGCTGAGACCTCATTCCCTGCTGGTGGTTGTCAGAAGGCCTCTGTCTCTCGCCACAAGGGCCTCTCCACAGGGTTGCTTGACATGACAGCTGGCTTTCCCCAGAGCAATTGATCCCAAAGAAAGACAGCAAGGAGGACGCCAGAGTGCCTTTGAGGAATGAGCCTTGAGAGTGACATTCCATTCCCTCTACCAGGTCTCAACACAGACCAGCCCCAGTACAGCATAGGAGGGGATAACACAGGGCAGGACACCACTGGGAGGCTGCTCCCACACCTCCCTAAGCTGCATCTTTCCCCACTCCACAATGTTCAGGCGACACTCCTGGAACCCAGAACTACTGCAGTTCACATCATGGGCAGTGCCTTCGAGCCTTGGCACATGCTGTTCCCTCTGCCTGAGATGCTCTTCCTTTGCATCTCAACCTAGCCAAGGTCTACCCATGTTTAAAGACTCAGCTAAGAATCTCTTCTCCAGAAAAGCTTCTCTGACCCTAATAGGCCAGGTTAGGTATCTTTTCCTTGCTTATGGCTGTCACAGCAATTATTAATAAATGGCCACAATGATAATGATATAAACGAACATTTATTGAGCACTTACTATGTTGCAGGCACTACAGTATTAATAAATGTTTGACACATGTATTAGTCCATTGTCATGCTGCTGAAAACATACCTGAGACAGGGTAATTTATAAAGAAAAGGAGGTTTAATGGATTCACAGTTCCACGTGGCACGGGAGGCCTCACAACCATGGCAGAAGGTGAAAGCCAAGTCTTACATGACGGCAGGCAAGAGACAATGAGAGAACCAAGCAAAGGGGGTTTCCCCTTATAAAACCACCAGATCTCATGAGACTTATTTACTACCACAAGAACATTATGGGAGAAACCACCCCCATGATTCAATTATCTCCCACCATGTCCCTCCCACAACACATGGGAATTATGGGAGCTACAATTCAAGATGAGATTTGGGTGGGGACACAGCCAAACCATATCAACACATAATAACTCATTTTTCTCTCAAAAGCCCCATGAGGGAGGTACCACATTACAGATGGGGGAACTGAGGCTCCAAGGAAGTAGGTAGTTTTCTGAAGGTCACACACTTGGTAAGAAGTAGAGTCCAAAGTTGAACCTCAGCCCTCTGACTCTTAGGCATCAAGATGGTGTTAGGTCTCTCTCCTTGACCTTGAACTCTACAAAGGGACAGAATTTTGACTGATTTATCCCTGGCTTCCAGTGCCTAGGGCATGCCTAGCCTGCACCAAAGAAAGAAGGACAAAAGGTTAAGAGAAAGGAATAAAGAGAGGAAACGAGGGTAGAGAGGAGGAGATAAGCCAAGAGCTGGGCCTGATGGATGAGGTCCCTGCCAGAATTCTGAGCAGGCAGTCTGGGTCCAGCCTTCCAGTTCATCCTCCTCTCCAGAGAACTGTGAGATTCCCAAGACCCCAGCCTGTGCATGGAGCCCCTCCCCATGGCTGGAGAGGGAAAGGCACCCAGCCTTACCACACCCCGCTCCTGCAGACTTTTGGAGTACCAGTTCTTAATTTTTATGTCTGCTTAGCCACTTGTCCTATCAAAAGAATAATTTCATTAATTCCAAGAAATGTAATTAATTTTAATTGTTCATGATAATTCATTGTTTAATACTCTATTAATAATTATAAAAAATCCTAGTGCCCAGTTACTGTCCTATAATAGGATAATTAAACACTTGTTCGGGAGACACTTCATTTTCAAGTGCCTCCACGTCACTTCGGTCTGCAGAGCAGAGCTTCCCCAGTTTAACCTTTGATGCGCTCACAGGGAGGCTCCCAAAGATTGTGACTTCATTTGATTCTTTAAATTTCTTTTGCTTTGGAGAAGGAAGCAAGGGGGTGGGAGGTGGGAGGGGCAGAAGCTGGCAAAGAGCTCTAGAGTGGGCAGAAGAGACAGGGTGCTGCTGCATCAGAGGTGGGAGAAGTCCCCGGGGAGGTGCCCTGTGCACTCGCCTAAGCCGGGCTGGTACCTTGGACAAGCAGGTTAACTAAGCAGTCAGTTCACACACATTATTGACTATTTATCATATCCGGTGCCTACCATGACTCTTGATGCAGGGACTATGTTAGTGATCAAGACAAAGTAATGTCTTTATGGAGCCTAAATTCTAGAAGGGAGAGTTAGACCATGGATGGATGGATGGATGGATGGATGGATGGATGGATGGATGGATGGATGGATGGACAGATAGGCAGATGGATGGTGCCATGGACTGAATATTTGTGTACCTCCCAGAATTCTTATGTTGAAACTTAATCCCCAGCTTGATGGTGCGTGGAGGTGGGGCCTTTGGAAGGTCATTAGGTCATGAGGGTGGAGCCCTCATGAATGGGATTAGCGCCCTTATAAAAGAGACCCCAGGAGTTCCCTCATCCCTTTGACACAGGAGGAGGACAGACAGAAGATGCCATCCATGAATCAGAAAGTGGGCCCTCACCAGACACCAAACCAGCTGACATTTGGATCTTGAACTTCCCAGCTTCCAGAATTGTAAAAAATAAATTTCTGTTGTTTATAAGCCACCTAGCCTAGGGTACTTTCTTAGAGCACCCCAAACAGACTGAGACAGAGGGACAGATGGATAGATAGATGGATGAATAGATGGATGAGTGGATGTACAGATGGATGGATGTATGGACAGATGGATGAGTGGATGGACAGATGGATGGATGGACAGATAGATGAGTGGATGGATGAACAGATGGATGGAAGGATGGATAGAGAGATGAACGGATGGATGGATGATAGATTCACCAACAAACAAATGAGTAAATAAATTCAAAGAATGATAGCGCTCTGAAGAAGATAAAACAGGATCCAGCAAAGCAAGACTTGGGAAGGTGCTTTTTAGACAGACGGGTCAGAAAAGGCTTTTCAAGAAGATAACATCTGCCCTGAGATGCGTGGAATGACAGAGTCAGTCTTATGAAGATCCAGTGAGACCGTATTCGAGGCAGAAGGAACAGCACATGCAATGTCCTGAGATAAGGCTGCACCTGGCATGTCTGAGAGACATAAAGAAGGCCTGAGTAGCCCAGGCAGAGGCAGCAAGGAGGAGGGAGCGGGGTGGTGAGGTGTGGGGAAGGGGAGCAGGGATGGCTCATGCAGAAACCTGTAGATTAGGGGGCAGCAAACCACAGGCTGCAGTCCAAGTCTGGACCACCACTTGTTCTCGTAAACCAAGTTTTATTGGAACATGGCCATGCCCACTCCCTTACGAACTTTATATGGCTGCTTTTGTGCTACCACAGCAGAACCAAATAATTGCAACAGAGACCATATGGCCCACCAAGTTGAAAATATTTACCATCCAGTCCTTTACAGAAGAGATTGCCAACTCCTGATACAGGGCATTGAGTTTTATTCTAACTGTAATGGGAGCCCCTGGAGGGTTTGGGGCAGGGGAATGTCCTAATCTAATTTATATTTTTAAAATATCCGTCTGGTGGACTGAGGGGTGGCAGGCAAGGCAAGGAGAGCAGTGACGAGGCTGGAGTTGATGCTGCTGCAGGGAGATACGATGCTGCGCGAGAGGTGGTGAGAAGTGGGCAGAAGTGTGCAGGAGGCAGTGGACCTGGCGGGATGGACCTGAGGACGGCTCAGACGTCACCTCCCTCCTCTGAGCCTTGGTTGCCTCGTTTCTAAAGCAAAGATGAGGACCAACTCCACTCCCTAAGTTGAGGAAAGTTATTAAGGTGGAGAAGTGGCGAACGCAGCAAACCAGAGAGGGAAGGCACCTCCACCCAGGTAGCCCAGCAAGTGCTGGAGTTGAGGAGGGAACAAACTCGTCAAAGGCAGGGCTGGCTTTCCAAACATCCCTGAACTGAGTATTGAGTTGGGAGCAGAGCCCAGTGGGAGAGGTGTCAAGTGCATTCCACGTCCTTGAGGAAATGAGAAATTCATGGAACCTGGCTAGTTTATTCACTCACTCACTCCTCAAACATGGAGAGTACGTGCAACCCCTTCCCAGGCACTGAGGAGAGAGTGGAGAACAAAACCAGAGGTGGCTCCTGCTCTCAGAGTCCACAGGCTGGCAGGGAACCAGACATAAATCTCGTAGTCACACACATTAATGCAAAAGTGCACCCATGGCAATTGCCATAGGGTGTGTGGGTTTTGAGAACCTCATATGTAGAAATCAGACCCTGTCGGGGAGGCTGGGTGGGTCAAATGATGCTGACGCTGAGATTGGAAAGAATTTTTCTAAAGAGAGAGAAGAGTGCTGCAGGTTGAGGACACAGCACATGGAAGGTCCCTGGGGTAGAGGGAGCGTGGCAGCTACGGAAGGCTGAAAGCTGGCCAGTAAGTATAGTGGGACATGGGACCAGGCGCGGTGGCTCACACCTGTAACCCCAGCACTTTGGAAACCCAAGGCAGGCAGATCACCTGAGGTCAGGAGTTCGAGGTTTACAGACGCAGCAGCAATTTTGCCTCAGTTCCCAACCTCCTGGCCTGCCCTGTAGGCTCCGAACTCATGGCTATAACATCAGCTCTTACCTGAATTTCCAGCTTGCCAGCCTGCTCTCCAGACTGCAGCCAACTCTTTAAAATCTCTCTCTCTCTCTCTCCCTGTCTCCCCACCACCTCCTTCCCCTTCTCTTCTTCTCCCTCCCTCCTTATCCTCCTTATAGACCATCTTCACCTGAGCTGAAAAGCCCTCAGAAAGCATCTTATCCAAACCTTCCCACTCCCAGTGTTCAGCTTGAAAACCCGAGGCCCAGACCCAATAAGGAACTTTATCAGGGTCCCAGTGGCAGAGCCAAAACTTGAACGCCAGCCTCCTGTTGCCATAAATGTTCCTATACCTTCAATCCAGTTATTAAGGTGGAGAAGTGGCGAACGCAGCAAACCAGAGAGGGAAGGCACCTCCGCCCAGGTAACATTTCCTCTGAGAGCCCACAGTTCCCTGGTAGAGGGAAATCTGTGATCCTGGAACATTCCATGAGGCAGTCAGTGCAGCCCCCCCACCCCAAGCCCACACACCCCACCAAGGCTGCTGCCTCAGCCACAGAGAAGCGGTTCATCGTTTATTAATGGGCATTTAGTACCTACGCCAGGGCCCTGGCTGTGTAGAAATTATTCTACTTCCCAAGACCCTTAGGGGAGACCTCTTGGCACTGGAGACTACAGTGGGTAGAAGAGCCTCCTGATAAGCTGGTGCCCAGGCCTCCTGGTGTCCCCCAACCTCCCAGAAACACCACCCTACCCCATCACTCCTGAACCAGCCTTCCCAGGAGAGGGCAGGGACTTGGTGAGGGGCCAGTGGGTGACCTGGGTCCACCCAGCTCAGCTATGTCTGATCTCAGGGAAGCAACCAAAGTTGTGCTTCTGGGGGCTGGGCTGGCTGGAGCTCGGAGGGAAGAAGGCAGACAGGGACCCAGCTGAGGGTTTGTTTCCGAGGCAGCCAACTGCCCTGCACACAACACACAACCAGGCACATAGGTCGGCACCTGGGGGACACACAGGTCAAGAAGGACAGTGTCCTTAGAAACCCAGAGAGACCCAGAGACAGATGCCACCTGGACAAGGGCACTGTAAGACATATACACACACACACACACAGACACACACACAGACACACAGAGGCACACACACAGTGACAGCAGCCAGCCAACGAGCTTCCCTGGAATTATCCTCTTCCCTATCTGTCCCTCCCAGGCTCTGGAAGAGAATGACATGTTTGCACCCTTGCAAGGGGACAAGAGTGGGTGGGTCTACAGAGCCCATCCCCTCCCCTGAACCTGCCCTTTTCACAGCAGGCAGCACGTTGGAGAAGGTGAGGCCATAGCTCCTTCCTCTGCACCTGGGCTCCCGACTCCGCCTCCTGCAGGTGGAGTGTAAACTGGGGGTGGGAGTTAGAGGGGTATAGATAAGGTGCAGGGACCAGAACCAGCTCCTAGAGGGACTAATCACTGCTCCCAATGGTCCCCAAGGCCCAAAATGTGGCCCGCCCCCAACCCTGACTCACAGGCCACATGGAGCAAGCAGGACTGAGAGAACCAAGGGGACAGAGGCCCTACCATCTGGTAGAAAGGTGGTCGGGAGAATGGGTGTATTGTTTCTTTCATGGAGAAACATGAGTTCAGACAGGTTAAGCAGCTTCCCCCAAATCACTCAGCCAGGAAGCGAGGAGCCTAGCTCAGAACCTGGGTCTGTTGGGTCCATGGGGACAAGAGAGGTCCCATGGGGAGGGGGAAAGGTGCCAAGGGCCTGTCCCAGCAGTCTACAAGCACCACCTCCAGGAAGCCTCCTCAAACCCCCAAGGTAAGCACCATTCTCTCCACTCCACGTACAAAGAGCTGGGGATAGCACGCCCCAAAAAGGCAGGGCACTCGAGCAGCAGCCAGAGTCAAGGAGTCCTTACTATGCCCCTTCACTTACTGGATTCGATCAACTCATTTATTAAGCACCTGCTGTATACCTGATGAACAAACCAGATGGGACCCCGCCCTCTTGGAGTTCCACAAATGCCTAAAGATCCCACTGTTCCCTGCAGAGGCAAGGCAGTGAGGGAGACCTGGCCCCTGAGGGGACTCAGAGGGGTTAGAGCACAAGCCCTGAAATCCATCACCCCAGCCTGGTCTTCTGGTGTCAGGCGCCACCATCTCAAAGGAGGGCAAAGGGCGGACCCTGTCTTGCTTCACAAGACAATATGGCAGGGAGGGGGGGTGCCATCTGCCTGTCCTGCCTTTCCAAGCCTCTGGAGGGAGGAATGGGGGCGCCGGTACATGGTTCTGTGCTCTTCTTCCCTCCTCCCTCCTCCCTCCTCCTCCCAGCAGGAGCTCCAGATCCAAGGGCCCAGCATCATCCTAATTTCCACACAGAAGCAAGTACCGCAGCTGCACCCCCACCCTAAGCACTTAAATACACAATTTACTCGCAGGAATTATACGCTGCCGGCTGCTTTTAAAACAGAGAGGAGACCCCCCCGCAGCACTGGCTCCTTTCCTCCAGTGGCATCTTCTGCAGCGAATCTGCCCAAGCCTCTAATTGCACCATCTGTGCTGGGCAGGGCTGAGGGCTCGGGGTTGGATGACAGTCTCCTGCCCTCTGATTTTGTTGTTAATTCCACAGCCCCCACCCGCGGGGCCCCTGCTGGAAGGCCCTCCCACTCTGACCCCATCCACTGCCCTTGGACACAGCTGGACCAACCCCATCCCTTGAACTCTCCCCCACTCACTATGCATGATGTTAACCCCTCAGCCCCTGCCCTGTGGGGTCCCCAAGCCCCAGACTGAAGTCAGCTGTCTCTTCTAAATGTTGTCCCTTACAGAATCTTCTGGAAGCCAAGCTGAATGTGACCCCAAGATTGCCGGTCCCTGGGGAGCACAGACGCTCACATTTTGCTGCCCTATAAACAAGACCCCAGTAAGGCAACAACTCCAGAAATCCAGCTCCTCTTTCCCCCTCCCCACGTGACCGCTCTTGTCCCCATGGACACAAGAGACCCAGGTTCTGAGCCAGGCTCCTCGCTTCCTGGCTGAGTGATTTGCAGGAAGCTGCTTTACCTCTCTGAACTTGTGTTTCTCCATGAAAGAAACAACACACCCATCTCCAGACCACCTTTCTTATTTGGGTTCCCTCCAAAGAGACAAAGATTGGAGTACAAGTCTGTTATTAAGGAGGTGACTGCAGGAAGCACGGCAAGGTGGGAAGTGAAAAGAGGAGGAAGGTGGCCAGTAAAGGCGAGCTTGTGGGCAGTTACTGCTACAGGCACTCAAGAGACCCTGTGAGAACAGCTCGGAACTGTCCCTCAAGGGATCGAGGATGAAGAACAGGCAAGGAAGTTGGGCTTCTGTCCACCAGCACCCCTACCTCTCCTCCAACCAATTCCACACTGAAGCACTGACTCCCAGGCACATCTGGTCTGTCCCAAGTGTGGCTAATCTTGAGCTCAGGCAGAGCTGTGCACGGTGAACACCTGCAGCCCACCCCAGGGAGACACCTATTCCCACATCTGCTGCCCCTCCCTGCAAAGTGGTGGCCAGAACGGCACCTAGAACCTGGCAGGTGCTCCGTGAATATTTGCAGAGATTTCCCCTTTCCCAGCAGGTAAATGGTCCCATTTAAACTCCTGACCTCGTTATGATTAGGACGAAGGAAAGTGTCTGTGAGCTTCAGGTTGGGTACTAAGTGTAAACCAGGCCACTGGGCCACTGTCCTCTGCATGGATTGAAGCCAAGTCAGCCAAAGGAATCTGGGACCAGAGCCCTGGCCCCAGAGAAACTGACTCTCTGGCCCCCTCTCCCCTGGCTAGACTGGCTCTCTCTGCCTGACCTCCCTCCCACCCCATGGGTCTGCCTGTACCCCATCCCTGCCAGCCCCTACTCCGTGGTCTGATCAGCCCCTCCCACAGGACAGCCTGCTTCATGAAGCCTGCTTCTCCCGGGAGGGCAGCTCTGCTCCTTCCCACTCGCAGCAGGCCATGCTCACAGCCAAGCCTCCTCTCACTTCTGGGCAATCTCAGGGACCTAGCATGGCCCCCGGCTGGGCAAGGAGGCATTCAGCTTCCCATGGGCACCGCCCACCAAGGCACCTCCCTGCTTTTTCCTGTTTCAATGTTCACACCCACCTCCCCTGGCCCTTGACTTCCACTTGGGGTCTGCACATCTGAGATCCAGCTCCTGGCCCATCAGTGTAGCAGAGGACCCAGGGAAAGCTGGACAACATGGCTCATGCCATTGTGACCAGAGACACACCTTTGCCACCTGCAGCAAATAGATAGGCGGAGAACTACTGTCCCTATTACCTCGGCCCCTTGAGATGTCCTAATAGCTTGATCAAATCCCACATGCCAGGCTGTGGACTCCCTGTGTGGACTGATCGGGGGATTGAAAAGATCACCCAAGGCATTCTAAGTGTCATCTTTGCACCAGAAACTTCTATCAACCCCGGGGCTATGGTGGTGAACAAAACAAATGAAATCTTGCCGAGCTGATGGACTAGAAGCAACAGAGGAAGTAGTGGGGGTTGGGGGAGTGGGGACATACAATAAACAAGCAAACAAACAAATCATTCCAGGTCTCCATAAACCTCTGCAGAAGAAAAGAGAGCAGGATGATTTGACAGCCTGACTAGCTGGGAAGGGAGAAGTGCACGACAAGATCAAATATCTGAGGTCACAGAATGAGGCCCCAGTCATGCAGGGATCTGGAGACAAGGCACTCAGGCAGCAGCAGCAGCAGCAGCAGCAGCAGCAGCAGCACATGCAAAGGTGCTGAGGTGGAAATGCTTGAGCATGCTTGAGGGTAACTAGGTGTTGAAATGGAATCATTTTGGCCTCTGTTTTGGATGAGGCCCTAAGACAACAGATGCTAACCTCATCCTCATTCCAAGGTGAGGTGTGAGAACACCAAAGCAGGATTTCAAAGGAGGTGGCCAAGAACTGGCCTTACTGATCCTTCCTTTAGTTAAAAGAGGTTGGAAGATGGACACGGTGGCTCACGCCTATAATCCCAACACTTTGGGAGGCTGAGACGGGCGGATCACTTGAGGCCAGGAGTTCGAGACCGGCCTGGCCAACGTGGTGAAACCCCGTCTCTACTAAAAATACAAAAGTTAGCTGGGCGCAGTGGCAGGCACCTGTAGTCCCAGCTACTCAGGAGGTTGAGGCAGGAGAATCGTTTGAACCTGGGAGGTGGAGCTTGCAATAAGCCAAGATCGTGCCACTGCACTCCAGCCTGGGTGACCGAGCGAGACACTGTCTCAAAAAAAAAAAGAGGTTGGAGAGGTCAAGAGGGGGCTGGAGATGAGGAGGAGAGTTCTGGGGAGAGTGAAGAGGGTTCTGAGAGTGTCCCCCCAAAGAGAGAAGGGCGGGTGCTCATCCTGACCCCCGAGCCCAAGCAGATGATTATATGTACTTGGACAGCTACATATGCCTCCCTTGGGTGCTTGAGCGGGGACACAACCATATGTGCCTCACCCAGGAAAAGTTAAGTTGATATGGGGGAGGGGAGGAGGCACCTAAAACCTGGTGTTCGTCAGGGCAAAGCATCTCTCAGGGACAAGAGAAAGGCACCGAAGTGATCAGGAGGATCCCCAGGGAGCAAAGACACCTCAGCATCAGGCAGCTGGAGACCCATGACAGATGGCCAGCCAGAGGAACTGCAGGTGAGTGGGGGCCGGAAAGGGGCAGGGCTCCAAGGAACCCACCAAAGTCCCGCATGAGAAAGCGTGGGATTTAAACATGGGCCAAGCCCAGAGTACACTCGCCCCGGTTCACAAATGCCGGTCTGGTCCACTTCTGCCTATTTCCCCTCCTTCTCTCTTCCCACCTCTCCCACCTCTGACCCCAGAGAGCAGGACCCTCAGGAAACACTGCCAGTCACGGGGAGGAGGCAGGAAAAGCAAGGTGGGAAATCGAGACCCTACCACATCTCCGCTTCTTGCCCCCAGCTGACCTGGGCCCAGGGACTGGAAAGGCCTTGAGTCTAAATGAATGAATTTGCATGTTTTCACTATTCCATGAGACTGGACATTACAGAAGTAACCAGAGGAACTTTCACCGCCTAAGTGACCAGGAAAGCTGTAGGATTCGCTCTCAGTTTCGTCTAGTAGCAAAGGATGACATCGCCCCACAGAGCAAGTTGGCTCAGAACACAAAGGAGAAAGCACCGCTGTGTTCTCTTCACCCTACAAGTCCCATCTGCCAAAAGTGATGGTGAGTCTGGATTAGAAATCAGGCCAGAACAAATGGAGAGGCAGGGGGCATTCAGCCTCTGTACCCAAGTTATCTTCTCCCACAGTGATCACGATCAGCCCTCAGTGGGCACCGCTGTCTGCACGCTACAGACAAGAAACCCACGTGGAGAAGTTACTCAGCATGCATGGAGTCGCCCTGCCAGGAAGTGGTCAGTGGAGGTGGGACAGGGAGGCCGAGGCGGGCGGATCACGAGGTCAGGAGATCGAGACCATCCTGGCTAACATAGTGAAACCCCGTCTCTACTAAAAATACAAAAAAAAAAAAAAATTAGCTGGCTGTGGTGGTGGGCACCTGTAGTCCCAGCTACTCAGGAGGCTGAAGCAGGAGAATGGCATGAAACTGGGAGTTGGAGGTTGCAGTGAGCCGAGATCACACCATTCCAGGCTGGGCAACAGAACAAAACTCCATCTCGAAAAAAGAAAAAGAAGAAGAAGAAAACATGCCTGATTCCTTCAGTCCTCTCTAGTATAACTTCTGCAGGAGCCAAACTAAGCTGAGAAATGGTGAGGGGATGAGAAAAAGAGAGAGAATAAAAAGTAAAAGAATCTGAAGGTATGGGGAGAGCACCAGGCAAGGGCCCTGAAGTCAACTGTCCGGAACCAGCTTGCCCTTCCCTGGGGCAGCCCTGCACCCCACCCCCACGGCAGGACCTCAGCCTGACCAAGGCCTATCCTCAAGCTACCCATTCCCAAAACCGCAGCTAGGGACTCCAACAGGGGACCTGGACAATCCCAGTGGGGAGCTGAGACTGCCCTTTAAAGAGCTGTGCCCAGCTGGTACCTGCTGTCTCTGCTGCTACAGCCACCAACCAGTTCCCACCAAGCCAAGCCTGCAGGCTGTTAATGGGTTGAAACGGGTCAGGCTTGTCCTGTAATGTGAAAGAGGCAGTGGAAATAAACAGACACACACACCCCTCCTCTTCCACCTTCCTGGTCAGTCCAGGGAGGCAGAGGCAGGAGTGGGGTCTCCAAAGCCAGGACCCTTAGACCAGGCTGTCTTAGTCTGTTTAGGCTGTTGTAATGAAATAGCATGTACTGGGGAGCTTGTAATAACAGAAATGTATTTCTCAGTCTGGATGTTGGCAAGTCCAAGATCAAGGAGCCTGTGGATTTGGCATCTGATGAGGGTGCTCTTTCTGGTTCGCAGATGGCACCTTCTCACTGTGTCCTCGCTTGGTAGCCGGGGAGAACACTGGTCTCTTCAGCCCTTTATGGGGCCCTGATCTCATTCGTGAGGGCTCTGCCTTCATGACCTTACAGCCTCCCGAAGGCTCCACCTCCTAATATCATCCCACTGGGGATGAGGTCTCAACATATGAATTCTGCAGAGGACAAACATTCAGTCCATCGCCCCAGGATATGTGACTTTTGGCCATCTGGCCATCTCTGGGCCTCCTTCCATCAGAGTGCATTAATACATTCATAACAAGAACACACAGTCCACACAGTAATTCCAGGAGCTAAGCCAGGGAATACTAGCCCCATTTCACAGATGAGCAGACCAAGGTCCTCAGAGGGGCAAAGTGACTTTACCCCGGACAACCCGCTGGTAAGAGCGGTTGCCAGAATTCTTGTTCAGTAAGGGGGACCAAGGCATGAAGGGACGGCGTTCGTGCAGGCTCCACTCCTTGCAAGGTGGGGTGTGGGGGTCCAGTGTGCTGAGTCCTGATCCTGCTGGGCCACCCATTTGCTGTGTCCTTAGGCAAGCTGAAACTCCTCTCTGAGCTTGAGCTTTGCTTTTTCCATCTGCTAAGCTGGGAGGTGGGACTGGGAGAGGCAGGAATGGGTGCCCCATCTGGCCAGAACATTCTATGAATCTTCCCATCACAGAAATCTCCCCAGGAGCTCAAGGGACAACCCCCTTCCTCCACTAATAACGTGTATGAACCCCCATGTTATGGACTGATTTGTGTCCCCCCAAAATTCCTGAAGCCCTAAGCCCCAGGACCTCAGAATGTGACCGTATGTAGAGACAAGGCCTTTCAAGAGGTGATTAAGCTAGAATGAGGCCGTTAGGATGGACCGTAACCCAATCTAACTGGTATTCCTATATGAAAAGAAAGTTTAAACACACAAAGAGATCCCCAGGATGTGTGTGCATGGAGGATATGGCAAGAAGGCAGCCATCCAAATGCCAAGGACAGACTCCTCAGAGGAAACCAACCTGCTGATGCCTGACCTTGGACTTCTAGCCTCTAAAATTGTGAAAAAAACACATTTCTGCTGTATAAGCCACACAACCTGTGGTGTTTGTTATGGAAGCCAGAGCAGACTAATGCACTCCACCAATCCTACCTAATCCAAGCAAGAAATAGGGGCAGAAGGGGATTGGGCAGCGGCAAACCTACTTAAACTCCACCGTGGCTTTGGTAAGGTTGTATGTCACAGGATAAGGCACAGAACTACGGAAGCTCCACCAGCTTCCAGATAAAGCCATGCTCCTCAACCAGGCATTCAAGGCCCCCGGCTCCAGCCCTATCACTCATTCACCCTCCCAGGTCACCTCTGCTCTTGATGGAAGCACCAGCCAGTCTTTTAACTGCTGGGTCCTCCTCTGCACCTTTGCACAGGCTATTCTGTCTTAAATGTCCTTCCTTGACTAACTTCTACCCATTCTTCAAACTTAGCTCAATGGCACCTCCTCCAGGAAGCCCTCCCAGCCTGGGTAGCTGCTGCCCCTCTCCTGCACATCCACGGGACTCTGGGCTGCTCTGATGTTGTGATCAGTTTCGTGGATGGTTTTCTACACTGAATTGTGAGACTCTAAAGAGCTGAGGCTGCCTGTGTCGTAACCACCTCTTTTTTCCCAGGGTCTGACAAAGCACTTGAAATTTGAGTAAATGGAAGGATGACTAGAAGGAAGAAAGATTGGGAAACCCGGAGTTGTTTTCCCCAGAATGCACACTCGCTGCAGGCTAGGCATTGTTGACCATCAGTGCTAGCTGGGACTCAGGAGACCACCTGCTCCAACCTCCTCATTCTACACAGGGCGAAGCCAGAGCCAGGAGAGGTGAAGTTGCCCGCACCCCCTCCCCCAAGGGCAGAGAGATCAGAGACAGGCCAGAGTCCCAGGACACCTGTCTCCCAGCTCAGTGTTCCTCACACGTACCACGTTTCACCACCCTTTCCCAGCCCCCTTGACAAGTGGAGTTTAATTATTTACGACGGTGCTTTATAGCTGCAGGTGAACCCACCGGAACATATTTTGTAAAAGTAATGAAGGCTCAGTAATGCGAGACCTCACTACAGCTCCCATCTCTAAATCTTGGCCTATGAGTCGGCCAGAATGTGTAGACATTTTTTTTTTTCCTTTCCCTTCCCTCTTTCGGAGAATTACAGGGTTTGCAGATTAGGGGTGGTTGCAGCACAAGGCATATCCAAGACATTTTTTCTCATTTAGGGGGAAAAGCAGCAGCCTTCATGGAACCAGCGTCTGCATCTCCCCAGTGGGGATCCGAATGGCACGTCAGCTACAGTTTCCCGACAGACGCTCCCTTGGAGGTGCCACATTTGCAGCAGTCGGGACACTGTCACCAAATCCCCACTGTCCCCCATCCTGGGGGTGGGGGGGCAGACCACAATCAGTAACCATGAAACTGAGGAGAGAGGGCAGGCCTAAAAGTCAGGGACCTGTGTCTCTGCTCTGCCGCTCTGGGCCTCAGTTTCCCCATCTGTAAATTATGGAGCTGGAAGAGACCCTGCCTCTCCTAGTCCTTTCTACAACATCCCACCATTGTCCTAGCAATGACGATGAGATAAAGGCTTTATTCCAAGACGGCAAGTGTGTTGTGGGCTTCCTGCAGGCCCTCCCTGAATCCTCCCTCCCCGCAAGCCCATCAGGCAGATATTAACCGCATCACACAGAAAAGCCAAGTCACAGTGCTGGAGAGTGACAGTCCGGGTTGGCACCCAGGCCTTCTGGCTCCACATAGAACACCTTCAACCACAGCTCTGCAAGCTTCTTAATGAATGGTTACAACAGGCCAGGCACTGTGATGGGCATCTCACATGCTAGGACTCATCACATCCTCCCAACAATGACAAGGAATGTTTTCTCATCTTCATTTATAAATGAGAAAACTGAGGCTCACAGGGAACCCAGATTTTCAAGTGGATCTCCCATTTAAAAACACAGGCTGAGGTCTCTCCACTCCATTTCACTGTTGCCCAAGGACTCTGAGATGAAGTTCCCTGGACTCCAGTAGCTGCGGTTGAGTTGAGAGAGATGAGGCTCAGCCTCCCCCAAATATCCAAGAAATAGAAATGATGCTCCAATTCACTGTATGCAAGAGCCAGGACACAGGCTGAGCTGAGTACATCACAGCCTGTTGCATATCACAGCCTAAGGCACACAACTATGGAAGCTCCACCAGCTTCCAGATAAAGCCTTGCTCCTCTACCAGGCATTCAAGGCCCCCAGTTCCAGCCATATCCCTTACCCACCCTACCAGGTCACCTGTGCTCTTAATGGAAGCACCAAGACACCATGGTGTCTTGAGCCAGATGATGGTATCTTGAGCCATGGTGTCTTCGAGTCAAGCTAAGGCCTCGGTCTGCTTATCTGTAAAATGGGGCTAATATTCCCTGGCTTAGATGTTGAGCCAGATCCCTTAGTCAGATGATGGTGTATTAAGCCAGATTGAAGAGAAAGGGAGAGATGCAAACCAGCAAAAATTGCCAAGGTAGCAAGATGGTCAGGGAAGGAGGTGGGGAATGTGCCCAGAACATTCCAGCATGAGGGAGAACAGGTGACACAGCCTTAAATGATGGCATTTTGGATGGGAAGATCAGGTGGTAGGATCAAGAGTCTAGACCGAAAGCCCCTCAAGGGTAGGAGCCATTCATCTGTGTAGCTCCAGTACCTATGCCATAGTAGGTGCCTGATAAACGGAAGCGAGGGTTGTTAAATAACATGACCTGACTTGGACCTTGATTCTGCTATTAAGCAGCCAACTTTGACCGCATCCTGTCACCTCCCTCGGCTTCTTCTTTATCACATTATCAGACCCACCTTCGCACGACAAAAAATTCTACCAGGCAGCTAACTAAATATACATCCCTGCAGATGAGAGGCTTTCAAACCTCCTAGAAAGGTATCTCCATCAATATACTCACAAGACTATACCAATCTTTAACTCAATGCCAGAAAATTTTACAAGCGGATCACCTCAATACCTCCTGCTGGATGCTGGAGCCACATGCCTTTGTTTGGTTCTCAGAAGAGAAGGAAGAGTTGGCTGCCCATCCTGTGTGTAGATTATAGATACATCCTCAGGGAAGGAAGATTCCATCACCAATTCATTCGATAAACATTTATTGAGCAACTATGTGCTGTCGCTGTTCTAGGCACTGGGGATACAGCAGTGAATGAAACAAAGTCCTGCCTTCATGGAGCTTACATTCTAATGGAGAGATAAATCAGAAAAAAATCGAATAAATCAGGGAGAGGAAAGAGAGGAGCTGTGGGGGCTTTTGCTTTTTAATGGAAATGGGGGTGGTCAGGGATGTCCTCTCTAGTAAAGTGGCATTTGACCAAAGACTTGAAGAAGCAAGAGAATGCACCAGCAGTTGTCTGGGAAAGATGCCGCAGGCAGAAGGAACAGCAAGAGGAAAGGCCTGGGCAGAGCACACTGGGCAGGACCAGGGAGCAGTGGAGAGGCCGGTCTAGTTCCTGGAGGGCCTGAAGACAGAGGGAGGGAGAGGAGAGGCTGTCACAGTGGACCAGGAGCCAGACTGAGCAGGGCCTTATAGGATGCAGTGGGGACTTGGGCTTTTTACTGTGCATGAGATGGGAAGGTTTTTAAACAAAGGGGCTGAATGGCCTGACATGGCCTTTTACAGGTTCCCTGTGGAATAGGGGTGGAGACAAAGCTGAAGGCAGGGCAGGCCGGTAAGAGCTCCTTGCAGGAACCCAGGTGAGAGACAGTGGCCTGTGGAGCAGGCGAAGAGTGGCAGTTTATGGAGAGAGTCTGAAGTCAGAGACAACAGGGAAAGTATTTATTGTGAGTCCAGCTTATCCAAGGTGAATCTGACTTTCAAGGTCATGGCCACCAGGTCAACAGTTTAGCCTAAAGGAGTCCTTGGCTGACACTGACATCCTCTCTTTTGACTCCAGTCCTCCGGAAGCTGGAGGAGAGGCCGCTTTTCACATTAAAACTCTCACCCAGCGCTTGCAGGAGAGGCCGGGTCTGAGCCTGCTCTGAGACGTGCCATGCGGCTCTCAGGGGTGTCAGGCTGAGGGCGTCCATCTACATCTGGCAAGATGCCGCTCCCTGCAGCAGAGTCACCAACTCACGGCCTCCAGCCACAACTGACAACCCCAGACCAACTGTGTCTGTTAATGCCAAGGATCCCCTATGAAAGCAGCTGAAAAGATGAGTAAACATGATCACAATCATGATAATAACAGCAGCAGCAGCCAACACTCCGCACATTCACTAAGTGCCAGGCCCTGCGCTAAGCATTCTGCTCAAGGTAAGCTCAGATAAGCTTTATGAGCCATAGGGTAGATACTGCGATTATCCCCATTTTAGAGATGAGGGGTTTGGAGCTCAGAGACACTAGGTAATCAGCCGAAGGTCACACAGCCAGACAGTGACAGAGCCAGGGTGGAAATTGGGGTCTCTTCTCCAGCCTTTAGTCTTCCCGACTGAGCGGCTCTTGGCTGAACGGACCCTCCCAAGGGCTCACCAGGCAGATCCACCTTGTTTTACCTCCTCATCGCCTTGGCTCTGGCTCCACTGTCCCCACCCTTCTCCTCCGAGACAGGGCCAGCCCTCGACATGTACCCCCTCTCCCTCCCCACGCGCAGTTCCACCAGCTCCCCAAGTCAAAGGCTTCCCCATTTCCTACCTACAGCAAGACCACATTAACTCCAGGTAGAGGGCCAGGTGGTTGGAACCGGGCGTTGCTTTTAGAGAGACGAAAGCCAAGTTGGTCTCTACTTCCTGCAGAGACAACAAACTCATACCTTAGCCAGGCCCTCAGGGACCATCTCTAATGACTATGTAATGACTAAGGTGTTTGATAAAATAACACGACCACAGGAAGATTGTTTCTGCCACCTCCATGGCCTCCTTTTGGGCCAGGCCCTGTGGTAAGTACACAGCCAAACACAACCCTGCTGCCCAGTTGGGGCTGATGGCCCATCTGTACCATTTTGCAGATGTGGAAACTGAGGCTCAGAAAAGCTAAGTAACCTGCTCAGGATTTTGCAGTTAGTTGGGGGTAGGGGAAGTGGGGGAGTGAAATAACAATTTGCAGTTTCACTGCCTACACAGCCCACTCTCCCAAAGACTGTCACACCAGCTAGATGAGGGAATGCGCCCCGAAACACGTTCTCCAGCAGGTTAAACATCGCACCTGCAATTGTGCTCTATTTACTTTCAACCAACCCATTCTTTTCTCCATAAACCACGCAGCATCCTACCCTTGTCAGAATCATCAAAGGCCCAATTAACCCTGAATGCCGTGGTCCCTCCTCTGCAAACTGCCCCCAAAACCATGGCATTTCAGGCTGGGAATATTACAAAGCTGGTGGAAAACCAGCCCAGCAGGCAAGCAAGCATTCCCTCTCCAGTGACCCTGTGGGGGGAAGGGAAAGCCCACACACGTAAGAAAACCACCCACAGCAGCTAAATTCCGACTGCCAAGCCTTTATTAGTGGTGATAAAAGGCAGCAGAAACAGCACAGGGCTTTCTACTCCCAGGTGGGGGCTGCAGTTCCAGGAATTAGTCATGTTTTGACTGGTAGAGTTATGGAATTTATAATGGAGGCCCTGGAGAAATTAAACCCAGATTACGGCCAACCCCTTCCCCCTGCCGAATGTCTCCAGTGGGAGCAACATGGCAGAGCCCTCAGCCCCTCCAGGAGACTGATCTGCTGGCTGGAAGAGCTGAGCAAAGATCATGACCCCACAAGCACACGGTTACAGAGGAGGTGGCTCTGGCCTAACCCCCACCTCCCTGGGGGTGTGTCCACTCCCATTAAACCCTAAGGAGTGGGAGTCAGGTCTGTCCTCCATGTCCCCAGCAGCCCCACCCGGTGTTTGGCAAGGCTTGTCAAGATGAATCTGTGTCTTCAGTTCATCAGTGTTGTCCTTCCTAGGTGAAAGCAATGTCCTCTCCCTCGAGGGAGGCAATTGTAGAGGGGACAACCACAGATCTAGGTAATCAGGAGAATGGCCTGAATTTGAGCGAGTGTCGTTAACTCTGCATGAATTACAGAAGAAGAGTAGGACCCACCTCTCACACTCTGATTTTAGGGCCTCTTAAAATTCTAAAGATTCCTAAGATGGTTGTATATCAAGATCCTAACACCTTAGTGGAAAAGTTAATCAAAAGGACAGGATGAAAAGGAACCTGTCCTAGTAGCATGAATGAGTGCTGCGGCCCGTGCATCATTGTGGAGGCTCCTGGTGTCCTTAGTCCTGAATTTTTGTTGCAGACATGATTCAGGGAGAAAAATTACCTTTACTGAGCACCTACTATGTGCCAGGCTCTGCAGAGCCACTTTATAAACATCCTTCAATCCAACAGAGCCTAGCAAAGGGCCAAGGGCACAGAGAAAGTACTTACTGAATTTCATTAAATGGATAAATGACTTTAATTCCCATATCAGCCTTATGAGTTAGGTATTATTATCACTACTTTACAGATGAGGCCATGGAACCAGAGAACGGCAGTGCTTTGCCCAAAGCAACACAGCTTGTAAGTGAGGAACAGAGACTCCAGCCTGTGTCTGCCTAACTTTGACAACACAGCTTGTACTCTCTGCCAGGGTTCCTGCTTTCTCAGAAGGGTCTGGCTTCTTGAAACCAGAGATCATGAATGAGAGAGAGGGTAGAGGAGGTGAGAAGCCCATGGGAGCTGTCCAAGACTCGTAGTGCTGAAAGGAAGAGCTAATGGAAAAAGCACAGATGTACACAACTGATGAAGCCTTTCACTTCAGGCTGCCTTTCCTGCCATAACCCAGGCACTAAAATAGCTCCAAAATTGATAAGTAATGGCAACCACTGCTGGAGGACAGGGAAGACCTGTTAGCCCCTCAAACTCACCATGATCCCAAGTATCACTGAAGCCAAATTCCCAACCCAAGACATCAGAAGGGAACAAGGTCCCAGGCAATACAGAATTGTTAGCCTAGAGTCTAGTGAAATACCTATTTTATGGTGTATGTTATCACTCTTGTCTGATCCCTCTCTGAGCCCCTATTCTCCGAGCTACACCCAGAGCCCTGCATTCTCCGGTGATATCACAATTCTGCTACAAGTCTGTCCTCGGTGTGACCCCTGATGTCCTTCAAGAGCTGAGCCTGTCAACAATCACCTTCATCCTTCCCTCCCCTCATTCCCCAGACATTCCAGATGTTCCATCTATTTAACCCCCCATACCAGGGTGTCAAAGGCAACCATGGGGGTGGCAGTGGGAACAAGCATTCCAAACAAAAGGAACAGCATCTGCAAAGTCCTGTTCCTCTGGCAAGAGCTGCCTCAGGTATCACTTCCAACAGAGGACACCTCTGACTGTCTACCTCTCCCCGGTGCCAGGTACCCCCGATATCTGTGATACCTCCGTGTCCAGAATGCGATTCTACCTCATCACTCCATGTCTTAGTCTGTTCCTGCTGCCATAGCAAAATACCACAGACTGCATAATCTACAAAGATTAGAAATGTTTGGCTCACAGGTCGGGAGGTCAAGATCAAGGCACCCACAGATGTGGTGTCTGGTAAGTGTCCACTCTCTGATTCCAAGACCGTACCTTATTGCTACATCCTCCAGAAGGGACGAATGCTGTGTTCTCGCATTGTGGAAGAGTGGAGGGCCAGGCAGCCAAGGTCCTCTTTTATGGAGAATTAGTCCCATTCATGAGGATAGAACCCTCATGACAATCACTTACTTCCGAAAAGGCCCCACCTTTTCACCACCACCACAACGGGGATGAGGTTTCAACATGAATTTTGTAGGGACACATTCAGACCACAACATTCAGACAAGAAAAGAAATTACCCTGCAATGCCTTCCCCCGGGGAAACTAAGCCAGCGCTTTATGATGTTTTAATCATGTTGTATCACTAGCATCTATCTGTCTGTGACCAAGTAAAAATAAAATGAGCCAGGTGTGTGCCTAAGGACTTGGCCGATAGAGGCTGGTATGTACGAAATAATAGCTAACCTTCATGTGACTGGCGCTCGCTTAGTGTTTTATGTATGTTAACTCATTAAAACGATATGGTAATCATCAAAGCCACCCTGAGGTAGACATCTTTGTTATGCCCACTTTACAGAGAGGCCAAGTGAGGCACAGGGAGGTTAGGAGAGCCAGAAAGCAGCACAGCAGGGACTGCAGTCCATGCAGTCTGGCTTCAGAGCTCATGCGCTTGTCCATTTTCACCATCTGTCTAAGAAAGGGCCCTGGAGGTGGGAGAGGCCATACACTTCTCCTCTAGAGGCAGGAGGATGCTCAGTGTCAATGTCGACTTGGTTATCAGCATCAGCAGAACCTAAACCTTCTGCCAGGGTTATCCTGGGGAACTTAGGCATCCAAAGCCTACCCACACCCAGATGCAAGGGTACTAAGCCCCAGCCTTGGCAGCAGAAATTGGCAGAACTGTATCCTCAGAACTGGGGATGGGTCGCCTGGGGGCTCTTTCCCTTTGTCCCCTCTGCCAGCCCCACCCAGCCCCTGACCCAGCTGCCAAGACCCTGCCTCCCTCCCCCCTGCACCTGGCTCCCCTGGCAGACAGCCCCAGACCCCTCGCAGAGGATGAGCCTCCCCAAGCTCTGAGCAGCTGCCAGGCCTTGCTGGAGCCCGGCAGGCATCTTCTGGGCACCACGTGCCACCCCGCTAGGCCTGGCGTGCCAGCAGTTCCGCATTAGGTTGATGGCCCCGCACAGCCCATGGAGCTGCTATTTTTAATTTAATTGGAGAGTCAGAGGAGAGAGATGGTACCCAACAAGGGAGTTTTAAAAGCTTTGGGGGTGGGGGAGGGGGGAGAAAAAGTGAAGAAAAGTTCATAATTATATACTAGGCAGCCAGATTTGATGCTTGAACAGAAAGGTTAAATGTTACATTCAGAATGAAATGAGGAAAAGGGTTCTGATGACAGTTGCCCAGAGCTAAATAAGGAAAGAAAATGTCCCTTGCCCATCTCCCCTCCAGGCCCTCCTTTCCCTTGTCCTACATTTCTAAGCTGCCCCCACTTCTGCCTTTTAAGGCTCAGGTGTGTACAAACACAGGAGTTTCAAGTGCAAAGATTGCTGCCCAGGGTGCCCACATCTCGACTGCTATCCAAAAGCAGCTTTCACAAAAGCCTGGGAAAATCAATACATCTGCATCTCAGGCCAAGGGAACCAAGAAGGCACAGAAAGCTAAGAAGGCAGCCTGCCACTGTCGGTGATAACACAGGCTTTAGTACGGACAGACGTAGATTCAAAGCTCTCCTCTGCCAAGGAACGAACATTGTGGATCAGCTATGTTACCTCTTTCAGCTACCTCCAAGTAATGAGCCAAACAGAAATCTGCTGGACGACAACTTTCTAATAGCAAGTGACAGACCCAGATGAGACACTCTCTTCATGCTTCCTTTTCCTGCAGGAAATATAGGGGGTGATGCCTGGAGCTGCCACAGCCATTTTGTGACCACAACCCAACAAGCCTACACACTGAAGGTGGAGAAATGGAAAGATAAAGAGAGACCTTGGTGCTGTAGATTTGACACTGTTCCCCTGGAGTGTCTACTTGTTGCCTGAGACAAATAAATCTGTTTTGGCCACTTTTAGCCTAGTGTTCTAGGCATGCTGAATCCATTCCTAACTCTGACAAATCATGATTAGCTTGAACTTGAGTGTGAACTTAAACAAGTGCTTAACATCGCTAATCTTTGGTTTTCTTATTTGCAAGTGGGGACAAACATCACTCATTTCACAATGTGCACGTGAGGATTAAATGTGACTCCATTTGTAAAACTCTCATCACAATGCTTGGCAAGTGATGGTAGCTGCCATTGTTATCAACACTTCTGTTTAATAGGCGAGTGACATCAACTTAAAAACTTGAAAGTCATTTCTCTTACCTCAGTAGCACATCATAGCTTCACAGTGAGTTCTCATCCCCTATCTTAGCTTGTCTTCAACCCCAAATCTCTGACAGGAGGTGGTTATTACTTCCTATTTTATACTTGATAGACTCAAAGAGGTTAAATGACTTGCCCAAGGCAGCTCAGTTCGTGATAGGGCCACCCTGAAACTCAACCTGACACCAAGTCTGGGGCTTGCACCAGGCTGGTTCTGAGTTGGTCTAAGAATTCTTATTCCAGGCTCCTACTCTTTTCCCTGGGGACTGCTGATGCTTCAACTGTGGGAGCAAACACATGAGAATATGGCTCACGTATTCAAAGACAAGGTGAGCTGGACTCTGCCCTCCAAATCTTCTTCTACTTGCCCTGAGACATCTGGGTTCCTTGAGCTCCAGTCTTCCAAACTACACTTGTTACTCTATTCCAGCTTTTAACATTAAGGAGCCAAGAATCCCTTTCAGAAACCGCTGGATAACACTATGGTTGAGAGCCCAGGCTGGGTTCAAACCCCAGTTCTGGCACTTAACAGAAAACACATTTCATTAAATGAATTGTATATTGTGGCTCCTTTCTCTGTATTAGTCAGAGTAAGCAAAAGAGTTGCTGTAACAAACAGCCCCACACTCTCAGTGGCAGAACATAGATTCCTCATGCCACAGGCTAGTGTTGGTGGGGTTGGGCAGGGGTTTCTGTTCCACCCAGGCACTCAGGCTTCTTCCATCTGCAACTCTTGCCACCCCCTAAGGCTTACACATCCTCCCCATTGACCTATCCCGCAGGCTGTGAAGGGGTATTTTTAAGGTCAGGTGCATGCCAAATGGGCCAGAACTCAGCCACCTGGCCCTATATAACTGCTGAGGACTTGGGAGCATTGCCTCAGTGTGCCATTGAAGGAGAGAACACAGTTACTGATGGTCCCTAGCAACCTCATCTCAGTCCACTCCATTGAAAGTGGCCATCCCTCCACCTCCAGATCACATGACCGTGTCACATTTGATTCATTTCATTCATCATCATCAGAAATATTAACGTATGTACTGTCTACAATAGATCCCACAGGATGCTGTAAGCTGGAAACCAGAAACCTTGTACATCTTTCTCACCTCAAGTCCCCAGTGTCCAGCACAGCTCCTAAAACATGGTAGGTACTTGAATATTCATCAGATATATACCAAACAAATACAAGAAAGAAGGAAAACTTTCAACAGAATATTGGGACACCTGGGATGGATGGATAGAATGTGGCAGTGGAAGAACACAGGGTCCAGACCCTTGCCTATTTGGCTCAGTGGCAGCCACTGTTCACAGGCCCCAGACACCTCAGAGACTGCCCTGGCCCCTACCTGGCTCTCTCACACTTATACTCCCTGAGACTCCCCAAGGGGCCGCCCACCCTATCCCCATCCATCACAGGAGCCAGCGCTGCTTCCAAACAAGTTGTTTATTTGCAGATATAAAACAAGGTCCAACCACGGGTGGCAAGGGCATCCCAGGCTCACCTGCAGCAATGCCTCCCTGGCCAGAAAGGGCCTGTAGGACCAGAAATGTCAACTCTTCCCCATCCCCTAGTCAAAAATAATTGGGACTCCTAGCAGAAGCGTTACCCCAGTTAAAACCTACTCAACCAAGAAGAATGAGACAAACCAAGTGAAATGTCAATGAAAAACCAGTGGCTCTCGGGCATGGAGATGGCAATCAGCCACTCATACTCCAATGACAGGCCACCCTGGAAAAACCGTTCCCTGCAGAGTTTCCAAGGATGACATCTTGTCTTTCCCCTTGGGTAGGTCCCACTCTTGCAACAAGATAAAACCTTAGAACCTAAAAAATACACTTATGCCCCCAGAATTCCAAAGCCAGCTCACCCCACCTCACCTCATTCTACCACCACCCAGAACATTTTGCTAAAATTAATCTGCCTGTGCCCATCTAACAGGAGCCCATTCTCAGGAGACAGCCAGTAGGGTCACATCCTCCTATGCTCACCATACTCCTCTCGGGACATCCACTCAGACTGGTAGGTAGAAAGGTGAGCCACCACGGACGCTCCTAGCCAGACACTGAAGTTTCTATTGGAACCCGCCCAGACTGTGGCCTTGGTGGAGGAGACACGATCCCCCATCAGCTCCCTGAACAGGCGCTTTGTGAACCCGGGATAGAGGGTGTTGCCCCCGCAGGCCATCACATGGGAGACCAGCAGGGGGCGCAGGGAGATCTCGCAGGACTCCACGGATTCCACGATGGCCCGTGGGATGCTGGGCCCTGGCTGCTCGAACACCTGCGGGCTAAAGAACATCTCAGGAGCCACCCGCTGCATGGGGGTCAGCTCCACGCGGGAGCCGTCTGGGAGCTGATAGGTGTTGCTCTCATCCAAGCCACTCTTCTGCCTCTCACGAAAGTCCAGGGCCTCCCCCAGATTCTGCGGCACGTAGCACTTGTTCATCTGAGTAATGGCGACCGTCTCCAGCTGAAACAGGCTGCGTCTATCGCAATCTTCCTTAAAGAGGCTCTTGAGGAGATAGGCGGAGAGATCCTGGCCGGCGAACTCCAGCGTCTTGCCACTGGCGGGCAAGGGGCGGCCCTGGTGAAAAGGCTGCACGCGGGTCAGGCCGTAGCCAGAATCAACCACCACTCCGGTCAGGAGGCCAGAGGCATACAGGGACATCTGCAGCTGGTCAGCCAGGAGAACGGATGGGACATGCAGCAACTCAAACAGGATCTGCAACAAGGGAGAATTCACTCAGTGCATTTCCCCCAGCCTGCTCAGTAGTCAAAGCTGAAGTCAGCACAGAGCCACGTCCTCAGGGGACTCTCGGGCTGCTCCAGGATGCTGCGCCCAGGGACCCTGGAGCTCATGCAGTGAGGATAAAGCAGCAGCTCTACAGGATTAGAAGGGGAGCTGGGTTTGCCCTCAGGAGCTTGTCTGGTCATGGCCGTTCAGAAGATCACTTTGGTGGAGAGGTGAGAAGAGCTCTGTGGCTGCAAGAAATGGTTCTGGGACTGGCTGCAGGAGGGACATGGCCACGGGTCATATGTGCAGCCTGAACCGCCTCTTTAGAAGAAGGAAGAACAGATTAGAAAAGAAACAAGTGTTGCATATTCACCACTGCCTCCAAAAAGTGGAGGAAGACTAGAAAGACAGACAAGAAAGATAAGACAGACAAGAAAAAAGACAAACGGGTAGAAAGAATGAAAAAGGAAAGAAAATGAAAGAGAAAAGGAAAAAAGGGAAAGATGCTCACTGCCTGGGAGCAAAAGCCTTATTTATTCTTTTTTTTTTTTAATAAAAACCTTACAAACGTTAAGACAAACCTGGAATTTGGATATTTAGGGTTTGCCAGAGACCCTGGGCTGGTTTTCTCCCCCTGCCCCTCACCCCCTGAATCTTTACAAAGTCTCCCTGCCCCCCATTCCTCAGCTCTGGCTGCCTTCCCAAGGTTCTAATCCCATAGAAGCAGAAAGATCACAATAGTCAACCCTTCTGTGGCCCCAGCCACTTACCGCTTCAAGCCCCCACAAGCCTGTCATCTCCCCTCAGTGGGAGGGGGCTCTCTCTATTATTACTCTCAGAAAATTGTCCCCCCACCAGCCATTTCACAAAATAGCAGCCAAGGTCCTCTTTTTCAAATAGAAAATCAGATATGACTCCCCCATTTAAAACTCTCCATTTAAAACTCCCCAGGAACTTCCTATTCACCTAGAGCAGTGGCTGGCAAGCATTTTCTGTAAAGGGGATAGACAGTAAGGGTTGCCAAATTCAGCAAATAAAACTACAGGATGCCCAGTTACATATGACTGTCAAATCAATAATAAATAATACTGTAGTGTAAGTATGCCCCATGCAATATGAAACATAATTAAATACTAAGACATTATTTGTCATTTATCTGAAACTCAAGTCTAACTAGGACATCATGCATTTTATTTAACAAATCTACGATAGTAAATATTTTAGCCTTTAACTTGATGTATGGTCTCAAACAGTCTCTGCTGCAACGACTGAACTCAGATGCGGGAGTATGAAAGCACGCTCTGCCAAACCCTAAATATCAGAATTCCTGTTTTGTCTTGATGTTTGGAAAGTTTTTATTTAAAAAATAATAATAGGGCTTTGTCTACCAGGCAATAAGCATATTTTCTTTTTTCTTTCCTCCCCTTTCTGTCTTACACGACATATAAATGAATGCGTGTGGCTATGTTCCAATAAAACTTTATTTACAAAATAGGTGGTGGGCCGGATTTGGCTCACTGGGTTGCCAATCCTTGATTTAGAGTAGAATCCAAGCACTACCCACAGCCTACCAGGCCTACAAGGCCCACCCTCCGCCAGCCTCACCATCCTACTTGCCTCTTGCCACTCTTGCTGCTGAAATCACCTCCGTCAGAGAAGCCCTTTCTGAGTACTCTCTTCAAACAGGTTCCCCACCCCAACAGTCCACCATGATCCCATTTCATTACGGTTCTAGAACTCATCGCTACCTGGAATTATTTGTCAACTCCTTCATGGAAGCTCTACTGAGGGCCAGAACATGGCCTATATATCAGCAATTATGGAATCCATAAGCAAATAATCCCACGTCTTTCTCCCTGGTAACAACCCCCTTTCCACCGAGCACTTTGGTTGCTACATGTCCGTCTGCAGGTGGGGCCTCCATGAGCTCCCTTGCTTAGAGGCACACCAGGCACCCACTAGGCTCTTGGGAAATGTTTGTGGGGCAATTTGTTGGTTTCTATTTTTTTTATTTTTTTATTTTTATTTTTTTTTTTTGAGACAAGGCCTTGCTCTGTTGCCCAGGCTAGAGTGCAGTGGCATGACCTCAGTTCACCCTATTCTCAACCTCCCAGGCTCAAGTGATCCTCCCACCTCAGCCTCCCAGGTAGCTGGGACCACAAGCATGCACCCTACGCCTGGCTAATTTTTGTATTTTTTTATAGAGACGGGATCTCACTATATTGCCCAGGCTGGTCGTGAACTCCTGGACTCAAGCGATCTGCCCACCCGCCGGGGACTCCCAAAGTGTTGGGATTACAGGCATAAGCCACCACACTCAGTTGGCAATTTATCTTAAAAAGCACAATTCCTGGTGCCCAATCAGTCCAGACATAGTGTCAGTCTGTTTCCCGCTCCCGAGTGGGAGCAGCCCCCGGAAGGCCTCACCTCCAACATCTTCTTTCGGTCCGCAGGCTCCCTCAAGGGGGTCTCTGTGATGATCACAGGGGGGACCTCGTGCTCCCGTTTGTGGTTCTCCAACACAAATGACCAGAGGTACTGCACGCCCTCCCAGTTGAGGATGCGGCCCCGCTCGATGGGGTAGCTAAAGGTATCAGGATGGCAAATGTCGATGCCCAGGCTCACGCGCCTCCGGGCGTAGCTGGGGCCAGGGTTCTCCTTGCACGGTAGGTAGTTCACGATGTTCGGGAAGACCATCTGAGGCTCATTCCAGCCAGCCGTGCCAGCCTTCAAAAAGCCAGACCCGTGGTCAATGATAACGGTTCTTGCAGCCATGGCGGAGGCAGAGGTGGGTGGGACCTGTGGATGCAAAGGATGGGGTTAGTTGTGCAGACAGCCTACACCACCATAAGCAGCTTCCCCCTCCACCCAACAGTCAAACCTCAGGGCTTCCCCTGAAGCTTGTCCACTGACCCCTCCAAGCCTTTGCACAAGCCATTACCTGAGCCTGGAACACTCTCCCCATCCCAAATTCCCAATCACCCTACAAGGCTCCCTTAATGGGCCACGTCCAGGAAGTGGCACCCACCCCTCCTGCCCACTCAAGCTTCTCCCGCTGCACTCTGCACACACATGTATCCTGAGGAGAGCACTCCTGCCCCATGATCCAACTCTGCAAAGATTACTCTTTGTAGACTCAGCAAGAAGCTTGCCACTTGGGAAGTCCTTGTAGACATTAGCTGCCTAATTAGAGGGCACAAGGAACATGAAACATCAGCCTCAGAGCCACCACCTTCAGTAATAACAATGTCATAGCAACAGCAGCAGAAGCAGGCGTTGTATCAGTGAGCATGGCAGCAGCTGCAGGGACCATTTCTGGAGAACATACCCTTTCTCCAGTACCACAAGGAACACTTTGCATGTTAGGTTGGACTAGGTAAAACTGCCATTTGTGTCTGTGAAAATGGTCAGAGATCAGCAATTTCACATGGTTTCACCTGATACATGGACTCATTTAATATCTGCCACAATGTATAAGGCAGGTGATGTCCACTTTATAGATGAAGAAACTGAGGCACAGAGGGGTAAGATTACTTTCCCAGGGGTATACAACTAACAAAAACAGAGTTAAGAGTCAAACACAAGCCAGACTGCAAAGGCTATGTCCTGAGCATCAAGCATGAGAGGCATCAGGCATCAGGTGTTAAACATGAGCTAAGCATCTAACACCTGATAAGGGAGATGATCAGGAAGATTCCATGATTGTGGTTAGTTTCTTCACCTGTAAAGTGGGGAGAACAACAGCCCCCCCTGCTGAAAAGGTAGCTATGGTCACTACCTGATGTCCAAACTTACTAAAAAGCTACAGTAGCCAAGACAATGTGGGGGTTACTGGTAAAAGAATAGTCAAGGCCAGGTGCGGTGGTTCACGCCTGTAATCTCAGCACTTTGGGAGGCCAAGGCGGGCAGATAACCCTGACGTTAGGAGTTCAAGACCAGCCTGGCCAACATGATGAAACCCCATCTCTATTGAAAGTACAAAAATTAGCCGGCGTGGTGGCGCACTTTTAATCCCAGCTACTCGGGAGGCAGAGGAACAAGAATGGCTTGAAACTGGGAGGCGGATGTTGCAATGAGCCAAGATTGCACCATCACACTCCAGAATAGGTGACAGAGTGAGACTCCATCTCAAAAAATAAATAAATAAAAATTTTTTTAAAAAATAGTCACATAGATCCATGGAACAGAAAGTCCAGAAACAGGCTCACACACAAAACAAGTGTTGTTTGATCTTTGACAAAGTCCCAAAAAATAATTAAATGGAGAAATGATAGTCTTTACAACAAATAGCAAAGAACAATTGGATGTCCATATACAAAAAAAAGAACCTTAGCCTATACCTCACACCTTATAAAAAATGAACTTAAAATGGATCATAGAAATAAATGTAAAACCTGAAATCATAACACTTCTAAAAGAACACCTAGTAGGAGAAACCGTGAAGGCAAAGTTTCCTTAGAACATTAGAAGCCTGACCCACAAAAGAACAAATTGATAAACTGGACTTCATCACATTTAGGAACTTTTGTCCTTCAGAGACGCTATTTACTATAAAGAGAATGAAAAGACAAGCCACAGACTGGGAGAAAATACTTACAAATCATATATTTAATACAGAACTCTCAAAACCCAGTAATAGGAGAAACAAGCCAATTTTTTTTAAATGGGCAAAAGCTTTGAAGAGTCACTTCACCAAAGAAGATAGATGGATGGCAGATAAGCACATAAAAATGTATTCAGCATCATTACTCATTAGGGAAATGCCAGTTAAAATCACAACAAGATATTTCTATGTACCTACCTATCAGAATGACTGAAATTAAGGACCAGCCTTACCAAGTGCTGACAAGGAAGTGGAGAAATTGGAAATCTCATGCATGGTTGGTGGGAATGGAAAATGGTGTGTCAGTTTCTTAAAAAGTTCAACATACTTTGGGAGGCCAAGACGGGCACCTGAGATTGGGAGTTAAGAGACCAGCTTGACCAACATGGAGAAACCTCGTCTCTACTAAAAATACAAAAAATAAAAAAAGCCGGGTGTGGTGGCGCATGCCTGTAATCCCAGCTACTCGGGAGGTTGAAGCATGAGAATCTCTTGAACCCAGGAGGTGGAGGTTGCAGTGAGCCGAGATCGCACCATTGTACTCCAGCCTGGGTGACAAGAGTGAAACACTGTCAAAACTCTGTCAAACTCCACCCAAAAAAAAAAAAAAAAAAGGTTCAACATACACCTACCATATGACCTGCACTTCCCCTCTTAGGTATTTAACTCAAGGGAAATGAAAACGTACCTTAACACAAACACCTTTATGCACATACATATAGTAGCCGGAGAGCCTTATTCCTAATGGTCAAAAACTAGAAACAACCCAAAGCCCTTCAGCTAGGGAATGGACAGACAAATCTCCATTCAGGGGAATACTACCTGGCAACAAAACAGAATGAACAACCGATATGCATCATAACATGAATACATGCATAAATCTCAAATGCCCGAGGCCGAAAGAAGCCAGACCCTAAAGACAACAAACCGTATGACTCCATTCCCGTGACATTCTGGAGAAGGTAAAACTATAAGGACCAAAATCAGATCAGTGGCCACCGGCTGCCAGGTGGTGAGAGAGGATGACCAGAGGGGGCATGGCAGAATCTGGGGCCGTGACAGAACTATGCTATATCTTGTTTGTGGAGCTGGGCACACTTCCGTATGCATTTGTCAAATTCCCACAACTAATTCTTTCTAGAGTAAAAACACAATGTTTTTGAGACAGGATCTTGCTCTTGCACAGGCTGGAGGGCAGTGGCACGATCATGTCTCACTTCAGCCTCAATCTCCTAGCCTCAAGCAATCCTCCCACATCAGCCTCCTGGGTAGTTGGGACTACAGGTGCAAGCCACCCACACCCAGCTAATTTTCCTAGGCAACAGCCTGGGCTGGTCTCAAACTCCTGGGCTCAAGCAATCTGCCCACCTAGGCCTCCCAAAGTGCTGGGATTACAGGTGTAAGCCAACACATCTGGCCCTAGTGGAAAAAAAAAAAAAAGAAAAAAAGGGAAAAATGCAGCGGGTATGGGGGTGTGGTAATATTCGATGAAAGGTGTATGAACTCATCTTGCAGAATACAAATTGTCAGACAGACTGGGTACCTAGACTATACGTGGGTGCTTCCCGTAAGACAGGCCTCCAGAAAGGCAGCTCAGGCCGAAGGCAGCATTCTGGGGTTGTGGCTCCCCCAGCTATCTGCTCGGCTCCGTTTCTGGACAGCAGTTGCATCTATCCATCACTACTGAGCATGACAACCATGGCCTGGCCCTGGCCAGCGGCTCCCTGCTGTCACCAGCCGTGGGGCAGAGAACAGGCTTCTCTGCCTTTAATCAGCTCTGACATAGACCCGGGGAGAGCCGAGAAGGAGCGTGGAGATGGAGCTGCGGTGGCCCGGCCTCCTGCCTCGCCTCCTGGCAGGTTGAGTGATGGATTCCTCACACTCCATCATCCAGAGTGACCGAGAACTGGCTGCCTGCATGACATTCCGGGAAGCGGGCTCTGCTGCTGACAAGGCCCTCTGCATCAGACAGCAGGTGACTGATACATGCTTCTTGGCCCTGGCACGTGGAGTCATGGGAGACACTGGCAGAGTGATCTCCACCGGGGCTGTGAACAAAGTGCGCATGGCAGGGGTAGGGGATGGGAGAGGACTCCAGGTTGGTGGCCCAAGTGACCTGGCCTGGGAGTAGGAGGGTGGGAGGCAGGGGCCATCCTTCCCCTGGCACATGACTGTAAAAGAAAGTCTGGATGGCTCCAAGGAGCCAGCTTTCAGGACAGAGATAAAATCCGTATATGCAAAAGCATTTTTACTGAGCCACCAATTCTACAAATTCCCATAAGCATCTACCTAGGTATAAAACCTGTTCTAGGCTGGCACGATTTCTCCCCTTCTGGAGTTTACATTCTAGTAAGAACGAACGTCCATAAGCACCAAAACAAACACAGCATGCCAAGGAAGATCAGTACAGCAGAGAAAAAGAAAACCTGGTAAGGACAGGGAACTCAAGAGGCACAGAGGCACAATGTTATTTTCAGCAGAGCAGTCATCAAAGGCCTCCCCTAGGGTGACATCTGAGCAGAAAACTGAATGAAGTGAGGGAATAAGGCACATGAATACCTGGAAAAGCATTCCGCCCCAAAGGAACAGCAAGTGCAAAGGCCCTGAGGAAGACAAGGTCAGGTGAGTTCTAGGATCAGCCAGGAGGTCTGTGTAGCAGGGACACGGTGAGTGGAGGGAGGATACTGGAGATCTGAGAAGGGCCTTGTAGACCTTTGTATCATGCTTGCAGATGTAGGAGGCCACTGGGGGCTTGGCCAGAGGAATGGCATGATCTGACTTCACTTGTGAAAGGATCATTTTGGCCAACAGAAAGGACAGACTGCAAAGAGCAGAAGAAAGATTACAGAAGGTGAAAGGTGTGGGTAGCCTGCGATAAAGGGGTGGCCAGGAAGAGGGTGCAAGGTGATCAGATTCTGTATATACCTAAGTAAGGCAGATAGACTGAAATATGAGACCAGGAGAAGAATGAAGGAAGACACCACAATTTTTAGCCTGAAAAGCTAGAAGAATAAAGTATCCATTTACTATGATGGAAAAGACCATGGGGGAACAGTTTGGCATTTGGGAGGAAATTAGGAATTTATTTGGGACATGTTAAGTTGGAGGTGTCTATTAAATATATGTAAAGATGTCTGAGCTAATGGTGTAATTGGGAGTTCCTGAATGGATGGAATTGAAAGTGGTTGACGTCAGGCAAGGTAGCTCATGCCTACAATCCCAGCACTTTGGAAGGCCAAGGCAGGTGGATCACCTGAGGTCAGAAGTTTCAGACCAGTCTGGCCAACATGGCAAAATCCCATCTCTACTGAAAAATAGAAAAATTAGCTAGGTGTGGTGGCATGCACCTGTAATCCCAGCTACTCAGGAGGCTGAGGCAGGAGAATTGCTTGAACCCAGGAGGTGGAGGGTGCCGTGAGCCGAGATCATGCCACTGCACTCCAGCCTGGGTGACAGAGTGAGACTCCGTCTCAAAAAAAAAACAAAGAAAGTGGTTGGGATGGAAGTGATCATGAAGAGATGTAGTGTATACAAAGACTCATGCCTGAGGGCCTCTAAGGTCTAGTGGCCAGGCCTTGGGAAGGCACCAATAAAGAGGACTGAGTAAGAGTGGCCAGGGAGGAGAGCGGGAAGCCCAGAGGGAACAGTGTCCCGGGGCCAAGCAGAGAAAGTATTTCAAGAAAGGAAGAATGGAATGGGGTGAGAAATTAGGAGGAAGACAAAGGACTATCCATTGCATTTAGCAACATGGAAGTTACCAGCAGCCTTGGCTAAAGCATGTCCATTGAAGAGGTGAGAAAAAGCTTGAAAAGGTTGATTCAAGAAAGGGTGAGACATTGAGAGCGATTCTACCAAACTGACCCAGGCTCTGCAAAAATATCACAGCATACACAACAATGAAATGTTAAAGAAGTGTTCAAAATTGAAGGACATGGCAACCAACACCATGCACACTTTGTGACCCCAGATTGGGGGGGAGAAAAAAAGCATTGAGGTACATTACCATAGGCTTCTAATGCTCACCAGGATAGAGTAAGCCTCTTTCAGCCTTCTTTCCTACTGAGTAGGACTAAAAATTCTGGACAAAACGAAAAAACAAACAAACAAACAAAAACCCGAACTACCTGAGGACAAGGAGTGAAAAAAATAACAGGCAGACTGAAAAGAATCAAAACTCAGAGAAGCAACCTGCAGAGGGTGAGGTTCCTATTTATTTTTCTGTCCTCTCTCAAACTTTGACCTGAGACAAGTTTCCAGCACAGCCAAGACTGAGCGAAATCCTGTCTCTCTGGACCAAGAGAAGGAATCTATGCAACTCAAAGAGTTGGGGAAGAATACTGAAGAAATGGCAGCCAGTCAGAGAAAGGATTCCCCACATTCTACATATGAACGGGCACAGGTCCCAGCTCACCTGTGCATGGCTGGGACACACCCATGGCAGAAGAGCACAGGCCTTTGTACCGAACTCACAGCAGAATCACCACCCACAAAGGGCAAGATGGAGTTACAGGTCGCGTGTAACAGGGTTGACTGAAGGCTAAAACACAACCAAGTAAATGTTCTCCATGGGATGTTAAAAGAACACAGAGTCTCGCAGCATAATGCTTAAGTATTTTTACCCTAAAAAGCTATTATGATTTTAGCCTGGGTGCATAGGCTCACACCTGTAATACTAGCACTTTGGGAGGCCAAAGCACATGGATCACTTGAGCTCAGCAGTTTGAGACCAGCCTGGGCAACATGGTAAAACCCCATCTCTCCCAAAAATACAAAAAAAAAAAAAATCAGCCAGACGTGGTGGTGTGTGCTGTGGTCCCAACTACTCAGGAGGCTGAGGTGGAAAGATTGCTTGAGCCCAGGAGGCGGAGTTTGCGCCACTGCACTCCAGTCTAGAGACAATGGGAGTAAAATCCTGTCTCAAAAAAAAAAAAAAAAAAAAAAAGGCTATTAATATTTTGAGTTCTATTGCATAGCCTGGTGAATACAGTTCATAACAGAGTATTGTACATTTCAAATTTGCTGACAGTAAATTTTGAAAGCTCTCATCACAAATAATGTTAAGGATTAGAGGTAATGGATGTGTTAACCAGCTTGATTTACTTATTCTACCTTGTATTCATAAATTATGACATCATGTTGTACCCCATGCATTTATACAATTGTAAATTCTCAATTTACAACAAAAAATAAAATAAAAACAAAAAAAAGTTCTGCTCCATAGTAGAATGGAGAGGACAGAGGAATGAGTAAGGGGATTTTCAAATATCGATAGAAATTATTCAATCTAAAAAACAGAAAAAATTTACTGAGCAAAGCTTCAGAGACCTGTGGGGCAATATAAAGAGAGCTAACGTTCATGTCACTGAAGTTTCAAAGTGAGAGAAAAAAGATTGGCTCAGGAAAAGTTTTAAAGACATAATGGCTAAAAATTTCCCGAATTTGGTCAAAGACAAATCTACAAAGCCAGGAAGCTCAGCACACCCCATAGAAACTAAATTCAAAGAAAACCATGCAAACTACCCAGAAAACCACAGTATAACCCAAGTGCTGAATACCAAATATTTTTTTAAATTTTCAAAGAATCCAAAGAAAAAAAAAACACTAAATACAGATGAATATCACTTTGAATGACTGCAGACTTCCCACCAGAGGAAATGGAGTCCAGAAGACAGTCAGGCATCTTTAAAGGACTGAAAGAAAAGAGATATCAACTCAGAATTCTATACCCAGCAAAAAATCTTCCAGGAATGAAGACAAGATATTCTTAGATGAAGGAAAACTAAGAAAATTGCCAGCAGAACTGCTTTAAAAAGAAATGCTAATTAAAGCTCTTCAGGCTGAAGGAAAATAATGCTGAATCTAGCACTCAGGAATGAAGAAAGAGGAACAGAAATGGTAAATACTTAGAAAATTATGATGTCTATTTTTCTCCTCTCAAAATATGTATGGCCATTGAAAGCAAAGATATGGTATAGCCTACTACTTACCTAGATTGTATGATATAGCCATTTGCTCCTAAGCTACGAACTGGTACAGCATGTTATTGCACTTAATATTGTAGGCAATTGTAACATAATGGCATGTATTGTATTGTTTTGTTGGTAGATATATAGTCTTGCTATGCTACAAACTGGTACAGCGTGTTATTGTACTGAATACTGTAGGCGATTGTAACATAATGGTATGTATTGTCTTGTTTTGTTGGTAGATATGGAGTCTTGCTATTGGTACAAACAGGTATGGTGTGTTATTGTACTTAATACTGTAGGCGATTGTAACATAATGGTATGTATTGTTTTGTTGGTAGATCTAGAGTCTTGCTATGCTACAAACTGGTACAGCATGTTATTGTACTGAATAGTGTAGGCAACTGTAACATAATTGTACGTATTGTTTTGTTTTGTTGGTAGATACGGAGTCTGCTATGTTGTTCGGGCTGGTTTTGAATACCTGTCCTCAAGGGTTCTTCCTGCCTTGGCTTCTCAAAGGGCCAGGACTACAGGAATGAGCTACCATATCCAGCCAGTAAGTATTTGTGTATCTTAACATAGAAAAGGTACAGTAGAACTACAATATTGTAATCTTATGGGACTACCATCATATATGCCATCTGTGGTTGACCAAAATGTCATGTGGTGAATGACTGTAATTGAAATTGAAAATGGAAAACAAACAGTGAAAAGTCAATAAAGCCAAAAGCTAAAAGCTAGTTCTTTGAAAAGATCAAAGACTAAGAAAAAAGAGAAAAGACACAAAAGCCTGCGATCAGGAATGAGGTGGCATCACTTCAGACTCTACAGACACGAAAAGGATAACAAGAGAATATTAGGAACAACGTTCTACCTGATGCTTTGACAATTTAGGTAAAAGAGATAAATCCTTTAAAGACATAAACTACCAAAGCTCAGTCAAGAAGAAATATATATTTAAATAGCCATATGACTATTAGAAATAGACTTTTTAGTTACAAACCTTCAACACAAAATACTCTAGGTCTAAATGGTTTCCACTGGAGAATTTTACCCAGCATTTAAGAAAGAAATAATACTAATGGTACACAATCTCTCCCAGAAAGCAAGAGAGGAGGCAACACACCCTAACTCAGTTTGTGGAGCCAGTATTACCTTGAACCAAAAGCAAAGATATTACAAAATAAAATAAAACTCAAACCAAAATCTTTCCTGAAGATATATTATTCTTTAATAAGATTTTGGCAAGGCCAGTAATATATAAAAAGAATAACACACAATGACTAAATGGGGCTTCTCCCAGGAATGCAACACTGGTTCAATATTTTTAAATCGGTATGATTCAAACAAGTAACAGACTGAAAAAGAAAAACCACATGACTGTCTCAACAGATGCAAAAAAAAAAATCAATGGATAGAATTCAACATGCATTTATCATAAAATTTTTTAACAACTAGGAACCGAAAAGACTTTCCTTATCCTAATAAAGAGAATATCCAAACACCTACAACTCACATGGGTAATGGTGAGAAGCAGGATGCTCTCCAAGACTGGGAACAAGGTAAAGATAGGTCAGTTCTCACCATGCATATTCAACATTGAACTGGAAGTCCTAAACCAGTGCAATATGGCAAGAATAAAGAAACAGAAGACACATGAATTGGAAAGAAATAAAACTATCCCTATTTGCAGAAGACATAACTGTCTAAGTAGAAAATGCCAAAGAATCTACGAAAAAGATCCTAGAACTAATAAGTGAGTTTGACTAAGTCATAAGATACAAGTTAAATGTTTTAGAAACCAATTATATTTTATATACTATCAATAAATAGCTGAAAAGTGTTTCTTTAAAAAAGTATAATTTACAATGGCATCAAAAATTATGAGAAAAATACAAAAATTAGCCGGGCGCAGTGGCGGGCGCCTGTAGTCCCAGCCACACGGGAGGCTGAGGCAGGAGAATGGCATGAACCCGGGAGGCGGAGCTTGCAGTGAGTGGAGATCGCACCACTGCACTCCAGCCTGGGAGACATAGCGAGACTCCGTCTCAAAAAAAAAAAAAAAAATATGAGAGAGATACTTTGTTATAAATCTAACAAAACATTAAATATGCTGAAAACTACAAAATACTGATGAAATAAATCAAAGAAAACCTAAATAGAGAGATGACCAGGCGTGGTGGCTCAAGCCTATAAACCCAGCACTTTGGGAGGCTGAGACGGGTGAGTTGCCTGAGCTCAGGAGTTAACAACCAGCCCGGACAACACAGTGAAACCCCATCTCTACTAAAATACAAACAAAAAATTGGCCAGGCGTGGCGGCGTATGCCTGTAGTCCCAGCTACTTGGGAGGCTGAGGCAGGAGAATTGCCTGAGACTGGGAGGCGGAGGTTGCAGTAAGCTGAGATCACACCACTGCACTTTACCCTGGGTGACAAAGTGAGACTCCGTCTCAAAAAAAAAAAAGAAAAAAAAGAAAAAAATAGATATGCTATGTTCACAGATTAGACAATTTAATATCATTAAAATGTCATTTCTACCTAAACCGCTTTATAGATTCAACTCCAATCAAAATCTCAGAATCCCAGCAGGATTACTGTTAGATATCAACAAGTTGATTCTAAAGTGTATATAGTAAGGAAAAGGAATTAGAAGAGCCAAAACAATTTTTAAAAGAACAAAGTTGGAAGACTCACACTATCTGATTTCAAGGCCCACTATTAAGTTTACAATAATCAAGATAGAGCTGGGTGTGGTAGCTCACACCTATAATCCCAGCACTTCGGGAGGCCAAGGCAGGCAGATCACTTGAGCTCAAGAGTTCGAGACCAGCCTGGGCAACATGATGAAGCCCCATCTCTAGTAAAAATACAAAAAAAAGAAAAAACTTAGCCAGGTTCAGTGGCATGCGCGTGTAGTCCCAGTTACTTGGGAGGCCGCAGCGAGCTGAGATCATATAATTGTACTCCAACCTGGGTGACACAACCAGACCCTGTCTCAAAAAAAAAAAAAAAGACAGAAAACTCAATCATCAAGAAAATGTGAAGTTGGTAAAAGCACAGTCACATGGATCAGTAGAAAAGAATACAGAGTCCAAGAATAGACTCATACAAATCTAATCGATTGATTTTGACAAAAGTACAAGGACAATTCAGTGATGAAAAGACAGTCTTTCAACAAATGGTGCTGGAAAAACTGGACTCCTCCATGTAAAAATAACCTCGACTCATTCCTCACTTATTTACAAAAAAAAAAAAATTTAACTCAAAGTGGATCATGTAAAATATACATATAAAACAGAAAATTATAAAACTTCTGCAAAAAACATGAGAACATCTTTGTGACCTTAGATCTAAGAACATTTAAGTGTTCTTAGGTATAACATCAAAAGTACCACCCATAAAAGAAAAAGTTAATATCCTGGACTTCACTAAGATTTTAAAATTCTACTCTTTGAAAGACACTATTAAGAGAATGAAAATGAAAAGCCACAGACTGGGAGAAACTATTTGCAAGTCACACATCTGCTAAAGGACTTGTATCCAGAATATATAAAGACCTAATAATAATCCATAATAAGAAAGCAAACAACTCACTTCCAAAGATGGGCCAAAGATTTTCACACTTCATCAAATAAGCTACACAGATGGTAAATAAGCACACGGAAACATGCTAAATGTCATAAGTCACTAGAGAAAAACAAATTAAAACCAGAAAATTTTAAGGACAATGCCAAGAGCTAACAAGGATGTGGAGAAATCAGAACTCTCATACGCTGCTAGTGGGAATATAAAAATGTATAATCTGGAAAACAGTTTGCAGTTTTTTTTAAAGTTAAACATATATTTACTATACAAATGAGTAATCCTATTCCTTACGTACTCCAGAGAAAAAAGAACTTATGTTCACACAAAAACTCTTACACCAATGTTTACAGAGGCTTGATTCATAATCACTAAAAACTAGAAACAACCCAAATGTTCTTCAGCCAGTAAATGAACAAACTGTGGTACATCCATACAATGGAATACTACTTAGCAACAAAAAGGAACAAACTACTGATACACATGACAACATCCATGACTGTCAAAATCACTATGTGTACATGAAAGAAACCAGACTTACATGCTATATATTCCCAATTATATGATATTCTGGAAAAGGCCAAACTTTAGTAACAAAAGAGATCAGTCGTTTCTGGGGCAGTGAGAAGAGTTAACTACACAGGCCTGGAGGAATTTTTGGAGGTGGTGGAACTGTCTCATATCTTGATTGCCAGAGTGGTTATGTGCCTGCATTCATTTATCAGAACTGAGAACTATACAACAAAAAAAGCGAGTCTCGCCGCATGAAATTTTAAGGTGAAATTTTCGAAAGAACATTTTGGGGACAGATGGTAAAATTTGAATACGGGTTATATTTTCAATGTTAAATTTCCTGTGTTTGATCTCTATATTGTGGCTTTCAAAAAGAATATTCTTATTTTTAAGCAGATCCATGAAAAAGTATTTACAGGTAAAATATCATGAGATTTACTTTCAAATAGATCAAGAAAAACCCAGCATGTGTCGATAGAAAAGGTGTCAAAGCAAATGGGGTCAAAAGATAGTAACTAGCGAATATATACGATGGATATTGGAGAGCGTACTGAACTATTCTTGGACCTTCTCTAAATGAAAAGCTTTTAGGAAAAGAAAGGATAGGGGGAGAGAGATGGGAGACAGTGAGACAACTTTGAAGAGCTCTGCTCTGAAAGGAAGCAAAGAAAGACAACAGTAGATTGTGCAGAGAATTGGGGTCCCAGGAGGTTTTGGTTGTTTTGTTTAAGAGAAGAAATAATGTATTAAGGTTTTATACTGATGGGAATAATCCAGTGGAAGAAAAAGTTGAATAAAATCAGAACAAACTACAGTTAAATCTAGACACTATCAGCAGTCATCAACCTTTTTGGCACCAGGGACTCGTTTTGTGGAAGATAATTTTTCCACAGACCTGGAGTAGGGGTTGGTTTACGGGATGATTCAAGCACATTCCATGTATTGTGCACTTTATTTCTATTACTATATGGCAACACATAATGAAATAATTATACAAATCACCATAATGTAGAATAAGTGGGAGCCCTGAGCTTGTTTTCCTGCAACTAGACGGTCCCACGTGGGGGTGATGAGAGACAGCAACAGATCATCAGGCATTAGATTCTCACAAGGAGCGCGGCCTAGATCCCTCACACGCACAGTTCACAATAGGGTTCACGATCCTATGAGAATCTGATGCCACCGCTGATCTGACAGGAGGTGGAGCTCAGGCAGGTAATGTGAGCAACGGGGAACGGGTGTAAATACAGATAAAGCTTCACTGGCTCACCTGCCTGCTGCTCACCTCCTGTTGCCCAGTTCCTAACAGGCCACAGCCTTTCCTTTCCCTCTGTCCCTGGACCACAGCCTGCTTCTTCCTTTCCTCAGCCCCTATGTTTGCCTTACCCTCTGTCTGGAACCCCTGGCCAGCCCTTCCAGAAACCAGCTCTCATCACTCTTGTTTAGCTTGAGTGAGATCTGGAGCCTTTCCTGACCACTCCACTCCAAGCCAATACTGCATTGACTAGTTTTATTATTGTCATAGCACTTATTACCATACATAATTATGCTGTGTGTTTGCTGGCTGTTGTCTACCTCTCCGAAGCACCACCAGAACGTAGGCTCCAGGAAGACAAGTTCATCATATTTGTATTTTACTTCCCTATCTCTACCACATAACTGGCATATTTTTGTTAAATCAGTTTGTGTTGAATGAATAAATTTTTAAAAATACATTGGTTTGCTGGCGGCATAATAGCTCCATATGGGCTGCACTCCCGTGTCCCTAAAACATGGGTTTCTTCTATAGGCTTCTGGTTACTTTCCTGCTCCAAACTCTTCAACAGCTCCCACTGCCAATAAGATGAAGCCTAAACTTAGTTTGACACACAAAGTCCACCAGGCTCTGGCCAACTTTCTCCATCTTCTCCATGCACCTGAAGCTAAAGCCACACTGGAATATTTGCTGCTGGAGAATTCTGTCCTTTCTACACGTCTTCTCTGCCTAAAATTCACTTCCATCATGCCTCTCAGTTCTTCAGGATCCACACCAAACCTTCACTCCATAAAGCTTCTAACACTAGACAACTTGCAAACAGGAACTCATTCCTCCACGGACCACCACGAATACAGAACCTTTGCTGAGCACACTTACTAAGAACCAGGCACTGGGTATGGTACTTCCCACATAGTATCTCTCTCACTTACTGTGCACAAAAACCCAATGATGAGGGCATAGTGTCATCGCCAGTTTATAGATGAAGAAATGAGGCTTAGAGAAGTGAAGGAGTTGTCCCCACGCCACCCACCTTTGAGTGCAGTCAAGATTCAAATCCATACCTGTGGGGGGTTCAGAGCCCAAGCTCTTAACCACTGCCATGATTAACTATGTGGCCTAAGGTTAAGCAACTCTCTAAACTGTAGTCTTCAGATGAGAATAACTGTCTTTCACAGATGAAAGGACTCACAATAACATTTGAAGGAAAAAGGGTACAGACCTTAATGTGTTCACTCACATTGGTCTGTTGAGCTCTTATTGCCATCTGCCTCCTGTTAATGTGTACCTACGGCCTTCTGTCTCTCAAGTCTGTGCAATGTTTGCACACACAAGCTTTCCAGAGTTTGTTCATCAAGACTCCATCCTGGATCCTTATGAATTGCTCTGTGATTGTAAACATCTTGCAAGGAACTTTCCACTTAGCACTTTTATCCACATTCTCAGTGAATCCTAGACAACCTCTTGAGGTAGGCAACGTCGTTCCAGTTTCCATCTCATTTTATAGGTATCAGCACTGCTACTGCTGCTAACACAGCATACTTTTTTTATCATTATACTTTAGGTTCTGGGGTACATGTGCAGAACGTGCAATTTTGTTACATAGGTACACACGTGCCATGGTGGTTTGCTGCACCCATCAACCCATCACCTACATAGGTAATTCTCCTAATATTATCCCTTCCCTAACTCCCCACCCCCCCCGACACAGGGCCCAGTGTGTGATGTTCCCCTCCCTGGGTCCATGTGCTCTCATTCTTCAACTCCCACTTATAAGTGAGAATATGCAGTGTTTGGTTTTCTGATCTTGTGATAGTTTGCTGAGAATGACAGTTTCCAGCTTCATCCATGTCCCTGCAAAAGGACGTGAACTCATCCGTTTTTATGGCTGCATAGTATTCCATGGTGTATATGTGCCATGTTTTCTTAATCCAGTCTATTATGATGGACATTTGGGTTGGTTCCAAGTCTTTGCTATTGTGAAGAGTGCTGCAATAAACATAGGTAACACGACATACTTGCTATGATCCAAACACCAGGCCAACTACTTCATTCCTCATTTCCCCAGCACAACTCTAGGAGGTCGGTACTATCATCTGCCTCAGTTTCATACATAAGGAGACTGGGGCACAGTTGGGAAACTTACCCACGTCCCCACAGCTATTGAGGAGCTGAGCAAGGATTGAACCCAAGGGATCAGATTCCAGGGTCTGTGCCTCCAACCTGTCAGTCATCCTGTTTCTCATCCTATCAATGCTGCAGTCCCCACAGCACAAAGATTCTGATGCCCTAATCCATGGAAACTGTGACTATGTCAGATTACAAGATCAAGGGGAATGAAGGCTGCAGATGGAATTAAGATTACTGATCATCTGACTTTGAGAAGGCAAAGATTATCCTGGATTATCCATGTGAGCCCAAAGTAATCACAAAGGTCCTTTATATGTGGAAGAGTGTGGCCAGAGTCAGAGAAAGATGTGCCGATGCAGCAACGCTGCCAGCTCTGAAGACGGAAGAAGGGGCCATGAGCCAAGCAATGCAAGTGGCCTCCACAAGCTGGAAACGGCAAAGACATGGATATTTCCCTAGAACTCCCAAAAGGACGCAGCCCTGACAACACCTTGACTGTAGCCCAGTGGGACACATCCCGTGCTTCCGACCTCCAGAACTGCAGGATAATGAATTTGTGCCGTTTGGGGCCACTGCATTTGGTAATTTGCTACAGTAGTAACAGATTCCTGCAGATGCAAAATCAGCTCCCATTTCTCTCCTGCTCAAAGCCCAGCAGGCCATAGGGCTCTGCGGAAGAATCCAAAGGCAAAACCCCATCCCAAAACCCTCCCTTGCTCCCTGTGCGGACGTCCTCCCTGAGGTCCACCTGGGCTTTGTCTGGCTACAAGGTGTGACCGGACTTTATATCCTGAGGACGTGGCCCAGCTTCCCTGCAAATCAGGAACCTCCACTACAGGCCTCTTCCGCTCCAAAGTCCCCTCCCTGGGGGCCAAGAGCTAAGCAAGTCCCACTCCCAGCAGCAGCTGGACTGGGCCTCATTACCAGGGAAGTCAGAGCCCCCAGGGACAGGGGAGACTTGCGCCTCTTAAAGAGCAACCGGGTTCAGGTAGGGCTGAACTGAGAAAGTGGGGAGAGAGCCAGAAGGGAGACAGAGAAACAGAGGGAAAGACATCAAATTTGCATGAGGGCAGGACAGGGTTTTAATTATGCCTTTTCTTAACCTCATTGTACCTTGAGGTATCTTAACATTACTCTCCCTGGCAGGAAGGATTGATTGATTGTCTCTTGGCATTCAGAAACCCCGATTAACGTAAAACTAACCAGTCGTTCTGAACTCTGGAGAATTAATCACTTAAATGTGGGAATTACTCAATAAACCATTCAAACATGCAATAAACCAAGCCATTAAAAATTAATCGCTCGACATCCCGGCTGTGTAAACAGGGCTAATAAGATCCTGGCAGCCCAGAAAGAGGAGGAAAAGGAGGAAGCAGCAAGACGATGCCTTTAACCAGCCACTCCCAAGGACCAGAGTAGATACACCAATGTCCAGGACACATGTCACAAATCAGCAGGGTAGGTGACATCTTGTCCCTACGGCCACCCAGCCTGTCCCTAGGACAAGAGCGGGCAGGTAGGTGAGAGAGAGGAGACCCTCAGTGGGCCGTAAGGAAGAGGCAGTGGAGTTAGAGCTACAGCTCTCAACAAATACTTACTGAGCATCTTCTGTGTACCAGACACTGCACAGGGCTCTGCAGATACAGCCATGAACAAAACAACAGTGGCTGCCCTAAGGAAGCTGACATTGGAGCGGAGGGTGTATATGCATGTCTGTGTCTGCTTGAAAAATATATACATATTGGCCGGGTGCAGTGGCTCATGCCTGTAATCCCAGCAATTTGGGAGGCTGAGGAGGGCGGATCACAAGGTCAGGAGTTTGAGACCAGCCTGGCCAATATGATGAAACCCTGTCTCTACTAAAAATACAAAAATTAGCTGGGCGTGGTGCCACACACCTGTAGTCCCAGCTACTCAGGAGGCTGAGGCAGGAGAACTGCTTGAACCTGGCAGAGGTTGCAGTGACCTAAGACCGCACCACTACACTCTAGCCTGGGCGACAGAGTGAGACTCAATCTCAAGAAAAAAAAAAGAAAAAGAAAATAAAATATATGCATTTTATAAAGCACTGACTATAAAAAAAAATAAAGCCAAGACTTGTGAGGGGCAGAAGATGACAGAAGATGAAAGAGTTCCTGTTTTAGACTCAGGAGATCCCCTTTGGCCAAGACCCCTAAGTAGTGAGGGCAGGAAGCACACAGACGTCTGGGGAAGAGAATTCCAGGCAGAGGTCTGGGCAAATGCAAAGGCCCTGAAGTGGGTGTGCCCCTGTGTGGCTGGAAGGGAGCTGGAGGGAGAGGAAGTGAGGTCCCGGAGGCGTGAGGCGCACAGAGCCATCTAGGGCCTTGTTAGGAAATTGTAAAGAATACGACTTTGGTCCTTAGAGAGATGGAGAGCCACTGAAGATTTCTGAGCAGAGAGGAGGTGGGTCCCATCTGTCCCACGTGTTAGGAGAATCACACTGGCTGCTGGGTTGAGGATAGAAGATGGGGACTGCCGGACACAGTGGCTCACACCTGTAATCCCAGCACTTTGGGAGCCAAAGGTGGGTGGATCATCTGAGGTCAGGAGTTCGAGACGAGCCTGGTCAACATGGTGAAACCCCGTTTCTACTAAAAATACAAAAATTAGCTTAGCTTGGTGGTGTGTGCCTATAATCCCAGCTACTCAGGAGGCTGAGGCAGAAGAATCGCTTAAACCCAGGAGGCAGAGGTTGCAGAGGTTGGAGTGAGCCGAGATCGCACCACTGCACTCTAGCCTGGGCGACAAAAGCAAAACTCCATTTCAAAAAAAAAAAAAAGATAGGGACAAAGATGGAAGCAGGATGACTAGCTGGAAGGCGGCTGCAATGGTCAGGGGCAGCCATTTGCTGGGTCCCTGTGTCCTCATTGCCTCCCCAGTTTAACAGCACCCAGGTCTTGCTTTGGACCTGCCCTTTCCCCATGTCAGCCTGTGGCCTAGATGGGATGTATTCACCCCACTCTCAGCTCATGGGTACAGCCCAACCTTTTGATAAAGTGAAGGTTCAGGGAGGACCATATGACCCAACTCAGGCCAATCAGAGAAGGAGACACTAACTAAGGGCTTCTGGGAAAGAGGCTTTCTCACATGAGACTCCCAAAGACCCATTTGCTCGTGTTCAGCTAGTGGGTGTCAGCTCTGAGACCACCAGAGCCTTTACTGTTTCCCACTACAGCCTGAGGGAGAGGCAGGCCTGTGGAGAAGAGCAGGGCCAAGAATGTCACAGAGAAATACAGCCAGGGCACATCACCATGAACTTCTGGATCAAACTGCTCCTGAAGCATGAACTACATTTGGGGCTTTAAATTCATTGAATCAATCAATTTCCTTGTTTCCTTTGAGCCAGTTTAGGTAGGTTAGATTCCTGACAGAATTCTTAGGGTTTGTATGTGATATCACTTAGATCATATGAGGACCCTAGGAAGTAAGTGTATATCCAATTTTCCAACTTACAGATACAAAAACTGAGAATTAGAAAAATAAACTGTTCAGAGGCGTAGTGATGGAAATTGGCAAAGCTGACATTTGAACCGAGTCTTGCTGGCTCAAAAGTCCTGCTCTGTGGAGACTCCGTATCAGTCTCCCTCGCTCACTCTGTCTGCCTTTACAATCATAGGGACCTTCTGCTGAGTTTGATGATTTAAGTCAGGAATGACCTATGCAGCACAGGCTCTCACTCCCCACTTATACCCTTGGCAGGTGTATTAGTCTGTTCTCATGCTGCTAAATAAGGACACACCCACGGGCCAGGCACAGTGGCTCACGCCTATAATCCCAGCACTTTCAGAGGCTGAGGCACAAGGATCACCTAAGGTCAGGAGTTCGAGACAGGCCTGGCCAACATGGCAAAACCCCAACTCTACTAAAAATACAAAAATTAGCTGGGCAAGGTGGCAGGCATCTGTAATCTCAGCTACTTGGGAAACTGAGGCAGGAGAATCACTTGAACCCAAGAGGTGGAGGTTGCAGTGGAGCCGAGACTGCACCACTAGTGCACTCCAGCCTGGGCAACAGAGGGAGACTCCACCTTAAAAAAAGACATACCTGAGACTGGGTGATTTATAAATGAAAGAGGTTTAATTGACTCCCAGTTCCGCTTGGCTGAGGCGGCCTCAGGAACTTACAATCATGATGGAAGGGGAAGCAAACACCTCCTTCTTCACATGGTGGCAGCAAGAAGTGCTGAGCAAAAGGGGGAAACGCCCCTTATAAAACCATCAGATCTTGTGAGAACTCACTATTACGAGAATAGCATGGGGGTAACTACCCCGTGATTCAATTACCTCCCACCAAGTCCCTCCCACAACATATGGGGATTATGGGAACTACAGTTCAAGATGAGATGTGGATGGGCACACAGCCAAACCACAGCAGCAGATATCACTATTTTTTTTATTTTTGTTTTTATTTTTGAAACAATCTCACTCTATCACTCAGGCTGGAGTGCAATGGCATGATCTCGGCTCACTGCAACCTCTGCCTTCTGGGTTCAAGCAATTCTCCTGCCTCAGCCTCCCGAGTAGCTGGGACCACAGGTGCCCACGACCACGCCCAGCTCATTTTTCTGTATTTTTAGTAGAGATGGGGTTTTGCCGTGTTAACCAGGCCAGTCTCACTCCTGCCCTCAAGCGATCTGCCTACCTCAGCCTCCCAAAGTGCTGGGATTACAGGTATGCGCCACCACTCCCAGCCATCACTAACTGAGGACCTCTTTTCTGCAAAATAAAGTACCAGCTAGCTAAGTTTAAGAGTTAATTAAAGACAATATGGTAGAGCAAGTTACATGATGTTTTGATCCGGGATATGACTCGAGTCAGGCAGCCTGAGGTCACATCCCAGCCGGCTCCATTCCTTAACCACTGTGGTAACTTCTTTCAGCCCAGGTAAGAGGGGATCCTTTTTTTTTTTTTTTTTAAGACGGAGTCTAGCTCTGTCGGGACGATCTCGGCTCACTGCAAGCTCCGCCTCCCGGGTTCACGCTATTCTCCTGCCTCAGCCTCCCGAGCAGCTGAGATTACAGGCGCCCGCCACCACGCCTGGCTAATTTTGTATTTGTATTTTTAGTAGAGATAGGGTTTCACCGTGTTAGCCAGGATGGTCTCGATCTCCTGACCTGGTGATCCGCCCGCCACGGCCTCCCAAAATGCTGGGATTACAGGCGTGAGCCACCATGCTTGGCAAGGGCATCCTACCCTAAGCCCCATCGTCTGATAAATATGTACACCACTGCCCTCCAACACACACACACACACACACACACAGTTATCTATCACACACACACACACACACACACACACACAGTTATCTATCACACACACACACACACACACACACACACACACACACACACACACACACACACACACACAGAGTTATCCGGGGTCTGCTGCTCAGCGCCGGCACAGCGCAACTCCTGGCTCCACGTCCACTCTCGTGACTGATACCTTTCAGGGCCCAGGGAAACGGCTCCCCAGCAGCCCCGGCTCAACTTCACAGAAACAAGCAGCAACCTGAACCTACACACCGCGGAAGCTGGTTGTATGTGGTGCTGCCGAGAGCAGCAGGGCACAGCTCTGAGGTGCAGGGAGGATTTGAGCCGCAAAAGCACTTCGGTAAGAGACAAGACAAATGAACCAACTTATCAAATCTTTCTCTTAGCACTCCTGCAACAGATTCCCACGAAATGAAGAATCATTTCCTAGAAACGCACGGCATCCATTTTCTTGTTTCTCTTCATGCTCCGCGTTGTGGGAGTAGAGGTATGCCAATTAGCTAAATTAGAACAGCGTTCAAAACAGCTCCACGCCGCAGCTTGGGAACATTGTGAAACCCTGAACAATTCATACGACCCTTCATATACCCATCTCTAGATATTATAAGGGTAAAAGCGTAAGACCAATGATTTATGCTGACAACTAGATGGACACCAAATGCTAACACTGTATTTTCAAAGCATGAATAAATTTCAGTTTTAAATACATTTAATTTTAAAATTCTTACTGATTTGTATTTTGCTTCTTAATGTGTACAGATAATTCTGAATTTTAGATGAAAAACTTTTTGAAAGCTTCAGGAATTCTTTTTTTTTACATTTACTTTCACGTCTAGGTGATAAAAATTTAATTTTGTATGCTTTGAGCGTAATTATGTTTTATTTTTAATCTTTTATATCACTACTATCAATAGAACACAAACTATGTGAAAGTCTTGATTACATCAGAATTTATTGAAGGCGAGAAAAATTTTATGGAATATATAATTTATGAGTTATGTATGACTGTTACTCATCCAACTATCTCAGACTTACAATGGAATGCCAAAATGTGCAATAATCATTAACTTTGGCCATCTTGGTATCTTGTAGATTTTATCTTTATCAATGTATCTTTCTCAGATAAGAGGATAGATGTTTTATTTAACAGTTTGCTATCCTGTTTCAGAGCTTTAAATATCTGGAATTGGTATCTGTGTGTCCATTTATACTCTTCTCCAGTACTCCAAATGCTAGAGATGGGCCTGACCAGCTGTGTGACTTTGAGTAAATTAATTAACCTCTCTGTGTCTTGTCTCATCTGCAAGGAGATAATAAATAGTGTCTAGCTCTATAGAGCTGTCATAAGGATTAAGAAAGTAAATATTTACAAAGCACCTATAACACAGTCTGGCACACAGAGCTTTATAAGTACTTTTAGGCAAAGAGGAGTTTAGCACAGAAGTGCAAAAATTATTTTAATAAATTGGCAAAAGCATTTGACCAAATTTAACATATATTTACTTTTAAAAACTCAAGGAATTGAAGAGAATTTCCTTGACTGGATGAACACAACATAGTAAAACCTACAGCAAATGCCACCGTTAGCTGGGAATTTTCACCTTATTTCTCTTAAGATTGACACTAAGGTGGCCAGGTGTGGTGGCTCATGCCTGTAATCCCAGCACTTTGGAAGGCTGAGGCGGGTGGATCATGAGGTCAGGAGTTTGAGACCAGCCTGGCCAACATATTGAAACCCAGTCTCAACTAAAAATACAAAAATTAGCCAGGTGTGGTGGCGCGTGCCTTTAGTCCTAGCTACTCGGGAGGCTGAAGCAGGAGAATTGATTGAACCCGGGGGCAGAGGGTGTGGTGAGCCAAGATCACGCCACGGCACTCCAGCCCTGGCAACAGTGCAAGACTCTGTCTCAAAAAAAAAAAAAAAAAAACAAGATTGACACCAAGGCAAGGAAGTTTGCCACTACTGCAACAACTCAACATCAAACAAAGTCCTGGCAAGGGCAGTAGGGCAAAGGAGAAACATCACGTAAAATAACTGGAAGAAGAGACAGAGAGACCACTATTGTTCACATTTAAGATAATATCATTTATAGAAAAAAAATCCAACAGAATCTGAACACATTCAAAGTGATCAACTTAAAAATTAGTAGCATTCTTCTGCCCTAGCAATAACCAACTAGAAAAAAAACACAACAGAAAATGACATCCCACTCATATTATCGATGAAAACATATAAACTATTTTAAAATTTACTCAGATGCTCAAGACTTCTATGGAGAAGAGTTTTAAATTATTAAAATGACCCAAAAAAGCAACTGTCATGTTGACATTGGTCACATGTTAACTCCCTAAAGTAGACATTTTCATGTAATTTCAATAATAATTACAGCAGGGTTTTTAGAGAATATGGTCAATAAATTCTAAAACTGTCTAGAAGAAGAAAAGGGTCTGCCAATTGCTTAATCATGAAAAAGAAGAGTAAAACTTCTGGCCTCCAAGGCATTCAGAGATGTCCCAGAGGCACAACAATAGAAACGGCTAAGGCATTCATATAAAAACAGACCAGTGGAACCGCAGAGAGCGCTCAGAAATAGAACCTCCTGTGTGTGAAGAGCTGAATTCAGCACCATAAAGGTGGTTCCTGAAACCGGAGGAGAAAGGATGGATGTAGGTGGTGGGGGCGGGGGCGGAGTTGATTTACAGTACAGAGAAAAACGAGGTTGTGTGCTTATCAGACAGAGAACAGAGAACAGAACCCAGATGGATTGAAGACCTAAATTTGAAAAGTAAAACTATAAAGCTAAGGGAAGAGATTGTGGGAGAATTTTTTTGGCCTTGGTAAAGGGAAGGACTTCTAAAAACAAGACAGAAGGCACACACGCAATTTCTAAGGCCAGAAAAAAGGAGAGAGGAAGCAACAAAGACATAGATTTCTGCTCAGTGAAAACACACAGATACCTTTAAGAGAAACACATCAAAATGGGAGATGATACTAGCAACATCTAAAAATGACACGGAACGAACTTAGAAACCAACAAGAAAAAGAAAAGACAAAAAGATGAGGAAATGGACAAAGTGTATAAACTCATCCATTCAGAGATTAGCAATCCAAACAGCAAGCATATAAGGAGATGATGTTCAACCATACATTGATCAGCAGCACACACAGTAAAGGGATGAGATGTTTTACACATATCAAATTAGCAAAACTAGACAATCGCCAACAGGTGCTGGCGCAGATGCAGGGAAAAGGAAGCTCCCAACCCCGCTGGCGGGAGTGAGCCCGGTGGGACTGGCTGGAAAGGCATCTGGGAACACAGTGAATTCCATGTGCATGTCCTGCTGACTCGGCATTTCCCAAACCTTGGCACACCCCCCAGAGAAACCACGGTCCTCCAGCCTTGTGATGGGACTCTACAAGGACGTTCTCTACAGCATCATTAGTGAAGTGGAAAACCAGAGAGGGGACAAAGTGGACATTGCTCAGGGAGAGGCTGAGCCAGGAATGCATCCATGGAGAGCTCTTGTGAGTGGACTTCACAGCAGCGCAGACAGAGCTTTCAAACAGAGTGGGGGGTGGCTATCGTAAAGACGTAAAACAAGGACTTAAATAGCATGAGACTAGTGATGTTGGCTAAGGCAAAAACGCCTGCTTATTTTACAGAGATGCACACATATCTGAGGACAACACACACGTGGCTTCCCACCGGGAGGGTCCAGGAGCTGGAATGGAGAAGGAAAGACTTTTAAAAAGTGAAAACCAGAGAGGGCCCTTGGCCAGACAAATGGTAGAATGACACGAACTTGTTTTACCTGGGGGAACAAAAATAGAATTTTTAAAAAAGCAGTTTCGCTTTTGAAAAGCATGTTTGGAACAAATGCAAGTCAATCTCATGCATCTCAATCATCCTGGTAGAAATCAGGATGTGACTCAGACTAAAATCTTAAAACAGACCTCCCAAGAAAACTCTTTGGTCCTTTTGAATGCCCCCCTCCACCAACTCCCTCTCCTAAAATGTCCTTCCCCAAGCCCAGCATCTGCCAGGAGAGCTGTTACGGCTTCCTTTAAGAGTCAGCACCTCTGCCATCACCTACTTTTACTCCCGTCTGGGTCCTCCCTCCCAGCATCAGTGGGTCCTCTACCCCTCCCAGCCCCTCCCCAGTCAACCTATTCTAATTCTGCATTTGCTGATCTAGTTCCCCCCTAGACCATGAGCTCCTCAGGGCACCTCGGGCAAATATCTTGGGGTAGATATTTGTGGCATGAAGTGACGACATGTGCCACACCCTGCAGCACTTCCACTGCCTATTTCAGGAAAAAGGAAGGCAGAGCCAGGACTGATGACTGCTGCTTAGTTTCATTGCACATTTCACAGCTTCACAGACCCAGGACTGATGACTGCTGCTTAGTTTCATTGCACATTTCACAGCTTCACAGACCCATCTGACCTCTGCCTTCTAGGCAGACCAGCCAAATTAGCTAATTCCTTGAGATCCTAGGAGAGAACCGAGGTGTCCCCAGAGTGAAGATGTGGTAGAGGTAACACAGATTGTGAATTTACTCCAGGACAAAACGCCTTTATGGAAGGAGACTCAGCTCCGTCCTCTGCCCCACTCAGATTCGACAGCATTTCAGTTTCTCAATGATCCTGCTCCCACCTCCTCCCCTCCTGCAGCCAAGTCAGATTTCCTACTCCCCTGCCCCATACCCAGCCCCTGCCAGGAACACTGGCTCCCGTTTGCTGGATGCCCACTGAGGGCCAGGCCCTGTGCGAACCGCTTTACCTCCATCCCACAATTGAATTCTCAGCCACCTGGGAGGCTGGGGACTCCTCTCCCCACTCCACAGAGCAAGAAACCAAGGTTCAGAGAGGAAACAGGCAGCAAGTACAGGAAGCTGCCAAATCCACATCCAGGCCTGCAGGCTTCCAGAATATTCTCTCAGCTGCACACTACACTGTGTTCTGAAGGGAGAATGACAGGAAGGTGTGATTATTGGTCAAGTTTGACAAATGCTGGATCCCTGGCCCTGTCCGCCTGCAGAGTCACAATGCTTTCTGCCGTATTAAAGACCCCGAGAAGGCTACTGAGCACAGTGCCTCTGATGCACGGTGGTTACAGAACACTCCTTTCAGGAACACTCTTGTCTGCAGGACACAGCCTGGGAAGTGCCGATATGGCACGAAGAAGGCTCCAGGCACTTCAGAGAGGTGGGGTCCTTAGCTCCAAAGCAATCGTGGTCTCACAGGAGGGACAGAGAGGTCCTAAATGATGACTAATAGATACCATGCATCGAGCACCCTCATGTCAGGGTGTGGGTACAACATCAGCATCACCTCGAATTGCCACAGCAGCCCTAGCAGGTGGCAGCTGCTGTCCTGCCTGGAGAGGTGCAGAAACTGAAGCTCTCAGGCAGCAGGGACCACAGAGAGGTAGGAGAGATTTGGGTCCCAACCCTCATAGGGTTGGAAGTCTGAGCTCTTTCTGCTTAACCAAGAACTTCTTAGTAGCAGGTGCCCCAGATCTCAGCTACTGGCCTGAAACCCAGGAAAACACCATGCTGGGAGTGTGGATACCATCCCTAGGGAAGCAGCGTGTCCCTAGAGCGGGCCAGAGCAGAGAGCAGACTTCTGCCTTCTGAGGCCCTCAGGGCTGGCCCAGTTCCCACGGCAGTGCCGGTGCTATGCAAACTCTATCCTTCTAGAAATTGCCAGCTTAGAAGTTAACACTCCAACAAGTAGCCACCTAAACCTCCTCCTGCAATATAAGTCTACAGCATCGTCTCAGCTGCTGAAGAAGAGTCCAGCTTGAAGAGGTCGGAAGACTAGATCAAGAAGCACATGGCTGGCTTTTGAAGCCGAGTCGACCTGGGGCTTGAATCCTGGATGAGCCACAGGGTAGCTGTGAGAGCTGGCGGTTGGAGAGTTCCAGCATCCTCTGTAGGGATTATGCCCATTTACCCCAGAAGGGGTGGAGGGCAAAGCTAAGTACTTAACAAAGCTGGATTTGAATCTCTCCAAATATACCGCTGGCTGCCACTGACCTTGGACAAGTTGTTGGTGAGGATTAAATGAGATACTGAAGGCACCGGCATGTATGAGCCAACTCACCTCCAGCTGCCCATCACTCTAACATATGTGCACACGTGTACAGCGCCATCCTCCTCCCTCCATCAAGTTAAAGCCCACCCCACCCAAAACCACCTTTTCCTCCTCTTCTTCCTTCTCCTCCAGGGAACCAGACCATCCCCAGCAGAGTCCGTCTGAGCATGCTCAGTAGCCAGAGCAGCTGGGGTCCCCAGGACCTCATTGCTGACTTCAACATCTCCACCCTGGTGAGACACCCAGGGAAGAACAGCATTTCCCGGCAGCCCCCGCTGAGCAGAGCGAGCCACCAGCTGGGCTCCCTCCCTCCCTGGCTCGGCTTTTAAAGGCCCCAGAGGACTTCCTGAGGATTCAGCCCTGGCAGAAAGGGGCATCAGGGGAACGAGATGCTGAGCAATGCTGCACCCCATGCCAGTGTGCTTGGTGTGCAAATAGTCTTGGAATTGCCCGAGCTCATCTTGAGGATGAAAACAGCTGCACATTCAAACCCAACCCGCCTTGCCCATGTACTGCATGTACCACTTTGAACTTGGGGAAGGTGATCACAACAAGATTTGGGAATCAAAGGGCACGGGAGGTCCTTCTGAGGGTCTGTACCCCATTTCTACACCGAACTAACCTCTAGTGATTGACGCAGGACCCCCACCCTTCTGTTTCATTTCAGTTTTACTGCCTCCCTCATTGGAGCCAAAGGGAATCTGTTATCCCAGCTTCCTGGTGTGTGCTGCAACATTTCCTCTCAAAGAGTTTTCTTTTTTTATTGCTCCTAAATCTTTCTTCGTGTAGCTAAAGCTTCTCTCTTAGTCCCAAGTAATGGCGGGAAGGGAAAACTAAAAATAGAAGTAAATTTACATTTGCAGAACACCTGTTATATTTTACTACATTCTTATTTAATCCTCACAAGCACCCTGCAAGGCAGTTAGACTGTTTATAGTGGAGGAAATAGGCTCAGAGAAGCCCAAGTTTGCACAGAATGAGGACTCCTTTCCCCGGCCTCCCTAGAAGCTAGGCTGGTCCTGAAACTAGTCAATGAGGACAAAGTGCTGTGGGGAGGGGCTGTCTCTGCAACTTCTAGGAAGTGCCCTTCTTTGCTTTGCCCTCCCTTCTGAAATGCAGGGTGTGAGGGCAAACAACAGTGACTCTGGACATGGAACATGAGTGCCTTGGAGAATGGAAGCTATTACACAGCAGTGTGAGCGAGAATGCTATTAACGTTCCTGGACTCTGGGGCCCCATGCCACCCCAGGAATGACCTTCTTCTAAACTATTTGAACATGAAAGTGAAATCAACTATTGGATTGTTTAAGTCCCTTATTTGGGGATTTTCTGCATTAATCTTAAACTGATACAGCGAGTTGCTAAGCATTCCTCCTTCTGCCGACATCATCAGCAGATTTTCCTACCACACACCTCAGTATCCAAAGGGTTAGAAGGAAAGTCTAGTCTCACTAACCACCCCCAGCCCCCTCTCCCACTCCCAAAAGGGCAAATTCTGTTTTCAAAGGTGCTTTTCTTTAAGGAATAGGAACTGGACATGATCTGGGAGAGCAACTCTCTGTGGGATCTCTATGTTGCCCCCAACTTCCCCTCTGATGGCAACATTGGCTTATGATAACAAGAGCTTGTTATAGAAATTTAAAATGTTAATACAACTTCATACTTGTGTAGGAAGTAAGACACAAATAAAACTTATGCAAAGAGAAAAGTAGAAAAAAAATAAGATGAGACCAGGGAGGCCTATGAGCAATTTCACTGAGCTTCCTAGCAGCCAAAGCAAAGGGGAAAACAATCAATTGATGGTGACTGTTGGTTGCTCAACATCTGTTTTCCAGACATCATGGCCTGAAAGCCATTTCTCCTGTGGGGCCTAGAGGAGACAGTGCAATTGATGGACAATGCCAGTAACAGTCCTGGTAGCCAATGCAATCATGAGTCTTATGGTATATAATGTATTGAATCCTCCCAGAAACCCAGAGTATTGTTGCTAGTCACCCTCCTCATTTTATAGATGAGGAAAAGGAAGTTAAGTAACTATGTCCAAGGTCACACAGCTAGGAAATGGCAGAACTGTGATGCCACTCCACTGGGCTCTTAACCACGGGCTTTAAGGTTAGCCAGACCTAGGTTCAGATATTACCCACTGTCCACTGCTGAGCAGCCTTGACCAAGCGACTGCATCTCTCTGAGATTCTATTTCCCCATCTGTCAATAGGAATAATCCCATAAACTAAGCAGGGTGATTGTGAGGCATCAGCAAGAGAGACTGCCATGTAACAGAATGTGAGGAGGACCTTTCATGGTGCCCTGGAATGACAGCTGAAGCCAAAATGAAGGAGGATGAGGAGGGCCAAGTATCCTGAGATTCTCAAGAGAGCTGACAAGAAGCTACTCACAACTGGGGCCAGACCTGCTCCCTTCCCATCCTCTGCCAGGCAGCACTGACCGCAAGCCAACAGAATCACCCCCAATACCACTTCTCCCCACACGTATTCCACACAAAGGATGCCAGCCTTGCAGAGATCAGAGCATGGGCCATGAGAGGTGACACAGGCCGGGAAGTGGAGGCTGTCAGGAAATAGGAGCCAGGAGGTGCCACCACAGCAGAAGACCACCAGAGTAGGCAGAGCTAACCCAGACCAGGGTAGGTGGTCACTCACCCTCTGCAACCTGCCTGTCCAATAGAGAGTGAGATTCCATCCTTCTCCCCACTCCTGGAGCAGCCTAGAAAAGCTGTAGGGGAAGGGTTTAGAGTGCTTTAGATGAGATGTGAGAGCCCAGGTTCTAAAATGAATCGGATTATATTTTAACTGGAAATGGCCAGAAAATAATGAAATCTGCCTGAGGACCTTAAGGCTCAAAATAAAAAGGAGAACTTGAAGGAATTCCATTAAAAGCAACAAGTGGAAAAATGAAAACCATATCCCGTTTTTACCCATAAAGCATTAAATCTCCTCAGTTAACTAGCTGCAGATAAAGCCCTTTGCACAGGCTGTGCACACAGTAGGTGCTCACAGTGCATCAGCTCCACATATGCAAGAGTGAGAGGGCCCTGGATGGTCACTCCAGATCCCTCCAGGGAGCCCCAGGATTTGAACATTTCAGACCAAGAGCACCCACTGCGGTCCAGCCTGGAGACACCAGATCTGGCACAAAAGGGAGGGAAGTCCAGCCTTTGTTTAGGAAATGCTGTTCCACTCCTAGGCCAGCATCTGATGTCATTTGTGTGGTTATCATCCTCTCGACAGTGCAAGAAAGTCAGAAGATGCCACTCAGGACAGGCTTGGGCAGAGAGGAGGGGAGGGAAGCTGGTGGATTACCAACTGTCCCACCCCTGCTTTACCTCTCCCAGGGCAAGAAGCCTTTGGTCCCCTAAAAATGCAGATGTGAACCTGATGGTGGTCCTGTCCCTTCCCACACCCCAGAGGGAGAGCCCGTGTCCTCCTGTCTCCACTCTACACGGACCTCTGTCTAGTTCTCTGGGATCTTCAGTCTGCCACCTCCCTGGATGATAACAGGGTCTTCTGTCCTTGCCTTCTCTTTGATCTCTCACATACGCCCCTGCTGGGGAAGGTTCTTAGTGAGCCCTAAAGTCAAGAAAAGCCATCATGATGAGCAGGAGGGCAGACACTCTGCTCAGGAAAGAGCCTCACGGTCTCCAAGAGGAAACAAGGAGCCACTGTCCCAATGTCAACACAAAGATAATGGCAGGATGAGTACCTGCCATCCTCCTCCTCTCCTTCTGCAGCCAAGTCAGACTTCCTGCTCCCCTGCCCCGTACCCAGCCCCTGCCAGGAACACTGGCTCCCGTTTGCTGGATGCCCACTGAGGGCCAGGCCCTGTGTGAACCGCTTTACCTCCATCCCACAATTGAATTCTCAGCCACCTGGGAGGCTGGGGATTCCTCTCCCCACTCCACAGAGGAAGAAACTGAGGTTCAGAGAGGAAACAGGCAGCAACTACAGGAAGCTGCCAGAGCCATACCCAGGCCTGTGGGCTTCCAGAATATTCTCTCAACCGCACACTACACTGTGCTCTGAAGGGAGAATGACAGGAAGGTCTGATTATTGGTCAAGCTTGAGGATGAGCAGGGCCCCAAGGGAGTGGGGGTCAAAGGGCAGAGTTAGGAGGAGGATGGAGATGAGCAGAAGGGGCTTCAAGCTCCCCATCTGGGGCCCAAAGACAGCAGAACATGAATGTTGTACATGAATCTCTGGTCTATGTGCATGGTGATGTTTGATTATCAGAAAGATGGGTACTTGCCTGTATTGGATATGGCCTGAAGACCCTTCCAGATACTTGAAGGCAAAACCACAGGGTTACACAATATTCACATGGTACTTTATAAATGGAGAGGGGGTGATGACACACATTTGATTAAACCAGCCATGGGCCTGTGAAAGCTAACTCCAAGCCTCAGTTTCCCCATTTGTCAAGAAGGGTTAAACACACATCCGCTAGGACGGTGAGAGTCGGGATGATTGGGATAAGGCAGGTAAGGTACTGAGCAGTGAGACTTGCCTACCTCAAGAGCCTAATAAGTGCCTGGTTCACCCTTTTCTGAGCTCCACGTGGGGCAGCTGACCTGACCTGGCTGAGCCACACAGTGCTTTGATGCAAAGAAGAGAGGCTCCTCTTATTTGATGAGCTGAGAGGGGCCCACTGGGGTAAGAGGCCCTGGCTCCAGCCCCAAAGACGGGGGTTGCTGATGGGGTTAATGAGGGGCAGGATCCCAAGCCAAGGATGCCACAAGTCACAAACTCCGCAGATGGCAGAGAAATGATGATAGGAATGGGAGTCCTGGCTTCAGTTGGAAGAAATCAGGTTGGGGGTGAAGCTCTTACTTTTTCCCTCTCTCTTCCTCATAAGATGTGTTCCTGACACTAATCAGGGATCCATCCCCCTGGGAGCCAACAATAATGATTAATGGTGTTAAATATAGCCAGAGACTGCTGGGGCAAAATTAGGCACCATGCATAAAACATCACCCTCCTCGTTCCACAGGCAAATCAGGCTGGCTCTAGGGCCTGGTGCCCATGGCCCAGTGCCCACTCGCAGGGTGGCTTGATCTAGCCAGCCTCCTCACCACACTGACGGCCCCTTAGGGAGGCATCTGCCAGGGGAACCCACATTCATTCTGCACCCCGATGTGCCCCATGCAGACCTCAGAGCCACCACCAGGCACTTGAGCTGACTCAAAATAAAGGAAATTGCTGCTGGGGTGGTGGCAAGAGAATGTGCCTAGGCCTCACAGAGACCTGGGTTCAAATCCTGCCTCTTACACTCCCTAATTATGTGGCCCTGGGAAAGTTGCTTCTCATCTCTGAGTCTCAGTTTACTGTTCTGTGAACAGGGTTTCCTCTTCATAGCCAATGGGGTGGTATCAAGGTGATGGCAGCAGCAAGCTGTCTGGAGTGGCTGCTACCATCACGCGAGCTGCAGCAGGGAGGCGTGGCCAGGGCTGTACACTCTGTAGAGCTGGCGGGAGCTGGGGACAAGCAGGAGGCCTGCACCTTCCGAGTTGGGGCAGGAGCTCCCAGGGTGCCGCTGCAGCTCCCCAAACCACGGCAGCAGACCTGGGCCTCCTGCTCCATGGAGTAGGCAGGAGCCCTGCTCCACTCCCCACCAGGCACAGCTGCAGCCACCCAACCCATGGCTGCTGACCCAGTCATCTCTGCACTCTTAGGGGCCCAGGAAGGCCCCCTTCCCCGCAACCCTCATAGGCTCAGAAAGGCCTGTTCCCACTGCCTGGCTTCTCCCTGCTGTCAGCATCTGCTCCAACCTCAGAGCAAAGCCAAGGTCAAGCCCAGGCACTGTCACAGCCCAGCCAGATGTGCACATGCTCAGGGCAGTGATGACACACCAGCCTCCTGCTGCCACAGCCCCCTCTGAATTCTGGATGCTGATGAGCACAGGAGGGAAGCCAAGGGAGGGCTAAGGGCAACTGGCATTGGCCTGCAGGTACCCCTTGGCACCTATAGCCTGGGTGCCATGAACAGCAGCAGGAGGCAGACAGGTTCCTAGGTAGAAGGGGGTGGGTCCCGGGTGAGGCCCCACCTTTAGGACAGGGAGGGCCTGAAGGCTGCAGGCCCAGCTGCCAGTCTCACAGAGTGGGAACTTGTGGTGCCTTTTCTGGGCCTGCCCGTGGGTGCCCAAGGACCAATCAGCATGCACTTTCTTCCCTCTGAGGCCCATAAAAGCCCTGGGATCAGCCAGAGCTGAGCAGACATCAGGACAACCAGCAGCAGGGAGGAGCTACCCACTCCAGGGCCTCCACTGAGCTATGTTTGCTCAATAAAGCTCCTTTTCGTCTTGCTCACCCTCCGTTTTTCTGCCTATCTCATTCTTCCTGGGTATGGGACAACAACTTGGGACCCACTGAATGAGGCTAAAAGAGCTGTAACACAAACAGGGCTGAAATAGGCCCCCTGTTCAACACATTGCAGGTGAAGAGGAGAGAAGCGCTGCAGCCCTACAGGGAGCCCAGACCTGGGAGCTCCCCAAGCCAGGGCTGTGACTCCCTCACTGGGACCCTGTGGTTCCTAGCATCTCCAAGCTTCTGGGTGCCTTTGTGTTCCCCTGTGCCAGCCATGGAAGCTGCTTGTGGTGTGCCTGGCCCAGCCACAGCCCCACAGAAAGCCAGCACCTGTGCCAGCACCTGGAGCTGCCTGCCCCACTGCAGCAGCTGGCATGTCTGACTGTGTGCAGTGGCCACACCCCACACTTGCTCACATACCCCCTTGCCATTCCACACCTGACTCTCCCTTGGCAGGCATGGGACCCAGGCCAGTGGCATGAGCCAAGTGCAGCCTTCCAGGCTGAGTGAGTAAAATGAGCCCAGCAGGCCTGAGCAAAAGTCAGGCAAAGGTGCCACCAGTCACAGAGGTTTCCAGCCAAAAAAATGACACCCTAAAGGTCCTATAACAACGGCATGGTCAGAGCCGGGCATTTGGCAAGTACTTAGAAAATGTGAGCTCTCTTTCTCCCACCTCCAGGCACAAACAGCTGTGTGACTTAGAGTAAATTACTCAACCTCTCTGAACCCAAGTTTCTTACCTACAAAATGGAGATGATGATGTCTACCTTTAAGGACACAGAAACAAATAAGGTATGGAAAACACTAACATGTGCTTGGAACATCCACTCATTACACACCCAACTCTGTATTGAGGGCCAATTTTGTTGCCCGGCACTGTGCTAAGTGCTGGGGACACCACCAAGACTGAAACATCCCATCTCTGCTTTCACAGAGCTTACGGTCTAGTGGGGAAATAGGAAAAAGGTAAATAGGCAAAATCACTACAAATTAGAAGATATCTTGGAAAGAAAAAAGGGGGCTAGAATAACATGCAAGGAGCACTGAGAGGGGCTGCTCTAAGGAGTGATATGTGAGAAGGAGATGGCCCTTCTGGGAGCACGGGAGAAGTTATTCCCTTCCCAGCAATCACTTTCCCAGGCCTCCCCCGCCCACACGAGCATCCCTCCCTTCTATGTCAGGGGATCCCCTCTCTCGGGGGTGGCTGAAGATGAGAGGACCAAGGGCTGCCATACATCATCCCACTAAGAGCAGTTGTCTCCAAACTCACATTGTGCACATGTCCTGATACATATTTATAATTAAGAACATGCACTGCCTTCCTAATATTATGTACATCACTAAACACACACAAAAATACACCTTTAGAGGAAGAAATGAGAACATAAATAGAAATGCAGTTCTAATTCTGTCTCCTGCACTCCGCAGGTCTTCTCAAACTCTCCTGCAAATTCGTGTACACCTCTTTGATGACCATTGATCAAGAGCAGCCAGCAGAAACGACCTGAGCCACGCCAGGAGGTCAGCTGGCACACAGGGGCCCTGCCCTTCCCACCTCAGATGTACTAAAAAGGAGGCAAAGTGTCCAAGTTCAACTCTTCTCTCCACATCCCCGCTATGGTGGGCACCCACTCTGGGTCCCTTTCTGGTTTGCCCTGGGCCTTCTGCAGCCTGGTAGTACACCTCCCCCCATGGCCGCCCCTCCCTATGGCCCAGGGTGGGACTCCTCAGATAGGACAAGACCTCCCACTTCACTCCTCTTGCTGTTCTTCCCTCCAGGAATTATCTCACACCACCCTCCTCCTCTGCACCTGGCTGACTCAGCCATTATCCCTGAAGCATGCAAACCTGGAAAACAGGAAATATTTGTGCGGGGTGAAGGGATGAGGCTGTCCATGGCAGGCAGTGATCTTCCTGGGGGCTCTGGCCACCCCAGGCCCTGCCTGGCTGCTCTGAGGGCTGAGGGCATCAGACCTGGGCACACTTGTATCCTGACTGGGAAGCTCTGAGCTGAGGCAGCAGCCCACCTTGACTCCTGGCCCCAGCCCAGAGCTATGGATGTCAAAGGAAGGTAGGCATGTGGCAGGAGCAGGGGGTGGAAAGGAGGCTTCTTAACCAACCCTGGGGACCCAGAGACTGCAGAAGACACAGATTTTTTTAACTAACAATAAGAACTTCTGCATGGCAAAGGATATCGTGAACAAAATGAACACACAACATCTCTGGCAAAATAACTGCTACACAGAAGGCAAAAAGAGGGTTAATATCTACGCTATACACAAGGCTGACGGTGGATAAGAAGGGGCAGAGGACACAACGGGGAAACGAACAAAGGATCCGCAGACGCAACTCACAAGAGCACAGCCAAAGGGCCAAAAAGATGAAAGGCTGCTCGGCCCCCCTGCTTGTCAGGGAAATGAAAATGGAAAGCAACAATGAGATATCACTTTATACCTCTCAGCCCCTGCAAAACTAACAAGGCCAATAACATCTCTTGCTGGCGAGATACAGGAAAACGACCTTTCTCAAATTACTGGGGTAAATGTGAAGTATTATAGCCTCTGGGGAAATCCAGTTGGCAACAGCTATTAAAATTAACAGCACACAAACCTTTTGACCCAGCAATCCAACTCCTGGGATTATGCCCCAGAGAAATAAAACTAGCTCTGTAGGATGTACGTGCACACAAGGAGGTTTATCTTGGTGCTATTTATTACGGCAAAAAAAAAAAAAAATGAGAAATGAAACAAATACCCATCAACAGGGGAATGGTCAGTTGAATTACGGCACACCCACGCACTGGAATATTACGTAACCATTAAAAAGAATACACTAGAGGCCAGGCGCCGTGGCTCATGTCTGTAATCCCAGCACTCTGGGAGGCCAAGGCCGATGGATCACTTGAGGCCGGGAGTTGGAGACCAGCCTGGCCAACATGGTGAAACCCTGTCTCTACTAAAAATGCAAAAACAAAAAAGATTAGCTGGGCGTGGTGGTGCACACCTGTAACCTCAGCTACTTGGGAGGCTGAGCATGAGAATTGCTTGAGCCTGGGAGGAACAGGCTGTAGTGAGCCAAGATAACTCCATAACACTCCAGCCCCAGTGACAGAATGAGACTCTGTCTCAAAAAAAAAAAAAGAGAGAATGCACTAGAACTACAGCTATTGAGGTGGAAGGACCTCAATAGCTGTAGGACATGGTTGAATGAAAAAAGATCCAGGAATGTGCAAGCATTCATATATGTTTGTAACTGACTAGAAGGGCATGGAAAAATATGAAAAAGATCTATATGAGATCATTAGCATGGGTTCCAGGGTGGGAGTGAGGGGGGATGTCACTGAAGGAGGGTTAGGAGATACGCAAAACAAGGGAAAAAACATACTGAACTTTATAAATGTAACTTTTATGCACTTATCTAAAACTGTCAGGGCCAGGTGTGATGGCTCACACCTGTCATCCCAGAGTTTTGCGAGGCCAAGGCGGGAGAATTGCTTGAGGCCAGGAGTTCAAGACCAGCCTGCGCAACAAAGCAAGATCCCGTCTCTACAAAAAACATTTAAAAAAAAAATAGGCCAGCATGGTGGTGCACACCTGTAGTCCCAGTTACTTGGGAGGCTGAGGCAGGAGGATTGCTTGAGGAGCTCAAGGCTGTGCTGAGCTATGATCATGCCACTGCACTCCAGCCTGGGCAACAGAGTGAGACCATATCTCTAAAAAAATCATAATTAAAAATAAAATTGTCTATCAAGAGGCATTTACACATATATGTAAAGAAGGCCTGTGTATATGTCCCCTCTCTCCTCTATCCCTTCTGAGGTCCTGCTCACTTTCCTCCCGTATTCTCCATTCTTCCTCACTTCAGGCCATTTAGACACAAAAAAGACAAACAGATGCTAAGAAAAAGGCTAAATAACTTATTTATCTGGCACCCTTCACTCTCCAGAACACAGCCTAGAACCACAAGGCAAACAGACATCTGATAGTCAAAATGCACTGTCTCTGCTTTAAACTAATAACTCTTATTTTGTATTTCAATAAGCTGTCAGCTTACCAAACTCACTGAGGCAGACACGCCTGAAGGTGAACCCAGTGATCCACATACTTGTATAATTCCCTCCCCTTGAGGGTGGGTGAGATCTGCGGCTTCCTTCTAACCAACAGGGTAAGGCAAAGGTGATAAACTGTCTCTCCTGTGATCGCGTTTCATTCTATTTCCTGTTACTGTTAGACTCTGTCTAGGAACAGACTGGAGAGAGACACCGTCCGCCTTGAAGAAGCAAAGCACCACGCTGGGCTCTGCCTATGGAGAGGACCATGTGGCAGAGGCCTGTGGGAGCCTCTAGGGGCTGAGGGTGACCTGCAGCACCCAAGGACAGGCCCAGCCAAGAGCCAGAAATAAGCTGGAGCCCGCAGTCATACAGCCACAGGGAATGAATCCTGCCAGCAATCTGAATGAGTGTGGAAGCACTTCTCCCCCAACTCCAGCCTCTACATGAAACACAGCCCAGTCACCACCTTGAATGTGGCCTTGTGAGATCCGAGCAGGAGACCCAGCTAAGCTTTGCCTGGGCTCCTGACCCATGGAAATGGTAAGATAATAAATTAGTGCTGTTTTCAGCCTCTAAATCTGTAGTCATTTGTTATGCAACAAGGAAAAAACTAATACACCCATCAAATTAAGAAACAAAAGAGTGGAGTGAAAAAAAGATACTAATAACTGCAAGAAGTGAGGATTGAGATGGAGAACAGCAGATATGAACTGGCTAACAACCATCTAGAGCCATAGTGAGTTAGGGCAAAGGACCCTACAAGCATCCCTGTCACAGTGGGATGGGAAGGTTGAAATCTAAGACCCTGAAGGACCAGCAAGGCAGTGGACATCTGTGCTGTCAACTGCTCTAGGAAATTCACCTGCATTTGCTCATTTCATTGTCACAACAACCTACTGGACGTGTCCTCTTAGCTCCCAGGACAAAAGGGGATAGTCCAAATGTTCCTATCAAGAATCAATGGAACGTTGCAGAATGGAATCTTTCCAGTCAACATGGCTCACCATGTGTTTGCCAGCACACACCCAGTATGCCAGGCCAGGTGCTGACTGGGCACATGGGGCCAGACACTGAAGTGAGTCCCATAGGCCCACCAAGAACAGGTGTTGCTTCCAGTCTATGGATGAGGGAACAGAGATTTAAAGGTCATACAACTAGTAAGTAGCCCAACGGTCATTCAAACTGGCTCTTCTGGGTACCTGATATGGTTTGGCTGTGTCCCCACTCAAATCTCATCTTGAATTCCCACACGTTATGGGAGGGACCCGGTGGGAGGTAATTGAATCATGGGGGCAAATCTTTCCCATGCTGTTCCCGTGATAGTGAATAATTCTCACGAGATCTGACGGTTTTAAAAAGAGGAGTTCCCCCGCACAAGCTCATTCTCCCTTTGCCTGCTGCCATCCATGTAAAACGGGACTTGCTCCTCCTTGCCTTCTACCATGATTGTGAAGCTTCCCCAGCCACATGGAACTGTAAGTCCAATTAAACTTTTCTTTTGTAATTTGCCAAGTCTCGGGTATGTCTTTATCAACAGTGTGAAAATGGACTACTATAGTACCCAAGCCCATGTTATGTCTGATTTGACTCCACAACCTATGCTTTGAACACACCATGTGATGTTGTGAGCCTCAGTCTGCTCTACCTGTAAAATGGGAAGAAGTGTGGTGCTTTTCCCATGAGGAATAAATAGGTATAGCGTTGTATTGGGAAGAGCACTTCATGGTACCCAGCATAGGAAGATGCAGAATATCTTTCCTAACATTCTATACTGCTCTCAAAAAATTTGACAAAAAGAACAAAAGTTCAATTTCAGAACAGTAACAACTTCGGGGCACAGTGGGTTATGATAAATCAGTCTTCAAAATATATGGTACTTTTTCTTCACACACAGAGGACAATGTAACTCGCTTTCTAGTGTTCCTATGAGGCACGGAAGGTGGAACTTCAATTCCTGATATGGTTTGGCTCTGTGTTCCACCCAAATCTCCTGTTGAATTGTAATCCCCAGTGTTGGAGGAGGAACCTGGTGGGAGGTGACTGGACCACAGGGGCGGACATCCCCCTTGCTATTCTCAAGATAGTGAGTTCTCGCGAGATCTGGTTGTTAAAAAGTGCGTAGCAATTCCCCCTTCACTCTTTCTCTCTCCTCCACTCCACCATGTGAAGAAGGTGCTTGCTTCCCTTCACCCTTTTGCCATGACTGTAAGTTTCCTGAGGCCTTCCCAGCCATGCTTCCTGTACAGCCTGCAGAACTGTGAGTCAATTAAACCCCTTTATTCACAAACTACCCAGTCTCAGGTAGTCCTTTATAGCAGTATGAAAACAGACTAATATGATTCCCATATCACAGACTAGACAATTAAGGCTCGAAACGGTTAAGCAGCTGAACCAGTCTGCAATGTGAGAGGCAGAATGGAAGATGGATACCCATTTAGATCTAGAGGGTGATGATGCCAGACCCACCCTAGAGACTCTTAAGCTCCAAGCTAACAACTCAAAAGCTTTCAGCCAATGGCCCAAGATATCCCCTTTACACCAACCCAAGGCAACAGCTATTTCTCATTTCAGAATTGTAGGCCAGTGGAGCTTAAGAGAAGCTTTTCCAGAAAACAGAGCCTTTCCTTCGAATAAAAGTGAACACAGGAGCAGCCTGACTGCAGAAGAGGCCTGGAGGTGACATCTCCAGCCCGACGACCATGCAGTTCTAGATCCCTTTAACATCATGAGAAATAAACTCACCTCGGGGACACACAAGGAGGCCAGAGTTGCAGATGCTACAGAGCCAAACAGCAGCAGGAATGGAACTCCTTTTCCTCTATTCCAGTTCAGCACAGAACACAAGCATTAAGGAATGAATGTTTTAGTATATGTGGTGCTGCCAAAGCGAGCACAAGTGCTGATGCTTTAAATAAGGACCACCACCTTCAAGGAGAGCCTCCAGGCATTATCCAGCACATGGGACCATTAGGGTCACAGGCCCTGGAGTTTTAAAAAAAAAAAAAAAAAGAAAGAAAGAAAAAAAAGAAAAAAGAAAAAAAAACCTCCTCTTTTTAAAACCATCATATCTTATGAGAATTATTCACTATCATGGGAACTGCATGGGCAAGATTTGCCCCCATGATTCAACTACCTCCCACCAGGTCCCTCCCATGACATGTGGGAATTCAAGATGAGATTTGGGTGGGGACACAGCCAAACCACTTCAGGTACCCAGAAGAGCCAGTCTGAATGATTTTTGGGTTACCTACTAGCTGCATGACCTTCACATCTCTGTTTCCTCATCCACAGACTGGAAGCAACACCTGTTCTTGGTGGGCCTATGGGACTCACTTCAGTGCCTGGTCCTATGTGCTCAGTCAGCACCTGGCCCTGGCATACTGGGTGTGTGCTGGCAAACACATGCTGAGCCATGTGGACTGGAAAGATTCCATTCTGCAATGTGCCACTGATTGAGGGGGGAATTAACTTGCCTAAAGCCAGTTCCCAGATGTGGGATGGGATAGCTGAGGACTAGCTTCACACAGATTCGGTGTCAAATAAAGGCGTGTGAGATGTGTGCATCAGTCAAGTGCTTTAAGGTTTAGCGTCTACAGTGTACTTTCCCCTATAGAAGCAGATGCACAAAAGAAACCCCAAGGATGTTCACTACAGAATTGTTTCCCAACAAGGAAATGATGTAAAACAAGTTGTTCAGAAGCAGAAGACTGGTTAAGGTGCAGCACAACCAGACAACAGAACTCTGTGTGGCTGGTAAAAAACATTTCATGAGCACTTCTCCAGGTGAAAATGTGAGTTACACCATTGTGTACATTATGGTCCCATTCATGTCAAATAAAATACAGAGGAGGTTCAGAAGGTCACATACCCAGGTGGCCGCCGTGGCGATCTGTGCGTCATACAATTAAAGGGATTTTCCTCCTTTGGCTTATCTGCATATTTCCTCATTTTTTCCTACCATGGACAGATAGTGCTTTATATAGTTTAACAAACAAAAAAAGACAAGATAACTCATTTAACTTTTAAAACCACAGAGCACTTTCGCCCATATTCTCTCTTGTAATCTCCAATGCCAGAGCAGATGCAATCGCCCCTGTCTTCCTAATTGTCAATCTGCCTCAAGCTGTCTGCAGCATTTAGTGCTGTTCCCTCCCCTTGTCTTCAAACTCTTCTCCTCTAGCAGGGTATCCTAACCAGAGTCTGAACCAGGGTCCCCAGAGGTCCAGGGATGGGCTTCGGGGTACAGGAGGCACGTGCCCCTGAAGCTGTATACCAAAAGTGTGTGTGTTCATGATGCACATTCTTGTGGGAATAGATCCAAAAAATTGAGGTTCTTAAAAGATGCCTGTAACACCTAGGAGGTATGGCCACTCTCCCAAACCCTCCAAAACATCTTTCTGCCATATCTTGTTGGCTCCATCCGGCTCCTTCATGGGTGGCCCATTCTCCACATTCCCCTTCTTTCCGTGTTTGTGGCCTGTCCTCTGTCCCAATAGCCCCACCTGACAGAGATGGGTCCTGGAGGAGCGTGGGTCCCCGCATCTGTGGGGGTTCTAACAAATCAAAGAGAGCCGGGTGTCTTTCTAGGGGAAACATATGCATGGGATTTTATGCATGGATCCAGGTGATGTGCAGCCTTCCTGAAGCCCACCCATAAATGGCCCTTGTAGTGGGTTGAATCGTGTCCCCCAAAATTCATGTCTACTCCAGGACCTCAGAATGTAACCTTATCTGGAAATAAGGATCTTTGCAAATGTAACTAGTTAGGGATCTCAAGATGAAATCTTCCTGGATTTAAGCTGGGCCCTAGGGCCAATGACTTAGAAGTTCCTGGTATCCTGATTGGGTGCAGTGGCTCACACCTGTAATCCCAGCACTTTGGGAGGTCGAGGCAGGCGGACCACCTGAGGTCAGGAGTTCGAGACCAGCCTGGCCAACATGGCAAAATCCCATCTCTATTAAAAATACAAAAATTAGCTGGGCGTGGTGGCGGACACCTGTAATCCCAGCTATTTGGGAGGCTGAGGCAGGAGAATCGCTTGAACCCAGGAGGCAGAGGTTGCAGTGAGCTGAAATCACACCACTGCACTCCAGCCTGGGTGACAGAGTGAGACTCTGTCTAAAAAAAAAAAAAAATGCTTCTGGTATCCTTCTAAGAAGAGGAGAGGACATAGACACACAGAGAGGAAGGCCGTGTAAGGACAGAGCCGGAGATGGAGAGGGCAGTGACGCAGCCACATAGCCACATGCCAGGGAACAGGATTCCCCAGAGGCTGGAAGAGGAAGGAAGATCCTCTGCCAGAGCCTTCGGAGGGACTGGGGATCTGCTGATACCTTGATCTCAGTCTGGTGACAGAGATCTCAGACTTCTGACCTCCAGAACTACAAAACAATACATTTCTCATAAGCCATTCAGATTGTGGCCATTTGTTATGGCAACCAAAGGAAATGAACACAGACCCCAGTCCCAGGGAAACCACAGACCCCAGTTTAGAACGTTCTGGATACAGGCCAGGAGTTGTCAAGTCTGTATGTCCAGGCCAGGGCTCCCTGGATGCTCCCCGGAACTATCTCAAGGCCCTTCAGCCTCAGTGTGTCCCAAATTGGGTTTATCCTCCCCACCCCCACCGCCAAACACACTCCCACCCCTACTCTTCCTCCAGTGTTCCCGATTCAGGACTGGCACTGTCAACCAAGGCACCGAAGCCAGCATCCTCAGCCACCATCGGCTCACACCCTCCCCTCACCTCCTACATCCTATTAATAAAACAAAGCAAAAATTAAATTACTTCGAACACACCCCCAGTCTGCATTCAAGAGGGCTGGATGGTTTGAAATTCTAATTTGTTTTCCATGGTCTTAAAATAATTTGACAGGAGCCCCAGAGATGACGCCCCCATCCCTGCCTGCATCCCACAGGAGGAGGCCAGGCTACAGTGAGCAGAACAAGGAAGGAAGAATATGGCCTGGACCGTGGGAGAACTAGGATCGACAGCCCCTCCGCAGACTCCACGTGCCATCTCAGGCAAGGCCCCAGCCCTCTCTGAGCTTCAGTTCTCCCACCCGTCATTTAGACAGGAGCATCCTAAGGTCTTCCCAGGCTAATGCCACTTCTTTGCTACAAGCCAGTCACTAAACCAGAGGGTTTTTTGTTTTGGGGTTTTTTTTTCAAGACAGGGTCTCACTCTGTCACCCAGGCTGGAGTGCAGTGGCGTAATCACAGCTCACTGCAGCTGCGACCTCCCGGGCTCAAGCAATCCTCCCACTTCAGCCTCCCAAGAGGCTGGGACCCCAGGTGCCCACCACTACAACCAGCTAATTTTGTTAATTTTTGTAGGGAAAGGGTCTCCCTATGCTGCCCAGGTTGGTCTCAAACTCCTGGACTCAAGCAATCCTCCCACCTCAGCCTCCCAAAGCTCTGGGATTACATGCATGAGCCACTGCACCCAGCCAAAAGGTTCTTAAGCTTTTTGGATTCATGGACTGCAGTAGATTCCCTAGTCCTTACCCCCAGCCAGGTCTCCCTCCCCAGGAACATGGAAGGCCCACTCCAGGTAGGGCCATGAGACATTTTAGCCTATAAAGTATGAGCAGAAGTGATGACCTCCATGCTGACTGTTAAAAAGCAGTGGGCCGTCTGTGTGCTCTGTCCCCTTTAGCGGTAAACACGGAGGCCCGTGTTGAGAGGGTAGAGCCATAAATCAAAGCAGCTCTAGATCTCTGAGTCACTGCATGGAAGAGAGCCGCTCCAGAGAGCCACCCAGCTCCTCTTACCGCGTTGCAGGGGAAAGAACCAGACTTGGGTGTTTTAAGCCACTAAGACTTCAGGACATATGTATTAGTGCAGCACAGCCTGGCCTATCCTGCCTAACACAAGTACTGTCTCCTTTTGAGGATCTGATGATGAGGGATCTAGGTAGAAAGACACAGGGATTTTCCCAAATTCACACAGCTATAACGTGGGGAAGCAGCAATCAAACCCAGACAGGGCAGCAAAGGAATTTAGTGGGGAGGGAGGCAGTCTTGGATGGCTTCTGACTTAAGTCAGGTGCAAGGTACAAGGCAGAGGTCAGAGAAGGCTTCTGTGGAGGCTCAGCCCAGCTAAGTGTTGAAGGAGGCGAGAAGGGGCTATGGGAAGGAGAGGGGTCCAGGAGAGGGGTCCGCGGGTACAAATGCCCAGGGAAGAAATCAAGCACTGAGCTGTGAGCCTGTGAGTCATTTAGCACATCTGGAATCTCAGGTATGTATAGGAGGAACAGGGCTGGAGAGGCAGAGAAAGAGTGCAAGGTAAGTGGGGAGACTTGAGAAGGGGGCATTTCTAGAATGAGTGCCTATCCCACCTCCAGGCAAAAACAGTTCTGGGGAGAGGCAGGCAGGGCCCAGCTTCTGATGACCCGGGTCAGGCCTGTGTCATCAGCCCCTCTATCATTCCCACACCGGCCACTAAACTCCGGCATCTCTTCTTCAACTCATCTCCCATCACACAAGCACCAAATCCATGTCCGGGAGAGCAGTCTCCAGGACTCATCATTCCTGGGCTCAGACTCTCAAACAAGCCCCACCGACTGCTAATCAGATACACTGTGCCCAAGACAGCCCATCTTATCAGTTAGGGCAGAAAGGGCCCTTAGATCGCTAGTCAATCCTCTTTGTACAGAGACGAAAGACAGGCCCAGAGTAGGGAATTAACTTGCCTAAAGTCACACAGCAAATCCAAGGTACAGCTGTGTGACTAGAACACAGATTAAGCCCCAAGAATACTACTCCTTACTACTGCTTCTTGGGATCCCAGGGTCCTTGGGATTTCGGCTTCATCAAAAGCGGCCCTTCTCTGAATCAGGAGCCACACCCGACAACACACTTTCAGTTGACTAGACATCAGTTCTACAGTCCTGAGACACAAGGGAATGAAAAGGTGATTCAGGGTCTCAGTGGGAGCAGCTAAGCTTCGGCCCCTTTGTACCCTCCCACCCAGGATCCCGAAAGACACCCTGGAGTACGGCTTAGGAAATGCTTCAGCCTTACAGCCCCTCAGGGCCAGTGAGATGCCACCAGGAAAAGAGCGGGCCCTGCACCAAGGCTGGAGGGATCCCAAGGCTCCATGCCAGGATAAACCCTTTCTGTTTACCAAAGCTGCCTGAGCCTACCCCAGTGCAGGGGACAACCCACGGCTTTTTGCTGCTACGCACAGAGCCATTCCTAACTGTTCCCCAAACTGGTTAAGACCAGCAGAGCTTGTCTCCCATAGCCCTCAAAGCAGCCAACATGTGCCACCATCCAGCAATGTCACCTTCCACAGCACACAGCATGACAAGGAACCCAAGAGGAAAAAGGAGGCGGGGCCAGGAACGGTGACTCACGCCTGAAATGCCAGCCCTTTAGGAGGCCGAAGCCGGCGGATCACCAGAAGTCAGGAGTTCAGGACAAGCCTGGCCACCATGGTGAAACCTTATCTCTACTAAAAACACAAAAATTAGCTGGGCATGGTGGCAGATGCCTGTAGTTCCAGCTACTCGGAAGGCTGAGGCAGAAGAATCACTTGAACTCAGGAGGCAGAGGTTGCAGTGAGCTGAGATTGCACCACTGTACTGCAGTCTGGGTGACAGAGTGAGACTGTTTCAAAACGAAAAACAAAAGGCAGCAGGCCTCAGATGGCACTTTCTAGTACACATACCACCAGTCTTTTCCATCGCAGTGGTGGCAGACATCACGAATCAATCAGCAGGTGGATTCTTTCCCACGAGCCCAAGCACAGCCTGGAACGGCTCCACACCACACTCCAGTAAGCAACCGCCAATCTATCAGAGTTGACGCAGGAGATGAGCACCACGTCTCACACCTGCTATCACCGGCCAAGGATCTCAGACACCTTCCACCACCAGGCACGTGTTTATCTGGTGGAATGTGCGAGAGAACAGAGACACACTTAGAAGTGGGAACGGCGCAAGCCTGGGGCTGAGGGATGAAGGATTTCAGAGGGCAGTGTCCACACAAGAGCTGCTGGCCAGGAGAAGTTACTGGTGGAGGAAGAAGCGTTTCTACGAAGTAAACAACCAGGTGGCACTCCAAGGAGGCTAAAATGTTCCTGGAGAATCAGGACATGGGACTTTGGACTTTCTGAAGGTTCTGACCCAGGACAACAGGCACATGACTGGCATTTTTTAAAGAGAGGCGCTTGGTCTGCCAGCTAGGTTATTGGCTTAGAAAGAGGAAATAGCCAGGTTCTGTGGCTCATGCCTATAATCTCAGCACTTTGGGAGGCTAAGGCAGGAGGATCACTTGGGCCCAGGTCCAGGATTCAAAACCAGCCTGGGCAACATGGCAAGACCCCCATCTCTACCAAAAAAAAATCATTAGCCAGGAATTGTGGTGGATGCCTATAGTCTCAGCTACTCAGGAGGGTGAAGTGGGAGGACTGCTTGAACCCAGGAGGTCAAGGCTGCAGTGAGCCATGATCTTACCACTGCACTCCTGCCTGGGAGCTAGAGCGAGACCCTGTCCAAAGAAAAAGGAAAGAGGAAACAAACAGTAGGATCAAATAAGGTACTCTGGAAGGAACTCACAAAATGGGAGGTAACCCTAGGGACCAGTGCTGGAATCGGCCTTACTTAAAACCCTTCTGAGCAAGTTGGGTACTGGAACGTATGTGACACTGCCAAGTTTGCAGATGGTCACTGACTCTGCCTGGGAGGAAAAATGAGGCCATTAGGAACATATGGCAGGAAGAAGGGACAACAGCAGCATGGAACGGAAGCAGACTCAGCCCCACAGAGAGGGGGTCTGCAAGGAAGCAGCCGTCCAAGCTTCTGCGAGGCTGCAGGGGAGCTGAAGCGAGTGGGCCTCACCCCACAACTCCTGGAACTAGCTCTACACCAGGGGCACAGTGGGAGGACCAGGAAGGCAAGTTCAGGAACAACCCAGCAGTCCTCACCACCGGCTCCAGGCACCGAGCAACCAAACTCATCGACCCTGGAGTGGCTGTACACAGGATCTGGTTTGAACGCATGATCTGACTGTCTTCTAGGTCCTCGCAGAGAGGGCAGCTGTCACCAAAGCCTGGTGGAAGGGGCAGGGTGAAGGTTCCTTGGGTGAGTCCCATCCTTCCTAGGACCTTCGTGCTGCCTTCATCCTGGGCTGCTTTCTGACCACCGCTCTAAAGCTTTCCATGGCTCCCTGTGACCCTCAGAGGCAGGTCACAAGTTTTGGTTGGGGAAAAAGGGCTAAGGGGGACAAATCTTGTCCCCGTCATTTACAGGCTGTGACCTGGGTGAGAGACTTCACTTCCCTGAACCTCAGCATCTTGATAGCACAAACAGTGACAGATCTGGTCTGAGGCCTCCTCCAGGAAGCCCTCCCTGACTCTTCCAGGTAGAACAGGTGCTTTCCTATACCGTCCTGGGAATCTTCTGTCCTAGCTCTAAGAACCTCCCGCCTCATGCTAGGTTCATTAGCCTTGGTCTGTCCACTATACCAGACTGACAGCACCTAGGGCGCATGAGTGTTAGGAGGGAAGGAGGATGGGGGAAGAGAGGAGAGGCCTCAAGGAGCTCCAAAAAGGACATTCTCAAAGTTAAGCAGGTGCCTGGAGTGGAGTCCAGCCAAAAGCTCAAGAGCGTTTCAAGAAAGAGTGTCTTTAACTCCGCTGAGAACAGGATGACTGACGTGGCTGTTAGATTTAGCTATCATGGGACACAGGTGACCTTGGCAGGAAACAACAGCCTTTTGGTGGTATATCTGGTCCAGGCCTGTGATGGTTTCCTTGAGATGTCACCTCTGGGTCTGCCTGAGCTTCTAATGCTGACAGTACAGCCCTGGCTGGACCTCCTGGCCTCTGGTACCTCTCTCTTCACTTCCCTTCAGAATCTTCCACCTCCCCGGCCCAGTGCTTGGTTAATGAGCTTCCTGGCCACTCCCATCCTAAAAGCCAACCCTCCTCCTCCTCCATTTCCAGGGAGTGAAGACTCAGGCCCCAGGAGCCAATCAGCTGAGTGGGGAGGGAGGGGGTGGCCTCTGTGGGCTATTTCCGGGACCCAGCCCAGCTGGACCCCTGGGCTCCAAATGTACTGCCTGACATCAGCCCTGGGTGAACTCAGGCCAACCCCTGCACCATCTAGCCTCAGTCTATCCACCTGTATTTAGAGAGCATCAGGCTAAACTCTGCTCTGATGTAATGAGTCCTCTCAGAGTGCAGACAGGGCAGCTGCAGAAGGCTAAGCCAGCAGGGGTGTCCTCCTAGAACTTTTGGGAAGGAGCAAGGAGCACCTCCCAGGAACCTCCAGGCCTCTCTCTCCTCACCCAGACTGCAGGGCCCACGCCTCCTGTCTAGGAATCAGGTAAATGAAGAGGACCGGAGAGATGAAAGGGGAGCCTGGCATGGCAGATGCATCCACCAAGCCGAGAGAGGAGCATCAGCTCCTGGGAGACGTAGACAAAGATGCTGGAGTCAAACCCTTCAAAAGAGGCGGCCCTCAGTGCTCTTTCAGCCACTCCAGGGGTCAGGTGCCTCTGTCAACACCTCTACAGCAGCTCAGAGCCCGGCCCCACAAGCTGCTGTGGTCCCAGAGTTGGCTGTGGCCTTGTCCACAGGCCCCCCTTGCGCACTGCACTCCAGCCTCCCTGGCTCCCTTCTGCTCTTCAAACACTTCAGGCACTTGCCTACCCTAGCACCTTTGCACCTGCTCTTCCTGCTGCCTGAACAACCTTCCCCCTGACAGTGGCACACCCTGCTCTTTCATAACCTTGGATTTCTCTACTCAGGTGGCACCTTCTCAGTGGGCCTTCCCTGACCTCTAGAAAGTTGAATATTCAAGGCTCCCTAAACACCCCCTAACCTCAGTCCCCCAGTATCCTGTCCCCATTCCAATCTGACATACTGTAAGCTCCACGTGGGGCTGATATTTACGGAGCACCTATTATGTGCCTGGTGCTGGGTCTGGCCCTGGGACTCAGCAGCCCCACCCCGACCCCCGCCCCAGCCACTGGGGCAGGCAAGGGCGCCTAGCTGCGCAGCTGGTGGAAGAGCTTTCCTCATTAGCAAAATGAGGGAAAGGCAGGAAGCGATTATTCGTCAGGCTGCTGAGTCCTCGGTCACAGAAAGCACCCCCAAAGCCCCCGCTGGAGCTAAACAAGCCCAGATTTTGGCCTCAGAGGACCCCAGGCTTTAGTTCCGGCTCTGCAGTCCTCATCTGTGAGAGGGAAGGTGGCGCTACCTCCAGGCCATGGCAGTGATGCCCACCCCACCACCTCTGGCTACCCTCTTGTGCCAGGCATTGCATAAACGTCACTCTAGCGCACCATCTGTGGCCCTGCACAGTCTCTTCTCCCTTCTTTCGCAAAGTAGAAGATGGAAGCTCAGAAATCCCGTTAATCTCACGGTAACCAGCATCTATTCAGCACGTGCCAAGTGCTGTTCTATGGACTCTGCGTGAATTGCCTCTCCTAGTCCTCTCACCACCCCTGTGAGAGAGACCCTTTGATTGTCCTTGCTTGGGCACAGAGAGGTCAAGAATATCACCCAAAGTCACGCAGCTAAGGGGAGAGCAGAAATGTGAGCCTTGCAGCCCTGCGTCTTCTTCATCAGGCGAAATTGCTCCCCAGCTTGTGCCAAGTAACTAGGACGGAACCTGGCACTCTGGAAATGCTCAATCCTGACACAAAGCTGCTCCACTCTATGGCACCAGAAATATACGCACAAGGGTAGAGCTAAGCCAGCACCTACCGCTGCATTTGTCTATTTTAGAATAGCCTGCATTTGTTCATGCTTGCTGTGTGCTAGGAAAGGCTTCCCCTGCATTCTTGCTAATTGTTATTACTTGTGTCTTCTCGTTTCACATAGGAGGGACCAGAGAGGTGAGACAGCTTGGCTAAGCTCACATAGCAAGGGACAGCGATTGGTGAGCCAGGAGCTGGAGCTATGGCCCCAGGGTCCCAACTGTCAGCCTGGTGCTCTCCGGACTTCAGACGGGCCACAGGTAGGCACACAGCCGGCAGCCAGGAGCTACTCGAACAAAGAAAAGCTCCGCTTCTCCTAAACACATAAAACAAGCCTCTAATCCTTGTTATTAATGTAAATAATATTCCAGCAAAGAAAGCAAACTCCCTGCCTTCCCGAGGGGCTTCGGGGGATTACGTCGACAGTGTCCGACGCAGCGAGGACAATCACCAATTGACTCTTATGAAAACTCCAATAATGCGGGTATGATTGCTGCTTTGATAAGCTCGCTGCTGTGAGCGAGGGTCAACCACATTAGGAAAATGTAATTAGACTAATAAATTCCAGGCAATCCTTTTTTTTTTCCTTTCCTCTTTGCTCTAAGGAAGATGTACTCACAAGACCTCATTACCCACAGAGAGGCCCCACAGTGGGCTTTGATGCAAAGGAAAGCGGCTCTTAGACTGCCTGGGTCTGGCCCCAGAAAGATCCCTCCGGGTCCCCGCAGCTCCAGAGCACGTGGGACTCACTGGTCAAATGGCAGAGGCTCCAGGGAGCCGGGAGCTAGGGATGCATGGCCAATTCCTGCTAAACGTCATTGCTCTCCTCTCGTCCAAAAGGGAGCCCCCCCCACCTCCTCCTACCACTGTTGGGTTCCCTCTCTCCGGTCCAACATGATCCTGCATAAACTACATCTTTGCCGAGTTTGTGTGGTCAGAGTTGTGGAGCTGGCCCAACACCGCTGGTGCTGGCTTTCCTCCAAATAAAGGGTGGGATCCAGAATTTATGAGAGGATCCAGTATGGTGCCTTGAGATCCCAAAAGACAAGCTGCTGAGGTTTGGGGGAGAAATCGACTTTAGGAGAGGACCAACCTCACTGAAAGACCAGAAACCTTCACAGGCCCTGAAATGCCGAGTAACAGCCCACCTTCTGGGGTGAGGCGAGCCTTACAAGGAATTCCTTATCTAGAAAAGACCCTCCCACGCCTCATAACTCCTGATCCAAAGTGCTATATCCATGCTGCTATAACATTAATTTTGAAAATGCATATTTGTTCCAATGTAATCAATATATTAGGGAATAATTTCAGCACCATGCAAACTTCTCATGTGTTGATGCAGGAATCTGTCCCCTAGAAACACTAGGTGAACATGGAAAACACGCCCAGGAGAGCTGATCCTCACAAGGATACACAAAGCGCATGCACTGCACAAGGACAGTGAGCCACGCCGTCCGCAGCGAAGGTTAGAGCTCTGCGTCCTGTCTCCCACCACCTCCCTGTTCTCCTGCTTTCTTTCTCTGTCTCTGTACCTCCCGTTCTCTTCGCTTTGCACGCAGGGTGGCAGGTATGGGAACCAAGCGGGCAGCTAGCAATTAGAGTACACACTTCCACAAGCAAACTTCAGCTCTTTTTCAAGATAATATATGGTATTTATGGTCATACTTACGTATTTCTTAACCATAAAACATGGATGACTCTGCTACCACTTTATTAGATTCCCATCTTTTGTGTGTGTGTCACTGAGAAAGTGTTTTAGTGTTTTTCCCATAAACCCTGTGGCTTTTATTGTGCAATTCTGCATAGTGCAGTGGTTTTAAGGAATGCGTGTCATGGCAGAACAGGCTGTTCTTCACATGCACAAGCCACGCTGCAAGGCAAGGGCAGTGGGGTGCGGGACCACCGTTCCCAACACACAGAAGAGGAATGTGAAGTCCAGAGCAGGTCAAGACTCACCAACATCCTAATGTGTGTGTGCTGGCCCTCTGGTCTTGGATTTTGATGTTCATGGCTCACCTATTCTGTACCCAGAGCTATGCTGAGCCCTTAATAGCCAAGTTCAAAGGAAGAGAGCTGAGTGGTTAAGAGAACAGGCTTCTGAGTTAGAATTCCTGGGCTCGAATCCCAGCTCTATGGCTTAGCCTTATGACCTCAAGCACATTATGCAACCTCTCTGTGCCTTGGTTTTCTCTTCTGTAAAATGGGAATGGCTCTCAGAGAGGCTGTAAGAATTACAAAATTATCCATTCTAAGAGGGCTTACTGAGAATAGTAACTGAAGCCCTGTGATCGCCCCAAAAATGATGGCTACCCGCATCATCAAGGCTTACCCTACCCATTGTGGACTCCGATGCCAGCCAAAAGGTGACAAGAGATGGGGACTGGGTTGGGGATAGGGGATGGAGTCTTTTGTTTTCAGACTCAGGTTCAAATCTCAACTCCCTTGCCTTCTCCTTTGCAGTCCTGGACAGGTGACTTGGGCTCTTGGCCTCAGTTTGGTTACCCATAAGTGGGGGTACAAGTTCCATGCTCATCACGGGGCGGTCATGAAGATGAACGGGATCCCCTGTGTAAGTCAATCGGGCAGAGGGCCCAGCATAGGAAGTGCCAGGGGTAGTTGGGGTATAACCCCAGACTGTGTCTGCTGAACCCCACCCACTCTCCCGGTTCTTCTCCCCAATAGTACTCAGAGGTGCCAGAGGACAGAGCTTGCATTTGCAAGAAGAGAGTCTACTTCTAGTTTGCTGGATCCATCCAAAAGCCACCATCAGGGCCACAGACTTCCCTGCCTGCTGTGCACATCTCTGTATCTCAGAAGAGAGATACAGAGATACAGTCCCTGCCTGTGGAATGGGCCTATTGCAGCCTAGACTCTGCCTCCCCTCCCTGCTAGATCCGGAGATGTTTGGGTTGGGCTGGGTTACTGCCCTACAACCCCCAACCCTCCCCCAGTGATGCTGGCACCACAGGGTCAGGGGAAGACTATGCCACAGCAAACTACTAGTGGACAGGCCACATCCCAAAGGACAAGCTCTTCCCTGACCCTCCCAGGACATGTCAGAAGTCCCTGGGATCAAAGGCTAGGACCGGAATGGACGTGAATGAGCGCTACTCAGACACCTACTCTCTGCCTGATACCAAGCTAAGCATTCTGTGTGCAATAACTCATTTCATCTTCACAGCTGCTTGGCCAAGGAGATAATATACGTCCACTTTACAGATGCAAAAACTGAGGCTGCAGCAAGGTTAAGTGACTTTTCTACCCAGAGTCACAAACGCAGCAAGCAGCGGGGAAGGGATCTGAAGCAGCAGCAGGGCCGGGACCACAGCCCACATGTTTCCACCATGCCATACCTCCCTGCCCAAGCCAGCAGGTCTGGCCAAGTATCCATCTCATCCTCTCTCCCCAGGCCTTGGCTCTCCCGCCTGTCAGATGGGAAGAATGTGGCCTGTGCGCATCACTGGATTATCTGAGAAGCCAGGAAGAGGACAAGATACTTCATGAATTAAGAAAAGGACCGTGGAAGAATATGAAACCACCCCCTCTTCCGTTAGCCTTGACGGTGCTGCAAGAAACAGTGGGGACCCCAGCACCTCACTGTCCATTCACCCAGCTAGTGAGCAAGCCCCCTCCTCCACTGCAGCGTGTCGGGGCATCTGTTCTCTGCGTGACACCCTCAGTTACAGGCACTCAACTACGCCCAAGGCAGTCAATAGCAACTTTCAGTACCTCTAGCTGCTAGGGGCCTTGAAGCCAAAAATCTACCTCCCTGTCAATTCTGCCAATCAGGCCTGGAGGACACGCCTCTGGGACAGCGCAGGACAAATCCTATCTTCCCTTCCTGATGGTCATGGTTTATACGCTCCTTCCCCCAAACCAAGTCATCTCTTTCTGGGCCAAATATCTGACTGTCTTCAACCCGCCCTCCTGAGATGAAAAGAATGATGATAAAGATCAAGGTAGTATCAGTGACTGACATTTAATAGACATGTAATAGGCATTATTCTATACTAGGAGTCGGCAAACTATGGCCCACGGGCCAAATCAGGCTTGCTGCCTATTTTTATATGGCCTGAGAGCCAAGAATGTTTTTTGTATTTTTAAATGTTGAAAAAAAAAATCAGAAAAAGAAGACTATTTGTGACACATGAAAAGTATCTGAAATTCAAATTTCAGTGTCTATAAATAAAGTTTTATTGGAACACAGCCACGCCCATCATTTACATATTATCTATCTATGGCTGCTTTCAAGTTACAACAGCTGAGTTGCAGCGTCCGACAGAGACCATATGGCCCACAAAGCCCAAAATGTTTATAATCTGGCCCTTTACAGAAAAAGTTTGCCGCCCCTATTCTATATGCTTTACAAGTATCATCTCAATCCTCACGATAACCTATGAGGAGGTAACTGCTGTCATCTTCCCATTACAGATGAGTTCTTAGAAGCTCAGAGATGTTAAGTAAATTGCCCGCGCCCCCAGCCTCACAGCGGTGAAGCCAGGATTCAAACCCAGGCATTTGACTCCAATGTCTGTACCCTACCCACTCCCCTATTCTTCCTGGTCAGAGCCCAGGACTGACAACTGCTATCACCACCGCAGCCCCAGTGGAGCCACTCCCTTTCCTGACTATATAGTCCATCTTGGTTTCACTGTGCACGGTGAGAATGACCAGCTCACTGGCCACTATGACCTCTAGATCCTCTTCTGCCACTACTGTCTCTCCGAGGTCTTTCCCAAGCTCTGCACAGGTAGAAATGACCAGCACATTGGCCAATACGACCCCTAGATCCTCCTCTTTTAAGCCTTGGGTTCCTACAGGTCTTTCCCAAGCTCACCCTTTAAAAGGGCCTATAAACTCACTGCTCTCTGGATACTAAAGAAACTAATCCAGGAACACCCTCCAGACTGGGGACTAAGGTAGCAGCTAGTATGATAAAGCCGGTAGCTCTTAGCCAGAGGTCTCTAAAAATTTATGAGAGCCGATAAATCTTGCTCTTGGGCTGCCCACTGGCTTCAAATAAACCTGTCCTGCCCCTGATTTTGCAGCAGGGGTAGAAAGTAGACGTCCCTGGAACTCTGAGTTATGAAAATCTCAAGGCCACCCTCCCTGCTTCTCTCTCTGAATCTATGAGAGAAAAGGTAGCATACTCTGTTGCCATAGAAACTAGGCTAGGCTAAGCCTGCAGCAGGAAGGATTAAAGATAGACGTTAGCAGGAGGAAGTAATCCGGAGGGAGAGGTATAAGCACACCGATTCTAAATCTCTGAATAAAGTTTCTCAAAGAGGCTTCTACCCCATTATTAACTCTGAGTTCAGATGCAAATTATAAACCACAGACCTCATCAATAAATACAAATCAACATATCTAGAAGGCAAATATTTGATTTTTTTATATGCCTATTAAATGTAGCCATAGCTCATCTGGCTGGAGGAGACCCAAATAATCCAGACACTGCAAGCTGGTGACCCCATAGGCCAGTTTCAGCCCACGGAGCTACTATTATTGGCCTATACTGTCTTTCAAACATTTCAAATAAGTTGCTAACATTTAAAATTTTAATTATTTTGGAGCATAGTTCAGATTTCTGGATTTTCTTGAAAATGCCCCAAAGATGTGGCCCAAGAAGCCCTACATAGTGACAGCTGGTTGGCCCTGAGCTGGGGCTGACTCTGCCAGGTGAGCACGTGCCCACCAGGCCCCTGTATTCCCACGCCCTCTTCTGCCCTGCGCCTGGTCTATTTCACGCCTCTGTCTCTCCTGGAGGGCTCCCGCAGGTAAGTGGGCTTGTGACGCCCCACCACGATCACCACCACCCCCTTTTTACTGGTGGACAAACTGAGGCCTACAGAGAACTGTCTTGCCTAACAAGAGACAGGGAATTCGTGACAGAGCACGTCTCCCAATGTCCAGGGCAGGACTCAGCTCAGCCCTGTCTGGAAGGAAAGTCTAGAAGCTGGGTTACTGTCTGCCAGCTACAAACGTGTCTAAGGTGAAAATTAGGTTTTCCTGCTGACCCTGATTTTGCTAGCTTTGTTCCAGCTCTTTACAGCAGGAACGGAGAGAAGAGAAACAGCTCTGAGAGACAAAGAGAAAGTCTCCCCAGCCCCTCTCCCTACCCTCTGCCGCCCCTGCCAGCCCACAGCCATGCCCAATGTGCTCTAGGGATACCGGGCAAGAGAAGGCCGAAGGAACAGAATCAAGGCGCTCGACAGGACAGATCAGCAGGCTGCCTGCCTTCACAGCTGGCGATTCTGCAACACAGACCGGTGGAGAACACTGGCCAGGCCTGGGCCACGTCACAAGAAGCGGGACCTTCTTTGCGGCTGACTCACTATGTCACTTTGTCCAAGTCACTTAACCTCTCTGACCCCCGTCTCTTCATCTGTATAATATGGGAAATAGCAGTATCGATGGGTTAAATAGGCTACAACAAAGCACTTAGCATAGTGTCAGGCACATGGTAGGGATGTCACGAAGCAGTGGACCACTCCTCCCGCTCTGCTTCCTGACACAGTCACCCTCCCAAGACTATACTCCTCAGCCTGGTGTCCAAAGACACCTTCAGCCTGCAGCTCCAGCCTCACTCCCCACTCCCTAGCAGTGAATCAGCATCTCTGCCGCTACCTCCACCAAACCCAGCCTCCAGGCCTTTGCCCTTGCACTAAGCCTGACTCGGAGCTCCACTCCCCAAACCCCCCCCTCCTATTCCAGGCAACCCAGCCCTAGAGGCCCAGCCAGATCAGCGTGTCCAAAACTTCCCCAGACCCGGGAACCTCTCTGCACTCTGAGCTCAGCCCCTTCATTGGCTTGGAGGAACTCAGTTCTGTTCTTTAACATTCCATTTGATGATATCCTCCGTCCTTAGCATCTTAAAAGACCAAGACACTGCTCGCACGTGCGACTTTTAGGGTACAGGAGGTGCTTGTAGCAGCCAAGTGCCCAGTCCCTCTTCTTCTGACACCAGCACCCCAAAATTCCTTTCCAGGAGTAACCCTCTCCCCAAACTGCAGTCTTGGCAGGACTGTTGAACACGAGCCCTGCACATTGCCAGGCCAGGCCTGGCCACAGGGTCAAATCCCCACCAGTTAGGTCCCCTCTCTCTTGGTACATGGTCTTGCAAAATTCTCGAGCTGGCTGGAGCTACCCATCCTGGTGGGGTCCCCAGAGGGCCTCGAGCAGATCTTCCTAGAAACACCACCCACCCACCCACCCCGTTCCCAACCAGAGCTAGCTGGGTTCCCACCTTTTCCCAGCCAGTCCTTCGGCCCAACTTCAGATCCAAGAGTTTCCTTCTGACGATTCCTTTTCTGCTGAAGTTGGCCAGAGGCAATTTCTGTTACTTACACACATGGAGCCCTGACTGATTCTCTAAAACCCCACGTCACATACACGCTCACCCCTGCCCCCCAGGACTGAACCCACAGACACCCAGTCCCACCAGAGGGATTCACGAGCACCTGTTCTGCACAGCCAGAGAGGCCAGGGCCTCACGCTTTCGAGAAAAGCCAGGCTGCCACCTGCTTGAGTAACGCAGCGTCATTCCTCCCGTGTCAGCAGCCACGGCATCCCGGTGAGCCGAGAGGCGAAGCAGGGGTGTTGTCGCATTTGAAATAAATAAATAAATAAAAGCAACAACGAGGCATAACTGAGCAGGCAACACATAAAGCAGGTATTTCTGCAGATGTGAAAAATAATAATAATAAAGTACCTATGGAGGATAAACATGGTAAGCACTGATCTACAGTCAATACCCAAAAAGCAAAGGGCTTACTGTGCATCAAGAAACCAGATGAGGCAGCCACAAAAGAGCAGTGCCCAGGAGCTGTGCGCCCAGCCACAGGCCTAGACGAGGCCAAACTCAACCCCCAGGAGTACAAGGAAGGTCTTAGCTGGGAGAGAAGGATGTGCCGACATCAGCCCGGGAGGAAAGGAAAAAGAGCGATGTCTAAGAAGAGACTCTTTAGAAGCACCCTGAAGCTAAGTTGCCAGCATCGTCTCTCCCCTGTACCACAGGGACGGCCCCCACACTGGCCCCCCTACCTCCGCCTCATCCCCCGGTTCCACCCTCGGCAGTGAAGTCAGATCCTATGGTCCGATGCAACCCAGGCATCTCCTCACTCTTACCATTCTGACCTCACCTCCTGATGCCCTCCTCACTGTTCCCACAGCAGGCCTCGACAGTCCCACCACAGGGCCTTCGCACACACTGCTCTCTGCCTGGAACCTCTTCCTCATGATGCTCACCCACCTCACTTCCCTTAGGTGTCTGTTTCCCCCGTCCCTGACCACTGTGGCCAAAGTCATCGTCTTCATCACTCTGTGTTCCTTTTCCATTCATTTTTCTCCATAGCTCTCTCAACCTGAAACCGCATTCATCATCCACTTATGGTGTCTCCCCCAACTAGAATGGAACTGTGTGGGGGCAGGAACTTTGTCTGTTCTGCCCAGGACTGAATCCTCGGCACCGAGAACAATGGTCAGTACATAATAGATTCATTCATTCATTCATTCATTCGACCATAGCTTAGGAATGAACAGATGAACACCTCTGAGAAAAAAAAAATGCAGTGCATTCCAGGAATGATGGCTTTCTGGATGGTTCATGTGGCAGGATGGTTAAAGCTTGGTCTCTGAAGATTGCGTGGGTTCCAATCCCAGCTTCATCACATTGTGGCTCCTAGTCCTGGGCTAAGTATACCCTCTCTAGGCATCAGTTTCCTCATCTGTAAAGTGGAGATAATCACAGCCCCCACCACCGTGAGCTTCAGGGAGGAATAAATGCATTAACGCCCAGCAAGTCAATGAGGACAGTGCCTGGCAGGCTGTCAGCGCCCAAGGTTATGACTTTTGCTTTTGCTATTGCTACTCTGCAACCAAATTTAGATAGTGGTAGAATAATCAGGAGGCCCTCTTGAATGGGATATTTGCACAGAAGAGGTCCCAGACAGAGTGTGTGTGACATGGGTGCAGAAGACCTGGGTTTGAGCCAGGCTCTGCCACTCATATGCTATACAATTTCAAGAACGCACAACTTCTCTGCCGATTAAGTCAGGGCCAAAGTACCAGTCCCAGCCTCACAAGGCTGCCACGAGGCTCCAGATTGGATCAGGGATGTGAACGCAATTTGGGGAAGACAAGGGAGTGAATCAATGCATCACATCTATTAGTCACTACTTTTGCAAAGCAGCCAAAGTCAAAAAGCCAGGGTTCAGAGATGCCGCCTCCATCACAGCCACGGAGCACCCAGATCCCTTTGGAGACGTCAGCAGTGCTTTCGAAGCCTCAATTACAAGGGCTGGGAGTGTCATGGAGTGTCACTGCTTCTCACATTTTGGTCACAATATCATCCAAAAGCTGAGGGTGACACTGGGGAAATTACAGTAATTACTCTGCAGGAGGGCAGGCCATGAGAAGTTGGCTGCTCTAAAACCTGGGGTGAGATTTAACTCCCTGGGAGTTGAGAGAGGTCTCGAGGGAACCTCTGCATCGCATCCTAAGACCCGGGAAATGGTACCCACGCCAGATGTAATGAACCCACGGCTCATCAAACCAGGTAGGCAGGAAAGCCTGATGGGTAAGAGCACAGATGTCAGATCAGACCCATCAGCACTGCCCTGCCACGGGCTGGACGTTGTCCTGAGAAACTTCACATTCCGGGGAGTGGAGACAGATCGTGAATAAGTCAGTGAATCAGGCATTTATAGAGAGTCGGGTGACATGTGCCACGAGGGAGCAACAATGATAGTGTGTGTGGAACGGAGCCAGGGCTCTGGTCAGACCTCTTAAGAGGGGATCACTGAGCTGAGACCTAAGAGATGCTACAGAGCCTGCCATGGAGAGGGGCTTGGGCATGTTACCTCACTTCCCTGGGCCTCGGTTTTCTCACCTGTCAAATGGGTAAGTTATCACACCAACTCCATACGGTTATTGTGAGTGTCTGATGAGTTAATGTGTAAAAAGCAGAGGGTCCTGTCTGTAGGTAGAGCTCAAGCTGAGGTGGTTTGGAGGCAAAGAGTGGGGGACCGTGAGGCCTCCGTGCCAGGCGCTCTCCTAGGCACCAGGACACCACAGTGAGCTAAGGCAGATAAAAATCCCTGCCTGCGTGGAGGTTACTCTTCAGTACACACGGCCTGGACAGCCAAGTTGACATGTTTCTCTTCCTCCAGGCCCACCACACTCAGGGACCCAAAGGAGGAAGGCCAGCCCCAACCTGCTCCGCACAACCCCAGACCCGGTGATCCTTGCCTGCTCATCTCAGGGAAGGAAGCGTCCAGCACTTGCAGTTGGTGCCATCTCCCGACAAGCTGGATTCCCGCAGCATCCCTCCCAACTCCGCTCTGGCTGGAGCCCCCAGCGCTGCACAGTTGGCACCCGGGACTTGTGTGTCATGGTATCTTTACCTGGGTGGATTCCAACATCTCGTGTCTATACAGCCCCCCTACCCAGATCCGGGGGCCCCAAGCCAAGTGCCATCTTGGGCCACTGGGCAGGGGCACAGACAACCAGCAACTAGGCCATCTCCAAGGGAGGCTAAGTGGAGAGATGGAGAGGGAGACGCTGCAGCCTGTTAACACATCAATTTCTGCATGAACTCCCCTGGGGAGCCAGGCGGGCAGAGCTGGAGGAATGAGGGCCTCGAGACAAGTGGAATTTTTTTTAAAGAAATCTTCAGCTATTAAAACCCAGGCTCTCAGGCCACATCGGGCATGCCACGTGGGCCTGGCAGATCATCGGCAGCTGGGACTTGTGTGTCATGGTGGCGAGACAAGGAGGACGAGGCTGAACCCAATAAGCACCAGGATGAGAGGTGCTGTGGAGGGGCCCCCAGGAGCTCAGGCTGCTGAAGTCACAGCATCACCAACCCCACCTCCAAGGGTACCCAGGGCTGGAAACTGCCTGTCAGAACCTCATAGCATTCCTGACCATGCCTAACAGAGCAATAGGAAGAAATATTGGGCTGGAAGGAAGCGAACCCCCCATTTTCAGGCTGACTTTATGACCAGTCCCCCCTGGCTTGCCCACTGGTATTTGTCCAAGCTTTAGGGAGGGCCAACTATGTGCCGGGCATGGAGCTAGAGGGTCTCTCAACCTGGGCGCTGTTGACAATTGAGGCAGGATGACGGTCTGCAGCAGGGGCCGGCCTGTGCACTGTAGGATACAGAGCAGCTTCCCTGGCCTCTACCCACCCCTTGGGTCACACCTAACGCCAACCCCATCATCGGCCGGGAACTGGACCGTAGTTGCCCACCAAGGGGAGGGACCAGCCAGAGGCTTCCGCCTCCACGAAATCACCAGCACCCCCACAGCCCCCTTCCCTGCACCCACCAGGGCTTCCCGAGCCCCGCTCAGCTCGACACAGAGCTGCTTTCCAACCTTTGCTACTCTTGTCTGGGACATGTTATCAAAAATAATGATTATCATGATAGAAGGCACTAGATCAATCATTGTCCCAGTTAGCCCATTCAGTAAATGGGAAGCTGAGGCTCAGACCTGCTGAGTCATCAGCTGGTAAAGCATGGAACTCCATTACAACCCCTGTTTCCCGAGGGCGGAAGCCCCCACTGCACACTCACAAAACCTGTCGGCCCCAAGGCTCCCCAACCGCTCATCCTTTTTTGCAGAGGGAGAGAACGGGGGAGAAAAGACTAAGGAACATTTTGCCATAAGCCTTCCCCTGCCCCAAGTGCCAGCAAAAACTCAGAAATCCTGGGAACCCTCTCATGGAGAGGGCCTGAGGCTAATGAGGAATAGGAGGGGTAAAACGTTAATGAGCTGCTTACAAAGGCTCTCAAGCCAGCAGGGGCATCTGCAGCCCTCCAATTCCTCAGAACCTCCTTCCAGGCTGGAGGCAGGGGACACAGGGGGGACCAGGGGTCCCACAGAAGTGGGGAAGGCGGTTGAGGGACCCACTCCACCCCCAAGTTTGAGATGGGAAAGCCAGTGAGGTCACACAGACATGACTAGGAGGGAACCAGGGATGCCACACCTCTGGGGAGCCTTTCTAAAGACCACACCACAAGGCACCCCCATGCTACCTGGTCACTTGACTCTACGGTCTGAAAGCGAGGTCACAGGGGCCATGGGCCAGCTCGGGGCCAACACAGGGGTACATCAACACAGCCCACACACACTCCCACTCCCCAGCCTACCTGGTTTTAGACAACATGAAACCCAGACAGAATGAAGCCCTCAGCACGACGGAAGCCTTCCAAAGACAGAAATTCCATAGCTGTCCCAGAGCCCGCAGTGTCTGGGGACCCACAGGCCAGGCTTTCTCATCCTGCAATGAGGTGTGAGAGGAGGGGAGAACTCCAGACAACTAGGCCACTCTAGCCCAAAGGTCTCAGTCCAAGAGACATCAACTTGCCACAGCGAGGCAAGCGCTTCCCCACTGCTTTTCCTAGCCTGGCCACCAAAGGCGAACAAGGAATCAGAGGCCTGCTCCTCTCTCTCACACACACACACTCCTTTCATCATTGCCTGGGCCCCACCACGCAGCCCTACCATCCCCACGGACGCAGAGGAAAACTGAGTCCCCAGGAGGCCACGCAGAAAGCCCCAGAGCTGGGAGCCTCTCCACTGCCACCTGGGGCCCACAGCTCAGGAGTCACCGGGGAACAAGGCTTGTGGGGGCACCAAGGAGGCCACCCACACAGGCCACAACCTGACCAGAGAAGCTCGGTTTTTCCTGCAACCCCACCACAAACGCCGGCCCCTGGGCTCCCGCCTGCAGCCCAGGCCCCTCAGGTCGGGAATCAGGGACCGGGGCTCCACAGTGCACAACCGCTGCCAAGCAGTCACACCCAAGCGCCTGGCCAAGAGAAAGGGACCCATGGTGAGACCTACCTGCTAGGAGGCGAGCCAGAGCCTCTGGAAGACTGAATTCTGATGGCGCCTGGCCCAGGTGTGAGCCTTTTAACAGCTGACTCTACGGTCTTGAAAGCGTGGCCGTGGCACCTGGGCCTCTGGTTTTAAATGGCCCAGGGGATGGGGCCTGGTCTGTGCTTGATGGAGCAGTGGTCAGGGGAGGAACAGAAAGTAGCCATCCTTCCTTTCCGCGTGGACCAGCGACAAGACCCCTGGCCTAGCAGTCAGTGGACCCGCCACGAATTTGCTGCAGGACCTCAGAGTCTCAGGCCCCAGAGCCCTATATTTGAAGGCTCGGACTCTCTGGGATGGGGTCATTCATCTCCACCCTGGGTCCTGGGGACTTAGTTATGCTGCACTCCAGGCAGAATTTCCAGCACCTACCATCTCACGGCTCTCCCCAGCCACCAGGAGGCCACGTTTGCTCCCAAGTGGTCTTGTTCTCAGTATCCTGAGTAAGGTGAAGGTTAGGGGTTGGCCTTTTAAAGCCACATTCCTCCAAGAAAGCAGAAGCATCTGGGATCCAGGTGACCTCAGGTGAGCACATGGACCCCTGAGACCTTCCCACCTGAGATGAGGAGAAACCCACGATGTGGCCTCCTTCCCTAGATGCTGGGTGCATTAGAGTTGAGTCATGTGTTAAGAATAGGGCCAGGTGCGGCGGCTCACGCCTGTAATCCCAGCACTTTGGGAGGCCGAGGGGGGAGGACCACCTCAGGTCAGGGGTTCGAGACAAGACTGGCCAAGATGGCGAAACCCCGTCTCTACTAAAAATACAAAAATTAGCTGGGCATGGTGGTGGGCGCCTGTAATCCCAGCTACTCGGGAGGCTGAGGCCAGAGAATCACTTGAACCCAAGAGGCAGAGGTTGCAGTGAGCTAAGATCGCACCACCGCACTCTAGCCTAGGTGAAACAGCGAGACTCAGTCCCAAAAAGAAAACAGAACAAGGTTGGGCCCACATACCCAAAAACCTGCCTTCTCGTGTTCCTTTGGTAATTAATTGTCCCACTTTAAAGGTGAAGCTATGGAGGCCTAGCAAGGTTACCTGGGTGGATCACACAGAGTCTGTGCCAACAAGAGCCCGGCCCAGGGAGACCGCTGCCTGCATCCAGTAAGCAGTCCAGCTCAGTCCCCGGGGGTAGAAAAGAGGGAAGCAGGTAAAGAAGAAACATGCATTTATTAAGTCCCTGCTGCATGCCAGGCACTGCGCTAGGCCCTTTTGCATCCAAGATCTTTCTAAATGCCACAATGGCCAGGCACAATGGCTCACACCTGTAATCCCAGCACTTTGGGAGGCCGGGAGGAATGCTTGAGCCCAGGAGTTTGAGACCAGCCTGGGCAACGTAGCAAGACTTTGTCTCTACCAAAAAAGAAAAAAAAGATTTAAGCCACACTGACCCCCATCCCCGAGTTTGCATACGGTAGCTCCTCTTTCCTCCCTCTGCAGTGAAGCACCCACCGCCACCAGCCTGGCACATTCTGGGCCCAGACAGGGATAGGGGCCTGGTTCCCTCCAGTAAGGACTTGTTCTACCTTATTTAAAAGTCACTGCTGCACATAATTAGAGGCACTAACCCCTCGGATCCATCTTTCTCCTCAGATCGGTTTTATAGCCAGTAATAACTCTCGTAAATTCCTCAACAGATGGAAATTTTATTTGACTAATCATGGCCGCTTGACTTGCTGGGGCCCAGCAGCTCGGGGCTTGGACAGGCAAGATGCCAGTTGGGGTGATTGTCAGGGGGTTGGGCAAAGTGCCCAGAACCCAAGGCCACCTTGGCCACCCACTCCTCTGAGGGATGCCATAAGAAGGCATCAGAAAGTGCCTGGCACTGCACAGCAGTGGGCAGCTGTGCCCCACCTTCTGAGTCCAGAAATGTCTCTGAGCAGGGCACCAAGACCCTTTGCCACCCCCCTGGGCTCTTGGTCTGTGAACACATAATGGCTAGCACCAGGGAGAAGCTAGGACATCCTGCCTGAAACACCTAAAAATGGCAGTCCTGTTGGCTGCCACCACTGCGCATCTGCTCCATGCCAGCCCCATGCCAAGTACCCCTCATGCATTATCCCACTCAGTCCTGGCAACGATCCCATGCACGCCTGTGAAAAATCCATTTCACAGATTAGGAAAAAGGCGATGGGGCAAAGTCCCACACCGAGTCACCAGTTTGAGCTGCCACCCTCATCTGGGGAATTGAAGACTGGCATCTCCCCTCCTATTCACTCCTTCTAAGATCCACATCGAATTCATCAGTGTTACTTAAAACAAAACAGACCCACAAAACTTCCAGCAGCTCCTCGGCACCCTCTAGACCAAGTGAAAGCCCTGTGGTCTGGCCTTCCCAAAGGAACCCCATTCAAGGTATTTATCCAAGAGATACGAAAACGTATCACACAAAAAAGCCCGTCCACTCAAGAATACACGTCGTAGATTATTCATAATAGCCCCAAATTGGAAAACCGTGGACAAACTGTGGCCAGTGTGTACGACGGGCATCACTCTGCATCCTATCAGGAGGGGGAAGCTGGGCAGTCATTTGAATAGGTAAGTTTCATATAAAGGATTATTAACCATAATGGGAGATGGAATTAATAAGAAATTGGCTAGAAAGAAGGAAAGGGAACTCTGAAGAATATAGGTTTAGGAGACAAAAGGAGCAGCTGCTGCCCCCCAGGGCTGAAAGAGACCCTCAGAGGCAAGAGTCCCCCACCCCACCCAGTGCTGAGCTAGAGTATCATGCAAACGCAGCTTCTCCAGGGCTGACGTCCAGCCCTCAAGGAAGAGGCTTCTACTCCAGTGCTATGGCAGAGCCCCTGAATAACAGCTCCTCAACTTGGGCTGAGAAAATGCCCAAGGAGGAGCCTCCACCCAGAAACAAGCATCCTCCCACAAACACCCCTGAGGGCTGATATCCAGGCCTTGCTGAAGACGGTATGGCTGTGCCTCCCTACATAGGGGAAAAAAGAGTTGGTCTAGAGCACACCAGCAGAACTTGCAAGAAAGCCAACCTGTAGAACTTACCAGAAATCTGCCCCACAGGGTGCCACAAAAGCTGCTTACACGTGTCTCACCAGAGGCACCCACTACAAAACTGCCTAAAAGAAAGTGCTGCTGGCCTCTGCTGAGCAAAACAGCAGCCAGCACTGAGCAGCTGCACGTGCTGCAGGAGCAGGCCCTGTGAGCAGGGGGCAACCAGGAAGCAGAAGGTCCCTGCTGCAGAGGCTCCCCAGCGCCCTCTACTGGCAAAGCCCAGCTTGCTGCCTGGACAGGGAGAAAATTTAAAGGGCCCAGATCCATTTTCACCAGGCAGGCAAGAAGGGTGATTGGACACTGAAAAGCAGTAATTGATACCCAGAAAAGGCCATCTCTTTGACTACTTGCCTTCCATAGGAATCCTCCTGCACACCACTGAAGTCCCGTATAACAACACAACGGTGTATTTCTATCTAAGAAGATACAGTTATCATTCTTATAAGTTCTCACTCCCCAAAACAAGGAAACTAATAGGCCCAGGAGTCATCGTGGACTATATTTATTATGACTTAAATACCAATCACAGTTCCATGGAACATTCTGTCACCTAAATACTACAAAGTTGACTTCCAAAAACTTCCATATAAAACAAAAATGGGAAGAAGAGAGAAGAAAATGGATAATCACCAAGTGTGCTTACTTAACTGTTTATTCAGGAGCTCAGAAAATAACTTCAGGGTGGGCATGGACCAAGCAAATCTACTGTGAGTCAGACTAGAGCTAAGACTCTATCCCTGACCATCACAAGCCCCACTTTGACTTATGAACCAGAGTGGCATTTTAGATCCCCAGGAACCAGCATCAGTTCAGAGTGAGTGTCAAGTAACTCCAGAACTGTCTGGGTATGTCCATTTCCCCATTATTCTGGTAAATGGTCACAGGTCCCTTTGGAGGAAGGTTTGGAGGAAGATTTACAATAAGTATTTATGGCAGATGCAGGCTCCCTCCTCAAGGTGACCCGGCCACCCAGGGATTCTGGGTCTGTGAATTAACTCAGGGTCTGGAAACTGGATGAGAAGCCATGACTGTCGATTGCCATGTTTTGGCTACTGGGTCTAGAACTTTCTATCACATATAAAAATACATGAAATAATATTCTAGTAGGCTGCCCACTTATTTCATTCCCAGAAACACTCTGATCAATTCACCACCACTAAAAATCCCGATGGGCAAAGGCATTCTGCCAGCCCATACATTCCTGCTACCCTTTCCAGTGTGTGCCTACCTTGTCCTTGACAGTAAAGTGCTGCCCCTTGGTCTCTGCTACTTCAGGACCCCCTTATCCCCACTGAAATCAGGGAGCCCAACTCAATGGAGGCAGCCTCTATATTCACAGTGGCCTACAAAAGAGAGCAGCCGCCATGCATTTCAAGGACAAAGGGGCTCCCTCACTAATGGATCTCTCTATGTCTCTGTCTTTGGGTCCTTCTTGTGGAACATAGGTGGTGGCAGCAGGAGAGTGCAGATTAGACATGATACATGCAGTCCAACATTGCGGTCTCCCCGAGCCTTTGGATTCCCTCCTCCACATCATGACATCACAACCTTCATTAACTGCAGGTTACTGTCAAGTCCAAGTTTCAGTCAACCAACCAAGTTGCTAGAGCCACCTCCAGCTGCAGAAGCTAACAGCCAAATTCAGAACCTCTAATGAGTGTGCCCCTATTAAGGCATTCAGCCCAATCTAGGGTTACATTCTGCCTTTCTGGATCTAAAATCCTTAGAATCCACTCCCATGTGTGTCACCAGTCTTGTCATTCTTTTTCTGTTTCCTCCTAGGTCAGTCTGTACCCATCACCATGGAACATGCTGAGATTTGACCACAGCTAGGGTCTAGTGACAACAGCAGGTGGCTGTGGTGAGTCTTGAGAATGGGCATCGCCTTTCAAGACATCTGCCCCAGCCGAGATTATCACAGGGTTTCTTAACAGAGGAAGACCAGTCTCCTCATGCACTGAGGAGGGCAAGGTATTTCCACTTGATAAGCTGAGGGACGTGGTGGGCTCAGAGTGACTTGTAGTTTAGGTTGTTGGTTTCATCACAGTTCAACAAATGTCCCCACTCCATGTTTCAGGATCCCATTCTTTCACAATTCATGCCCTAATTTGTCCAGATGTGATTCCAACTGTTGTCATAATTCAGCAACCAGCACAATTAAATTTGTTGTTTGATTTTCGGCAGTATCAGCCCTGTGGCTGCAAGAAATAAGAACTTCCTTAAGGGCTGCCATAGAAGCTGTCTGATTCTCAGACTGTGGCTCAAGGAGAGAGTTAATGGACCTGGGCTTGTCATTTTCTATGTCATTATCTACACATTTGTCAAATTTTTATGATATTATTATTTTTTTAGAGATAGGGTCTTGCTCTGTCACCTGGCTAGAGTGCAGTGGTGCAATCGTAGCTTACTGCAGCCTCAAACCCCTGGGCTGAAGCAGTCTGCCTGCCTCAGCCTCCCAAAGTGTTGGGATTAAAGGCCTGAGCCACCATGCCTGTGCCCGGCCTGCCTATACATGTTTTAAATAGAGCATTGTATCTGGTTCCTCGAAGACAGAAGCCCTCAAAAGGATCCATCCCACTCCACAGTTCTCACAGTCCTCATTATGGTCACACAGTCAAGTGCAGCATCACTCTGGCTCCCAAGGGAAGTGCCTCAGGTGGCATTTTGTCTTAATCAACCACAAGGGATAGACTGATTAATTTTAATGTCACCACATGTCTTGAGTAACTAGCGCCCCATTTCCCATTGGCAAGGAACTTTTCACTCAAGCCCAAAATCACCAGAAAACCAATCCCCAAATGGTACCTCTGTGGGTCCATCTCCTGATACCTATTCCTGACACCAATTCTGTATCAGTTTGGGTACAGTTAAGGAAACTATACAGTGATTTTTATAGGGAAAGTTTCATATGAAGAATTATTAACTTATAACCGAGGACTGAATTAACAAGAAATTGACTATAAGGAGTAAAAAGAATGATAATTAATACAGAAGCAGCAGACACAAAGAGCGACCACAACCCACAGAGCTGAGATGGAGCCTCTGAGGACCAGACCCCACCCAGAGCTGTGATAACCCCCTGCTAAGAATCCCCCACACCAGAGCTGGATAAAGCCCTCAAGGAGGAACCCCTCAAGGCCAAGATAGAGTCCCCAAGAAAGAGCCCTTGGGGGCTTTCATAGGTTCCCCAAAGATGAGTCCCCCACCAGAGGTTAAAAAAAAGTTCCCAAGAAGAGGCCCCCAAGGCTGAGCCACAGCTCCTGGGAAGAACCCCTATTCAAGGGATAAGGTAGAGCCCCAAAGATGAGTTCCCAGAGCTACCAAGGAAGGGCCCCCCGCCTGGCCACCCAGGGCTGTCATTGATCCCCCAAGGAAGAGTTCCCTCCCAGGGCTGAAATAAAGTCCACAAGGAAAAAACCCCTGAGGGCTGTAGTAGAGTCCCCAAGAAACACCCTCCTGCCCCTGTGGCAGAGACAATGTCCTCAAAAAAAAAAAGCCCTCCCAGGGTTGAGGAACAGCCCCCCACCCCAGGACTGAAATAGAGCCCCAAAAAGAGACCCTGACATAGAGATAGCAACCCAAAAAGAGCCCTTTACCCCAGGGAAGGGGTCTTCCACCAGGTTAAGATAAACCCCTTCAGGAGGTGCCCCAACAAGAGGCTAAGCTAGGACCCCCAAGGAAGGACCCTCAGCCCCACACATGTGGCTGAGGTACAGCCGCTATGGAAGAGTCTCCTCCAAAAGCTGAAATCTAGGTAGAGCCTGTCACCGCCCCCTGCCCCCCACAAAGAAGTGTCCCACACACACACCCTTGGGGGCTGACATCCAGGCCTTGCTTAAGAGGGCATATCTGTGCCATGGGAAGAAAAAAAAAAAAACAGGGGCCACAGCCAGCCAAAGTTATTAGAAATTCAACCTGTAGAACTCACCAGAAATCTGCCCTGTAAGATGCCACAAAAGCTGCTCTCAGAAGCAGTGTCTCACAAGAGGCACTCACTGCAAAACTACTCAAAAACGCTGCTGTGGGAGCTGCCGACCTCCCCCGTGCACTGCGAGCGCCAGCACTAGCGGCTGCACGTGGTGCCGGAGCCTACCCTGTGAGCACGTGGCAACCAGGAAGTGGAACCTCCCCGCTGCTAGGGCTCCCCAGCGCCCTCTACTGGCAAAGCCCAGCATGCCCGCTGGCCAGGGAGAACATTTAAAGGGCCCAGATCCATTTTCACCAAGCAGGCAAGAAGGGTGAATGTGGAGCAGAGAGGCAATAATTTGATAACCAGCAACAGTGAAATATCAGCAGTGAAAAAGAAAATAACTACTGACACATAAAACAACATGCATTAATCATATACATATTATGCTGAGTAAAAGAAACCAGACACAAAGCAGCACAATCTGTAAGTTTCCACTTATATGATGCACAAGTTATCTGAAAAGGAATTTGGAGGAAAGAGACTTTAGTACAGAAAACAGTTTGCAAACTTGGAGATGCACCCTCCACTGGAAAATGAAGGGGAGTTCCTAAGAATGAGGGAAAGGATCAGGTTTTACAGCAAAAGTTCCTGCCCAGGTTCCCAATCAGATCAAGTAGTGCCAATGAAGGATTGAAACTTGCTTAGTTCTGATTGGTCAATACAGCTGAGCTCTGATTGGTTGATACAGCCAGGCCCTGATTGGTTGATATACTTGAGCCCTGATTGGTTGGTTCAGGTAAGCTGGGAAAGTACCAAAGATAAAAAGGTACCGGTTTTCGGGAGAAATCAGGGTACTTATGTGAACCCTAGTCAGCAAGTGGCTGCTTCACTCTATTTTAAATTTAGGCCCACTTAGCCATTCTGATTTGGGGGCGGGGGGTAGTATTTATTTCTTTTGTAGAGAACAGGGTCTTGCTATGTTGCCCAGTCTGGTCTTAAACTCAGGGGCTCAAGTGATCCCACCACCTTGGCCTCCGGAAGTGCTGGGATTACAGGCAAGAACCACGGAGCCTGGCCCACTTAGCCACTCAGGATCCATCTTGAAGATCTGGCACTTTCAGGTTCACATTTGTTCACAATATGAAGTTCAAGAACAGGCAAAGCAACCTACAGTGACAAAAATTTAAAAAAAAAAAATACAGGTGGAGATGGGTTTATTTTGCTGGAAGGGGGCACAATAGAATTTTCTAGGGCAATGGAAGTACTCTCTATTGCAATTGGGGTGCTGTATATATTTGTGAAAATTCATACTGAACACTAAGATCTGTGTGTTGCATTGCAGATAAATTATACCTCAGTTTTTTAAAATTAGCCCCCAAACTTGATTTCAAATCCAGTCACTGTGTACTACCTGTACGCAGTGGGTGATATGGTTTGGCTTTGTGTCCCCACCCAAATCTCACATTGAATTTTAATAATCCGCAAGTGTCCAGGATGGGGCCAGGTGGAGATCATTGAATCATGGGGACTGTTTCCCCCATAGTGCTCTCATGATCATAAGTCTCATGAGATCTGATGGTTTTACAAATGGGAGTTCCCCTGCACAAGCTTTTTGCCTTCTGCCATGTAAGACATGACTTTCCTTTGCCTTCCAACTTGATTGTGAGGCCTCCCCAGCCGTGTGGAACTGAGTCCATTAAACGTCTTTCCTTTATAAATTACACAGCTCTGAGTATGTCTTTATTAGCAGCATGAGAACAGGCTAACACAGTGGGTAAACAAATATTCTTGAATAAATAAATGCACACATGAATCACACATTCTTTTTGCTCTTCTCACATCAAATTTCTGATGTTTCCCCCAAATTACTAATCTATTGGCCTGCTTTTCTGGGCTCCCATAGTCCTCTCCTCTTAGTCCAGTTGCAGTTTTTATTACACTAATGTTAGCTTCAGAGAGGCAAAAATCTCTGGTTCTACCAGAGAACCCAGCATGTCTTGAGTGCTCTGTGCCTGACGCTCTTTTCGGAACTCTCATATGACAATAATCTATGTGGTAATTACTCCTCTCGTCCCCATTTTACAGATGAAGAAACTGAAGTATAGTTTGTCCCAGGGCCCACACTCTTTATCACTTTGTCTTAGAAGTCAGACCGTCCTAGGTTCAAATCTCAGCTCTTCCACTTACTAACCATGGGTCTTGGGCAGGGCAACTGATTGATGCAGGGCAGGCAAGCCCCAAAGCAGAGCTTGGCCCATGAGGGTTCTTGGCTTCCTCCAGGAAAACATTCAAGGGTGAGAAGAAAGGGTAGAAGAAAGCAGAATTTTATTTAAGGGCCAGTGTTACAGCTCCAGCCTTTGACTGCTCCTGCAGAGCAGGGCTACCCATAGGCAGAGCAGCAGCTCAGGGCAGTCTCAGTCATATTTATACCCATGTTTAATTACATGGAGATTAAGTGATGGTTTATACAGTAATTGCTAGGAAAGGGGTAGTAACTTTTGGGTTGTGAGATCATTGCCATGGAAAGGGGTGGTAACTCCTGCATGTTGCCATGGCAATGGTAAACTGACATGGCCTACTGGTGGATGTGCCTTATAGAAAGCTGCTTTGCCCCGTCTGTTTTAGCTAGTCCTCCATTTGGTCCAGTGTCCAAGCCCCACATCCGGAGTCAAGACCTGCCTCCCACCTCATGATCACTCTGAATCTTGCTCTACTCATCTTTGAAATGGGGATAATAATATTTTCTTCTTGGGTTGTCTTGAGGTACAAATGAGCTTATCCACATAGAACTTTTAGCAGCGTCCACCGCAGAACAACCACTTACTCTCGGTAAATGACAAATTTCATCCGTTCTAAGACACACATTTTCACATTTTCACATCCTTGAAATCAAAATGTGTCTTACAACCGATGGATCTCATAATCTCCTTGGACAGTGACAGTTGTGACAGTCGTCATTGTCTCTGCAAGAGCAAACCTGGTTCCAGCTGTTCCCATTGTTGACACTTCCATGCCTCAGCATCAAATAGCTCTTTCGGTAAGAATAAAATAAAAATATGATGGGCTAAGAAAGCATCATGCCATACTTTAGTTCACAGCCACTTTTCTTTCTTAGTGGTACATAAATTAATGGTGTGTCTTGCAGCTTAGGTTTGATAGAATGCAGTACAATATTATTAGCATAAGTCTGTAGCCCACACTGTGGGTGATTGGATTATTGTGGCCTGTTCTTCCTGCTTCCCTGTTAGAGAATTAGGCATCCCTGCTTTTGCGATGTGATTGTGCAGTGCCTCACATCAGAGGAGGCAAAGTGTATTTCCCCACCCCACTGATGATGTAGGCCTTGCCCATGTAACCTGCCTCCATATGTGAGCATCAGGACAGTACCCCATTTCTAAGATGAACCCTTAGGAGACATTGCATGTTCCTGCCCAGTCATGAAAACAGGCCCTGAGTATTTTTCTTTTTCACTGGTGCAAGGAGAATGAGAGACAGCTGAAGCCAACCTGGCCAACCGGCAGCCTGACGCAGAACCACCCCAGCTGACCCAGCCAGCTGGGAACAAGAAGGATAATTGCTTGTGGTTGCAAGCAACTGAGATGTGGGAGCTAGGGGCTGCTTGTTATGGGGCATTAGCATAGCAGCAATAGCTAATAAACTCACTAAACTACAGGTGCTTTAAGGGCAAGGCTCGTGGATCGTTTATCTCCATATCCCCAGCATCTAGACTGGTACCTGGACATGGTGGGTGTAGAGGGCACAGGGAGAGATCAGGGGAAAAGGCAGGCTTTGGAGTCACACAGATTGGGTTCAATTCTCAGCACTGCCACTGAAAAGCTAGGTGAACTTGGGCAGTCCTCTGGAGTTCCCAAGCCTCAGTTTCTTCATCTGTAAAATGGGGAACACCATATCACAGGAGGGTTAGAAGGGAAATAAAGGATGTGCAGGGGCCTCACTCAGTCCCTTGCAGCAGGTGCTGCAGACGCACTGGTTCACTTACCGCGGTAGATGTTTCCGATGTAATACATGACCAAGTCCCCTGTAACCCATTTCTGTACCCCCAGACCTGCCAGAAAACTCTCTTCCAGATGTTCCTGGCACATGGCAGCAGGTTCTAGCAGGGAGGGAATATTCCTGGGAGAGAAGGTCTGGCAGGAGCCAGGAGAGGCAGTTGCCAAGCTGCTCCCAGCAGCCCAGTCCCCCAGGGACCCCTTTACCAGTTCTGTTTCCAACCTGCCTGGTGGCCAGGTGCCTGGGTTGGTGCCAGGCTCAAACTTGGCAGACTTTGTGCTCCCCCAGAATTTTCCACCCCAGTTACTCCCTGTGAAAAGGCAAAGGTGAGGCCGGGCACGGTGGCTCAAGCCTGTAATCCCAGCACTTTGGGAGGCCGAGACGGGCGGATCACGAGGTCAGGAGATCGAGACCATCCTGGCTAACACGGTGAAACCCCGTCTCTACTAAAAAATACAAAAAAACTAGCCGGGCGAGGTGGCGGGCGCCTGTAGTCCCAGCTACTCAGGAGGCTGAGGCAGGAGAATGGCGGGAACCCGGGAGGCGGAGCTTGCAGTGAGCTGAGATCCGGCCACTGCACTCCAGCCTGGGCGACAGAGCGAGACTCCCTCTCAAAAAAAAAAAAAAAAGGAAAAGGCAAAGGTGGAGAAAATAGCAGAGGAGAGGGCTGCCCATCTGGCCCAGGGAGGGGGCAGGAGTGACCCAGCTGTCCTGACAGGAGTTCTGCCAGCCAGAGGGGCCCACATGCACAGCATATTCTGGTCCACCCACTGTGGGCCCCACCCTGGGACAGTGTTCAGCAAGGAGGCCTGGATTCCAGGCCTGACTTTGCCACAGCCTGGTGGCCTGGGCAGGTCTCGCAACCTCTCTGTGCCTCCATTTCCTTGTCTTTACAATGGGTAATATCTAGACAGTCTCCATGGTTTGAGTCCCAGACCCATCTGAGAACCTGCTGGAAGCCATGGACGGCCTCCTAAAAACAATGCATTAATTTCAGCAGTCCAGGGCCTGGGAGCCAACAACCCCAAAGGAGCCATCTGCTGGGCCCAGAGAGCCCTGTGCTTCCTGGACTGTTGGGGCTACAGGCCCAGGGGCTTCTCTCCCACCTGGACCCTCTCCAATCTCTCTCTTCCAAGGAAGCCCACATGGCCATGGAGAGAAAGCCCAGAGGACCTTCCTCCCGAGCTTCTCTCCATGTGGCTTCGGGGATACCAGGTTCCTGGCCTCCTCCATCCCTGATCATTAATTATCCCATGGTTGCCATGGTTTTTCTGAGTCTTCCACACAGAACAGGGCCAGAAACAAGCAGCAAATCAGATCATCAGCCAGTCTTGGGCTGGAAGGGTCTCCAGAGGTGACCTACACACACACACACACACACACACACACACTCACACACTCACACTCACTCCAGTCCTGTGCCTCAGTCCTCCACCGCCAGTACCCTGGGGCTGCTCCCCACCCCAGGGGCCCACTGATTTGCACCATCACTTCCTCCTCTGCTCACCACCCTCTGACACTGTTGTTCCACTTCTGGCAAAGCCTGTGGTGCCCACCACAATCAGTAAGGATTAGGGGGCACAAATGGTTAAAACTGGGCAGCTAGGAACCACAGCATCATCAAGCCTGTCATACCCTGGCTACATGACCCTGGGGGTCATTGACGATATTATCTATGCTGCCATTGTTTTCTTACATTTCACACAGCCTTCAACATGCATCATGTACTACACAAAGTGCTTACGTGAATTTAATCCTCACAACAAACCTACAAGATCATTATCCCCACACGTTATTTATCCACTACTGTGTAGTAAACTACTCCAAAACTTAGCAGCTTAAAACAACAAACATTTATTATATCATGCAGCTCCTGGGGATCAGCAATCTGAGAGTGGCTTAGCTGAATGGCTCTGGGTTTCCCATGATGTTGTAGTCACCTGTTGACCAGGGCTGTGGCCTCATCTCAAAACTTGACTGGGGATGGAGGACTTGCTTCCAAGCTCATCCAAGTGGTCATTGCAGGCTTCCGTTCTTCACTGGCTGTTGGCCATGTGGGCCTCTTCACAGGCTGCCTGAGTGGTCTCAGGGCCTGGAATTGACTTCCCCCACAGTGAATGACCAGAGAGACAGAGAGAGAGAGAGAAAACCTAAGACAGAACTCACAACATCTCTTATAACCTCACCTCCAAAGATACTAATATCAGTTCTGCTATATTCTATGGGTCACACAGAACAACCCTGGGACAATGTGGCAGGAGATTGACCAAGGCTATAAATACCAGGGGATGAGACTCTTTGGAGGCCATCTTGGAAGCTGGGTAGCACATCCCATTTCACAGATGAAGACGTTGAGACTCAGGGAAATGAAGGGACTTGCCTAAGGTCATGTAACCAGCAAGTGATGGAGTAGAGATTTGAATGCAGGACTGTCCAGCTCCTAAATCTATACCCTTGATTATATATTGTCTCCCTATCCCCAATCTGCCCTCAGGTTCCTCAAATGCTGGTGGAGAGAGTTAGACTGGATAATCTTTAAGGGCCTTTCCATTTAGAAAGTTCAAAGGCTGAATGAGCCAGGTACAGCACCAGGACCTGAATCTCAGTCTCCTGTCTTCCAGCCACCAGGCTCTTGTCTGCTTCAGTCCTCAATCCTAGGCAACTTCTCTTTTGTCTAAAATTGCCTGGTGCAAGTCTCAAACATCTCTAGGTCTTGGTTACCTCTTCTGGAGAATGGGAGGAAGGGAAGGGAAAGACAAGAGCTGATGACAATGCCAATCACAAGGAAGCCAGTGATGATGATGGTGGTGATGATGATGATAAAGAAGATGATGCCAGTGAAGGAGACGAAGATGAAATGGCAATGATGATGATGCCAACCACAAGGAAGCCAGTGACGATAGCAGTAATGATGATAAAGAAGACGATGCCAGTGACGGAGATGAAGATGAAATGGTGATGATGATGATGACGATGACAGATGTGGTGATGATGACAAGCAGTGTGTATTTTGAGCACTTCCTACAAGCTAAGAACTTACCTTGCATTTCATCTTTACAACCTTTGCCTTTCAAAATGTGGCCCATGGACCGGCAGCATGGCTGTCAGCTGAGCACTTGTTAGAAATTCAGAGTCCATCTTACCCCCGCCTCCCCACCTGCCCCGGTGATTGGTGTGCACAGTGCCATTCACATCAGCTGGAAGAGGAAGCATCATTCTTGTCCCCATTTTGCAGATGATAAAACTGAGGCTTGGAGAAGTTCCCCAGCCGACAAGGGGTAGAGCCAAAATAAGGGTCTGGGTCCTCACCCCAGACTCCTCCCACCCCACTCCATTGGGCTGAGCCTCTGTCTGCCCTTGGGTGAGGTGAGGCTGCAGATGTCCCGGGCCCAGCCCTGAACACATCAAGACTGGCCCCGTGTGGCTCCTCCACCATGCAGCCTCCTGCTGTCACAGCCCCTCAGCCTTGCAGGCCTGTCAGCAGGTAGATTGGGGGTGAGGAGGTACGCCAGGTGAACAGTGACCTTGTCCCAAATTACTCTGGGGGAAGGACACGCAGAATCAAGAGATAGCACTCAGTGCAACTGCACACAAACATTCCTGAAAGAGAGGGAAAAATTAAGTCTTTGAAATAACATTAATCATGATAATGCTTTTGCTGGTTCCCTCCCTTGGTGGTTGCTAGATGTTCTTTCTCGAGGTAGATTTAACCCTCAGTAGCCCGGCCTCCTGCAGGGTCCCCAGGGCTGTGTACGCTCCCTCCCTTGGCCAAGTCACTTGCCAGTTCCTGGAAGCACCAGGAGCACATCTGTTCTCATCTCCACCGGCCTTCCTGGGTCCAGTTGTCACTCCAAGGCAGAGGCAAAACTCAGGAGCCAGGCAGGTAAAATAAATGATAGAAGTGGGTTGTGGTTAGGATGAAAGTAACCAGTTCAAGCCAGGTGCGGTGACTCATGCCTGTAATTCCAGCACTTTGGGAGGCCAAGGCAGGTAGATCACCTGAGATAAGGAGTTCGAGACCAACCTGGCCAACATGGCGAAACCCTGTCTACTAAAAATACAAAAATTAGTTGGGCATGGTGGCACATGCCTGTAATCCTAGCTACTTGGGAAGCTGAGGCAGGAGAATAGCTTGAACCCGGGAGGCAGAGGTTGCAGTGAGCCAAGATGGCACCGCTGCACTCCAGCCTGGGCAACAGAGTAAAACTCGGTCTCAACAAAAAAAAAAGAAAGAAAGAAAAAGAAAGTAAGTAACCAATTCATCTTGGTTTGCCTGGTTTTAAAACAGAGATTTCCATCCCAGGCACCCCCTCAGTCCCAGGCAAACCCTAAAGGTTGATCAACCTAAGTGGGACTGTCATGAACAGAAAAAAATATATATATTCTGTCCTGCGGGGGCAGCAGCTACTCAGCCTTGGGCCGACTGCTACCATGTGGTGTTATGGGCTGAAACCTGTCCCCTTCCAAATCCATATGTTGAAGCCCTAATCGCCAATGTGACTGCATTGGCAGAGAAGGTCGCATGGGGAGTGATTAAGGTTAAATGAGGTCCTAAGGGTGGGACCCTAATCCAGTGTGGCTGGTGTCCTTGTGAGAAGAGGAAGAGACACCAGGAGGACCTACACACAGAGAAAAGGCCACGTGAGGGCACAGCAAGAAGGTGGCCATCTGCAAGCCAGGGAGAGAGGCCTCAGAAGAAACCAACCCTGCGTGCACATTGATCTTGGACTTCCAGCCTCCAGAACAGCTATGGCAGCCCTAGCTGCCATAGTATCTGTTGGGGGAAAATAATAGTAACAAAAGTTAACACATACACAGCGCTCACTGTGTTCTAGGCTCTACGTGGATTAATTTAATAACAACCCTATGAGGCAGGTAAACTTTTTTTTGTGGGAGACTGGAGTTTTATTATTACTCAAATCAGTCTCCCCAAGCATTCAGGGAGCACAGTTTTTAAGGATAACTTGTTGGGCGGGGGGACGTCAGTGAGCCAGGAGTGCTGATTGGTCAGAGATGAAATCGTAGGGAGTCGGAGCTGTCTTCTTGTGCTCAGTCAGTTCCTGGGTGGCGACCACAAGGTCAGATGAGCCAGTTTATTGATAGGGGACCAGCTGATCCATCAAGTGCAGGGTCTGCAAAATATCTCAAGCCCTGATCTTAGGAGCAGTTTAGGGAGGGTGGAAATCTTGTAGCCTCCAGCTGTGTGACTCCTAAACCATAATTTCTAATCTTGTGGCTAATGTCAGTCCTACAAAGGCAATCTAGTCTCCAGGCAAGAAGGAGGTCTGCTTTTGGAAAGGGCTGTTACCTTCTTTGTTTAAACTATAAACTAAGTTTCTCCCAAAGTTAGTTCAGTGAGGCAGGTAATGTTACCATCTCCATTTCACAGATAAGAAAACTGAGGTACAAAGGGTTTGAGTCACTTCCCCCAAAGACTCACAGCTAGAAATGGCAACACTGGGATTGGAACCCATCAAGCTCGATGCAACTGTGCTAGGAGTAGGATCCCGTGTTGCCTAACCTTTTAGTTTTCCAAAGAAAGTTGAAAAATCACCTGATTTTAAATGCTGGCTGCTAATTAAGAAGAAAAATTATTATTTGTGGATGTACACAAAAGATACCTGTGTCTCATTCTCAGTTGCCAGCTTATAATTGCTGTTCTTAGAGAATTTCAACAAGTCAGAATTAAAATGTCATCCACCACCGCCCACACCACTACCTTGGCTCTCCAGGATGAATGTGGATCTTACAACTGTGGGGTTTGGAGATTTAGAAAATTAGGGAACCCTGAGGCCCAGTGGGATTTTAGGAGCTGTGGTATCTAAGCTCTCATTTCACAGATGGCACCATTACGTTCAGAGAGGTTCAATGGATCGCCAAGGTCACACAGCAAGCTAGCATCAAACCAGTGAGATTTGCTCACTCATCACCCATCAAATTGAGAAGAAAGAGGTGTCCTGTGCAGCCTTGCTTCATCACCTGTTTTTCTCTGTGCCTTCAAATCTGGTTTTCTGTCCGTCTGTCCATCCAGCTAGCCAGCCAGCCTGCTTCAAGGTCTGTGAACTGTTTGACATCAAGGGCTTGACTTGCCTGGTTTTGTGTCCTCAACTGGCCGCAGAGTGGCGTCCAAAACAGTCTTCCCCAGCTTAGCCCTTTGCTAGCTGTTATCCTTGGACCAGACACTTCACCTCTCTAAGCCTCAGTTATTTTATCTATAAAATGGGGGCATGACACCACCTACCTCATGTCATGAGGAGGAGGAGGAGATGCAGGCACATAGTAGGTGTGCATTCACAGCTAGCTGTGAGCATTGGCTGTCTTGATGGGTAGGAGCCCAGGCTTCAAGGCCCCTCCCAGCTCCACACCACTGTGACACGACAGGGTGGCTGTGCAGCCTTCCTGCAGGAGAGGAGACCGCAGTGGGTCGCAGATTGAGGAGTGCAGGCCAAGACTGCAGAAAGCTGACTGGAGACTCAGTCTTGTAGAAGACAAACGGACAAAGAGAGAGGTTAGCCTGGCTGTGAGGCCAGTGAGGTCTGCCCTGCAGTTGGTTGTTGCCGGCGGGGGGGGGAGGGTGGGAAGAAATGCCCAGCCTCAGTGTCCCTCCTAGGACCACATATGCTCAAGGAGGCAGGGCCACCCACCTACTCCCCGCCTGGCACAGCTACCAGAATCACACAGGGCTGCACCAGCCTCCCAATCACCAGCCTCTGTGAAAAATCAACTGTGATAGCTGAACTTCTGTTCCGTTGTTGTATTGGTTTTTAATTACACCTCTTCAAAGAGAGAAAAAAAAATCCTCAGGAACCCAGTTGGATCTGGCCGACCTGAAATTAATTTGTAACATAACACAGTGGCATGGAAAACTGGGCCACCGGCTCTCAGGCTTCCAGGGGGTAGGGGGTGGGAAGGTCACTGCTCAGCCTTTCTGCCTCTTCCACTCTCTGCGGGGGAAGCCCTTCTTTCTGCAGCCTTTGATACCTTCATTCTTCCACAGCTGCTTATGAGCACCTACTGGGCACCAGGCCTTAGCTGGGCATTAGAGAGGGATACAGCCGTGAACGTGGTGGTCAAGGTTCCTGCCCAAGGAGCTTGCAGCCCTGCTTTGTCACCGAGAATCTTAAGATTATAAAGAACAAAAACAACAGAAAACAGTTTTCTCCAGAGCCTTCTATCGGTCTGAGATTTAGTACAAGATTATGTCGATGTCACCAATTAGATTTTATCAAAGGAATGCAGGAAGGAATGAAAAAATCACTCTAGTATCTTTCACTGGGGTAGACACTTTGCACAATGAAGCATCTCATGTCATCCTTAGGGTGCTAACTTTAGACCCGTTTTACAGATGAGAAGACTGAGGTTCAAATGGGGCCAAACTAGCCCATAGTGAGGAAGTAACAAAGCCAGAACTTGAACTCAGACCTGAGTGATCCCCAAACCTGTTCCTAGAACCATCAGGCTGTTCGGCCTCTGACAGAAAACCACTGTGTCTTGGGCCCTTCCCTGTCCCCAGGAGCTGAGGGTCAGACCTGAGTGTGATCTTGTGATCCTAGAATGCCAAGTGCCAGAAATGAGTGAGGGCCAAGGTGTGTGATGGCCACAGCGGGGACTGTGGGCAAAAGTCTCGCCTTGGTAAGGGGGCGATGCTCTCCACTTCTACCCCCAATCCTCCTGTCTGCCTCAAAGTGGAGATGGACAGCTGGCCCAGGTGGCCTTTTTGTCCTCTTCCTTTCTCCTTGATCCTGTCACCATTAGGGAAAATATACGTCCTCCTCTGTGGATCTGAGACTGAAGTTAAGCCAGTGCGTGGGGATGCGGGCCCCTGTTTCAGAGCTCAGATGGTTCGATGTCTTTTTGCGCAAGGTGGAGGGTTGGGGAGGAGAAGGAGCAGGCTCCCGCAGCAGTTAAGGGGTCCCCTTGGAAACAGCCTCTCCTCCCCTCCAGAAGTGGACAAATCAGCCCAGCGGCCCAAGCTCAGGGCAGCCAAAGAACCGGCCCTGTGCGGCTCAGGATTCATCTTCCAGCTGTCTGGGACCCACTGGGATGTGCATCTCGGGGTCTTGGGCTCCCTGCCCCATGGCTGGGTTCTGCAAGTTGTTCCCAGCAGCTTCTGAGCTCCCAGTAGGAGCAGGAGCAGGCCCCAGCCCCCTCCCCTCCCCGCCTCTCCTCTACCCATCCTTCCTCCACCCATCCCTCCTCCACCCTCAGAGGCACCAGGCAGCTCCCTCAGGGGGAGGGAACACCCCCAGGAAAGAGAAGTCTACTTTGTCCATTTCCTATCACCCTGGACTTGATTTCCCAACGGCCATCTCCAGATTTCCTTTTTAAACCGGAGTCCACTTGGGACTCAAAATACAACAGCCTCTGTAAATATGGTCTGTATAAGATGGCCTTTAAATAGAACATAATATTAGGGCAAAAATACATACGGACATTAAACTGTGAACTTTGAGCAGGGGAGGATTACCTAAGACTTCCCCCTTCTACTTTTCTGTATTATTGTAATGTTTTGCTGTAAGCAAATGTTACTTTTTCTTCAGGAAAGTGAAAGAGAATTGTTTCAAAAACAGACAAGAGCCAGAAACATGGATTCCTCTAAGAAACCCCCAAAGAGCTTTCAGTCTCTAGAATAAAGCCAGCAAACTATGGCAGACGGGCCAAGTCCAGGCCACTCACTCCCTGTTTCATTGGAACACAGCCACTTCCACTCATTCACACGTTGGCTACGGCTCCTTCGGCGCCACAGCAGTGGAGTTGAGTTGTGGAGTTGTAACAGAAATCATATGGCCTCCAAAGCCAAAACAATGTACTATTTGGTCCCTTGCAGAAAATTTGCAGAACCCTGGTCTAGGAAGACATCACACTGTGAAGATTAGTTGGACATCACAGAATCCCGGGTCTTTCAGGATGCAGAGGCCATTCAATCTACCCCCTGCCTCTATGCCCCATAAAAGAGGGTCTCTGCTCTGACCAGTCACCCAGGGAGAGCAATACCACAACCATCTACTGTAGGTGAAGTTTTTTGTTTTGTTTGTGTTTGTTTTTTGTTTTTGTTTTTGTTTTTTCCGACAGAGTTTCGCTCTTCTTGCCCAGGCTGGAGTGCAGTGGTGCTATCTCCATTCACTGCAACCTCTGCCTTTCGGGTTCAAGTGATTCTCCTGCCTCAGCCTCCCAGGTAGCTGGGATTACATGTGTGCACCACCACGCCCAGCTAATTTTTCTCATTTTTAGTAGAGACTGGGTTTCACCATGTTGGTCAGGCCGGTCTCGAACTCCTGACCTCAGGTGATCCACCTGCCTCCCAAAGTGCTGGGATTACAGGCTTGAGCCACTGAGCCTGGCCCAGGAAGTTCTTTCTTAAATCTAATGTAAATCCTGCACCCCCTAATCCTCCTGTTCCCAGCTCAGACCCTTAGCTCAACCCAGCCACTTTGTTAGGTCTCCAGCTGTTATTGGCTAAGGCTTGGAGCTTGCTCAGTGCCCTGTCAAGCCTGCAAGACCTCAACCATCCACAGGGAAATGGCACTATGGACAAACTTACGAACGGCCAGCCCTGCTCCTCCCCTTCCTGGGCTCCACACCCAGGGATGTGCACAGGCAGAGGCTGACCAAGCCGGTCACCACACCAGCATTAAGAGAAAGTTGATGGCTATGGAAGCAATCGCTACCACTTCTGGAAGAATGATTACTTGAGCACTGCATAAACACCCATCCAGAGCCGTTCTGCGGGGCTAAATGAAAGTACAAGAGCATCTGGGCTGATTTATCTCGGCCAGAGGAAACCGGAGAAATTCATTTCCCCTCTAAATGATCTGCTCCGGCTCCTAAATATTCAATAATTTCCGAGCTGGGAAATGGATTTCCTCCCCTTCCCCCTGCAGACGGTCTGCATTCTTATGCACGACATCCTTGAGGTTTTAAGGGGTGCACTCTATAGCATGCTCTGGTCCTGTGGCCCCTAATCCCTTTCCAGCTTAGGGAGGCTTAGTAGCATCCCAGGACCACCCTTCTGAGCTGGGTCCCATCAGCCCCACCCTGTCCCTGAGCCAGGCCAGAGCCAAGGGCTGCAGTGATTGTCCAAGCCTAGCCCACTGCCGGGTCAGCTCAAAAAGAGTTCTGGCCACCCAGACCTGGAATCTGCTGAGAGCTCTGTGCTCAGAGCCTCCCAGTTGTCTATCTGCTTGTCTGTTTTCCCCACTAGGAAGTGACTTTGAGGGCAGAGATTGTCTCGGAATTACTCCTATACAGTGGTAGGTTCTTGCTATTTACTGAATAAATGAATGGATATGTGAATGAATGAATGAATGACAAATGGATGGAAGGGTGGGTGAATGGCACCTTAAACATTATTCATTTAACTCACCAGGGCAAGGACTGTGACTATTTCTCTCTCCCTGTGCCTGAAGCACCACAGGCAGTCAATACCTGTCACCAAATTAATATTGATCAGAGAATGAACCACAGCCACCACCCCAACCAGGCTTGAGGACCTCACTTTGTGACCCAACCAAGATTGAAACCTACCCATTGGGGGCTCTGCCTCTTGAGTAGCCCCCTGGTGCCGCAAGCCTGGGGAGAGGGCAAAGGCGGGATGCTCCGTGTGCCCTCGCCAGACAGGAAATCTTATATCTACAGGCAGAGGGAAGGAAACGGGTCAAGCAGTTGCCAAAGGGGTCTTGGAGCTTCAGGCTTGGAAAATGTTTATCAAGAGGAAGGGAGTGTGGGCAGGGAAGAGAGAACCAACCAGGAAAGGTGCTGTCCAAGGAGACAGAGCTAGAAAAAATCCAACCGCCCTAAGGTGTCAGTGGTCCGACTAGGTGCTGGAGGGATGGAGACAGGCAAACAAAGGAGAAACAGAGATGGAAGGGGTCAAAAATTGGAGACCAAAAAAAGACACTCACCTGGCACGGTGGCTCATGCCTGTAATCCCAGAACTTTGGGAGGCTGAGGTGGGAGAATTGCTTGAGCCCAGGAGTTCAAGACCAGCCTGGGCAGCATAGGGAAACCTCATCTCTATTAAATTTTTTAAAAAATTAGCCTGGCATGGTGACATGCACCTGTAGTCCCAGCTACTTGTGGGGCTGAGGCAAGAGGATCCCTTGAGCCAGGGAGGTTGAGGCTGCAGTGAGCCATGATCATGCTACTGCATTCCAGCCTGGGTGACAAAGCAAGACCCTCTCTCAAGACAAAAAAAAGAGAGAGAGAGAGAGACTCTCAACCAAAGAAGGAACAAAATGGGGCAGAGACCTAAGACAGAAGGGGCTCCTAGACCCACCACCAGGAGACAAGCCCATGGGTGGGGGAGGCTACTGCCATCTTTGCTGCAGGCAGGGGGTTGGACTGGGTGACCATGAGGTGCCTAGAAGCTGACCAACGTCTGCCAACAAGAAACAGTCAACCCACTTCTTGGCTGGTTTTGGAGAATCTCCCCAGAGGGTGCACAGAGAGCCCACCCGCTGTCCCCTGCCCAGCCCTGACTCCACTGCCTGCCCCAGTATCTAGCCTCCATCACTTTGACAGTCATGAGTATGAACGAAGGGAGCCTTGGGTGCCAGGACACCTTTGGACCATGAGTATAGTCCAACGTGGTTCATAGCCACATTGATGCTATGAACTTCATGATGGTTGGGAGCTCTGTCTGCCTCATTCATCCCCATGGTCAAGAACAGTGTCATGTCTACTGAATACAGGCAGGTAGATGAATGAATGGACCCCCTAGCAGTGCCAGATTCCAGGCGAAGCCACCTCAGTAGCTCCAGGGGGAGGCCCCTGGCTGCCTGGCCCTGAGTCTGCGGGTTCCCCCACGGGGAGCTAAGCCCAAGGTGTGTTTTTGCCTCCCCCATCTCAGAACGTTTAGCAGGGTACAGTTGCTCACTCACCTCAACCCAAACTTGGCTGATTCCTAGCTCATGACCACACCAGAATCACCCAGAGAACCTTTTAAATGTCCTGCTCCATCCCACTCCAATTAAGTCAACCTTTAGGAGTGAGTTCTGGGGCCCTGACAGTTTTCAAAGCTTCATGGATGATGCCCAGGTGCAGCTGGGGCTGAGAACCCATCATCTAACCTCTAGAACAGTGGTCTTCACAGTGTGGCCTCACGAACCTTGGAACGTGTTACAAATGTAATTTCTTGGCCCCCACTCCAGACCTGCTAAATCTGAAACTCTGGGAGTGGGCCCAGCAGGCTGTGTTTCACAAAGCCACCTAGGTGATTGTGATGCAGCTCAAGTGTGAGAGCCGAGATCTGGAATGTTCCTCCAAATTCCCTCCTGGAAGAAATCACTCACAGGGACCCCTGCTGCCCTCAAATGAACTCGGGGAAAGTCAGGTTGCTGAGGGCCTGGAGATTAGAGAGAAAAGCTCCTGGGGTATCAACAGCACTGTAGAATCAATACTTTCAGGGGATCAATTTCCTGAGATGGACACTCAGTACTTTTTAAATAACAGTGTTCTTGGGCAATTAACACTCCTACAATCACAATTTCCAGAGCTTGAGGTCCCAATAATCCTTAAAGATAGTATTCCTGGGGCATTCACTTTCTAGCATATCAATAACCCAGTAGGAACATTGTGAGACCAACGGGGTTGGGACATTAATCTCCTAAGATGGGATCCAATCCCCCTTCAATATTGGGTCTGGCAGGGCATCATTTATTTCAAGGCTGTTTCTCTCCACTTCCTGGGGGATCCCTTCCTGTTTTCCCCACTCATTTGCCAAACGGGGCCAGTTTCCACAGATTTGTTTTTTTTTTTGTTTTGTTTTTTTTTTTTTTTTAGATAGAGTCTCGCTCTGTCACCAGGCTGGAGTGCAATGGTGAGATCTCGGCTCACTGCAACCTCAGCCTCCTGGGTTCAAGCGATTCTCCTACCTCAGCGTCCCGAGTAGCTCAGACTACAGGCATGCACCACCACGCCCAGCTAATTTTTCTGTTTTTAGTAGAGATGGGGTTTCACTATGTTGGCCAGGATGGTCTTGATCTCTTGACCTCATGATCCGCCCGCCTCTGCCTTCCAAAGTGCTGGGATCACAGGCGTGAGCCACCGCGCCTGGCCTCCACAGGTTTTCTCTGAAGGTCCTGACACTTGGAGAAGAGGCCAGTGGGGGATCTGACAGACGGGCACAGTTTGTAACTGACCAGACCCATCAGAAGAGGCAGAACAGGGCTGAGCCAAGTAGCTACAGAGCCTACAGCTGGGATGTGGGTGACACCACCCACCAGGTGGGGCGGATCCTGAAGTCTCAGCAAGGAGGGCCACCAGAGGTGACTTCTTGGACCTGGGCTCTGGATGCTGGAAACTTCCGGCCCTGGCTGCATCCCAAACTCCATGTAATTCTGGAAGCTCTCTCCTTTTCTCTACACTTTAGTGACCATAGCATTAAAAGGACAGAATGAGCCTGGATGGATTCTGAGGCCCCTTCTAGTCTATTCCATTCCATCTAATCAATCCTCTGCCTTCTTTCAGCAAAGGGGATATCACCATCTTAAAGGTGCAGCAACAGAGGCCTAAAGAGGTGAAGTAACTTGCCTCAGGTCACATGATGAATCGGGGACAGAGGGCAGACCCAGAGCCCTGGGCCCCTATCTGCAAAATAAGGTGGAAGGCTTTAGAGATTTAAATCCCAGCTCTCTAAGGTCAGATGCGGTGCTCACACTTGTAATTCCAACACTTTGGGAGGCCGAGAAGGGAAGGATTGCTTGAGGCCAGGAGTTCAAGACCAGCCTGGGCAACATAGCGAGACCCTGTCTCTAGAATAAATAAATAAATCCCAGCTCTCCCTTCAAAGCTATGTGGCCTTGGACAAGCTCCTCCCCTCTCTAATCCTCAGTTTCCTGATGACCTCTCAGAGGGTTCTTACATGAGGATCAAACAGAAGAATGACCACAAACGCTTACACAGCCCTGACTGTGGGCCAGGCATGGTTCTAGGCACTCACACAGATTGACTCGTTTGCCTCTCAGAATCGCCTGGTAGTCCTTACTGCCAGTGTCCCCAGCTCACAGAGGAGAAACCTGAGGCTGAGAACAGTTAGATTCCTCACCCAAAGACCCTGGCTTTCAAGTAGCGGAGCCAGGATGCCATGAGGTCTGACCAAGCCTCCACATTCTTTGAGCTGTGTTGAGCCACCTCCGCGGTGAGCATCTGAAATGTGGGCCTGTGTCACAGGGGTCAGCTGTTTCTCTCTCCCTCCAGCATCATAGCCAAATCTGGTTCCCTTCACCATGATAAGGGTCTCCCAGCAGAGCAAGTGAACCAGCTAGAGTCAGTCAAGGAGGCAGAGACTTTAGGTCAGACAACAACAGTGTCACCTCTCTACCACCTATGAAGCAAGAGCCCTCAGGGTCCCCCTGAGAAACAGTGCCTCCCTCTCCACCACGGCTAGGAGGAAAATGAGCCAACGGCTGAAGAGGATCCAGGAGAGCGCCATCTTTTCTTTCTCGAATTAGGTTCTGAGACCATTCCCTGCCAGGCAGTCCTGGTCCTTATCCTTGCAGGTGGGAGCTCATAGCCTAAAAGTGGCCCTTGCCAGGACACAGCCTCTGCCCCGAACTGGACAAATTGCCATCATTTGCAGGGGAACACCGTCACTCCCTGCTCGGTGACAGAGGCAGGCACCAATGCATCGCATGGAACCAATCCAACCCTGAGACTTCAGACAAGCAGCTCGGGGTGCATTTCCCAAGAGAAGCCCTGGGCTTTAAGGAATTTCCAGGCAGTAGCTGGACACTCGCAGCAGCAGCTGGGGGTGGGGAGGGGAAGCAGCCAGCAGGCGAGATAATTGTTTCATCTTGTCTAAGAAGGAAAATCTGAGCGCTGCCTGCAGCCTGATAAAGGAGCCCTCCCCACCTGGGCCAGAGGTGTGCAGTGGCCCCAGATTTGGCTGGGGCGAGATAAGGTTAATTCCCATTGGAGCCCTATTCAGTGGTTCTCATCCTTAACTGCAGTCAAGCAGGCAAGAGGCTGAGGGAGGGATGGGAAAGGAGGGACCTACTCCCAGGACCAGGGACTGGGGCTGAGGCGGCCCCAGTACAGCAGGCAGCTTCGGGGATGTCCCCAGACCTCTAGTAGGGGCGGAGGGTCTGCCATCAGGGTTTCACCCAAGCTGAGTTCATTCCCCATTATGCATATGGATCCCAACCTCAGGTAAATGGGTTCCTGTCCCAGCTCTGCCCCTCAGGGGCTGTGCAGCCTTGGAAAAGTTACCACACCAACCTGAGCCTGGTGTCTCCACCTGAAAAGGGGATCCTAATACCCCCATTTCAGATGGTTACCTAGAGATTAAACTAGACAATCCATAACAAGCAGCAAGCCCAGCACCTGCCCCCCGTCCACAGTCAGTGAATGAGAACTGGCACCATCTGAGTCAAGAATAAAACAAAAGAATTTTTTGTAAATAAACTTCTCTGCAGAATGCCCACTGATGGTTGTAAAGGGAGGTCTGTGCCTTTAAGACAGGAATCGATCCAGCCCTGGGTCAGGCCAAGGAAGAACAGAAGTCCTAGGGCACATTAGGAGCAGGGATTGATTGGGAGCTCAGACGGTGTGAAGAGCCCTGACTCTGGCCAGCCCCCACAGGCTACCCCTTGCAGTGGGGCTCAGGGAAGCCGGGCCCTGTGGGACCTCTGGGGTGAGAAAGTCACCCCAAATCACTACTCCCAGGCCTCTTCCCACAGGAGCAGCTGGCATCGGAGACCCCTGCCCAGACACACACCGAGCCATGCCCATGTCCCACGGATGGCTGCAGGACAGCTGTTTACAGAGCACCTACTATGTGCCAGGCCCTGGAGCACTGACCAGGATGGGGCACAGGCCCTGCCCTCAAGAGGCTCACAGCCCTGTTTGGGAAATAGATGAAATAGGGAGTTACTGTCTGGGTGATTAGTACGCTGAGAGAAGAAAGCCCAGGGGGTGCGGGAACCCAGGGGAGGGACACAAGCCCATGCTAAAAAGCAAGGAGGGCTTCCTGGAGGAGGCAACCACTGTGCTGAGCCCAGAAGAAGAGGAAGGGCTTTGTTAGGCAGGGAAGGGAGAGGGAAAGGTGTTCCAGCTGGGGGAACAACATGAAAAAGAGCCAGAGGCAGATAAGAGGGTGGGTGTGTCCAGGGCTTAGCAGCCATTCTGCAGTGGGACAAGGGCCAGGGGGAGAGCAGTGGTCCTGGTGTTACCTTATGTACTTTTGAAGAATCAGTTCTAGGCTGTCTCTCTGGAGTGGGGCCTGAGTGGGAGAGCAGGTGACTGGAAGAGAAGGGTGTTATCCAGGGCTCCAGGGAGGCGCCAAGCAACCCCAGATTCTCCAGGATCCCAGCCTAACCTTCTGGAAGCTTTGTGACCTCTGCTGCGAGTCCAACAGAGCAGGGTGCCATCCCTGACTCACAAAGCAACATCCACAGCTGCCACTCAGGCCGCAGGCCTTTCGGTGAGAGTTGAAGGGAATCCTGGATACAGAAGGGAGGTTTTATCACCCCCTGATTCCAATCCAGGCTCGCTGTGTGACCCAGGCCATTCACTCCAACCCCCTGGGTTTTCTAGTTCTCTTTACTGTAATACCCCCTTCCTTCCCTTGGTGGGAGGGAGGGAGGGAAAGGGGGAAGGAAATAAACTTAAACCTAGTAAGTGCCAACTACGGGTCAGGGGCTGCCCTTTGTTTCTCTGTTGACCACTAGAAAATTTCTCTTTGCTGAATTTGCTGTGTGATCTTGAGCAAGTCACATCCCCTCTCTGGGCCTCAGTTTTCCAACTGTAAAATGCCATGGTTGGTTCTTGTCTTTAGGGGTTCAATTGGTGCTAACATCCTGGGTAGGACAAAGAAAATTCTCTTTCTGTTGTTTTTTGTTTTGTTTTTGCGACTGAGTCTCGCCCCATCGCCCAGGCTGGAGGGCAGTGGCGCGATCTCGGCTCACTGCAACCTCCACCTCCCAGGTTCAAGCGATTCTCCTGCCTCAGGATCTAGAGTAGCTGGGATTACAGTCATGCGCCACCGCGCCCGGCTAATTTTTTGTATTTTTAGCAGAGATGGGGTTTCACTATGTTGGCCAGACTGGTCTAGAGCTCCTGACCTCAGGCAATCCACCTGCCTCGGTCTCCCAAAGTGCTGGCATTTACAGGCGGGCGCGAGCCAAGAAAATTATTTAGGAGTCAAATTCCTGGCTCCCTGATTATTAGGTTGTGTGACCTTAGGCAAGTTCCCCAAACCCTCTGGGCCTCACCTTCTCCTAAAGAATGGGAATAACTCTCACCTGGCCAAAAAGAGCAGGCATGCAGTGAGACCGCTTATGCAAAGCACCCAGCACATCTTGGGCACACGGAGGCCCCTTAGTACAGAGCTTCCGCTTCCTGGTGAGGAGCTGACCTTCTCCAAGCCCAAACCAGCTCCGGCCAGGCCAAGATACTAGCTGCAGCAAAGGACAGAGGCAGCCAAAATACACACAGGCAGGCGCTGGCTGTTTGTTCAGGCGCTGGGCTTGGAATGAATCTCCTTTTATCCCAGCGAGTGAAGTCACCCGCGCTGGGCCACTCGCGTCCAAAGTGAGTGTCTACAACCATGCAGGTCCCCATTTATCACGCAGCGTTTGATGGAATATTCCTCCTTGAGGAATCGTGCTCCCAGACACTCCTCATGCTCCGCAAGGGTCTTTGAAACTTAACAACGGGCTCTTTAAAGGGACAGGAGAGGCGTGCTGCATCCCAATATGAGGCTTTGAACACGTCAACATTAATAGAGGTCATCGTTCCAGGGGACACCGGGCCCTTTCCAGAAATAAATCAACAGCTGCTCCTGCCGGCCAACCGATTCATTTTGCTTGAGTTTCCTTCTCAATCGTGTGCTGGTGTCGGGGCCGGGGGGGTGGGGGGTTAGACGGGTGGAGGAGGCAGTTATATCTGCATCCACATTACTGGGCCTTGAGGGAAAGAATCCTGTCCGAAAAGAGCCTAGAGAGGTCATCTGTCATCCTGTCCCTTCCACTACTGCTACAGAGGATGGCGGTGTTTGGGGGTGGGACACCAGGGAGCATTATGGAGGGTTTACTGGGTGCCAGGCCCCCGACTAAGAGTTCAGGGTACACCCTCTCATTTCATCCTTATAGCTCTCTGGGAAAACTGAGGCCCAGAGAGGTTAAGATCCTTGCCCAAAGTCACACAGCCAGGAAGACACTTATGTGAACCTCAAATTGCAATTTCCGCAATCCAAAGTCTGACCTTAACCATGTAGCAACCTGCCTGTCAGAAAGGCTTTGGGATCAAGAATGCAAGGAAATGGGATTTCCTGACCTGTAGGCCCGCTGGGCCGAGGGCCAGCTGTCTATCCTGACCCAGCACCCCGGAGCAGGGCTACTGCTTTAGGAAGACTGGAGCCGGTATGACTGGAAAAATATGCCTGGGAGTGTGCAACCAGACACACCTGGTTTGAATCCCAGCTCCACCATGTCCTAGCTGTGTGGCCTTGGGCAAGTGACTTGAGCTCTCTGAGCCTCAATTTGTACGTATTCTTTCATTCTCGGTTTGAAAGCACGTCCCCTCTGGCAAGGCCTTTGCACAGTAGGATCTGTGTGCGTCACCCTCATGGCCCCAAGTCCCTCTGACTCTTTTCCCAGCCTATCACTGTCTGCAATGACGCAGGCACAGACCAGCTTGCCCCTGCGATGGTCCTGCCACATTTAAAACTCCTAACCAACGGTTAGAGATAGAATGTTGTATGTTTCTGTCGTTTCTCCGTTACTGATAGTTTTATCAATAGTGCTGTTTATGTGAGTTCCACAATTTATCTGGTTCTTCCCCCACCTCCCTATGTGGCCCTGGGTGAGTCATTCATCCTCCTGAATCACAGAATACAGGCACCGGAAGGGAGCGACCTCAGAGATCATCAATCCGGGCCTTTCATTATATGGATAATAGCCACAGTAACAACCCAAACTGCCTATGATCTGCGGCAGACCAGCACATCTGCTGGTGGTCCCCATGAACCATGCCTCCCGGTATTTCTGCCCTCCTGAAGTCCCCTCTCACACTGACTCGGGGAGGCCGTACCCCTTGCTTTGGTCACTGGGGCATTGGCTAGCAGAAGCAAGTGGGTGCTCTATGGGTGCTCACTCCTTGGATTTTTTTTTTTTTTTTTAGACAAAGTCTCGCTCTATTGCCCAGGCTGGAGTCAGTGGCGCGATCTTGGCACACTGCAACCTCCGCCTACCGAGTTCAAGCGATTTTCCTGCCTCAGCCTCACGAGTTGCTCGGACTACAGGCGCGTGCCATCACACCGGGCTAAATTTTTGTATTTTTAGTAGAGGCGGGGTTTCACCGTGTTAGCCAGGATGGTCTCGATCTTCTGACCTCATGATCCACCCGCCTCACCCTCCCAAAGTGCTGGGATTACAGGCGTGAGCCACCGCACCTGGCCTTTGTGTGTGTGTGTGTGTGTGTGTGAGAGAGACAGGGTCTCTCTCTGTCACCCAGTCTGAAGTGCAGTGGCACAGTCTCGGCTCACTGCAACCTCCGCTTCCCAGGTTCAAGTGATTCTCCTGCTTCAGCCTCCCGAGTAGCTGGGATTACAGGCGCGCACCATCATGCCTGGCTAACTTTGTATTTTTAGTAGAGACGGTTTCGTCATGTTGGCCAGGCTGGTCTCAAACTCTGACCTCTAGTGATCCGCCCACCTTGGCCTCCCAAAGTGCTGGGATTACAGGCGTGAGCCACCGTGCCCGGCTGGGCTTTCGCTCTTGGGACACTCCCTCTTGGAATGCTGCCTTGAGAACTGCATGCTGTAAGGAAGTTCAGGCTATGAAGAAAAACCTAGAAGCCCTGGCAGAGAACACTAGCTGAGCTCCTAGTCCACAGCTAGCATCAACTGCCAACCACCTGACTGAAGCCATCCTAGACCCCCAGCCCAGCAAACCTACAGTGGCTGCAGCTACATGAGTGATCCAGGCAATAACAAGGTGACCAACTCATCTCAGGTGGCCTGGGACGCTCTCAGTTTTCAATTCCCAGGAACACTCCCCCCTGCCCCTACCCCATCACCCTACGGAACACAGATGAGCAGAAAACTCAACCCATTAGCCCATAGAATTAAAAAAACAATCAATACCTGTTGTTTTAAACCTCGAAGTGTTGGAGCATGTTGTGATCCAGCAATAGATAACTGGAACAAGTCCCTAATGTGTGCCAAGCACTGGACTCAGCCCTTCCTGTAAGAATTTGTAATCTGTACGACATTCCTGTAAGATGGTTTGATTAGCAAGGGAAGGAAATGAGGCTCAGACAGGCCAAGTGATAAGTCAAGTTCAGGAATGACGAAAGTGGTGGAGCTAAGGTTCAAACCCCAGTCTAACTCTGGCAACGAAGCTTAGTGAGAACTGTCACCACAAAAGCCCGGGGTGTTAAGACTGCCACTTAGCAAATAGCAACTCACAATTCAGAAATATGTGACTTCCCCAAGGCCACACAGCAAGCTAGTACACAGGGCTACCTCTGCCACTCTAAGGTAAATCATACAAGTATCTATATCAGTTATCTAGTGCCGTAATAATGCTGCGTAACAAACCAGCCCAAAACTCAATGGCTTGAAACAACTGGCATTTATTAAGCTCTTGAATCTATGGGTCAGTTGGGCGGCTCTGATTTGTGTCTTGGGGTTGGTTGGCTGATCTGGGCTGGCTTCAGTTAGGGCAACTCAGCTCCTCCCCATGTCTCCTCTGCACCAGGTAGCCAGGAATGTTCTCCTGACAATGACGGAAGTGCAAGAGCATGCTAGTGGAAATGTACAAGGCCTAGACTAAACTGGTCCATCATTGCTTCCACCACATTCTATGGCCACGGCACATCATAAAGCCAGACCAGGTACGAAGGATGGGGAGATCGCCTCTGCCTCGTGAGTGAAAGCAACTTCAAAGTCTCATTGCAAAGCCTCTAGGCATGGGAAAGACTGAAAACTTGAGGTTGTTAATGCGATCAGTTTATCACAATAGAGTCTCTCCCAGACACCAGGCACCAGGCAGTGTGCTGGGTGTTTTATACTTGCTATCATGTATTTCTTGAGTCATTCTTATAATTTAATTACATATTGTTATTAGTCTCCATATCCCAGTTAGGGATGCAGAGTCAGATGAAGATTAAGCGACTAGCTCAAGGTCAGACAGAAGTAAGTGGCAAAGCCAGAATTCAAGGCCAGTAAATTCGCTTTACTCCAAAGTCTGTGCCCTTAACAACTGAGCCACCCCCTAGTTCCTGCACTAAGCTCCAACCCTGACATTCCAGAGGACAAGAGACTGGGCTCTCTGAAGGCTCCCACCAGAGTCAGGAGCCTGTGTCTTCCCCAGCCAGAAGTTTCTGCTGATGCGGCGGGAAGTCCTATGCACAGAGATGAAAGCCTCTTTGCCCAGCAAGGCAGCTCTGCTGACAAAGGACAGGCTTCCTTTGGAGTCAGCCCTCTGGGAGGGGAGCAGGCGGGAGCCACTGGCAGGGAGGGAAGGCGGCAGTGGAGAGCCTTCCCGGAGCATGCAGGCAGGGGCGGGAACCCCCAAGCCTCACCTGCGTCCGTGGGACCCACGGCAGCATGGGGTTCAGAAGACAAAGGCTGCCTGAACTACGAAGGGATTAGGGATTATGCAGGCCAAGGGCTTCCGGGACAGATGGAGAAACTGAGGCCGGAGAGGTGCAGAGACAACCGAGCCTCACAGCCAGGTGGAAGCCAGCGGGACCCTGGGTACTCGTCTTGCCAGCTGGTAGCCTAGCTCATCCCTGAGTCATGTTGGGGGCCTCTCTGGGGGCTCCCCCTGAGAAAGGGGCCCTATAAAAGCAGGAGTCTTCCAAGGTCTCACATTGCCTGATCCTCGCGTCTCCTGGGGAAGTCAGGCCTTGAGGAATACAGAGCGAGCCCGCAGAGCTATTTCTGGGTCTTTTTTTTCAAGGAGATTCTTCCGAACACAGCGCTCATCGGCAAACACCATTTATTACGTCCGTTCCTGGAGCTCCGCGCTCTGAGACAGATAATACCCCTTATCTCCACCTGGAAAGCAGGGTGCAGGAGGCCCGGAATGAGATGCCCACTTTAGTGATAAGGCTTTGGAAGCACCAGCCTCCGCAGCTGTGAGCAAACACAGCACCCGGGCAGGCGTGGCATTTTTATAGGGGATTTCACAAAGTACAGCTCTGGAAGGCTCCATGGAGACCCCCTAGCATTGTAGAGGACTCTGGGGACATGCGCCTGGGACACCATGCAACTCAGGCCTTGCCTCCACTCCGACTGCCCAGATGGCCTTGAACAAGTCAGGAGACCTCACTGGGTCCCCTTCCCTCATCTGCTCAAGGAGGGGTATGGACCATACTAGGGGCTTTCCACGTGCATTCCTTGGGACCCCAGCATTCTCCACAATGGCCTCAGGGGCATCTGGAATAGGAGGAAGAGAAAGTGGCACCCTGTCCCTGACCCTGACTGCCACCAGATCAGACCTGCTCTAATCTGTGTGATGTGCCGGGAGTCCATGTAAGATGTCATTTCAACAAAGAATTTCACCACTTTAAGGGAATTCCAGGCTAGATGGGCCATGAGGACCCTCTGGGAGTCTAGGGGGTAAGGAAGAGACGGTGGAGAGACAAGACTGAGGGCTGCAGGATGGTTTGGAGTGGGGGGGGTCAAGAGTAAGAGTGGGCACAGCCCCCACCTGGAAGAGCTATAGCCACCTACTTCATCTCCTCCCACTCAGCGCCTCCCCAAGGCTCCCTGTCTTGGAAAATATAGTGCCTGCCTTTCACCTGGGTGGTCTGGCCTGGAAGGCTGAGCTGCAGAGGCAGGGAATGGAAGTAGGGATGCAGGAGACGTGATGGTGGGGGTCAGGGTGCGGGGAGGACATCTGGTTGCCAATCCTGACTCCACTCCTGTCCAGCCAAGTAACCTGGGGCTTGTTTCTTTACTTCCTTGAGTCTGGTTTCCTCCCCTGTAAAATGCAGAGGGAAGTAACGACTGTCTTGTAGAATTCGGAGGATCAAATAAGATGTTAGTGGCTGGGTGTGGTGGCTCACACCTGTAATCCCAGCATTTTAGGAGGGATGCAGGAAGACTGCTTGAGGCCAGGAGTTCAAGACCAGCCTTGGCAAAGCAGCAAGAGCTCCCCCTTCTCAAAAAAAAAAAAAAAAAAAAAATAGCCAAACGTGGTGGCTCAAGCCCGTAGTCCCACTGCTCAGAGGGGAGAGGGTGACATGAGCCCAGGAGTTCAAGGATGCAGTGAGCTGTGATTGTGCCACTGCACTTCAGCCTGGTGATATGGTTTGGCTATGTCCCCACCCAAATCTCCACTTGAATTGTATCTCCCAGAATTCTCATATGTTGTGGGCAGGACCTAGGGGGAGGTAATTGAATCATGGGGGTCAGTCTTTCCCATGGTATTCTTGTGATAGGGAATAAGTCTCATGAGGTCTGATGGGTTTATCAGAGGTTTCTGCTTTTGAGTCTTCCTCATTTTCTTTTGCCACCACCATGTAAGAAGTGCCTTTCACCTCCTGCCATGATTCTGAGGCCTCCCCAGTCACGTGGAACTGTAAGTCCAATTAAACCTCTTTTTCTTCCCGGTTTCAGGTATGCCTTTAACAGCAGTATGACAACGGACTAATACACTGGTGACAGAGCAAGACCCAGTCTCAAAAGAGGAAAGAAAGGAAAGAAAGAAAGAAAGAAAGAGAGAAAGAGAGAAAAGAGAGAAAAGAAAAGAGCCAGGCATGGTGACTCACGCCTATAATCCCAGCACTTTGGGAGACTGAGGTGGGTGAATGACTTGAGGTCAGGAGTTTGAGACCAACCCGGCCTACATAGCAAAACCCCAACTCTACTAAAAATACAAAAATTAACCAGGTGTGGTGGTACACACCTGTAATCCCAGCTACTATGGAGGCTGAGGCAGGAGAGTCGCTCGAACTCGAGAGGTGGAGGTTGCAGTGAGCCAAGATCGTGCCACTGCACTCCAGCCTGGGTGACAGAGCAAGACTCCATCTCCAAAAAACATGGAAGACACAAAAACATGGAAGTTCAGCTGTGTTCTTCGAGTCTAGGGACTGAGAGGGACTATTACTGCAGGGTACCCCCTCAGCACTCCCAGGCCAGGGGCGGGGGGACTGAGTGATCCAGCGAGGCAGAGATGAGGTGTGCACCCTCCTTCACGCCTATTGTCCCTGCAAATCCATAGCTGGAATCAGCCCAAAAAACAATGGCAGGGGAGTTCCTGCAAAGGAGTGCCCCGAGCTCCACTGAGACAGGGCCAGAGATTGCAAAAGAAGAAGCCCTGAACGCCAGGGTGGTCCCTGCAAAGCACTCATTAGGGAACTTACAGAGTGCTATGGCAATCCTCTGAGGGACCGTGAGAGAAAAGGGGCATCTGCCGAGGTTAGGTCAGCAGCGAGGGGGTGAGGTATGGAATTTACGTGAGGGCTTAAGAAATTTGGCTAAGAGTTCAGCCAATTTCTTTCTTTCTTTTTTTTTTTTTATAATACTTTAAGTTCTAGGGTACATGTGCATCACGTGCAGGTTTGTTACATATGTATACCTGCGCCGTGTTGGTGTGCTGCACCCATCAACTCGTCAGCACCCATCAACTCGTCATACACATGAAAAAATGCTCATCATCACTGGCCATCAGAGAAATGCAAATCAAAACCACAATGAGATACCATCTCACACCAGTTAGAATGGCAGTCATTAAAAAGTCAGGAAACAACAGGTGCTGGAGAAGATGTGGAGAATTAGGAACACTTTTACACTGTTGGTGAGAGTTCGGCCAATTTCTTTCTCGTAACCCTAGATATCTTTGTCGGTGCCTAGGAATGTTCAAGGCCCTAGTTTGGGTTCAAACCTGCCGTGGAAAAACTTGGAGCTGGCTGGGTCACAGGCCCCGGGTCAAGGCACTCTGATTTTTGGTTGGGACACAGAAAAAAAGCCGGGGACACTGGGGGATTCTACGCCTCTGTAACTCCTCTCACTGCCCCTGCCGTGCCTTCTCCAGCCGCTGCTGCAGGGACCAATTCTACACAGACCTCCAGCAACATCTTGCAAGAGTCTCCTCACAGCACTTGGAACTCCTTCTCCGAAACAGCCAAGGGACTCACAGATTCACAGTCCAGACACAGGAGAGTTAACACCCATGGGGCCACCTCTACTGGCAGGGACACAGGCTGGTGGGTCAATGTTCCATCCCCCCGGTGGACAGTTAAGAGACGCATTTCCTGAGGCTTCTCAGAATGTTCCAGCAAGAGGGAGCACCATCCCCCACACCAAAGACTAACTTGTAGCACTTGAATCCTTCTCTCTTCTCTTCCCCTGGTCCCCAGAATCAAGCCCCACATAAACTACCTGTACCAAGCCTTGTCCTGGGGTCTGCCTTTGGGATGCGGGACCCCAACAGAGAGAGAGATCCTCCATGAAATGAGTCTCTAGGGCGATGTGTCTTTGGCACTGCCTGCCAGGCAAGCTTACGGGGAGTCTTCTGGGGATACCCCAGGGCCCACCAACAGCCACCAGCTGGCCATCTCAGGGCCAGGCCACACTGTCAGCCACCAGGCGGAGTGGGGGCTGGGAGCACCAGCTGAATGTCTCCTGAAGCCCAGCTCCCTGGCAAGCTCCAGGAGAGTATCATTGCCCCAGTAGGGAACATTCTATAGACAAGCTTGAGGGATTAAAAAACTTTGAGGGACCAGGTGTGGTGGCTCACGCTTGTAATCCCAGCACTTTGGGAGGCTGAGGTGGGTGGATCATTTGAGGCCAGGATGAATCCAGGAAAACTTTCTATAGGGATTCTTTTCAAAGGACCTGTTTGAGGCCGGGCACAGTGGCTCACACCTGTAATCCCAGCACTTTGGGAGGCTGAGGTGGGTGGATCACCTGAGGCCAGGAGTTCGAGACCAGCCTGGCCAACATGGTGACACGCCATCTCTACTAAAAATAAGAAAATGAGCTAGGCATGGTGGCACAGGCCTATAATCCCAGCTACTTGGGAGGCTGAGGTAGGAGAATTTCTCGATCCCAGGAGGCGGAGGCTGCAGTGAGCTGAGATTGCACCTCTGCACTCCAGCCTAAGCAACTGGACGAGACTCTGTCTCAAAATAAAAAAAGGCTTGAGGCAAAGGGTTTATTTATGCCCCAGGGAGAGAGTGAAGAGGATCCACACCGTGAGCCCCCAGCTCTCCCAGGGAATAACGGAGGCTGCTAGAGAATCCCTGCAGAATCCTGAATCCGGCTTCACCTCAGAGCTCTTCACAGGCTCAGAACCACTGCAGCCACAGCCAAGCGTGAGCGGGACTGAGAAAGAGAAGGGCAAGAGGAGCTCAGGCAGGCCACAGAACCCCAGCTCTGCCACCTCCACACTGCATGACCTCAGGCAGGTGACTCAACTCTGAGTATCCACCCCATGGGGTGTGATGAGGAGCAAATGAAGTTAGAGGTGGGAAGGGTTAGGTTGGGGCCTAGTAGATAGTGAGAGCTCAAAGATTTCAGCTAAGTCTGTATGTGGACATTGTATACTGTTAATTCTCTAGGGTCAGAGGAGGCATTATTATACCCATTGTTCAGATACAAAGCCCAAGACCAGAGAAGATAAGGAATTTGTTCAAAACCACAAACCTGGAAACGGGTAGAGCTGGGATTCAAACCCAGGTCTGTGCGACTCCAAAGTTCATCATCAGAACACAGTGGCAGAACTTCCTTTCTCACTCAAACAGGTTTTTTTTTTTTTTTTTTTTTTTTGAGACAGAGCTTTGCTCTTGTTGGCCAGGCTGAAGTGCAATGGCGCGATCTCAGCTCACGGCAACCTCCACCTCCTGGGTTCAAGCAATTCTCCTTCCGCAGCCTCCCGAGTAGTTAGGATTACAGGCACCCGCCACCATGCCCAGCTAATTTTTGCATTTTTAGTAGAGACGGGGTTTCACCATGTTGGCCAGGCTGGTCTTGAACTCCTGGCCTCAGGTGATCCACCCACCTCAGCCTCCCAAAGTGCTGGGATTACAGGTGTGAGCCACCGTGCCCAGCCTCAAGCAGGTCCTTTGAAAAGAATCCCAATAGAAAGTTTTCCTGGATTCATCAGCAAACAGCTAAGCCCTTGCCCCCTCTTCACCTTCAACCTCATAACCCAAACTCTGGCCTCATTCCCCAAAGGACCCTGTCAGTGCTAGAAGTCTAAGGGCAGGGACCACACCTCCTATTCGCGCCCCCTAATGGAGTGGGATGAGCATGAGTCAGGCGGGGTTCAACTCCATGCTCCCCCTCCCACTGGCTGTGTGATGGGGGTAAGTGTCTTCACCTCCCTGAGCCTGTTTTCTCGACTGTTTAAGATGAATCATCACATAGGGCTGGTGAGAAGATCCGATGAGACGGCGTATAGAGACAGAATACAACAGTAGGTGCTCAGGATTCCACCCCCCACCTCAGACAGGAGTGGGGCTGGATGTAGGGGTGGAAGGAGGCTGGATTTCCTAGCCCCACCATGGAAGGAGCTAGCTAGCCTCCATGGCCCCCATGCAAAATGCATCTGCTGCAAGAAGCGTCAAGGTGGGTCATTCAGCAACTCCATAGGCAGAGTCAAGGTCAAGGCCAGTGGGCTCGAGCTTTAGTTGCTGCAGCAGAACATTGGCCCATGCGCTTCTCAGAGAGTGGCTCAGCCCTTTCCAGGCGCAGGCAGTTCACAGCAGCAGGGAGCAGGAAAGGGGGCTGACCCTGAACTTCTTTCCTCCTCTAGACCAGCTCTGAGCCCCTAAACCTCTTCAGCCCTGCTCTCAGCGCCAACACCCCTCACAGCCCCTGCTGGCCGCAGGAGGGAATGGTTGGGAGCAGAAAGCGTGGAATTGGACTGCCTAGGTTCAAAGCCCCGTCCTACCATTCCCAGCTGTGTGGCCTTGGATGAGTGACTTCCCCTATCTGTGCTTTAGTTTCTTCTACTATTAAAGAAGGTTTCACAACAAATAAATGAGTAATTCATGGAAATCAGTTAGAATGGAGTCTGGCACCTAGCAAATGCTCAATAAATACTAGCTGTTCTTATTTGGGGTTCTAATCGAGGTTCCTCCAGAGTCTTCTTTGTGCCCCACCCCCCCCCAAAAAAGTCCAGGCAGCTGAGGCATTCTGTGATAACTGCCTAGCTTCTGACACAGGCAGAAAATGTGGAAGAAATCAGGAGGTTCGTGTAAAAGCAATGGCTATTACCCTTGACCAGCTAAGGAATCCCCAAACTTCCATGAAAGCGTGGGGATCTGAGACAGAGGGAGTCTACGCTGCCATTCCCAAAGGAAGCAAGGAGACCCCACAGTCTATGCATCTGCACAGCACGAGAGCAGAAGAAACGACGGCCTGACCTCCTGTGGGGTCCGCGCAGAGGGCCTGACTGCCCGCCACATTCTCACATCCCAGACGAAGAATGTTTTCTATGCACAGAGAGCCGTGGGACCAGAAGAGCCTGTAGGATCAGGAATGAAGAAGCACAGGCGGTGACCAAACGGATCAAAGACTGACAACCACACCACACCAAGAACCTCACAGGTGCCAGGGCAAGATGCAATCCAACGGGGGAAACGTGGTGGGGGGTCCCTGAGCTGACAGAGACTAGGTTTTTGTCCCTTGGTCATCTCAGAGTCTTGAAATAAAAATTAAACTCAGTCCTAGAACAATAAAGAGGGTTGCATTTTTCTGACACATGGCAGTTGGTGGACTGAGATGGATACTGCTGACAAGTAAGTGTAAAAAATCAAGATTATGGTGGTGCCAGGTTTTCCCTGCTACAAGTAACACAGCCATGGATGGCTTTATATATCATTCAATGTCCATCTCTCCCATCATCTCAACATGAATTCCTGGACATAAAATTTCTGGAAGTCAAAGAGTACAAAATGCTCAAGACTCTTAATACAATATAGAAGCTCTCGCTTCCAGAAAGCTCATATTAATCTGTACGTTACCAGGCAGGAATAAACAACCTGCATCACTCCACACTCCCCAGCATCAAGAAACATGGTTTTTTGTTTGTTGTTTGTTTGTTTGTTTGTTTTTGAGACGGAGTTTCACTCTTATTGCCCAGGCTGGAGTGCAATGGCACGATCACAGCTCACCGCAACTTCCGCCTCCCAGGTTCAAGCGATTCTTGTGCCTCAGCCTCCCGAGTAGCTGGGATTACAGGCACACGCCACCATGTCTGGCTAATTTTTTATTTATTAGTAGAGACGGGGTTTTTCCACGTTGGTCAGGCTGGTCTCGAACTCCCGGCCTCAGGTAATCCACTCACCTCAGCCTCCCAAAGTGCTGGGATTACAGGCGAGAACTACCACACCCAGCCCAAGAAACATGGTTTTATTCACCTTTGCCAATTCGAGGGGCAAAAAATAACCTCATCTCCATTTGTATTCTTTGTTTTCCAGAGTGAGGTACAACAGTGGATTTGGGGAAAGAAGTGTGAAGACTGTGTGTGCCTTGTTTGGCATGTGTGTACACACGGGATTTCTGCTGTAAGAAACCCACAATGGCAAGCCGGATCTCCTCTCCAGGGAGCACTCCCTCCCCCAGCAGAGAACGCCATCCTGTTTCTTGGCTGCTCTGATCATCAGTTTCCTCCTCCATGAAATGGGGGGAATAATATCTCTCTCGTAGGAAGAAAGGAGTGGGTATTTATTTGTCATTTGCCTCCTTGATATTCTCTTTTCTCTTCCTTCTTCCTCCCCTTGTCCTAAATTTCTTGCCCATGCAGTTTGGCCTTGAAAGAGCTTGACTGGCCTAGACCAATCAGTGTCTCCCACCTCTCCAGCCACAGTGATTGGCTCAGGAATGGGCCTGTGTCCCTAGTCTGACCAACCATAGGTCAAATCCTGAAACTGGGATTTGAGCTATTGGGTAGAGTAGACCCTCTCATTTACTCACAGATGTGGAGGAGGAAGCTGCTGGTGACTCTCTTGGAGGCAGGAGGGGCATGCCTGCTGTGAATGGTGCTGACACTGAGGAAGCAGAGCCAAGAAATGGAAAAAAAGAAAACTCACTGGTCCTATTCATACCAATCGATGCATTAGCGGCTGGATCAATCCTTGCCTGAAGGAGACACTACCACCTCTTTTTCAGTTATGTAAGCCAGGGAATTATCTTTATTATTTAAGTCCTTTGAATTGGACTTTCTGACGCAACTAAAACTGCAGTAATCGGGATGGGTATTAATGCAGAAACAGGGCCTCGTTTGGCACAGAAATGGCATTTGGAAGATCACAGACTTGTGCACAGAGGGATAGAGCAGGCAAACTAAAAGCATGGGCCTCCATATCAGGCAGATCTGGGTTCAAAGCTCAGTTCCATCTGCTCTGTGCTCCCCTGTGTGAACCTGGGCAAGGGACTTTGCCTCTCTGAGGCTCGGTTTGCCCAGCCGTAACTTAAGGATAATAACATCTGTCTTCTCGGGGTTTGTGAGAATTAAAATAAAATCCATGTAAAGCTCTCTAAAGTTCCTAGCCTGTAATAAATACTCAACAGATTATCCTTAGTATTTATTAAAGACGTTGTGACCATAATTTTATTTAAAATGTTGTTTCCTGTCTCCCATGCTTGGCTGTGAGCTGCTTGTGGGTAGGGGAGAGTTTGAGTCACCTTGTGTGTCTACCACACCGATCTGAATTATCACTTACTTGTCAATTGTGTTTTGTGTTTTGCCTCCTTGAACCCAGGAGCAAGTTCCCTAAGAGCAGGAGCGACTACACATGGCTGAGCTCTGCAGCGGACGGATGGATCACATGCCCCACGCTCTCCTAGATGCGTGAGTCATAAGCCCTGCTGCACCTGAGAAGCATAACATTCAGCAGAAGGCCATCACCACGCTCCAGTCTTGACCAATGAAGAAACTGAGGACTGGCCTGGGGAGGTCAAAGGCTCCAGGGCCACCGTGGCAGGTGGCAGGACCCGCATCTGAGCCCAGGTCTGTCTGACACCAGGGCCCAGGCTCTCTACAGAGCTGTGAGCTGGCATGCAAGATGGTGAGGGGCAACAGTGAGCTGGTGATTCACCCAAAAGGAGAAGTAACACAGGCAACCCCTGAGCAGACAGGACTGCGGGTTCAGGAGCAAACGTCGACTTCATTATGGTTATTGTTGGTGTGATTGATATACAGTTAGACCTCGTTCTGGTTGCTGCAGCTTGAGAGAGAGAAATGGTGGAGCTGATGAAGAGTAAATGGCCAAGAGGATTGGTGAGGAGGAGGCCCATACAGGTTGGGGAGAAGAGACTGAGGAGTCGAGGCCTCTCATCTAGGCCTCCAGTCTCTGACTCCTGGGAAGCTGGACAAGAAAGTGAGGAGCCTCTGCCCCCGACTTCACATCCTCCCCTCGAGGCAGTTCCTTCAGGTCCAGTAGGAGCGCCCCCCGATTCCCACACAGGCTGTGAGCACACAGCCAGGGCAGTGGCCAAGGGCCTGAAAAGACCCAGAAAGACCTGGAATGTTCCAGAAATTGATCCAAAAAGAGATATTGGGGGGTATCCCCTCACCTCGGACACCAGTAAACAGGCTTCCTGGTGACTTAGCAGGACCACTGCAGAAACTGGGACTCTGAGAATTGTGTGGCTCGCCCAAGGCCCCACAGCTGGGCAGGGAAAGCTGGCAGTGTTTGACACCCACATTTGTCTCTGAGGCCTGAGATGGGAAATCCTGCTCTCCTACCCCCTCTGCAAGGCCAGGGCAGGCCTGAGAGGCTTAGCATACCCATTGGACAGATGAGGAAACTGAGGCTCATAGAGGAACATGACATGTTCCTATTTCCCAGCCAGCAGGGGTGCTGTAGAGGTTAGATCCCAGGTCTGTTTCCACCTTTTGGTCCCCACTGGGCAGCTCTGAGCTTCTGCTGCAAAGCTGGAGGCTGGAGGCCCCTCCCAGCAGAGCCTGTGTCTGACAAGGTGGGGAGGGCCCAGAGCTTCCGGGCAGTGAGTTTCTCAGGATGCAGAAACACCAAGGTGGGGAAGCCAGACACTCTCTCTCCTCCGAGGAGGCTATCGGAGGCAGAGGCGACAATTTACAAGAACCTTGGGATGATGGGGGAACCATCTCTGCAGACACCCAGCACCTCTAAAAGCAATTTAACTTTACATCCCTTCCCCTCCTCAGCCTTCCTCTCTCTCCCCACAACTATCGATCCCCCAGGGTCTCCTCTTTTCCTCCCAGCAACATACCCAGCCCCTGGCTCAGCCACCAACCAGCTGCACCACCAGCAGCCCCTTCACCTCTGCAACTCCTCTCCTTGTCTGAAACTGCAGATGACAATGGCTGTACCCCACAGGACTGTTTTTAGGGTGGCTCCTGGCACTTTGCAAACACTCAGTATTGTGGGGGTTTTTTATTATTATTTAAAATTTTTTATTTATTTGTTTGTTTATTTTGTTGTTGCTTACTCTCTTTTTTTAAAGTTTTTTTATTTCCATAGGTTTTTGGGAAACAGGTGGTATTTGGTTACATGAATAAGTTCTTTAAGTAATGTTAATTTCTTTCCTGGCCAGAAGCAGCCACAGGTTCAGGCCCTGCAACACCCCAGGCCTGTGCATCCCTCCCCTCTCCCTGTGGCTCCAGAGAGACCCTCATTGTACCTCTGGTACTTGTCTTCCCTCCCTGCCTTCCCAGAACCCAGAGTCACACATGTCCATTTTCTTGGGAGTCATTTCCCCAAGTCTTGTTCCCTGCTGTCCAACCAGGGCCTGGAGCAGCGCCCAGCCCATTCTCAGAGCTCATTGAATAACTGTCTAGCCACTGACCAGCCAACAGGGAACACCAAATCCAGCAAGTTGCTGCCAGGAACCCCCTCCTCCAGGAAGAGCTCCCTGACCTCCACCCGGGTAGGGTTAGGGGCTTCTCATACGAGATCCCCTGATGCCCAGAACTGTAAAATAGTTATAAAGTATAGGTTTTGGGGTCCAAGTCTCAGCTCTCACCGATTAGCTGTTTGTCTTTGGGTGAGTGGAATAATCTCCCTGTGCTTCCATGTCCTCACCTGTAAAATAAGAATAATAATACCAGTGTCTGCCAGAGAGCATCCTCGTGAGGCGTCGCAGGACACGTACAACGCGCAGCGTGAGACCAAGCGCATTCTGAGCACTCACAGGCATGAGCGGTGTGTGTGTGGTCGTGGGGAGGGCGCCGTATTGTCTCATTTATTTGACTGCCTTCTGCCACCTGCCTGTGAACCCGTCAGCACCTGCGGCTGAGCCCGTCGGGCATTGCTTCCCATCCTGTTGCCATCCCTGTGAGCCTTGCTGCTGACCTCGGCCTCCCCTCCAGCGGCTGCCTCTGCAACTCCTCAGCAGCTCCCACCACCACCGTGCCCACATCTTCAGGGAGCTGAGCTATGTGGGAGTCAACACCCCAAAGCCTGGTCCTTGGCCAATGACTGACAGGCCCCCGAGTTGGGACCAACTCCAGAGTGCCCGACAGTATGAGGCCGAGGCCACTCTCTGTGGGGCTTTTCTGGAAATCACACCCTGGCTTGGCTGCTCCCACCTCCCCAGCACCTCCCCCGTTTCCCCCACTCCCTTGCTCTTTCTCCTGGGAGCACAGATTGTACCCAAATCCTCATGCCCCCTTGCAGCCACCTAAGACAGTGGCTAACATCTGTTCACCTCTATCCCATGCCTAGCAGTGCCCCAGACCTGGGCTTGTACAATGTGAACTGAGCAATGTCATCAGGAATAAGACTGGGGGAGTCAGCCAAAGGAGGAATACTAAGAGAAAGAAGCAGAGGCTGAGAGCCAGCGGCCTCCCTATCCCAGCTGCCTCGCCCTGAGAACGCGCAGCCCCTCCCTTGCCCACACGGAGGAGCCATTTGCAGCCATAAATGTTCAATGGAGCGTGTGGTCTTTAGTGCACGGGCCTTGAGCTGCATAAACAAGGTTGTAAAATTTAAAGGCAAACCAGGCTGGGATCCCAGGGGCAGCCATGCTGACATCACAGACGGAGGTGGGGCTTGCATGGAGGAGCAGAAGGCAGCCATGACAGCGCTAAGGATGGGACAGAAAGAAGGGGCATCTGGCCCCACCTGATGGCGGCTCACGTTGTTTTGTTTTTTCGCCATTGACCCAAATGGAAGCAGGCCCTCTGTGACACTGTGCCACAGTTCCAGGGGTGTAGATAGATCGTCCACGTTTATTCGTTTTGTCACCATTGACCCAAATGGAAGCAGGCCCTCCATGAGACTGTGCCACAGTTCCAGGGATGTAGATAGATCGTCTTTTCCAAAGAGAATCAATGCTCCTCTCTGCTGATGAACCAGCGACCTAGCATGGGATTGTACATGCTGGGGCTTCAGCTTCAAGTGAACAAGATGAAGTCCTTGCCCACTTGAAGCTTACATTCTAAAGGAAGGAAAAAAAAAAACCACACAAGTAAAAAAAAAAGTAAACCGAGAGTCATGATAATTTTAAAACTGATCAGTGATAGAAAAATGAGATTGGGGCCAGACATGGTGGCTCATGCCCGTAAAATCTCAGCACTTTGGGAGGCTGAGGTGGGCAGATCAATTGAGGCCAGGAGTTCAAGACCAGCCTGGGCAACATGGCAAAATGCTGTCTGTACTAAAAATACAAAAAGTAGCCAAGCGTGGTAGTGCACGCCTGTAATCCCAGCTACTTGGGAATCTGAGTCAGGAGAATCACTTGAACCCGGGAGGTGGAGGTTGCAGTGAGCCAAAATTACACCACTGCACTCTAGCCTGGGCAACAGAGCAAGAGAAAGAAAGAAAAAGAAAGAAAGAAAGAAAGAAAGAAAGAAAGAAAGAAAGAAAGAAAGAAAGAAAGAAAGAAAGAAAGAAAGAAAGAAAGAAAGGGAGAAAGAAAGAGAGAAAGAGAGAAAAGAAGGAAGGAAGGAAGGAAGGAAAGAAGGAAGGAAGGAAGGAAGGAAGGAAGGAAGGAAGGAAGGAAGGAAGGAAGGAAGGAAGGAAGGAAGGAGGAAGGAGGGAGGGAGGGAGGGAAGGAAGGAAGGAAGGAGAGAGAGAGAAAGATGGGATTGGGAGGGAAGCCTGCTTCAGATGGGAGAATCACAATGGAATGAGACTCCAGTAACATTTGTGGGACTTCTGGCCTCCTGAGTCCTCAGGAGGGAGGCGCTGGCCACAGAGTTCTCTGCTGCTGAGCAGAGGCCAGCTGTTCCATCAGCAGGCTGCTATATCAGCAGGCCACTCCAGCCTTCTTCCCCACCTCCCTTACTGCAAATCAGGCAGCTGTTTACAGATCAGGCCCATCTTTTCTTTTTGTTTTCTTCTCTAGTGTCAGGGTCTCATTCAGTCACCCAGGCCATGGTGCAGTGGCATGATCATAGCTCACTGCAGCCTCAAACTTCCTGGGCTCAAGCGATCCTCCCCGTTCAGCCTCCTGAGGAGCTGGGACTAAAGGCACATGCCACTATGCCCAGCTAATTTTTCAAATTATTTCTAGAGACAGGGTCTTGATATGTTGCCCAGGCTGGTCTTGAACTCCTGGGCTCAAGTGATCCTCTTGCTTCTGCCTCCTGCCTCCCACAGTGCTGGGATTATAGGCATGAGCCACTGTGTCTGACCTGGGCCCATCTTATGGAGCATCACTGAGTCAGGAGTTCTCCTGGGAGAACACACGTGGCCAGCCCAGCTTCCGGACTCCCCACGTCATCACTGGTTATGTATGTAGACTCTGGAGCCACGGTCCCGGGTTCCATTCCCACCTCTGCCATTTACTATCTGTGTGCCCCTGGCAAGACACTTCCCTTCCCTGAGCCTCATTCCCTGCACTGTCGAATGGAAATAATGACAGTACTCACCTGGGAGGATTCGGTGAGGCAGGGCATGGCGCGTACTAGGCGCTTACTAAGCCTGCCACAGGGCCAGCGTGTATTGTTTTCGCTGTCATTATTCCCTCCTTCCTGTGACCAGGGACGGCTCTACCGCCAACATAAGCTGATCCAGCAGGCTGGGAGAAAGGGTGAAGACAAAGAGTAGGGGACTCAGGGGTGCCGGCTGCAAGAGCCTGGCTGAGTGAGGAAGAGAAGCACCCGGTTGAGTGGGGATGGAAGTAGCTGGTGTGGTGAGGAAGGGGCTTGGGCAGAGAGGCAAGGCCCTGAGTGCTTGAGGATCAGGACATGTGAGGGCTACATGGCCTCATTCATGAGATATCACAGCAGATTCTGCAAGCAGGGAGGACAGTCCCTTTCAACAGACAGTCTGCGGTGCCTGTTGAAAGTTACCCCAAGTTGTGAGACAAGGGAGGCAGCAGAGGGGAACAGAAGTGTCTGATAGGCCTGGGCCAAATCCTGGCTGCAGGGCAGTGTGAACTTGGCCAAAGTAACTTGCTCTCCTTAAGCTTCAATGGCATCATCTGTAAAATGGGGACAATCCTAGGATCCACCACACAGGGTTGTTGCGAGGACTGAGGGAGACTATGCATGAGGTCTGTGCTCATTGGGTGCAAGTTAAACGGTCACAGTGAAGAATCTCTGGTTTTAAGATCGGGTGAACCCAAGACTCAAAATTTTAAAATCCTAAGTGAGAAGTTTAAGAGTAAATTCTTACTAGAATGTTGAGTCTGTGAAGACAGCGGTTTGGTGTGTTTTGTTCATGGCTTCATGAACGGTACTTGGCACCCATGGCCTGGCATACAATAGGTGGGCATATGTGTGTATATTCACATGTGTATTTGGTGAGTATTGAATGAGTGAATGAATGAATGAATGAATGAATGAATGAATGAATTGGCAAGGTTGATCACTCTCTGTCCAGTTGCTCAAGCCGGAAATGAGGCTACCTGCACCCTGTCCCCCACTCCTCCTAAGGAGCAGGTCTCCCGGCAGCTCCCTGTCTTCCTTCCCGTCATGACAGCCACCCTTGCTCACCCGGAGCCGCCACAGCTCCGTATTGGCCCCTCGACTTTCAGTGTCGCCTGTCTTCTCCTCCCATCTTAAAAATCTCATTTACAGAAAGAAAAGAAGTTCATTTACCAAATTGGGGGCATTCTGCTGCAGGGCTGAGCCATTAGCAGGCACAAAAGAAAGTCATATCTTGGTCACTTACGAAATTAACAAGGAGGAGCTTGGAGCAAGGAATCTATCTGCGCTAGAATAAAGGAAGACCTCCCAGGTACTGCAGGTCGCAGCACACCCACCTGCTTAAGAAGTCCTGGAGTGATAAACTGGCACCTGGCAAAGTGAGGACTTTGGCAGCGGGAAGGAGGAAATGACCAGCGGTGATCATTCACAGCCCTGAACGGGGGCAGAGCAGGAACCCCACGGCAGCCACAGTCACGCCGACAGCTCCGCTCTCCTCTTCACCCCAGGACACTTGGAACCTGAGTCCAGCCGCTCCCGCCTCATTAAGCAGCCTGCACAGGGCCCTGGAAAATGTCTTCATTAGGTGGCCACACTGGTTTGTGTAAATTAATTTGATAAAGATAATGAAGTTCATCAGAGCAGAGCTGACCATGTTTCCAGGAGCAACTGTCCTGAGGGCTGAGCTCTGAGGACTAGGAGCTAGGAAGTGGTGAATGGGCTTTGCCAGCAGTGTCTCCGGGGCACACCGTCCCCCCAGCCCAGAAGCATTTTATCCTCGGCAGGCTGAAGGACCCAGGGAATCCATCTTGTCCTAATGGTTTCTGGAAACAAGCGGGGCTTCAGTCTTGGCTTTGCCATGTGCCACGGGCATCTAGTCACCTGGTTCCTGACAGCCTCAGTTTTCTCAGCTGTAAAATGAACATAACAGTCCGGCCTCCCTGCACTAGTTAAGTAAGAAAGCACACATAGGCCGGGCACAGTGGTTCACACCTGTAATCCCAGCACTTTGGGAGGCCGAGGGGAGTGGATCACCTGAGGTCGGGAGTTTGAGACCAGCCTGGCAAACATGGCAAAATCCCATCTCTACTAAAAATGCTAAAATTAGCCCAGCATGGTGGCGGGCGTCTGTAGTCCCAGCTACTCGGGAGGCTGAGACAGGAGAATGGCGTGAACCTGGGAGGCGGAGCTTGCAGTGAGCCGAGATCACACCACTGCACTCCAGCCTGGGCAACAGAGCGAGACTCAAAAAAAAAAAAAAACAGAAAACACACATAAAGCATTTGGATTTGGCACCTGCCTGGATGGAGTCACAGTGGGCCCTCGATACATCAAAGCAGTTATTTTCGCCACTGAAGTGAAACAATGGGAGCCCTCCTCTCTGAGCCTGGGGCGTCCATTTAGAAAGTGGCTCTTTTAGCTAAACCGTTCAAGCCTGGTTTCCTGAGCCTCTCTCGTGCTGCTCTGCTCCTTTTGGGGTTCAAAGGGTTAACAAATTTGGCCAAGGTCACACAGCTGGTAAGTAGCAGATGTAGGGTTTGAACACAGATCTTCCAACCCCACAGAAAGGCCCGTGAATGTGCTAAGAAGGGCAGCGTGCAGATGTGTGGGCCTGCAGATAACAGGTAGAGCCAGCGCCTGCACACGTTGGATGATTCTGTTTCCTCTCTGATCCAGATTTACCAACATGGTCAGTTGCAGAGGAGATTTAAACAAACTTGAGGTCACATTGGCCACACAGAGTGGGTGGAAAGACTGTCAGCTTAGAGGTCAGGGGAGCTGGGGTTCAGGCATAGGTCGGTCACAACCATCTGTGGCACCTTAACCAAGTTGTATACCTCTCTGAACCTCAGTTTCCCCCATCTGTAAAAGAGAAGGAAGGTTTCTGACCCTGAACACCTCCCAGCCTGATTCCTTCCACAGATTCTCCTCCGAGCCACCTGATCTTCAGTTTGGGATACCTGAAATTTGTCACCATGCATCCTGCATTCTGGCACAGTGTCATCCCATGGGGTGAGCTCACTGGAACCATCTGCATTCCGTCTCCTCAGAGAGCAGCCAGAAGGCCTAAGGGTAGATGTCAGGGGTTCCCTGATTCTAAAGTGTCCAGTATTGCAGGGATGAAGGATCCTGAAACTGAAGTTCTCTATGGGATGTAAGATCCAAGGAGAGCTGGGGTGAGAACTGCTGCTCAGCAAGGAAGAATAACAATGATAGTGCTAAGCATTTGTTTCCCTTGCTGTAAATGAGAGTGATGAATTGGGTGTCTAATTAGCAAAATATTCGATAATTGGTGTAATCTTGTACTATTCCCTTTCTGACAGCCTCTGCCGTGTTGTCCCATTTCAAGCTTGAGCTGCCGGTAATATCGGGCAGATAATTGTAATACTGAAAATGAAAAATCAAATCAGAGTCATCAGAGGCTCCCATTAAATTGATTTAGGACTGGAAAAATTAATGGGATTCCCTTTCCTCCCCCTTTCTCCCCCACCAAGTCTCTGCTTCATTCTGTCCCAGAGCAGGGCCACTGCACCTTGAGAGAGGACCCGGGCATCCTGAACCACGGATCCCCACCTCAATGGATCTCTGCTTCTCATCCTCTGACCTGCCACCATCCTACCCTGAAAAACAGTCACGAGGCACACCTCCCTGGAAGGCAGCGGTGAGCATTTGGTAAGAGGAAAGAGGAAAGCACCCAGCACTGGGGCCTATGACAGAGCACGTGTACATTTCCTTTCCTTTCCCATGAGAACTGAGCCTCTGAGACAGAAAACAGCACAGCCCATGCTATTTCTAGCAAGATAAGGCGAAGAAACAGAATTGGCATGAAATGGATCCCATCAGTTGCAGTGACAGAAATCAACTCAAACTAACTTAAGGAAAAAAGAACATTTATTGGCTCATGAAACTGGAAAGTCCAGAGGGAGAACTGGCCCACAGAAGCAAAGAGCCCAAAGGTGTCACCACCACTACTCTGTCCCTGTCTTGGCCCCCTTCCCTCTCATGTGGCTGGGACTGCTCCATACTGAGCAGGGGTGGGAATGGAGGTGGGGGACATGACCACACTGATTCAGGGTTTACATCTTCCCAATTTAGCAATCCCAGAAAAATCTGAGAGCTTCTCTCACCCAGGAGGAACATGTAAAAGCCAGAGAAGGGCCCTGATTGGTTCCTCTTGGGCCACATGCCCATCTCTGGACCAATCGCTATTGCCAGGGGTGAGTCATTTTACTGATCAGGCCTGGGTCCCACATCCACTCCTGTGGGTGAAGGGACAGCGTATGTTTTTTATTGGCAGCCCCACCAGGTGAGCAGGTGAGGGGGGATTTCAAAAGAATGCTCTTACTACCAAAAGAAGAGAGATGAGGTCACACAGAACAAACCACCCCAAAACTGAGCATCTTAAAACAGCAGGCTTTGTGATGATCTCATGATTCTGTGCTCAGCTGGGCAGTTCTTCTGCTCGACAAGATGGCATCTGGTCATTTGACCAGGCAGCAGCATCCAAGATGACTCCCCCATGTGTGCTGCCTGCGGGGTGGCCAACTGGGGTGCCAGGCCTCTCTCTCAGGTCCTCTGTGTCTCCATGAGTATGCCTACACAATTTCTCCATCAGGGTACTTAGACTTCTTTTGGGATCAGGGTTCCCAAAAGCATGAAAGCAGAAGTTTCCAGGCTCAGAACTGGCACAGCACTCCTTCCATCATATTCCACAGTTCAAGCAAAGACCAACTCAGATTCAAGAAGAAGGAAAATAAACTCCACTTCTCAATGTGGGGAAGTGGCAAAGACCTTTCCACCACCTTTAACTCACCCTGGGAGGGTTGGGTACATCAAAAAGCACCAATGGAGGTCCTGTTTGGGGCCAGGCCTTGTGCTGGGGGCTGGGGCTGAAGTTCCTTTCCTCAAGGGACACAGGATCTCTCAAAGGGCACAGAATGTTCTCATAACAAGCTACCCCACCACCCTGCCACATTGCCATGGAAACCTGGAGGCTCAGGGGCTCCTACTGTTCCTGCCTTCCTCATACCTGAGGCAATCCAGTGAAACAGAAGAAGAAAAGTCCTTTCCCTGGGAACGAAGGGAGGTTCAGGAGATTCTGAGGAGGGCGTGGAGGCCAGTGCACCCACGGCTCCTAGGGCTGCCAGAGGTTGGGTTTCTTACTCTCCTAAATCAAGACAGAAAAGTTCTGGAAACAAATCGACCTGTGTTTGAGCCTAGGGCCTCCAAAGACCAATTACATGGCCTTGGATAGGTCACTTTGGGTCTCTGAACTTCAGTTTGCTCGTCTCTAAAATGGATTTGAAAGCAGCACACATGTAAGTCTCTGAGAAGACAGTGAACTAACTGACAGAGCAGGTGCATCACCATATTGGACAAACACCACTATTTTAAGTTCACCTTGATTTAAAAACTGCCCAAATCCAGCCCCATAACATCAGCCTAATGGCTAATGTCAGCATAACCAGAAACATTCCAATCCTAAGATAACCCCCCTCCAACCAGAAACACACCAACCCCAAGATAGCCTCCACTCTGACCAGAGACATTCCAACATCTTAATCAACTTTCTATCACGTGGAAACATGCCGAGCCTGTGCTAAGCTCTCCCCTTCCTAAACCCTTAAATATCCTTAGTCTGTAAGAGAGAATCCTCCTGACCGAAATCAGTCAGAAGCCCCTCTCAGATTTACTCTCCAAAATAAAGCTGTCTTTGACTGTTGAGCTGCTTTTTGTGTTTCTTTCCTCTTTCTTTAACTGTTACACTAACATTCCTGAAGAGTCTGGTGCAGTGCCTGGCACATAGTAGGTGCTGAACAACCAGGGCTTATTAGAACAGGTGCCACCACATCCCATCTACACCTGTCCACAGTTCTAAGGTCTGTACTGAGCAGCCAAGGTTGCCCTGTGCTGTGGTTTCATCTCAGCTTCTTTAGCTCCTTTGCACCCAGGTGCCCAAAGCTCCCGTTTCCCCTGGTCCAGAGTTACACAGGAAAGAGCTGACCCCAGGGTCCCTTCCTGCTCTAACCATCCTTTGGGGACCACCCACCCCTCTGAGCTCCTCCATCCCTGCCTGTGGGGTTCAGGTTAGCGAAGAAGGGTAGACTCAACACACTTATTTTGTTTTACACACTTTGAGTTTGGGCCTCTTGAACCTCACACCCAGAGAAACATGTAAAAAGGATGTAAATAGGCCCTCATATGTATGCAAAACAGTCTATAAATGCATGACCCTCAGAAAGGAAAAATTAAGCAAAACAAAAAAAGATAAATAAAATAAATGCACGGCCCTGGATTTGCCAAAGAAAAAATGCCTGGTCATCCAATAACAGGAGAAGATTGTATCTCCTCCTTAGAGTTAGGTTCAGACCAGAAAGAACTCACAACACCTTCTGGAAGAGAGCTGAGGGATTCCTGGCCACCCTGGGTCACAGCACTCCCCTGACACCCCAGTTCCTGAAGCCACAAGCCCCTAGCCCTGGGTTTGAGAAAAGAGTCCAGCCCCACAATGGTGCCCAATTCCCCTGCAGCTGAGCACCTGGATCTCTCCACCTTCCAGATGGGGTCCTCGCAGAGGATGGTCCCCAGCCCCAGGCTCAGTCCCATCATACCAGCCCCACCCACTCACAACTATACACTCACAACAGGTCAGGCCCACCATTAATGTTATTACCATTAAAAATAGTTGCTGTTGATGGCACACCTCCCCTTTACCAGGCCCTGTGCTGAGCACTGTGTACACATCGTCTCCTCTAATCCGAGCAGCAGCCCAGGATAAATTCTCTTACTACCATCTTGCAGAGGGGAAAACTGAGGCCAGTAAAGGGTAAAACCCCAGGAGTGGAACCAAATGGGAGACTCCACATCTGTGAGGCCCCAAAGCCACCAGCATTCTTTTCCCTGAACTCTTTCTTTCCTTTTCTTTTCTTTTCTTTTCTCTTTCTTTCTTTCTTTCTTTCTCTCTCTCTCTCTTTCTCTCTCTCTCTTTCTTTCTTTCTCTTTCTTTCTTTCTTTCTTTCTCTTTCTTTCTTTCTTTCTTTCTTTCTTTCTTTCTTTCTTTCTTTCTTTCTTTCTTTCTTTCTTTCATTTCAAGACAGGATTTCACTCTGTCCCCCAGACTGGAGTGCAGTGGCACAATCACAACTCACTGCAGTCTTAACCTCTTGGGTCCGGGTGATCCTCCTACCTCAGCCTCCCGAGTAGCTGCACTACAGGCATGTGCCACCACCCCCAGCTAACTTTTTAATTGTATAAAGAGACAAGGGTCTCCCTATGTTGGCCAGGCTGGTCTCAAACTCCTGGGCTCAAGCGATCCTCCCACCTCGGCCTTCCAAAGTGCTGGGATTACAAGTGTGAGCCACTGTGCCCAACCAAACTTTCTCTTTTCAAGCCTGTCTCACCCATGAAGCTAGAGGCTCAGATCTAGGAGGGTAGGGCTGTGTCTGTCCCTCCACTGCCCAGGTGCCAGAGCCCAGCCCAGAGCCCGGCACACAGCGGCCAGCAGTAGACATTTGCTGAATGAATAGGTACACTCGCCCAAACCCAGCTGGGTTTTCTGCAAATTCGCACCATCCACTCTCTGGACCACTGTATGGGTCATCATGGGATGTGTATTTGACAGTACACTGCCGACTGTACTTTGTCCTTGTTTTCTAAAAATGCTTGGTGAGTGGCAACAGTGTTTGTATACCCTAAGCCAGCAGAATGGAGAGAAGTTTCTACACAGACAGCAGGGCTCTCCAGCTAACTTAAGAGGGGCTGTGGCCACTCTTAAGAAGGTACTAAGGGCGGCTGCGCACAGTGGCTCATGCCTGTAATCCCAGCACTTTGGGAGAGGTCAAGGCAGGTGGATCACTTGAGATCAGGAGTTTGAGACCAGCCTGGCCAATATGGTGAAACCCTGACTCTATTAAAAATACAAAAATTAGCTGGGCATGGTGGTGGGTGCCTGTAATCCCAGCTACTCGGGAGGCTGAGGCAGAAGAATCGCTAGAACCAAGGAGGCAGAGGTTTCAGTGAGCCAGGATCACACCACTGCACTCCAGCCTGGGCAACAGAGTGAGACTGTCAGGAAAGAAAAAAAAAAAGAAAAGAAAAGGAAAGAAAAGAAGGTGCTGAGGACTCAGCAAGATGCCTATGCCTGGGTGTGTATTCCGAGAGACAAAGAGGGGCCTCTTGGAATACAGGTAGACACCTGGCTGACCCCTCTCGAGACGGTGATAATCAAGTTAATGAGGGCCCACTAGAGGCCAGGAGCTGAGTATTTTACATGAATCAGTTCGTTTCATCCTTGAAACAGCCCCTGCAGTGAATGCTGTGAATAGCCCCATGTTCTGGAAGAGGAAACTGAGGCCCAGGATTCACAAGCATTCTGCAGCTTGTATTGACATGTCACCTGTTCTCACACGGGGTCCTCAGGCAGTAAAGTGGTGGAGGGTTGGGGGGTGCTGGGAAACATGCTTTGTTTTCTGACCGAGGATAGGGGCAGCAGTCGGGGCATGGTTAAAGGTATGGTATTGAGTCCACAGCCCCGGGTCCGCTTCTGTGCCATGTGATTCCAAGGCAAGTGACTTCACCTCCCTGACCTCCGTTTCCTCTGTAAGGTGGGGATGATAATAGCACCTCCCCCTGGGTGTGGTTGTGATGACTGCTGTGATGGAAGGTAGACTGCACACATCCCAGCGCCGGAACCCAGAAAGAGCACAGCGCTTCTGGACAGGATTGGACCACAGAGGATCACTCAGTGGACCAGTGACAGAGCCAGAACTCGAACCCAGGTCTCCCAACTCCAGGATCCTCTGGAACCCACACACCGGGCACCTGGAAGGGCCCACGATGCAGAGAAGGAGCCTCAGTTTCCTGCCTCAGGTGGAGAGCCCAGAATGACCGCCACTCACCAGGAAAGGTTTTATGGTTTCTGTGGAGATGAAGAGCTGACAAGAAATAGCTTGGGTAATTATATTAATTTTCCTCAATTTACACATTCTTGCTATTTGCCATTTCCCCAGGAATGTGTAAATGAGGAGTTTCGAGTGGTTCGGCAATGCCGCAATTAGGTCTGCATTGTTAAAAAGTTTCCGTTAAGTGTCTTATCATTGGGTCTCTTTCACGATTGGGAGACCTGTCTCCCATTCAGACTGGGAGCTCACCGAGGGCACAGGGTTGAACTCCCACTTCAGCCCGGGGATCTCCACCATCAGATTGGAGAATCCTCTGAGGACAGGGAACTATCTCCCCCAGCAGATTAGAGTTGCCCCCCGGGGCAGAAATTAGATCTTACCCCATCTGGGGTAGGGACAGCAGAGTCAGGGCTCCCTAGCAGACTTGTGACTTTCCCATCAAACCCGGTGATAGGAGCTGCACGTCCTCCAGCAGCCTGGGAGCTCCCTAAGAACAAGGCCATCTCCCCCAGCAGACGGGGAACATCCCGGGTCAGTGACTCAGTATCACCCATCAGAGCGGTAGGACTGTGAAAGCTCAGACCTCATCCTCCTGTGACCACCCTGCCACCCCATGGCCTCCTGCATGAACACACAGGCTCGTGCTTTGGAGTCTAAAGAGAGCAGGCATTGAGGCTGGGAGCGGTGGCTCATGTAATCCCAGCACAGTGGGAGGCTGAGGTGGCAGATCGCTTGAGCCCAGGAGTTCGAGACCAGCCTGACCAACATGGCGAGACCCTGTCTCAACAAAAGATTGGAAAAACTAGCCAGGCATGGTGGTGTGTGCCTGTGGTCCCAGCTACTCAGGAGGCTGAAGCGGGAGGATCTTCTGGGCCTGAGCAACACAGCAACACCCTGTCTCAAAAAAAAGCAGGCACTGGGTCCTCCAGAAGGCATGCTTTAGAGGCTCCATTACCCCCAGGGAACCGCAGGGAAGCTGCTGGGCTTTCACAGGACCGGAGCCAGCTGGGGGGCCACACAAAACATATTGGTGGCAGGAGGGCCAGTTCCGCTCTGAAAGGGCAACAGACTTGTGGCCAGTAGTCTGACATGGTTCTGGCCCCAAGGAGTGATGCCTGGAGTCTCCTCCTGAGCCCAGGTTTAGAAACAGATCACGCCAGCTTGGACTGAAACACGGCCTCAAGCCCCAGCCTCAGCCCTCCCAGGACCAGATCTCCCCAGGATCCCTTCCGTCCTCCCTCCCCCGGCCCCAGCTCTAGCTCCCAGCCCCAGCCCAAGGCCCAGCCCCAGCCCCAGCCCCAGCCCCAGCCCCAGTGCATGGCCCAGCCCCAGCCCCAGCCCCAGCCCTCCCCAGGGCCTCCCTCAGTCCTCCTTCCCTCACCCCCAAGGCTGTGAGCACTCCAGCAGGTCACTGCATCCTCTGAGGCTTCATTTCATCTGCCTCCCTTTCTGGTTAATTTTGAGGATTCCCAGAGATAATGCTTGTAGAAGCAGCAGCTGGGCCTGGAGACACAGTAGAAACTGCTCACACCTGAGGCCCCCTGGGTGCTCACAGCCATCCCTTAAGGAAGCCCTCAAAAGCCCATTTGTTCAGCTGAGGGCATAGAAGCCCAGGAGTAGCACTCGTTTAAGGCCACACAGTCAATATGTAACAGAGCCAAGATCCAAACTCAAATCTGCTCCGACGCCCACATCTGCTGTGCCACACCTCCCTGCCTCCAGGAAGCCTTCCTTGGTTGACTCTCCTTGGCGCCAGCATCCTGCCTATTGGACTACATGTTCAGAGAGGACAGGGACACTATTACATCCTTAGTAACTCTAGCCTAATGTCAGGTACAGCAAAGGTGCTTAGTTGTGTAGGGGGCGCAATTTGTTGGAGACACAGCCTGAGGTTTATTTTTATCCCTTATTGTATGAGTCCTTTCTCACAGTGCTGTAAAGAAATACCTGAGACTGGGTAATTTATAAATCAAGGAGATTTGATTGACTTACAGTTCCCCATGGCTGGGGAATCCTCAGGAAACTTACAATCATGGCGGAAGGGGAAGCAGGCACCTTCTTCCAAGGTAGTAGGAGACAGGAGCATCTAAGAGCAGGGAGGCCGGGCGCGGTGGCTCACACCTGTAATCCCAGCACTTTGGGAGGCCAAGGCAGGTGGATCACGAGGTCAGGAGATCAAGACCATCCTGGCTAACACGGTGAAACCCCGTCTCTACTAAAAATACAAAAAAATTAGCCAGGCGTGGTGGCGGGCGCCTGTGGTCCCAGCTACTCAGGAGGCTGAGGTAGGAGAATGGCGTAAACCCGGGATGCGGAGGTTGCCGTGAGCCAAGATCGTGCCACTGCACCACTCCAGCCTGGGCAACAGAGTGAAACTCCATCTCAAAAAAAAAAAAAAAAAAAGAAAAGCAGGGAAAGCTGATCTCAAGAACCAGCAGATCTCATGAGAACTCGCTATCACGAGAACAGCATGGGGAAAACTGCCCCCGTAATCCAATCACTTCCCACAGGGTCTCTGCCTAAACACCTGGGATTACAACTCAAGATGAGATTCGAGTGGGGACACAAAGCCTAACCCCTAACCATATCACTTATAAATCTTGATGAGTTGATGTTTCCAAACCTCCACCTCAGTCAGTGCCATTTATCACATGCTGTGGGGTGGGGGTAGGAAGAGTGTTATGGCCTTAACGTTTGTGTCCCCTCAAAGTTCATGTGTTGATGTTCTAAACCCCAATGTGATGATATTCGGAGGTGGGGCCATTGGGAGGTGATTATGTCATGAGGGTAGAGCCCCCATGATGGGGTTCATGCCTTTATAAAAAGAAGAAAGAGGCCGGGCACAGTGGCTCACACCTATAATCCCAGCACCAGCACTTTAGGAGGCCAAGGTGAGCGGCTCACCTCAGGTCAGGAGTTCGAGACCAGCCTGACCAACATGGCGAAACCCTGTCTCTACTAAAAATACAAAAATTAGCCAGGTGTGGTGGTGTGCGCCTGTAATCCCAGCTACTCAGGAGGCTGAGACAGAAGAATTGCTTGAACCCAAGAGGCAAGGTTGCAGTGAGCCCAGATCATGCCACTGCACTCCAGCCTGGGTGATAGAGCAAGACTCCATCTCCAAAAAAAAAAAAAAAAAAAAAAAAGTGGGGGGAAAGAAAGAGGGACCAGAGCTTACACTCTCTGCCACGTGAGGACACTGCAAAAAAGCAGCTGCCTGCAACCTGGGAGGAGCCTCCCGGACAGTGGATCTGCCAGCTCCTTGCTCTTGCACTTCCAGCCTGCCGAACTGTGAGAATAAATGCTCGTTGTTGAAGCTGCCTGGCAAGTGGTATTTTGTTAGCACAGCACGAGCTGAGACGGAGATATAACCTAGAACAAACAACCGGCTTTGGGTTCCAAATTCCACATGTTTGTGTCCACAGCAAGACTATCCTCTTGAAAGTCTGGCTTTGTTGGGGTAGAAAAAATTTTAAATGATAAAAGCCACAGCTTGCTACGGGCACTTGCTATAGCGCACAGGCAAGCACGCCTGCTCTCTCCACCTAAGTCCCATCTCTGGCTAACAAGGAAGCAGACACAACTGCCAGGAACCCACGCCTCCAGGGGCAGCTCAGTCAGGCACCCAGCTGGTGGGGGTTGGAGAAGAAAGCTCTACACTGTCTCCCAGAGTCCCTCAGCGGGCTTGGGCCCGAGGTACCCACTCAGTAACATGTTCAATACCTCCTCCCGCACTGGCTGCCTTCCCTTCCCCATTTCATGCCCCCATCAGGGTTCCCTGGTCTCCCCTCCCAAATAAACAACCTGAATCAAAATCCTTGTCTCAGACTCTGCTTTCTTTTACGAAGCAAGAACAGAGCTCAGCGCCTGAGCACACAGCTCCCACAGGCCGAAGGGCAGCTTTCCCTTTAGGAAATCCCTTTGTAAGCAGCAAGGCAGCAACAGGATGGACTGGAGGGACCTGCCTGAGGTTGAACTCACCTGGCTTCTAGGAGTCCATCAGAAAGGTTGAAGCGAGCACGAGAGCCCGCGGGCAGGGGTCTGATCCCTGACATACCCCTCAGGGTGGGGAGAGCAGGGCAGGGGAGGGGTCTGAGGTACACAGGTCTGTGAGTGTCCTGGGGGTGGAGGCTGGTGAGGGTGTGGAAGGGCTAAGGGAGACTGAGACAGGGTTGGGGCATACAGAAGGTGAGGTGCCCAAGACCAGAGACAGGCAGCACCGATAATGCCAGCCTGACACCAAGGATGGGACGGCCCACCATGGCAGGGGATGTAGGGGCATGGAGACCAAAAGAAGCCAGAACAGAGAGTAGGGACACCCCCAACGCCCCTGCCACTGTGCAGACACCTGCACCCTGGTCACCACCACTGCATCCTATTAGCGTCCCCTGGGTTCATATGCCAGGCGGGGGACAGAAAGGGAAGGAGATGGGCCTAAAAGACTATCAATTCACCCCAGATAGACTGTGTTAGCCCCAAGAAGCAGCTTAAGCCCCAGCGGAAATGACTATGTCACATTTAATTAAGAATTAGAGGCCGGGCACGGTGGCTCACGCCTGTAATCCCAGCACTTTAAGAGGCTGAGGTGGGTTGATCACCTGAGGTCAGGAGTTCAAGACCAGCCTGGCCAACATGGAAAAACCCCGTCTCTACTAAAAATATAAAAATTAACCAGGCATAGTGGCGGGCACCTGTAATCCCAGCTACTTGGGAGGCTGAGGCAGGAGAATCGCTTGAACCTGGGAGGAGGAGGTTGCAGGGAGCCGAGACGGTGCCACTGCACTCCAGCCTGGGCAAGAGTGAGACTCCGTCTCAAAAAAAAAAAAAAAAAAAAAAAAATAGAATTAGAGTTTTCTGCTATGAGATGTCCAAACTACAGTAAGGTCCGTTATTGGAACGCAGTGAGAGGGTCATTCTGTATCCCAACTGCAGGTCTCCCCCCACCGCAGGCAGTCGGGCTCCAAGGCGGGGGACTGCTCAGATGCTGGATGAGGACGGCCTCTGCTTCCCTCCCACCTTTGGAGTCCATAGCTTGGGGCCAGAAGTGCCCAGGGAACAATTCCCACCTCCCTCTGAGAGATGGGGGTATCAGGCCCTGACCTCCCCAGGCCTGAGCGCAGAGACAGAGGCGTCTGGCAGTAACCCAGCCTGGCAGGCTAGCTTTCCCCCGGGGTGGGGTTGGGGCAACCTGTCACTAGCCAGAGATTCTCAACCAGCCGCTGTGCAGGATTCCTGGTGGGAGACCGGCCTGGCTCACAGCTGCCTCCTGAGAACTGGGCTTGTCTGCAGCCTCAGCCTGCTCACCAGGGGTGGAGAAAGTAGTTTTCCCCCTTGGGGAAGGGCAAGGGGATGAAGGCCCATGAACCGATAAACTCCGGGGCCTCTGAGCTGTGGCTTGCATGGCTGGGGCATCTGTCATGGCCCCTCCTTCCCTCCACCCAATCACTGGGGCCTGAGAACCACCCAGGACCCCACTGCTCATGTGCTCCTCTCCCAGACCCTCCTTCCTCATCCTCAGGCTTCCCCACCACCACTTCTGCCCACATACCTCTCCTGTGGCTAAATTCGAGGTAGGCCTCAGGCTCCTCCTTAGCCTCAGCAGCATTCCGCACAGATCACCCCTCCCCTTCCAACCCTCGCCCTGCCCTCTCAGTCTTCCACCTTCATCCTGGCATCTCAGCCTCCCCCCTGCTTCCTGATCAGCTCCTGGACCTCCCTACACTGGCCTTCTCTGGAATCTGTCCTCACACCTCCTCCGTCCACTCTGCTCCCTTGGAGGCTGCACCCAGGCTCAGGCACCCCTGGTATGGACCTCTCTGCTGACTCCAAATTCACACAGTCAACTGTCCTCCCTATGTCTCCACTCGGATGCCCAAAGGCAACTTAAATGTAGCCCGTCCAAACCCCATTCCCGCTCTTCCTGCAGAAAAGCTGCCCCTCACAGCTACCCTGCCAGGGAAGCTGGCAGCTCTGACCTTCCTGTCGCCAGGCCAGACCCCGGGGACATGCTTGACTCCTCTCTTTCCTTCCCAGCCCATCTATCTGCAAACCCAGTGGGCTCTAGGACAACAGAATCCACCCTGAAGCTGACCACTCTCCATTGCTGCCCCTGCCTCTCGAGCCTGGCTGACTGCAACAGCGCTCAACAGGAGGGCTCCTGGCTCCCACACTGGTGTCCCCACCTCCACAGATTATTCTTAATTTAGCAGCCAAACGTGATTGTTTGAAAATATCAGACAGATGGTGTCTCTCTTCTGCTCGAAACCCTCCAGTGACTTCCCACTGCCCACTGCCTCCCCTCCCCAGCCCGGCCCTGCTCCAGCCACACTCCTGCCTCCGCGCTTTGCACCTGCACTTGCCCTTAGCCCGAAATGCTCTCCCACCCGATGCCTGCTCCGCCTTCAGGTCTTAGCTCGGAGGTCACCTCCTCAGTGAGGCCTCCTGACCACCCTTTTTGATATCATGAGCCCCCTCCCCAGCACTCCCCATCCCCCTTCTCTGTTATGTTTCTCCAGAGCTCAAATATCATCTGACATGTTTTTCTCCTGGTCTGTTCCCTCCCGCCCCCACCAGTAGAATGGAGAGCTGTTGTGTATGGGATTTGCCTTTTTCACTACACCCTACCCAGTGTCTACTTGAAAACGGGTCCGGGCGATGACTTGAAAACGTAATCGGCGTTCCGTGAATACCGAATGAATGATGGTCCGTTCCCATGGCAGGGACTCCCTGAGACCCAGATTAAGGCACTTGCCTGATGTACCCCAGCTGCTAAGTGGGGAGAGCACAGTAGCAACTCTGCGCTGTTTGTCTCCAAGCTTTTGCTCTGGGGGGCGAGTAGTCTGATGGCTAAGAGCCACCTTGGTGGCAGACAGACTACAGTCTCAGGCCTGACTTTTAGGCTCTGAGGCTTCCTAGGCAGGTTGCTTAAATTCCCTGAACTTCAGACCCCTCACCTACAAAACGAGGCAAACAAAAGCAGCCTCAGAGAATAGTTGTAACGAAGAAAGGAGTTCAGGCACCCGGAACACTCTGGGTATTATTACTTTATCAATATCTAAGGCCAGGCCTCCGCTCACATGCGAGGCACGTCCTCAGTGGGTCTCGGGAGCCGTTCGCAGCGCCCCGACCCTCCCTTGCTCTGTTGTCGGAGGCACGGGAGATGAGCTGGTGACTAATGTGATAATTTCACTGAAGTAGCAAAGTCAGTTGTTTTCTCCGTGACGGGATTTAACGGGCACCATTCGATCTCCCAGGTCCCTTTTAGCCGAGTGATCTGTAGGTCTAGAATCTAACAGGCCCATGGAGATCCCAGATGCCAGCTCCAGCACCAAAGAGGAAACTCCTCAATAAGAACCACCAGCCTTGGCCGGGCGCGGTGGCTCAAGCCTGTAATCCCAGCACTTTGGGAGGCCGAGATGGGCGGATCACGAGGTCAGGAGATCGAGACCATCCTGGCTAACACGGTGAAACCCCGTCTCTACTGAAAAAAAAATACAAAAAACTAGCCAGGCGAGGTGGTGGGCACCTGTAGTCCCAGCTACTCAGGAGGCTGAGGCAGGAGAATGGCATAAACCCGGGAGGCGGAGCTTGCAGTGAGCTAAGATCCAGCCACTGCACTCCAGCCTGGGCAACAGAGCGAGACTCCGTCTCAAAAAAAAAAAAGAACCACCAGCCTCAAACCGTTTGGAGCGAGGATATAAGGAACCATCACCAAAAACGCCACTGGAGGGCTCTTCCAGATGCTTTCTGTGGTGTTGGTACCTGGAACTCTGCGACACATCACCCCCTCCATTCTAGAGATAAGGAAACAGAGGGACGTGCTGGGAGCCACACAGCTGCATTTTGGTGGGACTGGACTTGAACGCGGGCCGGCCAGACCCTACAGTCCAGGCTCACTCCTTGTACCAGGCAGCCTGGCCTCACTGGTCTCTGTCTCAGGAAGTCTTGGTTGACATTTGATTGATGGGATAAACACACCTCTTGGGAGGCCCATTCAGACAGAGTATTTGTTCAATAACCCACTTGTACAACAAAAATGGAACCAGGGCACTTTATTCTCTTCCAAGAGAGGTAGACAGGGCAGTGATGGTTCTTTTGATACAAAATGGGATCCTGAGGCCCAAAGGAGGTGGAATCGTCTGAGCCATAGTCAGTGTGGGACCTTCAGGTGTACTGGTTCCTCTGGACCAGCTTCCTTTCTCCCTTTCCCGGGGACCCACACTGGCTACCTCCTTCTGGGCATAGCCAACTTCTGTCTACCCTCCACCTGAGCACGGGCTGCTCCTCCCTCCCCCTTCCTCCTCCGCAGCACCCTCGATCTCCTCAAGCCTTCACTCGCGGGTATTTACGCCTGCCCTCCCCGCTACATCATGCACTTCCTGTGGGCATGGAGAGCTGCAGTCTTGCCCACATAGCACAGTGCCCGGCAAATAGCAGGAACTCGAGGGGTTTGCAAAATGAGTAATGAATGACTTCTCTAGTGGGCGAGAATCTATCAGGAGGTTAGAACCCGGCTGGAAGGTCCACTCCTTGGTAGTTTTTCCACTGCGTTCCCAGCACTTCAGTGGAAAGAGCTCAATGCAAGTACTGGTGGGTGGTGGGTAGACAGACGACAGACAGGCAGAGGGTGGGAAGATGGAGGAAACACTTCCCTTTTGGGTGGTGGCTTTTGATTTCGACTTTCTTTCCTGCAGGCAGCTCTAGAAATCTAAGGATGAACTGAGTCAGAAGAGAGGAGCCAGGGCCAGAGGCAGCCCCACCTGCCCATCCCACCTGCAGTCTAGGCTCTGCTCCTGCTGCTAACAGACCTCACCTGAAGCCCACCCAGTCCTCCCTCTGACCCCAAGTCCTGGGACATGGCTGCCAGTTTGCAGAGACGCCCCTCATCTTCCCCTCCCTGCTGGCTTGCACTGTGAGACACCACGGCCTTCCGCCCCCATGCTACTCCAGAGCTGGGGGGAACCCGTCTTTTTTCCAAAACATATTCAGAAAAGAAGCTCCCAGAGCTCCTTCTGGAGCAGAAGTGAGCTTTCTTCTACAGCAGAAATGGTCATATCTGTGCCACCTCATCCTTCACCACTCACCACTCAAGCCACATCTGAAATGTGGCTACGGTGACTGAGAGATTGAATGTTTGATTTCATTTTCATTAATGTGAAAATTAATTAGCCACCTGTGGTAAATGGCAACCAGATTGGACTGTGAGGTTCTAGAGCCAATTCCCGCAGCAGCTCCACCCTCCGGCCAAGCCTAAGAGTTGCTCCTGGGTCCTGAATAACCCCTCTCTACCAATAGCTGCTGTCTCTGTCTCTTTCCCATCATGTCTTTAAAAAACCACAACAAAACCTCAATCCAAGTCCGGATGTAACTCTTGTCTTTTATTCCAGCATCTCCCAGAGCTCCAATATGTACAGACTTTATTTATACACATATAATATACACCATATATACGTATTTATAGATATTCACACACCAGCCCACACACTCGCACACACTCACATGCACACACCCTTCCAGGAGGGATGTGTGGCTGCCTTGGAGCCCCGCTAGGGCCCAAACAAGTGATACTGGGCTTGCCAGGCAGTTGTGAGGTTTTGTGTTTTTTGCTTTTAAAAAGAAGGCCATTTCCTCCAGATGTGTCCTCCCTCTCCCCAAGCCCTAAAACTTCTCCCCAAAACACTCTGAAAATTTTTTTTAAAAAGAAGAGGTTTTCCTTTGCTCTGCCCAAGTAGTTTCTGGAGAGTCCAGGCCCAACCACACATCCCGTGCAGGTCTCTAGAGCACAAGAGCCGGTTGTAGCCTCGGTCAGGCCTGCAGCTGTGCCCTCTGAGGGGAGACGGGAGGGGCTATAGCATCAAGGGCACCTGCCAGATGAGGAGGGTGCTGTTGGTCTCCCCACACGGGGCCGGCCTCCCACTGCTGCCCAGTGCGCTGCCGAAGTTGCGGTAGCCCTGCCCACCGGAGATGATGGCCACGGAGCAAATCTCCTTGCGGTGGGCGTCGCGGGCGCAGGGCCGGCTGCGCACCCAGACGTCGGGGTCGTCGGCCATCTCGTAAATGGAGCCGTCTTCCTCGCTGTGCTCCAGGGCCGCGCCGTCAGCAGGCACCGGCTCCCGCATGGAGAGCAGCGGGCCCGGGAGGTGCGCGGTGGAGCGCAGGCGGTACTGCAAGAGGATGCCCTTCTTTCGGGTCAGCTCTCGGCCCACGTGGCTGTCGGGCACGGGCTCGTGTGCCTGCCCGTCTGGCTTGTCCTCCTCAGCCCGGGGCCCCTCAGCCTCCTCCTGGTCACTCCGCAGGATGTCGGGGGCCAGGATGCTGGTAGCCACAGCCAGGAAGGCCACAGGCCCACAGTGCCCGTTGAGTGAGACCATGCCTTTCCCTGCAGAAAATGGGGCGAGAGAGAAAGGGGCCCAAAGGCCCAGCGCATTAAGGGAGGCGCCTGAGTCTCTCTCCTGGAGAACTCTCTGTGTGGGTATTTGGCGGGGGGGGGGTGGTCACTTCTTCTATGTTGGCACCTCCCCCGAAGGCCACGGGTCTGGCTATCCCGTGCTCCTGCACAACTTCCTCAGGGGAGCGGAACAGGAACCACCTTATACACCACACGGGGGAGCCTCAGTGTGAAATTCCAAGAATTTCCTCCTCTCTGAGCCTTTGCCAAGAGGCTGCCTCTACCTAGAAATCCTTTCCCGTCTACCTGATTCTGCAACTCTTTCTGCAAGGCCCAGCTCAAGCTCCTCACTGTGAATCCCTCCTGAATTCATGCATGGGGAGCTGCCCGTCCCAGTCTCTGTGTCCCCAGCCCGCGGAGCACCCTCATCCCAGCACCTGTCACCCGAGCTATGATGACACCCAGGAGACCATCAGCTTGTTGAGAGCAGGGTCTCTCTCTGCCTGATTCATCCCTACATCCCAGGATTTCACCTGGAAATAGACCCTCCACAAATGCCTTTTGGATGGACAAAATGCCCTATTTGGATGGACAAAATGCCCTATTTGATGAGACCTTGAAAATAGAAAATCTCAGAATTTAGAAGCTTTTGATGGAGTCTCACTCTGTCCCCCAGGCTGGAGTGCAATGGCACAATCTCTGCTCACTGCAACCACGTCCCAAGTTCAAGAAATTCTCTTGCCTCAGCCTCCCAAGTAACTAGGATTACAGGCGTATGCTGCCACGCCCAGCTTTTTTTTTTTTTTTTTTTTAGGTAGAGACGGGGTTTCACTATGTTGCTCAGGCTGGTCTCAAACTCCTGAGCTCAGGCAATCCACCCACCTCAGCCTCCCAAAGTGCTAGGATTACAGGTGTGAGTCACTGTGCCCAGCCAAAGCAACTCTTCTTTAGCAGAAGGACTTGAGGTCTGCGCAGGGAGCCAGCCCACCCCCAGGGCTTCCGATCGGCCCTGCTCCCTTGCTGAAAGAGACCACAGTCATCATTCTCAGGGCAGAGGCAGAAGGGGCCCCGGGGCTCCAGGCATCCAAGTGTGGGGGGCTTCTCTAATCCTGTCCTTGTTCTCCTGGGCCCAGTGGCAGAGATCAGAGCAGACCTTCGCCTGATCTATGCGAACACATTCATTTGCACAGGGACCCCACGAGGAGGCTGGGCCTGGCCCCAGAAGCGCTTAGTTATTTCTCTCTCTGGAGCCTGGACATCTTGAAACTGCTATGGGAAGGAGCAGAAAGGGCCAGTGGGGCCCCTGCCATTAGGCAGGTGTCTCAGCCAGGCCCCAAGCCACTCTTGTGTTCATCTGCCAGATTAGGAAACTGAGACTCAGAAAGGTGGGAGACTATGGGGCTGGGACGATTCAGTTCTACTGGCCACCATGCCACCTGAGATGAGAGGAAGCTGGAGACTGGAACCCCATCCCCATACCGATGAGGGCATAATACACCCTCCCTGCCGAGCCCCACCGGCCAGCCGTAGCTGACCACCAGGTCCTGCCAACACCAGCTCCCAAAGCCTCACCTGTGATCTTAGGGATGCCCTCCAGCCGAGGCACAGGCAGCAGGACGATGACACCCTGGTCAGTGCCCACCCAGAGCAGACCCTGGCAGATCAGGAGGCTGGTGACACATAAGTGTTTCTGGCCTGCAGAGAGAGAGGGTGGCTGAGCAGTGCCCTCCTGGGGAGACGGCATGGGCTCTGGGCGCCACCACGAGGTGAGGGCATGGCACAGCGGGCTCCTCCCCTGAAACCAGCAAGAAGCTGGACGGTGGGGTGGGTAAGAGCTGGGGCTTTGAGGGCTAACCTGCCTGGGGTGTGGCCGTGGGGTCCTCCAGCTGGGCACTCCCCTAACCAGCCTCAGTTTCCTCCTGTGTAAAATGGGGCTGCCATGCGGATGCATTGGGGGAACACCACAGGCACAGTGCCTGATCTATGTGCGCTCTCAATACACGGCGGCCAGGTCATCTGGCACAAAGGGTTGTCCAAGGGCAACCCAAGCAGGGATCCAGCTGGCCAGCTACAAGCAAAACCAGGGAAGACTGGGGAGGTGCAAGCTTCTCAACGGTGTTGGTGCAGATGGAAGGCATAAGGGCCGGGTAGGGCTCGAGAGGCATCCAGGTGGGTCTGCCGGTGTGGATGCTTCAGATGAGGTCACAGCACACCCTGCAGGCCCTGGGCCCAAGAGTGAAGCAGAAAGCTCGCTGGTGGGAAGAGCGTGTTTCCGATGCCAGCCCAGATTCACTCCTCTTAGCTCTCCCCTCAGTGCTGTCTCTTCATTTGAGCAAGAATGGCAATGTCAGGGAGGCCTGGGGGCAGTCCCCTGCTCCTGACAGAGAAGGCGCCAGGTGTGGGCTGCCCAGCACAGGGGCCGAGAACAGGGCTCCAGAGCCAGGCGCGGGGCTCACACCTCGGCTCTGCCACTCTCCTGCTACGTGACCCGGGGCCTGTCCTAAACTCCTCTGGGCCATGGTGTCCTCACTTGTAAAAGGGGACAAGGATAATACAGTCACATGTCACATAATGACCTTTCGGTCAACAACAGACCATGTATACAATGGCAGTCCTATAGGATCATATTTTTACTGTCCCTTTTTGATGTTTAGAACACAAATACTCTCCACTGGGTTAAATGAATGAACGTAAAACAACCCTGTGCCCACACATGGCACAATGGGTGCTATCGCTGTCATCACTGCTGCTGCACTGTTGCCAACAATTCTCAGCAACGGGAATGGGCACAAAGGAGAGGCTGGGAGTGCAGGGGGCAGGAGGCTCTCTGAGGGGGCTAAGAGGCATGGAGTATAGGCTGCCAGCTCAGGGACAGACCCCCCACCATGTCACACACAGGGTGTACGGCTCTACCATACTTCCTTGGGCTTCACTGGGCACCTGCCTTTCTAAAGGGCTGTCTCCTTCTTGCCCTAATCCTGCTGCCTTCTGGGAGAGGCTTAGGCTGCATTCCAGAAAGTTCCCACTTTCTGCTGCTTCTGGTCCATGGATCACACTTGAAAAAATACAGCTTTGGAGTTTCCAAAGCACTCGTATACCTGCTCTCATCTGACAGAAGCCTTGCAATAGCCAAGACGTACGCAAGACACAAATGCTGGCCCCATTTTCCAGGCACGGATGTTAAGGCTCAAGGAGGCCCCCAGCTGGTGAGTGCAGGGTGGGGTAGAGTTGAGGTCTACGGCTCACCACCGCCCAGTGCTTCCATCACCTCTCCCTCCTTGGGCGTGACACTTCAACTCCATACATGTGGGTGTATGTGCTTCCTCTGCAGTGTAGGCATGGAGAGAAATGGTGTGGCTCTCTCACCCCAAAAGGCAGGTTACCGACTCAGGGTACACCCAGCATTGCCTAACACAGTATGCCATCCCATCAGCAATCCATTTACCTCCCAGATGCCTACTGCATGGCAGACACCACACTCGGTGCTGGGGGCACAGCTGGGACCATGTACACAGAGTCCTGTCATAAGGAGCAGACACTCTAGAGTTTTCTTTGATGATGGACATGTTCCCTACCATGCTGTCCAATTTGACAGCCATCAGCCATATGTGGCTTCCGAGCACTGGAAATATAGCTAGTGGCACTGATGGACTGAATGTGTTATTTTCTTTCATTGTAATAACGGCTACTGTATTAGACACAGAGGCGTAGAGAGGAGATACAGGAAACAAAAACAGAAACAAGGGATGTAAACACCAGGCAGAGGATTGAAACAGGGTGACGGGGCAGAGCCAGTGGAGGATTCCCGGGTCTTCAGGCCTCTCTCTGCTTCCTGGAAGGATGGGGAGGCAGGCGTGAGGCTGCAAACTCCCGGCAACAAGGCAGAGGTGACCACACCCAAGACCTGACCCGAGGCCCAGGAGACAGGGCATGCAAAGGCCCTGTGACAGGAACAAGCTCAGCCAGTCCACCAAGCAGAGTGAAGTCAGTGCAGCTGGGGCACAAAGGCGGACTCCAGATGGTCAGAAGAGGGGATGGGTCAGGGCCAGGACTGGGGCTCTTAATTCTGGCTGCAGTGAAAAGCTACCAGAAGGCCTAGGCAGGGGAGTGGCGTGACTCAATTTGAGTGGAACGTTCTAGCTGCAGTTGTGGAGGGTGGAAATGAGAGGAGCAAGGAGCCCAGCAGGGGCTCCCACAGCTGCCCAGGCAGGAAGGGAGGCAAGGAGAGCCCAACCTGTTCGAGACCTGTTTGGAGCAGAATGACAGAGCTGCTGGGAGAGGGGAGCAGGGGTGGAGCGAAGGAAGGAACCCAGGACAGCACTGAGGCTCCCCTGCCTGGAGCAGCTGGGTGCACAGCAGTGCCATGGCCTGAGATGGTAAAGGAGCAGGTTTGGGGGTTGAAGCCCAGAGCTCCTGGTTGGATGTGTGGTCTGAGACACAAATTAGACACCTGAGTGGAGCTATCGAGCAGGCAGTGGGATTCGAGTCTGGCAACATGATGCAACCTCAAAAAATCACATTCATAGTGCCCATGTAATGTGGAAACACAAACCCGGCTGGAAAAAAAAAGCCCACTAGTGATTTACAGGCTTGGCAACTGGGGCTATTTCACAAACAGTACCTGGGTGTCTGTGGAGCTGGGACTATTTCCCACACCTAAATCCATTCCAAAAGTGAAGGCTCACTATGATGGCAGCCTCCGGTCCAGGGTCAGGCCCCCAGCCCTCCTGGAGTTGGCCAATATGGGAGGTTCAGGCCATGAGCTCCTTTCCTCAACACCTGACTTCTCTTGTTAGCCCTGGCCAAGGCCTGTGATGACCTTACTCTGCTGTTTGTTTACTTATGACAAGCTTTGTGAGGGCAGTGGCTTATCTGTGTGCTCACAGTTAACTCCCCAACTCCTGGCCAAGTACCTTGGCTCATGGTAGACTCTCAAGAAGTATCTGTGAGTGAATGAGTAAATGGATGGATGGTTGGACAGATGGATAGATGAAGGAAAGGAGAAAACTTGGACAAGTCACTTCTCTTATCCATCAATGAGTACTACAAACCTCCCTTGCTCAATTTTATAATTATTAGAAATACTAAATATATACACACATATGTACACATATAATATATACACACAACTGAGCACAGCTCTTAGCCCATAGTACACAATCAATAAATAGAGGCTATGAGGATAATGTTGACGATTATTAAAAGGATCTGGACGTTAATGTCTTCAGATCAGCTCCATCAGAGCCATAAACCCGCAAGAACAATAAAGCCAAGAGAGGGGACAGTAGTGAATTTTTCATTCCACAAGCCTCATCGCCTCCCTCTCCAGGGCCCCCAGGGCATGGAGACTGGCAGGAGACCATTTCCCAATGCCCCTGCATCCTCCCGGCCCCCACTGGACGGCGAAACCGACAAATGGGAGGAAGGCAAGCAAGAAACCGAAAGAGATGCCGGAATTGAGAAATGACTTCATCTGCAGACCTCATTCTGGGGCCTTCCCCTCCCCCTCCGCCTCAAGGAAAGAGCAAGACACTTCACAAACAGTCCGAAAGAAAAAAAAAAAAATTTTCTAATGGTGAATAAATATTTTATCACAGAGACTTAATGCAGCAGTGTTCAACTCACCCAAGCCATCTATCTGGAGATATACAACTTTAAAAAGCTCAGGCTCTTGGAGAACATTTTATTAATGACCTGTCTGGTTAAAAGGAGGAGGGAGTTTAGGTTAAAAAATGCATTAATACCAGTCGGGTACTCGAGTGGAAGAAAGGGGTCAGGGGAAGGAAGCGTGATAAATTTTTAACACACCCTAAAAAAATCCACACTTAGTGGAGGAACAAATTTATTACTAATTATGCAATTATTTCATTTGGTGGTGTGGGGGAAGGAAAAAAATACTTAAAAGCCTTTTTAAAATATCTCTAATAAAGAATTTAAGAATCCTGCTGTGTTGCGCTTCTGCAAAGGCACAACGTGGGGTGGATCTGAAGCTGCGCCCCACGCTCTGGTCCCCAGCATGGTGACTGGGGCTGGCTCTGGCTCAGGGACCCAGTCTCAGATATGAGGGGTCAGGACAATCTGGTCTGGCAGGTCCCCAGGGTTGCTGATTAGGAAAGTTCAGGCCTGAGGGAAGGAGGGAATCTTCGGGAAACCCCACACTCTGGAACCTCAGCCTAGACCCAGCCCTCTCCAGGGTTCAGCCTCAGGGAGGTCTGGCAAGAGAGGGGTCACCTCTGTCTGCTCTGATGCAGCTGATGCGACAGGAATGGCACACTGACCTGGAGGGTCTTAGGAGGGGCAAGGAGTCCTCGTAGGAGATGCAAGGTGGGGATGCAGTAAAGACGATGATGGCAAATGTCACCATCATGGACTGCTGCTGGCTTGACACGGGGACTGTGGGCACTGCCCTCACTCTGTCTCATGCAACACCCACACCTGCCCTGCGGGGTGGGGACCGAGGATGGGAAGCGGGTGCTTCGAGTGCTCCCAGTCAGAGCTGGAAGGCAGGGGAGCAGGGATTCCAGGAGGAATCCTGGCTCCAGGCTCTGGTGTACCCCACCCAGCATGGCCAAGCTGACTCAAATCTCAGCCCTTCGTTGTATGAATGGGGAAACTGAGGCCCAGGACAGGAACACAACCGCCCAAGCCTACACAGCAAGTGTGAGGAAGCTCTAATGAGAGCCCGTGAGGCTGCTCCTGGCTCTGTCCGTATCAGCACTGCGATGGCAGACCAGTCATTTCACCTCCCGAGCCCCAGCTTACCCGGCCCTCAAATCATCGTAACAACGAATGCCCTTCCTTCCTTAAAGGCAAAGAGGAAGTAAAGAAAACAGACGTGAAGGTGCGTGTGAAACACAGTGAAGTCAGGGTTGTACAGGCAGGAGGGGCTGTTCTAACTGCAGCCGGGTCTGTCCACACATCCTGCCTCCCACCACTTGATGAGCTTCACTCTCTCACTTTCCTCTGCGCTGACAAGATGAGATTCCAAAGATTTTTAAAAGCCCGTAAGATTATCCATTTCTTCATTGTTCCACTAACTTGAAATAATTTAGCTATCAGAGGAAATGTGGAGATAGTTCTGTGATACAGAGACATTTTTATCGTACTTAAAATGGATTGAACTTGTATAATGGCTAAATACTATGAAACAAGAAAGGGAGGAAGGAGGGAAGGAGGAAAGAAGAGACAGAGGGAGGAATGGAGAGAGGGAGGGGGAAGGAGGCAACCCAAACACAGGTCCCACCAAGCCTCTCACACACCCCAGGAGAACATGAGTAAAGGGTTCAGTCTCATTGGGCACCTGCCACCCTGTCGGCCCGGGACAGCCACCTTCCCAGCCCGGGCAGCATTTATCCTCATAACAGTCCCTGAGCTGGGAACTACATCCCATCTTACAGAGGGATGAGGGGCTCTGGGAGATGAAGGGACTTGTCTGATACTACGCGTTGGCCAAGCCAGGCCTCAAGCCAACTCTCTTTCCCCATTACACACAGTAGGACGCTGGACTGAGTCCAGTCTGATGTGACTTGTGGTCCTGCCTCTGGTCCACTGCATGACCGTGGGCAAGACGCCTGGCCTGCTGAACCAATCTCAGTGTCTGCATCTGGAACGTGGGGACGATCCCCAGCTTGCGGGGTTAGGGTGACATGAGATCCTGTACCCAAGCACCTGCGGCCTCATCACCTCGGGCCTGGGCAGGGTGGCAGTTATTACACCGTTGTGACTGCCATGGACTGTGTTGTTAGTAACCACTATCCCCGTGTGACCAGTTGAGACTCAAGGACCATCATGACTGGCTAAGAGGAAGCAGAAACCAGGCTGATTTCTAGGCCCTCGGGAGGGAGTTAGGGACCAGGCGCCTGGGGTAGGTAGAGGTCCCCAAGGCTCCTGCAGTGCTGGCTAACGTGACTGCCCTTGGTATGGCCCCAGAAGACAGAACACTCAACCCTGCTGGGCATACGGCTGCTCCCAGCCTCTGCCATGGCCCATCTGCCAGGTCCTGTGACAATCAGCTCCAGGCCCCTGCCTGCCACACGAGCTGTGTTTCCCTGGCCCGAGGGCCCTTTGGCTCTCCCAGCTGCTGAACCCAGCACTGCCTGGGGCACTGGGACAAGACAGAGCCACTGCACCCTCCCACACTGGCCTCAGGTCAGTCTCTCTGGGGGAAGCGGGACCAAGGAGGGAAGCAAGGTTAACTGACGCCTGCTGGCCCCATAGGCTGCTCTGAAGCCAGCTGGGATGAGGATGGGCATGGCGCCTGCATCTTGGGCAGCAGGTGGTAAGGAAGGGCTGAGAGCCAACTCCATGGAGGCCTTGGGGGCATTAGGTGAGCTCCAGCCTTAATCGTTTGCTGCCATTCCCACTTCATCTACACACGGCTATGCAGGAGGGGCCCCAGCCATAGCAGATGCCATCCAAACCCACAGACCAGAAGGCCAAGAGGGACATTTGCCTTTCTTAGAACAACCTCCAAGGACAGAGACCATCCGTTGGCTTTCTCACTTTCCCATCACCTCATCCTGCAGGGGATTTGAGGCAGAATTGGGTGTTTGGTCAACCTGGGGAGTGGGGCAGAACAGAAAGACCTGGATTCCTGCCCAGCTTGGCCTTTCCTTAGCAGCTGCCTGACTTTGGAGGGCCCACAACTGGGGGCCACTTCCTGAGCGCCCCAGGGTGCTGTGATGTGATAGCTGGACACAGTGACAGGCAGGGGCTTTGAGATGACAGTCCTAGGTGTGAATCCCAACCCCACCACTTCCTGGGGAGTGTCCTGCCTTAAAGCCCCAGTTTTCAGGGTTGACGAGGGAAAATGGGATAGGCTGCCCAGGTCACACCGCTACCTGGCCGTGGAAGGTGCTCTGTGACTGTCACCTCCCGCCCTTCCCGCGGCAGCCTCACCTGGCAGGAGGAAGGTGGTCCTGGTGGCAATGTTGATCTCTTGCAGATGCTCCAGGGTCTCGGTGTGGAAGAGACGGATGGAGGTGCCAGAGGAGAAGGCCATCCAGACGCCGCTGCCTGCCTTCACCATGTGTGTCACACTCACTGCCTCGTCCTGGTGCGCCTCGAAGCTTTGCTGTGGCACAAAAGGAGGGGTGTCGGTGCTGGCTGGGCCTGCCAGCTGAGCCTCCCTACAAGGCCCCATCCCTGGGCCAGCCATTCTCACATTCTTCAAAAGCACAAGCTACTCAGGGCTGGAAAGGAACCTTAGAAGCCCAGCTGTGCTGTGTTGGCCAAAGTTTAACAACCGTCAGGGAATCCTGCTTTGCAGGGTTTGCCAATTTCCATGGTGTAAACATTCTAACGTGGCCAGTTGCAAACTACCAACATGATATCACCAAGTGAGGAGCAGGAAAGACATGCACACGCTCACTCACAAGCCAATAGAACCAGGCACGGTCCAGTGACCCCTCAGAGCTTTACCTTACTAGAGGGAAAGATGGAGCCGAAAATCATGAAAGAAGAAGTTGTGGTTTACGTAAATGATTTAAAGTGACAAAAGCAACCGACAGAATGACCGGGGAAGGAATGGGGGTAATATGGGCCACATCCTCATCTTTCACAGCGAGGAGACAACAGGTAATGTCCCAAAATTGATATATCAGGAAGCAGCAGAGTGAACAAGTTTGGGTCCTGAGGAAAGTGCCAGGTGGATTAAAAACATAACAGGTGAAAAGCATTCTCTTCCAAAAAGCAGAACTGAGATAAGGATGGGGGATGAGTCCTTCAGGATAAACCACTTCATGTTTTCTTTTTTTTTTTTTTTTTTTTTTGCAAGTGTATGCACAATTTTGATCTTAAAACAAACAAAAACTTTTTTAAAAAAGAAGATACAAATGATCAACCTTCCCCTCCACTGCAGGACAAAGCCCAAGTTCCTTAGCTCAGCATTCAGGGCCCCAGTGCTGCCTCCACTCCTGCCCTTCCTTGTGGGCTCCCTACGTGTCAGGCCAGCCAATGCTCAGGACGCACCACGCAGCCGTACCTCTGCCCTCGCCGTGACTTGCGCACAGCACGTAACCTCCCTCCCCAACTGTCCTCCTTCAACATCTGAAGACTCCACTTCAGGGTGGCGTCCTCAGTCCAGGAGACAGGCCCCACCCCGCCCAAGGACCAGCCACTTCTTCTGAATGGTGTGCTCTGCTGTCTAGCCTGGAATACCTACACCATTCTGTGGCTGTACTTGGCCACTTCCCACATAAGACTGTGGACTCCAAGGACAGAGCCTGAGCCTCATGCCCTTTAGTGTCTGTCCCCTGCTTGACACAGGGCCCAGCACAGTAAAATTTGGTCAAAAAATGAACGGATGGACATTTCAATTCCGTCTACAACACTCAGATGTCACTAACTCAGGCACACCAGACTAGAAACAACCTAAATGCCCAAGCCTTGGGGACAGCCAGGTAACTGTGTATCCAGCTCTGTACTGTCCTCCCTGCATTTAAACTCATGCTTACAGACACTGCATGATGGACACAGAAAATGTGAATGCTACAGAAAATGAAATTAAAAAAAAAAAACCCACACCCAAAGCTGGGGGAAGAAGAGGGGCAGGGGAGGGAGAGCTGCACCCTGAGGATTACCCCAGGAGCAGGATGGGGTACGTTTCCTCTTTTCCAGTTTTCTAGCTTTTCTCCTTTTTCCGTAAAGAATTTGTCCTGGGTGGAAGCCCAAGACTGCAGGAGGATCCTGGATGGGGCATTTATTTGGGATCTAACCTGCTATTAAATCTGACTTCCTTGGCAGCTTCACAGGCCAGGCCTCAGTGTCTTCAATTGTAAGTGCAGGCTGCTATGAGGATTACGGGGACCTGGGTGAAGAGAGCTTGGCAACAGCCCGGTGCCTAGTAGGGTCTCATTTATTCAGCAGATGTTCTGAGTCCCTACTATGTGCCTGGTATGGGTCTAGGTGCTGGAAATGTCGTGATGACTGCAAGACCCACTCTTGTGGGGCAAACATTCCCAGGACAGGAGGCAATTAAAACAAAGAAAGATTACATCAGATAGTGAGAAGCACTGCACAGAAAAAATACTGAGAGCCATTGACTGGGGTCAGGGAGGGTCTCGCTAGGAGGTGACATTTAGTGAGAGACCTGAATGATGTGGAGGAAACATCCTTGTGATGATTGGGAGGAGGGGGAAGAGCATTCTAGGCAAAGGGCACAGCAGTGCAAAGGCCCGGGGGCAGGAATGAGAAGTAGAAGGACCCATGGTGGGGAGCACAGCAATGGGACTGGCCAGGGCAGGTAGGGCCAGATTGCACCAGGCTACCTTGGAGTCCATGGGGAAAAGTTTAGATTTTATTTGCCCACTGCAGGGGGTTGAGCTGGTAAGCAACAGGGTCAGTTTTACTTTTAAAGAAATTCAGTCTGACAACAGTGTGGGGAAGGCTGGCTTCTTGGTTCAGCCCCCGAAGACCTCGCGTGGGCTTAGCAAGTGGAGCGGGAGGAACAGGACTCAGCCTCTTTTGCCCTGGAGGATGGCCCCAGCTCCTTCCCAGCTCAAATTACTAAGCGGTTTCCCACTGAGTTAAGGAAGCTTGTGAGGGGCAGGGGTCTCCATGGGGAGCTGAGCCAATGAGCTCTGGGCTCATTCCTGATCGGAGTGTGGGGACCAGGAGGGCAAGACTGTGAGCTGTCCAAGGAAATTGCTTTTTCTGAGCCAGTCCCTGATGGCTGAGCTGCGAGTAGCAAGGGTGGCAGGGGGAGCAGGAAAGGCCAGGCTCCCCAGAAGAGGAGAGGGGAGGGGAGAAGAGACAGCAGTGTGGTTCCTCTCCCCAAGGTCAGGCTGCTCTTGGAGAGGGGTGGTTCTACTGCACAGCCCATCCCTGGCCAGGGGGACGCCTCCAGAGCAGACGCGGTAGTTTCCTCAGACCGAAAGTTCACCAAAGGCAGAGGCGCAGTGTCTCCACTGGGTGGGGACCCCAGGAGAAATGAGAGAATCTTGTATCAAGCTGGGCATGCTCAGAGGAAGCGAACTGTCTCCTCTCTCAGACTGGGGACTCAGGCTAAGGGCTCCGGAGGTATCGGGGGTCTCTTCCCCTTTTCTTAGCCACCCACTCCCTGCCCTCAGAGAAGGACCAGGTGCAGGAGGCTCAGACCCTCTGATTTTTGGGAGGAGGCCACGCCTCCTCCCAGCCTGCACAAAGTCAGGTTCAGTAGTCCATGCCGTATGGGGGAGAGACCATGTCCCCATCTCTCTGGCCTTCCGCCCATATCTGCTGCCCACAACCCAGGCAGTCCTGGCTTTCAGTTCTCTCATCCTGAGATGTGTGCTCCTTCAAGGAAATATGCAGAATAGCTTTGTTTTGCAGAACCAGCCTGTAGGAGGAATCCAGGAGGAAGGAAACCTCCCACGAAGCCTTGCTGGGAAAAGCCAGCTGAGGCAGCATCAGCCCCAATCACAGATGAGGACAGTGAGGCTAAGGGGACCCTGTCAGCACCTGTCAGCGAGCAGCAGGGCGAATGGAGGGGGCAGCAGGACAGTCAGTGAGACCCAACATGCTTGTCTGCAGGCTTTTCCAAAACACAGCACGCACCTCCTTGCTCATGGATGCACAAACCTGCACACACTGGGAGAGGTATCTGCACGCTCACGCGCATGCAGCCAGCCTCCCTCTCGACTCCCGAAGAAAGGTCAGAAGTACTTCCTGCCTCCGAAAAAGCCAAGCGCACTGAAACCCAGAGGCCTGGGACCAAGGAAAGCTGCACCTGAATCTGCAGCCAGCCAACCCTGTGTGCTGCTGTCAGAATCTAATTAAAAGAGAAGTCGGTGGTGGAAATCCAGGCTCATTTCTCCAGTGGCATAACAAGTCTGTCTCCAGGCCCAGAGGGCTTTGCAGAAGGCTTGTGCAAACCTGCCGAGCCCAGAGGGGGGAGGCGGGCGGGGGAAAGGGCAGGAATGAATAAGAAGAACGGCACAGCATCTCCAGCCCCAGCCCCAGTCCGGCATGTCTCGGTTACCTCTGGGCTCCTGGGTCCCCTCCTCATGCCAGGAGCCTGGAGTCCTGCCTGAGCCTCCTGGGCCCACAGGGCAGGGAGTAGGTGGAGCCAGAGAGACGTGCCAGCATCACGGGTCCCAGAGGGGGCTGAGGGACTAAGCCTGGCACCCGGGTGAGAGCAGGGGGCAGTGATCACCTGGGTGAGAGCATGGGGGAAGCCCTCACTGGCCACTGATCTCGCTGCTGGCAGGCCATGCAGTTCATTTCATTTTCCAAATACAAGGTATCCACGTACCCTGAGAGAGCTCAGAATTCATTGCCAGGGGAGGCTGTCAGCTCATCAAACTCTGCTCTCCTCCCAGCCAGGAAAGGGTGAAACCCTGCTCACCCAGCCCACCAATCCCAGGCCACGCACCTCCAGACCTGTCCCTCATCCTTGGCTGGTCTGGGAGGTCCAGGCGTGTGGGGTTGGTGGGGTGAGGGGCTGTCCTACTCTCTAAGAGGCCTCTATCCCCTTTATCCCTGAAAAAGGCCACCTACCCACCCACTACCAGGAATGCCCAGTGCTTCCTGCCCCCTCAGCCTCCATGATCAGGCACAGCTATTTGCTGGGTGAGTGCTCACCCTGCACCAGAAACCGTGCTGTTAGGATTATATACTAGAGCAGCCGTCTGCAAACAATGCCCCTCAGGCTACAACCAGCCTGCACCAGTTTTGGTAAATGAAGCTTTATTGGAACACAGTCACACCCACGTAGAAAAGAATCCACTGAAGTAGCTCAAGATCACAGCATTCTAACTGTACACCCCTGGTCCCTGCTGGAGGACAAAATGATCTGCAAGGGAAACCTGAACTTCCTTGGCAGGCTTGGAGGTGGTGGGGCAGGCACAGTGATTCTGAGCCTATGCAGTGGGACTGAGATGCACTGATGTTATTGGGAACCAGGGTTTGTATAGATAGAAGGGAGTCCGGTGTGGGATGGCAGAGATGAGGGTAGACTCTAGGATCTCAAATCTAAATTAGAGATACCAAAACGAACTCTAACTCGAGCTTTCTTCCCTGGCCTTGTCCACTGAAAGAGCCTGAAGGCAATCACTCTAGCCAGGGCACCCTGGAGAAATGCCTAGAACTTCTCACAGCTGAAAAGCAAGGAAGGGCTCAAAGAATGATGGGGATGTGTCCAAAGGACCTAGGAGCCAGCACGAAGGGGTCCCCATGGGCCAAATTCTAGACAATGTGACATCAAAAATAATAATGATGGTCCTGATTAGAGCATGCTGGATTTTTTTTTTTTTTAATCTAGGAATTTGTAGTGATAGTAAGGGCAGAGTGTGGAGTGGGGTGAGGGAAATCTCTGTAACTAGTGACAACTAGTCAATGCCGAAGGCATGGCAGAATTAGACAATGGTGAATTGGCAATCACCAAGGATGACCCGTGGATGACAAAGCCCCAGGGGGAAAGTTTGTGGAGGAACAGGATATTCACACAGTCTCCAAGAATCACCCAAAGGTGACTGAGTAATCACAAAGGGAAACCAGCATCTTTAGACTGAGAGATCCGGCCGACACTACCCTAACCAAGTGATCAGGACAGGGCCAGCTGCTCTTCTTCCTCCCCGAGGACTATTGTGGGAGGTGCAGGGCTCCCCTGACCCCTGGCCCCGCAGCACCTGGCCAAATGCTGGCACCTCATCGGAAGGAAATAACCAGGCAATTCCAGACTGTGGAACCTCTATGAGACGCTGGCTTGGACTTCTCAACAAAGTCAATATCATGAAGAAAACAAAAAAGCAAAGGGATTATTCTAGATTAAAAGGAGACTTAAGAGACAAGAACACCAAAGGCTGCATGTGATTTCAGGCTGGATCCTGGATGGCATTTGGGGGAGTAGCTCTGAAAGATATTTTGGAGACAACTGGGAAAATCTGCACCTGGACAGTATTTAGATAGCATCACTGCATTGACCTAAATTCCTGGGTGTGATATGCCATGCAGTTATGTGGGAGAGACAAGAAGTATTTAGGGGTAAAGGGTAATGATGTCTGCAACTGACTTTTTTAAAAGTGAGTGTATGTCTCTGTGCGTTATGGGGGAAGATTGTAGCAACATGTTAACAGTTAACTGGGTAAAGAATATCTGTGTAATGTATTATTCTCTCACCTTCCCTGCAGTTTGAAATTTTTCAAAGTAAAAAGTTATGGGGGACTGGGCGTAGTGGCTCACGTTTGTAATCCCAGTACTTTGGGAGGCTGAGGTGGGTGGATCACTTGAGGTCAGCAGTTCAAGACTAGCCTGGCCAACATGTCTCTACTAAAATTATAAAACTTATCTGGGCGTGGTGGTGGGCACTTGTAATCCCAGCTACTTGGGAGGCTGAGGCGGGAGAATCGCCTGAACCCGGGAGGCAGAAATTGCAGTGAGCCGAGATCACACCACTGCAGTCCAGCCTGAGTGACGACAGAGTGAAACTCCATCTCCAAAAAAAAAAAAAGTTATGGGAGAAAAGTCAAAGTAATTAAAAAAACAGAAAATGCTGGCAGGCAGAGGGGAGGGGTTGGGTCTGCCTCCTCCGGCTCCCAGATCCCCACTACCCAAGTGACTCAGTCTCCTCTGTCATCTGTACACGGGGACAAAAAGAGAGCATGCCTCTTGGGCACGGTGAGGATTCCAGGGAGAGCATTGGCACACTACGACCTGGAATGAACCCAGGTGAGCTGAGACGAACCCGTGTGTCCCGCCCCCACCCACGGCGCCCCTCCCTGCAGCCTCCCATCCACCCGCTGCAGGCGCCCACACAGTCAGTTTCAGGTGAGTGATACTGCTCCCAATAGTGCTGACACAGCCCAACCTCCAGTCCTGCAATATTTATGTGCCTCCAGGTGACGCTTCCGTGCATGGTTTCCATAAATTCCCAGGGTGAGCAGCTCAGCACTCAAAGTCATTAGAGCTGAGATGTCGCCAAGGGGCCGGAAGGCTCGCTGGGTTCAGGGGCTCTCAGGAGCTGCGAACTCCTGAGGAAATGGCAGGAGGCTGGCGGGGCTTCTACTTTCCAGGTACCCACCGTGTGTCAGGACTTTCCAATGCCTGACTGGGCACTGTGCACACAGTGTCTCACCTCACAGAGACTCTATGAAAAGAGAGCAAACCAACCCCAGGTGGCCCAGATGGGCAGGGGCAGGGCGAGGCAGGGGCGAGGCAGGGGCGGGGCAGGGGCGAGGCAGGGGTGAGGCAGGGGCGGGGCAGGGGCGGGGCAGGGGCGTGCACCTCGCTCCAAGCTCACGTGCTCTCCTCCGAGGGTCTTCCGGGGGACTCTCACTGCTGAGCACCAGAGCTGAGTGTGAGCATGAAGGGGCTGTGCCACCCACTCCCAGCCTGGTCACCACCGAGCTGGCCCTGGGAGACACAGTCGTGGGCCCAGAGATCACCCACAATCACCTGCCAGCACCTCACCAACTCTGCCTCCCTTTAATCCCCACAGCCACCTGGGAGGTGGGCGTCACCATTCCATCCTCACCCCACAGCTAGGGCACAAGAAATGACCTGTGCAGGGCCACCCCGCCAACAAGGGGCAGGGCTGGGAATTCAGACCCAGGGTCACGTCCGCTCTGCACGGCTGCACTGGGCACGCGGAGAGGCCACCTTCTACAGGCAATTATCACAACTCCCTTCCCTGTCTTTATCTCATTCTCATCAACACTTTACAGCTGAGGAAACAAACTGAGAGGCTAAATGATGTCTGCAAAGTCGCACTGCTTAGGAAATGGGAGGAAAGCCAAATTCAAACCTAGGGTGACCAGTCCGACCCAGTTTGCCCAGGACTGTCCAGGCTGCGGCACCGGAAGCCCCAAACCCCAGGAAATTCCTCAATCCTGGGCAAATCAAGACACTTGGTCACCCTCATGGGACTCCAGTGATGATACTCGGCCTGCAAGCCATGGATGGATCCCTCTGTCGGCTCTGATTCCCCAACACTCCTGCCCTCAGAGCCCCGACCTGGTTGAGGCCAAGAGGTTGTGCACCAGGAGCAGATGTGCCCTGCCTGATGCATTTCTCAGGGAGGCTCCAGGTGCAACGACCGGTCCACCTCTTCCCAGCAAACTGGTTAAGGTCTCCGGGTCTCCGTTCATTCATCTGGAAGGTGGGCGTGAGGTCATCCTGTGGAGCAGAGACTTCACTGGATGCTGGACTCTCCTAGCCCAGGGCCATCATGGGAGCCTGCGAGGGATGGAGGGATGGACGTCCCTGCCAGCTCCAAGACTTGTGCCCAGATCCTAAATTTCCTTCAATAATCCATTTTGGAATTGATTGTACAAAATTTGGTATTTTTGGTGTGTCTTTCTAGAAAGATGGTTAACTATTTTTACCAGCATTTCAAAGAGGTCTATAAATCACCCTTGCCTACCTCCAAAAAAGTTAACAATTCCAAAAAAGTTAACAATAACAAGTAACGCCTACTTGTTACTAAGCACACAAGAAAGTGGACGCAGATGTTGGGGTCAACCCAACAACCCAGACCAAGGCATACAGAAAGCACCACTGCAGAGAATGCTGTTCTGACCTGGCTGTGCCAAAATTTTGCCTTTAAAAACAAAACTAAACTAAAATCCGGCCGGGCTCAGTGGCTCATGCCTGTAATCCCAGCACTTCGGGAGGCTGAGGCAGGAAAATCACCTGAGGTCAAGAGTTCAAAACCAGCCTGGCCAACATGGTGAAACCTCATCTCTACTAAAAATATAAAATTAGCCAGGTGTGGTGGCACATGCCTGTAATTGCAGCTACTTGGGAGGCTGAGGCAGGAAAATCGCTTGAACCTGGGAGGTGGAGGTAGCAGTGAGCCGAGATCACGCCATTGCACTCCAACCTGGGCAACAAGAACAAAACTCTGTCTCAAAAAAAACAAAAATAAAAAAACAACAACAACAACCACCCAAAAAAACCCCACGAAACCTGAAATCCATCAGTGCACCTGGCTATTCTGGAAGAAGTGGAATAGAAAAAGCATCTTGAAGTATGGGCTACTGATATTCTCCTCATTAGTCCTGTTTAATTTCTTTTGTTTTCTTCAATTATGGCAGCCAGACTAGCGTTTCTTCTCCAGCATCGATACTTTAGGACGGAGGGCTGGGCAGCCAGCTACCTGGGCCATCTGGGCCACCTGGGGCCAGCAACCACCTTTGCTGTGAGTTTTACCCTCAGCAGCTGCTCCAACCTTGCCCTGTACAAGCATGTGCCAGGGCTGAGCTAGTACCTGCGCCTGCCCCCCACGCTGGGGACCTGGTGAAGACTGAGCCATAGAGAGGGGTCAGGCATCTTCTGGCTCCTACACGTGCTGGGCTACCCTCAGCTAAGCTCAGCTCAGCTCACCTGCAGCCCCCATGAGAAAGGAGGGACCACCGAGCCTCTAGTCAGAGAGGACAGGGAGGCCAGGCAGGGGAGTGACCAGTGCAGGCAGTGACAGCACCAGCCTGGGTCTGCATGGCATTCACTGTGGCCTGGGATTGTCTTGTTATGTTTGCTGTTTGCAAGAAGCAGTAAACCCACAGGCCCGGGGGCAGACCTGCAGGGTTCAGGTCCCGACCCTGCCACTTCCTGCCTTGGTTTCTTCCATTTTAAAGTGGGTGTGATAATATTAATAGTACCTACTGCACAGGGCTGCGGCGAGATGACTCGAGTTGCTGCTAATGGAGAGTTCAAAGCAGCCTCTGGGACCCATGAGTCTCAAACCACATTAAGTGGGTGGTGGTGGTCTCTCCCCCCATGTCCCCTCCCCTACCACACCCATATCAGATAGGCAGGTCCATGAGGGCAGGGGCTGCTGCTGGGACCCAGTGCCAAGCACAGGGACTGAAGCTCCAGCCAGTGCCAACCCTGGGCCAGAGGGCCTGGAAGAGCCGGGGCGGCACTGACCGAAGGAGACACCGATACAGAGATAGAAGCTGAGATCAGCAGAGCATAAGCACACAAACCAGACCACCAGGGAGGAAGAGACGAGTGAGTGCTGAAAGAGAGACAGACAGACAGTGGTAAGGCAGAGGAAAGAACGCCTGTGTGTGCAAGAGGGTGCCAGTGAGCAGGCGCAGTCAGGGTTGTTTCTCTGGATACATTTAACATCTAGAAAGGGAAGCACTGAAGGCAAAATCAGGTCCCTGGCTGAGCCCCCAGCACACAGTAGGGGTTTGGTCACTATCAGCTCCTCACCTGATGTAAAGGGATTTCCTACACCCTGCTGATTGCAGGCACGCGACCACCCCTGCCCACCTCCTTTCCTTGGTCCTGCTCGCTCACTCAGCAAACCTCATGGAGCGTTCGTGCCTGCCAGGCCCTGAGGACACAGCATGGCCAGGGAGATGCTCAGAGTCCTGTTCCAGGCCCCAGGCGATTGAGGAGGGAGTGAGGACTAAGGGAGCCCAGAGGAGAACTAGTGGAGGTAGTTGGGCTCCTTGGAGAAAGGGGCAGGAAGTCAGTCACCACTAAGATTCTGCCCAATCAGAAGACAGCCTGAGGATCCCAGCAGAGAGAGCAGTGGGGGCAAAGGCCCGGGGAAATGGAGTGCCCAGGCAGAGCCTTTGGGGGACTGGGACCTGTCCAGTGGCCGGAGAAGGGGACCTCAAGGGATAGTGACCAAGTGCAGCCTGACTTTGGGCCACAGGCAGCCTGGATGGTTCTGATGCAGGTTCAGATGTGATAGGAGCAGTCAAGCCTCAGCATGAGCCCAGCAGTCAAGCCTCAGCATGAGGCCCAGAAAGTGTCTCCAGGCACTGGCTGTGGCTGCCCTGCTCTGCGCTGAGCTCTGCATAAGGGAGCCACGTGGAGCCTGCAGGCCTCGCCTGCATGATATTGAATGGTGGAATCCAGACACCTCACCTGGCCCTCCACCACCCCACACCTGTACCCATGCCTGCACCTACACCTGCACACAAACCTGTACCCACACCTGCACCCACACCTGCACCCACGCCCGCATCTAAACCTGCACACAAACCTGTACCCACACCTGCACCCACACCTGCACCTATACCTGCATCCACACCTGCACCCACGCCTGCACCCATGCCTGCACCTACACCTGCACACAAACCTGCACCCACACCTGCACCCACACCTGCACCCACACCTGCACCCACGCCTGCACCTACACCTGCACACAAACCTGCACCCACGCCTGCACCCACACCTGCACCCATACCTGCACCCATACCTGCACCCACACCTGCACCTACACCTGCACACAAACCTGTACCCACATCTGCATCCACACCTGCATCCACGCCTGCACCCACACCTGCACCCACGCCTGCACCCACACCTGCACCCATGCCTGTACCCACGCCTGCACCCACACCTGAACACACACCTGTACCCACACCTGCACCCACACCTACATACAACCTGCACCCACACCTGCACCCATATCTGCACAGTATCTGCTCAGCACCCATTTGCCTGTGCTTAGCCAGAGGGAACATCACCAACATCTTAAGGCTGAGACTCTAGGTTCCCCTTGATGACAGTGCAGGGGGGTGGGGAGGCCACAGGCAGAGATGGCTCAGCCAAGGTGGTTGCCCTGCTTCCCACATAGGCTGTGAGAACTGCAGAGAAGGATGGTTCTCAGTTTCCACAGGTAAATCCCCATCCAAGACTGCTGGGCAGTGGTGGCTGCATGAAAGGTCAGAAGTGGCCGGGCGCGGTGGCTCAAGCCTGTAATCCCAGCACTTTGGGAGGCCGAGGCGGGTGGATCACGAGGTCAGGAGATCGAGACTATCCTGGCTAACATGGTGAAACCCCGTCTCTACTAAAAATACAAAAAACTAGCCGGGCGTGGTGGCGGGCGCGTGTAGTCTCAGCTACTTGGGAGGCTGAGGCGGGAGAATGGCGTGAACCCGGGAGGCGGAGTTTGCAGTGAGCTGAGATCACGCCACTGCACTCCAGCCTGGGAGACGCAGCGAGACTCCGTCTCAAAAAAAAAAAAAAAAAAAAAAAGAAAGGTCAGAAGTGATGTGACCAAGACAAAGCTGGGACCAGCCCAGAACAGGTAGGGCTGGGAAGGGGGAGTGGGACAGCTGGGGTTTCCAGGCTTGATCAGAGCCCCAGCTCCCAAGTGGACCCTGCACAAAAGACTCAAGCCACAGTCAAGAACTTATATGATATAGACACGTGTTGCTTAATGACAGGAATAACGCCGTTCTGAGAAAGGCACCATTAGGCAATTTTGTCATCTGATCATAGAGTGAGCTTACACAAATCTAGGTGGTAAGGCCTACTGCACACCTAGGTTATGCTGTACAGCCTGTTGCTCCTAGGCCCCACACCTGTATAGCATGAGACTGTACTGAACACTGAAGGCAACTATAACACAATAGTATTTGCGAATCTGAACATATCTAAACATAGAAAAGGTACAGCAAAATACGGTATTGTAATCGTAAGGGACCATCATAATATGTGTGCTCTGTTGTTGACTGAAAGTCACTACGCAGCATGTGACTATATTAATATAACTGACCAATTTCCCTCCCTCTCACACGCATGCACAGGCATCAGCTCACGCTTCTCAGGGGCCCTCCCGCTGAATGCCCTCCAGGGAGCCTGGCCCACCACCAGCCCCACTCTCACTCCCCTCCTGGGTTCCTTCCTGGGCTCCTCGGATCAGTGGCAGATGTGTCTGCCCCATAGCTGGGCACATGTATGGGGCTGACCCGCATCCTCTCCTGTGGGTGAGGCTTCCTCATTGGGGCACCTGCTCTGCAGGACCTGTGCTGTCACTGGGCTGGTGTCACCACCCACTCTATGAAGCTCCCTTCTCTCCCCAGGTACCTGGGAGGAGCCAAGAGCCCGGTCTTCACCTGTGGTCAGCAACCCCCACCAGGGCCCACTAGTCGTGTGAACACTATGGGCCAAGAGTAGCTGGAGCCCTGGAAGGCTCAGAGTCAGGCAGAAGGGAAGAGCTGGCGTGGGAAAAAAGGGAGATTTGGGGGAGAATGAAAGCGAAGGAGAGAGAGAAGCCAAGTCAATGCCTGCACTTGCACTTCAGGACAATACAGAGAGAATGAGACCCTGGCCCTGCTCACAGATATTTTGCCATCTGGAAGGAGGAAGGTGTGGGCAGAGCACACCCACAAGACCCAGGGGAATACAGGGCCGACGAGGCAGAGGACGACAGACCAGGTGGGGGCTTCGGAATCAGAGGCACCCTGAGAACCTGGCTCCACCACTGTGTGGTCCTGGGCACCCTGAGCAAGTCCTGTGACCACAAGGATGCAACAACTGACATGTGGTGCTTCCTCCCACCAGGCACAGCCCTGGGATCTGCATGTACAGGAAGCTGCTTAGTCCTGGGGCAGGTTCTGTAATTATTCCCCATTTTACAGGAAGGAAACTGAGGTCATCAGTGGAAAGGCCAGCCAACCCAGCCCCTGAGCCCACACTGACCATCACCCAAGCCCACTCAGACAAGGTATGCAGGGGTAGCTGGGAATGCCTCCTGCAGAGGTTGCCTCCTGTGGACCCTCCCTGCAGCCCGGCTGCCAGGATCAGAGGACCATTGCTTAGCGGCCACTCTGCCTGAGTGTGCATTAGGCACTAACCTACACCCTCTGCACGTGTGACCTCATTCATTCTTCCCAACCACCCAGGGAGGGATCCTCCCTAATTACACCCAGGGCCTGGCCTCCACTGCGTTAAGCCCTCAGCCCAGCGGCTGACATTCAGCAGACCCATGTCCATGGCTCTATTTGTTCCTTGCCAAGTTCCAGAAGGACTGGGCAGTTGCCCCTTGGACATCTACCCTCCCCCTCTCCCTGCTGATGGGCTCAGAGGGGAGGTGGATGTGGAAGAGACACACGGAGTGGAGGGGAGGCGAGGATCAGGGGCTGGCTGCTGCCAGCTAAGACTGGGGGGTGACTCACAAGGACAGGACCGCCCCTGCTGTGCCAGCACCCCTTCCTCACCTCCCGTCCCATATGTCCTCTCCACGATGTCTGTTCGTCCGCCTTCCCTGTACCGGCTCCCTTTCTCCTCCAGGTTCCGTCCTGCTCCAGGTCAGGTTTCGTGAAGCCTGTTCCCTGAGCCATCAGCTCCCAACTGGTTTTTAAAATCACGAAATCTTTTCATCCCCTAAATCTTCTGGCTGGGGGAAAACCAAGTGCTAGACACAGGTAAGATGTGAGCTCCTCCAGGTGAGGAGAGAGGGGCCTGGAGGCTGACCCTCAGCCATCTACTGCCCCACAAGACATGCCTTGAGATGCTCTTCACCCCCTTTGGGCCCGACTTTGCAGCCAACCAACTTATTTCTGACCCCTCTACGGAGGAAGGCCCTATGGGGTCCCAAACGCACCCCTACCTCCCATGTGTCACAAATTTCCTGAAAGAGAATCCTGAACATCTAACTTCAAGCCTTCCTGATGCTGGAAAACGCTCGCCTTCCTTGTGAACTTGCTCTTGTCGGAGCCTCCTGGGAAGTCTCCACAATCTTTAGAAAATCCATTTCTCAAGTTTTGCTTGCCAACTTTTAATTTAAAAAACATAACAGGGTGACAACCACAATGACACACACATTAACAAAAAAAATTAAGACAAACTGCCGAGCAGAGCTGACTCCATGTGGTGATAGGACGCGAGACCCTGCACGCACTGGCGGTGGCCCAGACCCCGGGCACTCCTCCTCGGCAGCTCCTGGGCGCCGGGAGGGCCTGGTGCATCTTTTCACCCTCACGCCAATTTGCATACCATTACCCAAGAAGCCCTGCGCCTGGATTTCTCTTCTGCAAATTCCCACCCGTTTCGTGTCATAAATAAGATAGGAGACAGAAAACTAATACAGCCCAGTGATGCATTATTCATGCCACGTCACACTGGTATGATAGATTTACAACAGCTAATACATGCAAACTAAGTTTAGGCACTAAACATGAAAATTAAGGGTGGGGAAGGCGGCTGGGGGTGGGGGGGTGGGCAGGGGAAATCAAGGGTTGTTGGTGTCCAGGAGCCCAGAGAAGTTTCTTCTCTGTCATGCTTAAGGACAAAAAGCATGAGTGCCGGTATGAGAGACCAGTGCAGAGGTACCAGCAGGAGGCGTCAGACGCAGAGCAGATTGCTGACAGCACGCACTTCACGAAGCACCTTCATGCTCCGAAGCTGGTTAAAACCAAGCCGGTCGGCTGTTCCGCAATGCCCCCACCGCACTTGGGGAAACACCACAGACAGAGCCCATCTCCCTAAGGGCTGCCCTTCTGGCCTTAACCACCCTTTACTGAGCACCTGCTCTGTGTCAGACCTGGCCTTGGGCCATGGGGATACGATGGTAACAATGGGAGCCAGTCAGGCCCGGTCCCACCCTACACAGCTTCGGTCTGGTTAATCCCATAACCGGCCCCAGGATGTCAGCACGTAGCTGTGGTGTGTGTAGGAGGTGAAATGGTCCAGACAGGCTTCTCCAAGGATGGGGAGCCTGGGTCTAATGGGGGAGGGGCTACCCCAGTTAATCCCACCACAGCCATGCATGGCAGGAGCCGGGCCTGGGGTCCAAATGCTGATGCCACTCGCCCCGAGTTCCAGCACTTTCCAGGCAGGACCCAGGCCTGCGCTTCTTGGAACTGCACCACGAAGGCTGAAAATCTGCTTGGGGGAAGGGGGTTGCCATAGAAACACCGCAAGGCTGGCGTGGGGGCAGGTCCAGGCAGGGCTCTCACCCTCAAGTGACACAGTTGTCCATCTGTCCCTGGCTGCCATCCAGGCAGGGACTATCCCCACTGGCCACAGACCCTCTGGACAAGCCCCTTCTGTGAATTCCTCCCTCCCCTCTCTTGGGAGGGGCCTCCCTGCCCTACTTCCTTGAAGGCACAGTTCTTCCCAGGACACTTCCCTAACTGCCCCAGCGCAGAAAGAATGCCTAACCCCCCAAATCTCACCTTCCTGGAGTCCTGCGAGGGCCCTGCGACCGCCCTGCAGAGGCAGCTCTACCTTGGAGGAGGAAGGTGCCGGCACACTCACCCCTAACTGGCTGAGAGGCTACACCGTGCCCGGCCCTGGGACTCACTGGTTAACAAGGCAGTGAGGCGCCGTTTCCATGGTGCTTACATCCCAGTGGTGCAGACGGACAACTGCATTCAAGGAGATAATTGCAGAAAGTGACCAACACTCTGAAGACAATAAAGCCGGGTGATGTGCTGAGACCATAAAGGGGTAGGGATGACTCAGCTGGAGCAGTCAGGGTGGCTTCACTGATGAGGCGGCAGTTAAGCCGAGACCCAAGCTACAGAGGAGCCACACAGGAGGGGAGCAGCGCTCCAGGCAGAGGGAACAACAGAGGTGAAGGCCTGGTGGTGGGAAGGAGCTTGGCCTGGTGGTGGGAAGGGGCCAGCATGGCTGCAGACTGAAAGCAAAAGGGCCTGGCCTTTAGTCCACACCCCCATCTATAAAATGGGCCCAGTGGGTCACTCCTCAGCCTTGAGGAGATCCAATAGCATAATGTGTATTCACAGCCCAGCTGGGTCCCCAATACCCCACCCTGTCACTACTGTTGTCCTCCCACAGGCCAGGGTGGCAGAGACCCCAGCCCACACCTTGTCAGGGAGCAGCCTTGAGGGCACCGGCCCTCCACGCAGCAGAGCACACCCCGTGTGCCTCAGGCCTGCTATCAGCCTGTTCCCAATAAGTTCTTTTAAATTAAGATGCAACAATCATCCCACAGCCGGCTTCCCCCTCCAGCAATCGGTTAAAATGAACTCCAGACGACTGGATTAGACTTTGAAGGCGGTGTGATCTAGATCATGAACGCACAGGACGCGGTGTTGACACGGGCCCCGGTGAGCGACATTATTATTTACCAGGCCTCGCTTCTGCCTCTGCTGGGATCAAGGAGCTGAATAAGCAGTTGGTGGGCAAGCGTAAAACCCACAGACCGACCGCGGGTGCCAGCTCTGCAGGGGATGGTGGCATGAAACAGGTCAAGGCGGCCCAGCAGGGACCAGCTGGACAAGGCGCGGAGTCCAGGCCACATGGGCCTCAGGGAGGCAGTCCTCAGCTCAGGCGCCCCACCCCTGGAGGCCATCTGGCCACTCGAAGGCTGCTGCTGGCCTGGGCGTTGCTCGCGGTGCTTTCTTCTGGCCAGAACATCACTTCCCCCTTCCTTCATAGTCACACACCAACTCACCTGCATAGCTGAGCCCGGGGATCCTGACCTCCAGACAACCGTCTCCTGCTCCTGTCCTGCCTCCGGCTGGGTCTGGCACCCCTCTCGCCTCCCCCGGGATCCCGCCTACCCTGGGCTTTCCCTGTCCCTGGTCTCACAACACTGGGCAGCAGCTGACAGTCCCAGCTCTGTCTCTGCACACTGGACTCCGAGCTCCTGGACTGCTGAGCCCACCTTGCTCATTTCTGTGCCTCCAGCACCTCACACAGAAGGCCTGGAATTGGGAGCCCCTGCTAGGTGCCAGTGATCCAGGCACTGTGGAAACAAAGATGAACACAACACAGTCCTCAGCCCGGAAGGCGTGCTCATGGAAACAAGAGGAGCTCCCGGGAGTTACATCTGACATGGACAGAAAGCTTTGGAGGCCCAGGCAGTCCAAAGGAAACTGAGCCTTCTGCCTACCAAGGTGGATGAGTTAAGCACAGGGGTTCAGAATGCCTGTGTTCAAATACCAACCCTGCCTCTTCTAGCTGTGTGACCTTGGGCAAGTTACTTAACCTCTCTGTGCCTCTGTTTCATCTGTAAAGTGGGAATAATAGTATTCATCTGAAAGCGTGATTTGAGGATTAAATGAGATCCTACAGGAAAAGTGCAAAACTTATTTCTGGTCCAAAGGAATTGCTCAATATACATTGGTTTGGATTACTTCCTGAGGGTGGGAGGAATCAGAAAAGCCCCTTAGAGGTAACACAGTCCTAGATTAAGCCCCTGTGTTTTCACATTTGGTCCTGGGCCATGCCAGCCACACCCTCGGCCAAAACACATGCCTGAATCTCCTGGCTTGGAGCATTGAACAGCTCCAAGAATCTCAAACCCCATAGGCGGTTTTCTCAAGCCTAGGGCAGATTCTGCCGCATGGCTGCCAGCAAGGAATGCCCTTCCTCTGAAGGTAGGCATTCTGCTGCAGACATCGCACGCGAGGCACAGCCCACAGGTGCTGAGCCCTAGGCACACGTATGAGACCACAGCCAGTGAGGGAGCAGCAGCAGCCCAGGCTTCAGGCGGCTCCCCCAGGCCTGGCTGGCCATGCAGTGGCAACTGTGGTGAGCGTGGAGCTGGGCAGCCCAGGAGCAGGTCAAGCAGTCGTTAGCAGCAACCAGACGGAGCCATTTCCAGATCTCCAGCGCCAAGGTGGAGCCGGCTTCCCCCTGTATTCCAAGCAGCAGGAGCATGGCCTTATTAAATATGCATGGCGATCACCTTGTTACTGTGCCGAGTGATTGTATGTACTGAAGGCAAGCTGCCCGCGCCGCGCAGCGAACAGAAACTTTTCCATTTTCCCGGTTGTGGACAGGGGCGCGTGCTGGCCTCTGCTGCAGGGGGTCCCTGGCCACCCCTTCCTCCATCTCGCCTCCCTCCAGTCAGCAGCCCTCCTGATGCCCCCTGAGGTATGCAAAGCAGGTGAAAGGCCATATTGATCTAAGGGTCTAAAGACTCTTCTTTAGAGCAGCTGACCCAGAACTAATCTTAAATAATCACAGCCTCAGGCTGTAGCCTGGTGGCCACTGGGGCCCCAGGGATGGTCACGCCAGAGCTGAGCTCTGTGGGCTGGGAGTGGACTGCACTATGGCTGGCAAGGGGCAAAAACAGGTGAGAGCCAGGCAAGGCCTGACCCGGGCCCCTGTCCTTCCCTTCACCATCTGTCCCATGCTCCTGGACAGCTGTCGGCAGGAGGAAGGCTGTCTTCCGGTGAGGCGAGAGGATGGCAGACCTGCAGGGTGGGCTCCATGCCCCACACCCACTGACGACACTGACCCCGGGAGCAGCTTGATTTTCCAAATCAACAACATACACAGCAGTGCAGATTTAAGATGGGTAAATTATTACAATGACAGCAAATAATGTTCATCCAGCCCTCCCCCTTTCACTTGAATGTCCTCAGTTTGTCCTCCTGCTAACTCCCCACTGGTACTGCTACCATCCCATTTTACAGATGAAATAACTGAGGCCCAGGAAGGCTCCATGTCTTATTCAAGGTCACGTCGCTTGGCAGGGGCACAGCTAGGGTCCCGTCTGAAGCAGCCTGCTCTCCAACTGCACACCTCTAAGGGGACAGGGTGCCAGCTACCCAGAGTTGGAAGTGGCCGGGACACAGGCAGGGGGGTTGCTGTCTTCAGTGATGCCTCCCCAGTCCTCCCCACTCCTGAAGTCTCAAGTGCTCCTGAGCTGCCGGAGAGCCTGGGAGGAGCTCCACAGGCCCAGCTCACAGGGGCAGCTCTGTGCCCTGGGGCCCTGCCACTCACATCTCCCCCGCCAGCAGGTCCCTCCTGTCTAAGGAGCTGGGCTGGGTAACTCCACCTCCCCTTCCCAGCACCCAGGAAGAGCCACTGATCAGTTACCTCCCAGGCTGCCACTGGCCGGGTACCATGGCTCCCAAGCATCATCTTACTCCTTGAGAGATAGTTAATTTTATGTGTCAACTTGACTGGGCCACGGGAGCCCAGATATGTGGTTAAACGTGGCTCTGGGTGTGTCTGTGAGGGTGTCTCCGGATGAGATTAGCATCTGAACGGTAGGCTTAGTCATGCACACGGCCCTCCCTGTGTGGGCAGGCCTCACCCAATCTGCTGAAGCCTGAATGGAAAAGGCTGAGGGGGAGAATTCGCTCCCTGCCTGACTACCTTCCACTGGTTCTTTCCTGCCTTCAGAATCACGCTGAAGCATCAGCTCTTTTGAGTCTCAGGTCTGCCAGCTTTTGAACCGGAAGGCACACCACCAGCTCGCAGGTTTCCAGGCCTCCGTATTCACACTGAACTATGCCGGCAGCTTGCCTGTGTCTCCAGCGTGCTGTCCATAGATGCTGGGGCTTTGCTGCCTCCACCACCCCATAAGCCGACTCTCTATAAATGAATCTCTTCCTATGTACGTGTGTATACATATACATGCACATACACACACTCACATATGTCCCATTGGTTCTGTTCCTCTGGAGAACCCTGACTGATACAGTAAGGAAAAGGATTCCAGGAATGGGACGCTTATTCCCATTACAGACTAGAAGCCTCGTGCTCCCATGGGGGCCAGCACAGAGGCCCCAGGTGTAAGCCACAGAACTGAAAGACAATCTGGTTGGTTTGGCTCCAACAAGCCAGGGAAAGAAGCGGGCCACATCCCTGAGACTCAGCCCCCAGTCTCAGAGCTCATTCATAAGGCCTCATGCCTCAGTTTTCCCCTTTGTCAAATGAGAGTTGTGTCATCTGGAGCCCAGCCCTGATCATCTGTGCTCTTAAGATCCCAGGACTCCACTTAGTGTTTCTGCTGTTGAGTAGCTGATTTACAGCTGCATGAGAGACAACTAGGTAGGCAAATGAAGACGCCCCTCATGAGGAAGCACCCTGGGAGGATTCCACTCCAGGCCAGGTGGCGACTCATTGCAATCGATAGTCCAAACAAATCAAACATCACCAAAATGCCTCTTGGGGAACCACGCTAGGTCTTCCGCCCAGGATGGACTGCAGGTGTGGTCAGGTAAGCGGGCAGTGCTGTTGATCAGAGACAGGCATGGGCCTAGGCTGAGCCAGGGACGAGCCCCCCAGACCAGTCCCTCATCCTGGGGGCCAAGGCGTGGGCGGTGCTGGAAACAGGGCAAGGCAGGACCCAGGCAGCCTCTCCCTCCATGTGGTTTGAAGAGCCCAGCGGATGGCTGTATCCACCCTGGCCACACCCTCAGCATGGCCCGGGCTCCGTGGGTACAAGTCCTGGCTATCAGTCCAAGGACAGGGACCCCAGTCCCACTTCCACAAGCAGCAGCCAACACAACTCAGGATCCAGGCCACAGTGCAGTGCAGCTGGGCGCTTTCTGCTCTCGGTAGCCTTGGCGATGTGTGGCAGAGGAAGAGATCAGGCCCAATTGGGACCTTGGCCCCCTCTGCTTCCAGACAAACTCTGCCCAATCGATCCCTGAGATGCCACTGGGAGCTGAAAGCAGTGCCAGGGTGGACGTAAGAAAGGGTCAGCAAAAGGGACGCAGGCCTCCAGGGCCACAAGCCAAAGGATAGGGCAGTACCTGAGGCTGGAGGGTGGTGGCTTCCAGGACAGAGACCCGGGGCCCACAGCTGGCCCACACAGCATCCTCCAGGCTCAACAGGGTGCGGACAGGCCCAGGCCCCACAGTCAGGCACACGGGAGGGCTCTCCAGGTCCCACAGGACACCTCCTGCAGGGAGAGAGGGGAGGCAGGTCAGGCGCCAGGAGTGGCAAGCAGGTCCCCCAGGAACGCAGGCCAGCAGCAGGGGGCTCAGCGGGGCCCCACACACCCTCTCCCCGCACTCCAGGGCCTTTCGCTCTCCATCCAGCTGGATGGTGGCTGTCCCCATCTGCCTCCGACTCCCACCATTCATTTCCCACACCCGGCCACACCTACTCTCAGATTCGTCCCTTCCCTCCTCCCTCCCTCCATTCTCTTTCCCCCTTCCCTTCCCTGCCTCTCTCTCTCTTTCCCTCTCTCCCATTCGTGTAGTAAGCACCTACTCCACACCAGGCCATGCACTGGGTGCTGGGAAGACAGAAAGGAATCAGACACAGGCCCCACCCTCAAGGAAGCCCTTCACTGGTCAGAGCAACCAACAGGTTAATCAACAGTTATCACATGACATGCCAAGCACAAATGAGCAGGCCCGCACCAGGGTCTGGAGAACTGCTGAGATGGACGGAGCTAATTCTGCCCTGGAGGAAATCCGGTAGGCTTCTCAGAAGAGGCAGCATGATATGGTGGAAAGTGTCCTGGACCCAGAGTCGGGAGACTTGGGGTCTAGCCCTGGTTCTGCCACTACTAACTTGCTAAGGACCTTGAGCACATCTCTACCCTTCAAGAGGCCTTGGTTTCCCCATGTGTAAAATGGGGTGGGGAGTTGACAAGATTGTCTCTGAAGACTTTTCCGACGCTGTAGCTTATCCAGACTGAATCTTGATTTCTCATGAATCTTCTGGCCAACTCCAAGGCACTTCTGTCAAATTACCAAGATCTCTTCCTCCTCCAGAAACACTGCTGCTACCAGGTGAGGTAGAGGTTGTTTTTTGTTTGTTTATTTATTTGTTTTTTCTTTGAGACAGAGTCTCACTCTGTCTCCCAAGCTGGATTGCAGTGGCACAATCTTGGCTCACTGCACGCTCTGCCTCCCCGGATTCCAGCGATTCTCTTGCCTCAGCCTCCGAAGTAACTGAGATTATAGGTGCCCACCACCATGCCCGGTTAATTTAAAGTAGACATAGGGTTTCGCCATGTTGGCCAGGCTGGTCTCGAACTCCTGACTTCAAGTGATCCACCTGCCTCGGCCTCCCAAAGTTCTGGGATTACAGGCATGAGCCACTGCGCCTGATCCAGAGGATGTTCTGAGAGACAATAAATCTCCAGTCTGTCATCCCTGAAAACCAAACAGACCTAGGAACCTGGCCCAAGCCAGGTCCTCCCCTCCCCCGGGATGCTGAGCTCACCCAAGAACCATTTTCTCTGGCAACCAAGCAGTGCGTGCCGAGATTGTTTTTTCTCAGAAGTCACACCCGATGCCACACAGAACCCTGGTGGCTGCCCTGTCTTGTCAGGGTGCCAGGTAGGTAAAGAGAGTTGAAGGGGAAGCTGGGGCCCAGCCTGGAGCAGCCTGGGCCATGGCACACTCTGGAGAGAGAGGCAGCAGTGGTGGGGACTGAGAGACAGGACACAGCCAGCTGTGAGCCTGCCAATGCCCTGCTACCCCACCTGGCCTCCGCTGGGTCCCTGATACAGAGCAGCCCATCACAGGCAGACCCTTCCCCTCTGAGCCAGCTGCTTGGTGGCACGATGGGGCACAGCTGTCTCCAAAGCTTGAAGAGCCGCAGGGTACGTGACGGAAGCCACTGCTGGGGTGTGGTCAGAAGAGCCAAACTAGATTCCCACCCCCTCCCCGTCCTTCCCTACCGTACCCTGTCTTATCCCATGCTTTTCCTGGTCCCAGTTTTCCCTCCCTCCCCTCCTCTTTCCCATCTATAAAACAGGTTCCCCTTCTGCCCTTATGCCCTACTTAAAATGGGCAGACTCCAAGCTCAGCTAAGAGGCAGGGGAACAAGGACTCCCCTCGACTTCCAGGCACACAGAGCGCTCTGCCCAGCCAGCCAGCGTGAGCACAAGGGAAGCAGTCAGAGCAGGGCAGTCCTCAGCCCCAGAGCTTCTGTGTGAACTGGGACAGGGGGCTTCGCCTCTCTGGACCTCAGTTTCCCTCATCTGCACACTGGGCATGATAACCACACCTGCACTTCTCCGGATGTTGCAGGGAGTCAATAAAATATGCAAGAATATTTATCTGGGCACACAGTCAGGAGCCCTGACAGCAGTTCTTACACAGAGTTCTGTATCCGCACACCAGGCCCTCCTTCCTTGAATTACTTCCTTAACTCCCAGCAAGCCTGTGTGGTAGATACTATTATTATCCCTGTTCATAACAGAGACAACTGAGACATAGCAAGTTTAAATAACTACGCCAATTCACTCAGCTACAAAGGAGTCTATGCTCGTGGCTCTTACTGTTTGATGTCATTTGCCACAACACAACAGTGTGTGGAAGCAAGTGTTGAATCCACTTAACCAACGTGACAGCAGTGACCTGTGGAGCTAAGACCTTGCACAATGGGTTTTGAGCTTGGCTCTGTCTGACTCTGGGCCTGGCCTGCTTCTCCAACCACACTACCCTCTCAGGTTTCTGAAGGGCTGTGCAGCTGGGCCTGGTGTCCAGGAGGGGCGAGTGACCTGAAGGCGGCCAGGCCTCCACCAGGGCTGGAGCCAAGAAAATGCAAGGCTTTGAGCACCCCCCAGTGGCCAGAGGTGAGTAGTGTTCGTGGCTGGAAGCTGGAGTCTAATTAGGCTGCTATGGCTGAGATGGGGGCTGGGACCCCTCCCAGGGACAAAGCAGCTAGGGATGGTGAGGAAACACCTCCCAAAACTGGAAAGTGAGGTTCTATCCAGCAGTGATAGCCACCGGAGCCCCTGCATCCACTCCCCCGGAACAGAGCCTCGTTGTGGCAGCCTAGGGTAGGAGCTAGGGTCAAACCCTGAGGACTACATGAATGCCGTTCCTGCATTTGCGGGGAGTCTCCAGAAATCCTCTAAGAAGTCCTGACTCCAGGGCAGAATGATGAACTGTGATGAAATTTAATAATGCTTATACTGTTAGATCAAAAAGCTCACAAAGGCCGGGTACGGTGGCTCACACCTGTAATCCCAACACTTCGGGAGGCCGAGGCAGGTGGATCACCTGAGGTGGCGAGTTCAAGACCAGCCTGGCCAACATGGTGAAACCCTGTCACTACTAAAAATTAAAAAATTAGCTGGGCATGGTGGTGTGCACCTGTAATCCCAGCTACTTGGGAGACTGAGGCAGGAGAATTGCTTGAACCCGGGAGGCAGAGGTTGCAGTGGAGCGCCACTGCACTCTAGCCCGGGCGATAGAGTGAGACTCTGTCTCCAAAAAAAAAAAAAAAAAAAAAAAGCTCATAAAGGACACTGGACAGGAGTCCCTCATTAGAGGGCCCATGGTGGGATCCTGAACAAGAGACTTCCCCTTGCGGGGACTCAGTTTTCCCATCTGCACCATGAGGACAAAACTTGGTCCTCTGAGATTCTTTCCAGCTCTCATACACGGTGATTCTGAGATCACAAACCCAATTGCTGTGAGCTCTGATGAGAGCTGCCCCTGCCTGATGGCAGCCCCGCACTTTCCACCCCTCCTCATCTTCCCCTCCAGTGGCTGTGTGTATGCACACACATGTTCTGGAACACAGGCCCACACGCACACACCTGCCCCTGCGTGACAGCCCATTCATCTGGCCCCGGCACCAGCTCTCGCAGCCAGCGCAAGGGAGATGAAGGTCCTGTCTCAGCAAAGGCAGCTTCAGGAGGCTGGCATCCCTCCTCTCCCAGCCCGCAGTGGAGAAAGCCCTCGGGTCTCCCTCAGGGGTCAAGATTGTGCTGCAGCCAGAAAGCAGGTCCCAGAGTGAGTCATCACAGCTGAGAGGGGCCCAAAGGGCAGCCCCTCCTGGGCGACAGTAAATAGTGACTGTGATGATGATGACTGTGATAAAGGGACACGTGGGAGGCGCCAATCCTCCAGGCTCTGTCGTGGCATTCATGGGAATTGCCATGTCTACCCTTCACAACTATTCTATGAAGTGGGGCTGCCCACACCCCCATTTCACGGGTGAGGAAACTGAGGATTAGAGGGCAAAGCAAAGGCCCAACCTCTCGCAGTGGGAACTCAATCCCAGCAGCCTGATGCCCAACCCATCCCTCACCCATTATGCCATGTACCTCCTCAAGACGGGACTCCAAACCACGGCACCAGTGCCCAACCAGGGATACTCCAGCATCCCCACCCAAGGCCTGGCAATGCCCCTGTATCACGGGAGAGCCCAGGTAGCACGCAGGCAAGGACAGTGGCCACCTGGCTCAGCTCCGGGCCCCAGCACCCTGCTGTGTGCCTGACACTTCAGGGGCACTGGCTTATTGAGCAAATGAATGAGCGATACAATGAATGAGAACAAGCAGATGCTCCTGAGGGCAGCAGAGTGACTGCCATGGCCACACTGCTCTCGCCTCAGTTTCCCCATCTCTCAGCTGCAGGTGGGACTCTGAGGCTCTGCCAGTCCATTCCTCCACGTGGCCTGGTCACTCTGGAGTCTGGACAGTCAACCTTCAGCTACTGGTTCTGTAGGTTCTGTCCTACAGACCTATTTGTGTCTGGTCCTGTCCTTCTCCAATAAGCCAAAGCATGGCCAGGAATGCCAGTTTTAGCAGGAATGCCAGTCTTGGTCTCAGCCTAACCCAGCAGGACAGTGACCATGTGACTTCAAACACCAGCAAATACTTCATGGAGTACCTGCTTCTGGATGGAGATGAGGGGTCTAGATTTTCACAATCCCTGGACCCTCCACACCACCAGGGCCGCCACAGTGGGTTCTGAGGTTGATACAGAGCCTGCCAGGTTGATGCAGGTGCAGTTCCAAGCACTGGCTCTGCCGCTGGGATGGGTGGGGGTATCTGAGGGGTATCCAAGGCCTCAGTGAATCTGGATGAGGGCCAAGCTGATGCCAGTCCCACAGCTGGTCACAGACCAGGAGGATGATTCCAGACCCGGCTGCATGTAATCCAGGTAGAAGGTGATGGAGGCGAATCCCACCCACCCCATACCGTGTAGCAGGTCCTGAGAACCCAGCTGCCTGCCTGGGCCACCTCTGAAAGATAACACCGGGTACGGGTGGGGATACCAGGTAAGGCAAGCCCTTTCTCAGGGGCCTCTTGGCCACAGCCAAACTGGACACCCAGAGAGAGCATGACCACCAAATTCTCCTGTCCAGGTGGCTGCCTCCAGCCTCTCAGCCAGCCAACCTGCCTCCCCTCCTGTCTACCAGCCAGAGAGAGCCCAGTGCTCAGCCACCTCTAACATGCCTCTCTACTCCCTGACACACTGAGACAAGTTGGAGGCCCTCACAAACAGCTCTGTCTGCCCCTGGCTCACGCCTAGTGCCACTTCATCTTCCAGTTGTCCAGCAAAACAGCCTCCTCTCCGGCTTCCCCCACCAGATCAAGCATTCTCCTGCCTTCGGGCCTTTGCATGTACTGTTCCCTCTGCTGAGAACACCATTCCCCCAACTCTCCACTTGCCTGACTTCTTAAGATCTTAGCCTCAGGATCCCCCTCCTCAGGGAGGCCTTTGCGGCACACCCCGCCCCATACTTGGGTAGTGAGGCTGTCACACAACACTCATTCCTTCCCGTAGGGGCCCTCGGCACCATGTATAATCTTATACCTCTGTTTGTTTACTAACCGATTCTCTCTCCCTCTATAGACTGTAAGCTCCATGAGGGCAGGCAGTCTGTCCATTTTGCTTGCCACTGTGTCCATGGCATATAGTATGTTCTCAGTAAGCATTTGGTGTACACATGTTTGCAAGGCAGGAAAGCTGGTAGAACATCTCAGCCTTCAGGCCTCATGGCCTCCACTCTACCTGGACAAGCCAAAGCCCCCTCACATCTGCAGAGAGCTCTAGTCTGGGAGGCAGGGTACTGGGTGCAGGTTCAGCTCAGTCAGGGGGCTCTGGACAGTCTGCTCCCATCCAGAAAATGAGGGCGTGGGGTTCAATGGTCCCCAGTGGCCCTTTTGGTCCTGACAAACTAACAGCTCCAACCCCAGGCTAGAAGCCAATGGGTAGACCCCAAGCCCCCGTGTTTTGGGGTGAACTGTGGCCCCTCATCTGTATGTTAAGGTCCCAGCACCCAGTACCTCAGAATGTAACCTCCTTGGGAAGTAAGGTCACTGCAGATGTAATTAGTTAAGATGAGTTAATACTAGAGAGGAACAGGTCCCTAATCCAATATTATCCGTGTCCTCATAAAAAAGGGAAATTTGCACACCGACACACAGCCAGGGAGAACACCACGCAGAAGTTGAAGTTCTGCAGCCATAGGCAAGGAAACACCTGAAGCAGCTGGGAGCAAGGCCCTTCCCTAGTGCCTACTGAGGGCACATGACCCATCCAAACATGGACCCCTGGGTTCCAGCCTCTAGGATACGCGACTCTACATATCTGCCATTTGTGGTCCTGGTCAGGGCAGCCTCGCCTCCTTCCAACCCAGGTGTCCAAACTGGCGAATTGAGCAGTAAGAGGGAACAGGCCAAAGGCGACCCAAGCTGGGGACCAGGGTGCCAGGGCGGCACAGGCCGGGCTCACAGTGTTCCGTGGGAGCCGGTCGGGAGTGGTCCCTCTAGAACTCCTCATGCGTCTCTGCAGATCTGAGCCCGTATTTACATTCACACGCACACTCGGTCTGACGGTGAGAAGGGTTTTTTCCCTCCCTCTTCCCCCTTTAATTAAAAACTATAAATGCCTTATCAAAAGCTAATTAAAAATACCAACACAGTGCCAAGTGGCAAAAAAAAAAAAAAAAAAATTTAGCTCAGTACAAATATCCGTTTATTACCCTGCAACAGGCTGTGATGACGCAGCAACCATAGCCTGGCGGGCGGAAAAGGCAGGGGAGAAGAGACGCCATGGGCCTTCAGGCTCCTCTGTCCCTTCCGGGGGACTGGGGGTGGCTACACTCTCCGCTCAGTCCCCTTCATCAAATCGGGGCTGAACAAGCCCAGGGGATGGGGACCACAGCAATCCACATGGCTGGGGAGAAGGCGCGTTCGGTCCCCAGTCAGCATCATCTCAGTAAAGCAAAGGAAATTCTTAAGGGGTGCATGAAAATTAAGATAACGTGCATGCATTAAGCACTTTACCCCTGCCCTGGAGCACAGCAGCCCAAACATGGCCCTCCTGCCCTCCTGACATCGTAACCTGTGCTAGGGATGACTCAATAAAACAACCCAGACGGAAATATTTGACTCCACTGAGTGCGCCCTGGGCCTGGCCCTGTGCTTTGCCCTAATGGAGTTGTCTAACCCTCCAGGACCCATGAGCAGTGGGCGCTGCCCTTATTCTCATGAAGAGCCCCAGGCACCAAAGAAGGGAGACCATGCAGCAAGGGATACAGCTGTCATCGGGCAAAGCCTGAACGGGAAGCCAGGTCCCTCCGACCTGCGAGTACCTCTCTTATCCGCTAGAGTCTCCTGCCAACAGGTTTCACTGCCCACATGGTAGTGAGCACCCTATTCCAGCAAGTATTCACGTATGGAGGGGCCACCCATTGAACCCCAGTGGGGCTCAGGGATCTCCAAATGCCCTCAGCACTAAGATTTCCCAATTCATCCCTGCCCCGCCTCCTGTATCCTCTCTTGGTAGAGAATCTGGCACCCAGCTGGCATCCAGAACTGCCCCCCTTCCCCCATTTCCCCCAGTCCTCACCGCTGGTCCGAGGGTAGGCAGCAAGGGTCCCATCCTGCAGGCCAGCGAGCAGGTGGAAGGGGCTGTGTCGCAGGCAGAGCACAGGCTGCAGACCTGGGCTCCTGCAGGTCGCCAGGCACTGGGTGCCAGTGTCCACACTGCCATAGAGCAGGATGCTGCAGAGAGAGGTCGGAGAAGCAGTCTGAGCAGTCTGAGTGACACACTGAGCACTCCCACCCGCTCACTGCCCCCATGCCCTCCTAGGGAGAGGGCCCCAGGGAGCTGCTCCCTCTAAGCCATGCCTTTCTGCTGTGTGGCCAGGCCATAGCTCCACCATGCGGGAGCTCGCTTTTCCATGGTTTTCTGGAATGGTACCCTCCCTGACCTCTGTCATGAAGAGGACTCAGGGAGGCTCCAGAGGCAGCACAGTAAAGGTGCTGAGAGAGCTATTTTCAGAGTCACATGGACCTGAGTTCGAATCCAGACGTGCCACTTTCCAGTCTGACAGACCCTGGACTGCTAAGCCTCAGTTCTCTCTGTAAAATGGGGCAACGATGCCTACTTCACCACCATAAAAGGAACAAAGTACTGACACATGCTACACAGAAGGATCCTGTAGGTGTGATGCTAAGAGAAGCAGACAGGAAAAGCCACATAGCGTCTGAGTCCATTTACATGAAACATACATAGCGTGTGAGTCATTCACATGAAACATACATAGTGTGAGCCCATTCACATGAAATATACTAGTATGCAAGTCATTCACATGAAATGTACATAGCGTGTGAGTCATTCACATGAAACATACAGTGTCATTCACATGAAACGTACATAGTGTGTGAGTCATTCACATGAAACATACATAGTGTGAGCCCATTCACATGAAATATACTAGTATGCAAGTCATTCACATGAAATGTACATAGCGTGTGAGTCATTCACATGAAACATACAGTGTCATTCACATGAAACGTACATAGTGTGTGAGTCATTCACATGAAATGTACATAGTGTGTGTCATTCACATGAAATGTACATAGCGTGTGAGTCATTCACATGAAATGTACATAGTGTGTGACAATCACATGAAACATACATAGTATGAGTCCATTCACATGAAATGTACTAATGTGCAAGTCATTCACATGAAATGTACATAGTATGTGAGTCATTCACATGAAACGCACAGTGTGTGTCATTCACATGAAATGTACATAGCACATGAGTCATTCACATGAAATGTATATAGCATGTGAGTCATTCACATGAAATGTACACAGTATGTGGCAACCACATGAAGCATACATAGTGTGAGTCCATGCATATGAAATGTACCCAGTGTGAGTCATTCACATAAAATATACATAGTGTGAGTCATTCACATGAAATGCACAGTGTGTCACTCACATGAAACATGCAGTGTGAGTCCATTCACATGAAATGTACATAGTGCATGAGTCATTCACACGAAATGTACGTAGCATGTGAGTCATTCACATGAAATGTACATAGCATGTGAGTCATTCACATGAAACATACACAGTGTGTGTCATTCACATGAAATGTACACAGTGTGTGGCAATCACATGAAACATACATAGTGTGAGTCCATTCACATGAAATGTACTAGCGTGCAAGTCATTCACATGAAATGTACATAGTGAGTCATTCACATGAAATGTACAGTGTGTCATTCACATGAAATGTACATAGCACGTGAGTCATTCACATGAAATGTACACAGTGTGTGTCATTCACATGAAATGTACATAGCATGTGAGTCATTCACATGAAATGTATATAGTGTGGCAATCACATGAAATGTACATAGCGTGTGAGTCATTCACATGAAATGTACAGTGTGTCACTCACATGAAACTTGCACAGTGTGAGTCCATTCACATGAAATGTACATAGCACGTGAGTCATTCACTTGAAACATATGTAGTGTGAGTCCATTAACATGAAATGTACTTGGAGTATGAGCCATTTACATGGAACATACATAGTGTGTGAGTCCATTTATACAGTGTCCTGAGGAGACAAACCCATAGAGACAGAAAGTAGATTAGTGGTTTCTGGGGTGGGGGTGGGGAGCAGGAGAATGGAGGGAGATTATTTAATGAACATGTGGGTTCTTTAGGGGGTAAAAAGAAAGGTCTGGAAGGCCCCTCCTAGGTCCAGGCCCTGGCTGGGCCCTTGGCTGTAGGCCAAGCCTGGACTGTGCGGAGCTTAGAGTGGCTCCCAGTTGACTTCAGTAACCTTGGCTTTTGCTCCTTACTCGGTTTCCTTGTGTGGGAAAGGGGAGGGAACGACCTCCGCATTACAGAGGAGTGGCTATGAGGCTCACCTCTGAGCAGCACACAGTAGGTGCTCAGGAAACATGCTCTCATCTCATCTCCTTCTCTCTAGGAGGGGTGGAGTGCACAGAGACGCAGGGAGGACAGGACACAGCAGTGCCAGGCCCTAGACTTCCCGGGGCACGGCCCCGCTCAGATCTTCACTGATCCTCACCTTCACCTCCCTGTGCACAGGATGAACATTCCCTCTCCCTTTCCGCTACGGGAGGTGGTCTACCCACCCTGCACAGGCCACAGCTTGCCCTGAGCCTCCTTGCTTTGAGTCAGGGTTTTGCTGACTCACAAAGCCCCAGACGTCTTACAGAGGGCAGCCCTCTCTGCCAGTAGTAACCTCTTGACCTGGAAATACCCTGGAACCCTCACCCTGCCCAGCAAGGCGAATGGGGGCCACATATGGTGAACATTCAATGACAGCTAAGTGAACTGAAGGCCTCATGTGGCTGTGTCTCGGTGGGCTCTCACGGCAGCCCTGCATGGGGGGATTCTGGTCCCCACTTTACGGATGAGAAACTGAGGTTCAGAGAGGTTAAATGAGTGCCCAGGACCCAGAGCAAGGAAGTGGGTGAGCTGAAATTCAAACCCAGGTCTGGCTGACAGCAGAGCCAGCATCCACCTCCACCAGCCATGCTGCCTGGGAGGAGCCAGGCAACTGCACTGCAGGCAGCTCCCAACACTTCGGCGGCCACACTGGGCAGCTCTGGTGCCTACCTTCCTGGAGACCAGGGGCAGAGAATGTTGGCAGGCAACAGGCAGATCTGGAAAGCTACAGGAACAGCCCCCACCCAGTGCCCAGCCCTGCAGAGGCTGCTCTCACCCCTCCTTCTGGGCCCCTCACCTGCCATCCTGGAGCCCGAGGCAGATGGTTGGATGCACTGCGGCCGAGGGGTCAGCAGCTGTCCGGCTCTCATCTCTGCTCTCCGCCTCCTCCTCCAATTCTGGGATGTACTCCATGCAGAGCACAGGGGCTGCCAGTGGGAAGGACTTGACGGTGCGGGGCGAGGGCCGGTTCAAGGAAAAGATTTCCACCTGGCCCCCTGCACCTTCCTGTCCACCCCCGACCTGGGAGCAGAGACCCAGAGAGGCCATCAGGTGGGAACCACAAGAGGGAGCAGAGGAGGACCTGCTTTCCCAAGGACCCCATCCTTTAAGAGACACATCCCTTCTCCTGCCCACACGCTCCTGCGGTCACAAAGGTCATTTACCCCCAGCTGCCATGGCAACAAGTTAGCTTCAGGGCCCATAGGAAATCAGGTAAGGAGCTAAGGTGGGCTAAATACTCAGTCAGCTTTCTATTTCCTCCTCTGCAGGGTGCATTTCAACCAATATAAAGTAAACATCTACTCCATCCCTTTAAAATGCCCTTCTCTGTGTTGACCATTGTTTTACCTCTGTGTCTAGCATATGATAGATACATACTCAACATATTGTTGTTGGATGGATGGATAGATGGATGGATGGATGGATGGGTGGACAGATGATAGACAGATAGATGGAAGGCTGTATAGGTGAATGAATGGATGGGTGGGTGGATGGGTGGATGGACAGATAAATAAATTGATGGATTAAATATATATTCTTGTTGGATGGATAAATTGATAGGTAGGTGGGTGGGTAGATGGATAGATGGATAGGTGGGTGGATAGATGGATGGATGATGGATGGATGGATATACCATGTGCTAGATCCTGGGGAAACGATGAGGAACAAATCACTCTCAGACGGCGAGCAGCAATGAGAGCACACAATTTGCAGCACAAGGAATATGGTGGAGGGTACCTCACTTGAATCAAGGGAGGCTTTGCCAGGAAGCCCAAGGATAGAAAGGTGGGCTGGAATGTCTGCATGAGTAGGGCACTAGCCAGCCCTGCCTCCTGACTCCAGGGGCGAAGATCCTGAGACCCAGGCCCTCTGCACAGCTCCCCCTTTCACTTCCTTCTCAGCCCTGTCACCATTTGCAAAAGGCACACTCTCTTATTAGCTCCCTGGTTTTCTGTTGCCCCAGATGAGGTTGCACCTCCCAACTCCATATACAGTGCCTGGCACCAGAGGTTCCCAGGAAGACCTTGCTGGATGAAGCTGCATGAGATGAGGCAGGCAGCTGCTGTCTCCAGCACCCCCTCCCAGGTACTGCTCTTCCTACTCCCGTCCTGAGGCCAGAATGCCCAGCTGGGCAGTGGGGTGACTCACCCAGAGGTAGCCCTGTGGAAGGGAGGTGCTGACCGCTGAGAAGCCCAGCAGGGGACAGTTGACAGGACTGTGGACCAGGGCCCCAAGCTGCAGAGACAGAAATGGTACATGTGAGGTTAATCGTCAAGGTGCCCAGATGCCAATATTTGGCAGATTCCTGGGCCCCATCCAACTCTCCCTGGATTAGAATCCCTGTGGGTGGAGACCAGGAAAGCAACATGCTTCACAAGTGCCTGCTTCTCCAGGCAGTTCCTACACGCTCACACTTGTTTTTCCTCTCCTAGAACCTCCCGGCTAGAAGAGGCCTGCAGAAGGCTCTGTATCAGCCCAGGGTCTCTGAAACTGAGCAGCTTCCAGATACGGTTTCTTGAAAGCCACTAATGCCCACCCCTCCTTATTCTACAGACGGGGAAACGAGGGTCACAGAGGGCAGGTGACTGCCCTAGACCACAGGGGAGGTGAGTGGCAGGGCTGGGCAGCTTGTGAGGGCCACGCACAGAAACCAGGGCTCAGCCTGTCACCGCTATCACCAGTAACCACCTTCCGCCTACTCCCCCTGAATCAGCTGCCCCAGACCCCATGTTGGGTGGCCTCTTTCTGAGGCCTGTCTCCTGAGCTAGACCTGGCCAGTCCCTCTCTCTGGCCAGGACAGCAATTCTAGGAAATGGCCTGACCCACTCATGGGCCACATTGAAAGAGAAGACAGAGTGGAGACAGCGCTTGGCTGGAGGGAGGATGCAGCCGACCACTGGGCCCTTTTCCAGGCAGCTGCTGCCCTCTGCTGGTGCTGAAGGCCCCAGCCGTCCCTGGACCCATTGTTAGAATATTCTAACAAAATTTCTAATGGCCATGGGCGAGGGCCCTAAGAGGTCACCTCATCCAGCCTCCTCATTTAGCAGATGCCAACTTAAAGGTCAGAGGGAGGCGTGCCTGGCTCAAGGTCACACAGCATGTTAGTGGCAGAGTCAGGGCTAGAATTCAAACCTTCTACTCCTGGTTCAGGTCTCTTTCTATTCTGGTTGAATTTTACCCCAGAAGCCTGGCTGCACGCCAGAGGCCTCGGCACTCTGGGACCCCAGTTCTGCCTGCTGAAAACATGGGTCCCCACATTCAGAGCAGGGGGCTTCACAAAGCTTGGCCTCCGGGCTCCGTCTTCTCTGCTTCCTGGTGGCTGCATCTAGCTGAGGGTGCACACCCTTTCTGCTGGGCTGATGCTCTCTCTCTGCTCCCTTGGTGGAAAGAAGGCCACAGCAGCCCCTGCTCGGGCATTTCCATGGCAACTCCAGTGGGCCCTGATGTCAGCTGAGTCAACAGAGCCAGGTTGAAGATGGTGGGAAAAACTCAAATGGCTCCTTCATGGGCAAGGCCCTGGCCCTAAATGTCTTGCCTATGCCAGGAAGCTGGGAAGTCAAGGTACCCTATGTAGAAGAGAAGAGGGGAGCACAAGGCTGTGAAGGGAAGCAGCTTCAGGTACAGCCAACCTGGCTCCAGCTCCAGCTCAGTGGTTACCATCTGGATGGTACTGAACAAATCAGGTCCTCACCTACAGAGCAGAGACCCTGAAATCTCTCAGGATGGCCGTGGGGACTGGAGAGGGAAAGTGTAAAGTACCCGGCCCAGGGCCAGGTACCCAGTTACCCCACAGCTGCTAAGGCTTACCAAGGGCCTCCCATGGGATATTCTAGCACTTCACACACCTTAGCTCATTTCATCACCGCAGCAAGGCTATGAGGGCGGAGCTATCACGGATGAGCAGAAGACAGGGTACATGGCCAACAGCAGTTCTGGCTGAGGTTGGTGAAGGTCAAGACACAGCCCAATGGGCTGGTGCTTTGGCCTAAGCAAGCCTGGCCACAGACTCCCTGTGGGTCTGGGCTCCCAAGATGCTTGAGTTTTAAAGCATCTCAGAGCAGGCAGCACCCCCAGCCCCATCCCCAAAGCCCTGTCCCCGGGCAGGCTCTGAGACTGACAGTCAAGGAAACGGGTTTGTGCTGAGCCCTCCCTGCCCACCTGCTGCCCTTCCAGGGAGAACATTCCCCCTTGGATGGAGCCAGGGCTCCAAGAAGAACTTTCAACACCCCAGCAGTCAGGCCTTCAGAAATGCCACAGAACAGACTCCGGTGTCCTTTCCTTCCTGGGGACCAAGGTGTCCTCAGGTGTTCGCTTCCATTTCTTGAGCCCTGAGCGCACCCCATGCAACTGGCTAAGCACCTGACCCAAATTGTATCCTTTAATCCTCATGGTGACCCAGTCAGGGAGGTGCTGTGACCACCCCAGTTTAAGATACCATGAGCTGAGGC